>NC_064621.1:152579520-153204520 GCF_023898315.1 Schistocerca nitens | reverse complement strand
CGTAGTAGACGAGCATTGCAGAATTGTCTGTAGTAGGTTTCTTTTTCGTCTATATGTACACCTATGTTTGGCAAAACAGAACACCTTGAACGAGTAGAAACAGGACGTTTATATTTACAAAACGTGAACATTAGTATGTTCTGCAGAAATAGTTAGCATTTGAATCGCGTCGGCCAGCAAGTTCAAGGTCAACGTCGATATCGCGGTGCAATACCACCTATCGGTAAAATGTGCGTGCGGCTTTCGTTGTCGCTGTCAACCGAAGGTAATGGATCAGTGTGACTTGAGCAGACTTGCAAGATGCCTCGCATACGTAAGCGCGAACCGTACCGCTAAAATCAGTGAGTTTGAAAGAGTTGCCACTATCGGCATGGCGGAGTGACGCATCCATCTTGAAAACTGTTGGCCATGTGAGGTGAAGTGTTCCGGCAGGGCAACGGGTGTGTGCAGAATTGTTCACGGAACGCCGTAAATCACGACGAGTTGGGTCAGGCCGCACCATCCAGAACCCAACCTGCCCCCCCCCCCCCCCCCCCCCCCCGAGAAGTTCGGTATCTCATCTAAATGACAATGCAGGACAAATATGCGTGCTCCTCGGCTCTAGTGCAACAGTGGAACACATGGTACACTTTCAGGGTGACAGTCCGGCGCCGTTTATTATGACATGGGTTACATGCATATCGCCCACTTCTCCGCCTACCTCTGACCAATGAGCAGAGACATGCTAGACGGCAATAGTTCAAAATGGTCCAAATGGCTCTGAGCACTATGGGACTTAACTGCTGTGGTCATCAGTCCCACAGAACTTACAACTACTTAAAAATAACTAACCTAAGGACATCACACACAACCATGCCCGAGGCAGGATTTGAACCTGCGACCGTAGCGGTCACGCGGCTCCAGACTGTAGAGCCTAGAACCGCGCGGCTACTCCGGCCGGCTAGACGGCAATGGTGTATGGAACGACGTCACTGGGGACAGGAATCCCATCAGATGGTGTTTTGGGACGAATCCAGGTTCTGTTTGTTTGCAATTGATGGCCACATTTTGGTTCGCCGCAGACACGGCGAGCAGCACCGCAGTGATTGCATTCACACAGGACATACAGCGCTAACTCAAGGCCTTGTGGTGTGGGGTGCTATTCGGTACAGCCACAAATCACTGTTGGTGCATTGTGACCGGTGTGACCTACGTGAATGACATCCTCCGACCCGTAGCCATACCCTTGGGAGGGCACAGCTCGTATCAGAGATCTGAGTGCTGGGGGGTTCACGGTCTGGGAAGATCTCTCTGCCACGCGCCGCATTCGGATGGCAGATGTTTACGTTGAGGAGCGTGCTTACGCCCATTGGAGAGACGTTGCTTCCCTATGCTTGTGCGGTAGCGGGCCGTACTCTGAAATTCGACTACCCTCTTTCCTGCTGGCTTGGTTGGTAGACGTGGCCACATACACAGCACTTATTTCTCCTCGGCCTGATGCATCAACAACGGTGAGCACCATTTCAAGTGTGTGGTGAAGCGTCTACCGCTTTTCTTGGAAACCAATGTCGTTATATTACTGAATTTCGTTTGATGTTTTTGCTCAAAGGTGATTTGGCTTGCAGCGATGGCCATTGTTTGGCCGATGCCCTTGAAGTGGATCAGCATCCTGTTAATGAGAACGTGCCGGAGTAAGCGGGATTCCAATTTGTCTTCTTATGTTTGTGAGTACCTGATCTAGAAAGACTAACTTTTATCTACACTACTGGTGCTCTTTTTTTTCTAGGGTGTGCTATCTTTAAAATTTTTTCATCGTTATTTAACTTTGAGTTAGAAAGATTCACCTTTAGCTGCACTACCGGTGTGTGTACACTCGGGACTTAGGTATCCTTAGTATTTGTCATCGTTAGTTAAGATTAAAGGGCCCATGTGTGTACTGTAATTAAGTATATTTATTCTGCTCTGTTAATCCCAGGTATTTGCGGGTCAAATTGACTCAGTTGTCCGTCCTCATATTCTCTGTTGTGGTTGGAGCTAGCGTTCTATTTGCCGTTTGTATGTTAACTAAATGGTTCAAATGGCTCTGAGCACTATGGGACTTAACATATGAGGTCATCAGTCCCATAGAACCGAGGCAGGATTCAAACCTGCGACCGTAGCGGTCCCGCGGTTCCGGACTGAAGCGCCTAGAACCGCTCGGTCACTGCGGTCGGCTATGTTAAGTAAATTTAATATATTTTCTATGTGTATTGCTTAGAATCTGTACTGAATCGAGCAACAGTTCAGAGAGCTCAAGCTGGTTAATCCATGCGCTTCAGTATCTTTGCTTTGCATTCGTTCTTGACGATGATGCTATTTGGTCTATGGGCCGTTCAGTTTGGTGGTTATAAGCGCCCGTACAAATTCCCAATCATTTCACTGTCCAATCTCGCCACTTTCCCGAATGATGAGGAAATGAGGAGGACAACACAAACACCCAGTCCCCGGCGGGACAAAATCCCTGACCCGGCCAGGAATCGAACCCAGGGCTCTGTGATCCAGTGATACTAGATCACGAACTGCGGATGGATTCGTTGTTGGTTGGTATTCTGAATAACTGACTGTACTTGTTGATTTGATATAGCTCACTTTCTTATTTTGAAGGACGTATAGAAGTTGATTATTCTGTTGTCTTGAATGTTTTTATTGAGTGATTAAGGTGTACGCACATTGTGGCCTTCATAATACTGATTTCTAAGAAGCCAAAAATATTGTTAGACCCAATAAGTGCCTCTGGGACATTTCCTAATGCTTTGCAATTCAAAGAATTTGACTGGTTTTTCTATGGTATTGTTCTAGAAACTGTAATTTGAATTATGTAATACCAGACTGCTGCAATAGTAGTTTAGTGTTTTGATTGTGACAGATCTATTTCGGGTAGACTGTCATTTTCAGACCACATCGCTATCACTCTTTATTCTAACACAATGTGGTGTAGATTTAGGACTTTTGTATTATAAGCTGTTTTGCGGTTTGCTGTTGCTGCTGTTAATCATTCTTTCTCATAATTTTTATAACTGAACTTTCATCGTCAGATTTGACAGGCCGACAGATGTGACAGTTGGCCAGAGATGAAATCTAGCCGCAATACATCCATCAATTGATCCTAAATAATGACAAGTGTGAGGTAATGGACATGAGCGCTAGAAGCAACCCGTTGAACTTCGGTTACACGGTGAATCAGGCCGCAAATTCAACTGCATATCTAGGAATTACAATTATGAACAACCTAAATTGGAAAGGACATGGCCGAGCGGTTCTACGCGCTACAGTTTGGAACCGCGCGACCGCTACGGTCGCAGGTTCGAATCCTGCCTCGGGCATGTATGTGTGTGATGTCCTTAGGTTAACTAGGTTTAAGTAGTTCTAAGTTCTAGGGGACTGATGACCTCAGAAGTTAAGTCCCATAGTGTTCAGAGTCATTTGAACCATTTTTTTGGAAAGAACACACATAAAAAATTGTGAGGAAGGCAAACCAAAGAATGCGTTTTATTACCAGAACACTTAGAAAGTGTAACAGATCTGCTAAACAGACAGCCTATGCTACGCTTGTCCGTCTTCTATTGGAGTACTGCTGCGTGGTCTGGAATCTTTACCAGATAGGATTTACAACGTCTCATGGATAAAAAATATATGAAATCATGATAAATTGTACTTAACGTCATTTACATTTTTTTTTATTTCTTTGTGAAACGTAAAGGCAAAGATGTAAAAGTGATCGCAGCGGCAGGCAGCGATAGAGACTGCCACAGACAATTACTTGATCGCTGAAGCCAAGAGAGTAAAATTTCATAGTGTGTAATATATATATATATATATATATATATATATATATATATATATATATATATATATATATATATATATATATATATATCGAATTAAGCGCAATAATCTCTGTTTTTCTTGGGTTACCGACGAGTGCAGACGCACGTAGCGCTGTATCTTTACCGACAGCAGTCGTGTTTTGTCTGTTGAAACGTTTAGCCGCCATTAGAGGCAAGATTCTGTAAAAAGGTGTGTATCGTAAGAAACTTATGTTTTAGCATATAATCCTATATGACAAAGTGTGCTATTAATTTTGTAGATGGCTTGCCCAGTCATAATACCTACTTTTTCAGCAAAATTACGTTTTTTTTACGCGGAACGACGGCTGGCGGAAGCTGCCACCGCTACGAGCAAAGAAATTAAATATTTCAGCAGCCCGCCTACAGCGTGGGAGAAAGAAAAGTAAGAACATTAATCCATTTCTCTTTCAGTAAAATTAGCAGGCGCGGAGGAGTATATTTTATTCCATTGTGAATTTTTAGCTTGCCGTTGGCCAAGATGAGCAAAGACTGCACTCTGAATTTCACGTAAAATTTCAAACCAAATAATTAATTTTGGTAAGATTCTTGGTGGGTTAAGTGTGATGTGACTATAAAAAATTTAAACAATTACCTTTTGTTGCTCATGCTCTAAGAGCAGCTTATATTTTATCGTACCAAGGAAATCCACTGCATATTTTTCAAGTGTAGCGATATAAAATATAACGTGTTTGTAACTGTTAGTAAAAGTTTTAATGGTTCAAATCGCTCGGAGCACTATAGGACTTAATATCTGAGGTCACCAGTCCCCTAGAATTTAGAACTACTTAAACGTAACCAACCTAAGGACGTCACACACATCCATGCCCGAGGCAGGATTCGAACCTGCGACCGTAGCAGTCCCGCGGTTCCGGACTGTAGCGCCGAGAACCGCACAGCCACCGCGGCCGGCGAAAACGGAAGAACCTTTTATCGACGAACGTAATAACTTTCCTCGCCGACAGTTTCTCTTCTCACGAGGAACAGCTGAAAGTCAGTGCAGTGATGTCGTAGCCTTTTATCTGCGCGCTACGCTTCGAGGGACTTTAAGAGCTTATTCTTCCCGTCAGATAGCGGTTACTGCGATGCTCAGAGGTCGTTCGTAAATCTCGCTCTGCCATACTTGGGCGGCGAGCTGCGGCAGCAAGGATTAGCCTCACTGCACTGGCACGTTTCTTTTTTTCTCGCCAGAGATCAACGCAGATAAATCGCCGTATCGGTATAAGACCTCGTGCGCTGCAGATAGCGCTCAGCCGGTTGCCGTGGCGTCTCGCAAACGAGGCGAAGGGCAGTCAGCCGGTTCGCACTGCAAAATGTAGCGTTGCTAGCCTGCTGAAGGGCGTTCGTCAACTGGTGATTATACGATACAAGGTCAAGCGTTTCCCAATACTTTCTGAAAGCGATCTACAGGGTAGTCCGTTGATAGTCACCGGGCCAAATATCTCACGAAATAAGCGTCAAACGAGACCAGATGCGCTATGCTTGGCCCGCTAGATGGCGCCGCCATAGGTCAAATGGATATCAACTGCGTTTTTTTTTTCAAATAGGAACCCCCGTTTTTATTACATATTCGTGAAGTACGTAAAGAAATATGAATGTTTTAGTTGGACCACTTTTTTCGCTTTGTGATAGATGGCGTTGTAATAGTCATAAACATATGGCTCACAATTTTAGACGAACAGCTGGTAACAGGTAGGTTTTTTTTTAAATTAAAATACAGAACGTAGGTACGTTTGAACATTTTATTTCGGTTGTTCCAATGTGATACATGTACCTTTGTGAACTTATCATTTCTGAGAACGCATGCTGTTACAGCGTGATTACCTGTAAATACCACATTAATGCAATAAATGCTCAAAATGATGTTCGTCAACCGCAATGCATTTGGCAATACGCGTAACGACATTTCTCTCACTAGCGTGTAGTTCGCTTTTCGTAATGTTGGCACATGCATTGACAAAGCGCTGACGCATGTTGTCAGGCGCTGTCGGTGGATCACGATAGCAAATATCCTTCAACTTTCCCCACAGAAAGAAATCCAGGGACGTCAGATCCGGTGAACATGCGGGCCAAGGTATGGTGCTTCGACGACCAATCCACCTGTCATGAAATATGCTATTCAATACCGCTTCAACTGCACGCGAGCTATGTGCCGGACATCCATCATGTTGGAAGTACATCGCCATTCTGTCATGCAGTGAAACATCGGTAGAACATTACGTAGGCCGTACGGTAGCGTTCTCGCTTCCCACGCCCGGGTTCCCGGGTTCGATTCCCGGCGGGGTCAGGGATTTTCTCTGCCTCGTGATGACTGGGTGTTGTGTGATGTCCTTAGGTTAGTTAGGTTTAAGTAGTTCTAAGTTCTAGGGGACTGATGACCATAGATGTTAAGTCCCATAGTGCTCAGAGCCATTTGAACCATTACGTAGGAAATCAGCATACATTGCACCATTTAGATTGCCATCGATAAAATGGGGGTCAGTATCCTTCCTCCCATAATGCTGCACCATACCTTAATCCCGCCAAGGTAGCTGATGTTCCACTTGTCGCAGCCATCGTTGATTTTCCGTTGCCCAATAGTGCATATTATGCCGGTTTACGTTACCGCTGTTGGTGAATGACACTTCGTCGTTAAATAGAACGGGTGCAAAAATATGTCATCGTCAAGTAATTTCTCTTGTGCCCAGTGGCAGAACTGTTCACGACGTTCAAAGTCGTCGCCATGCAATTTCTGGTGCATAGAAATATGGTACGAGTGCAATCGATGTTGATGTAGCGTTCTCAACTCCGACTTTTTTAAGATTCCCCATTCTCGTGCAATTTGTCTGCTATTGATGTGCGGATAAGCCGCGACAGCAGCTAAAACACCTACTTGGGCATTCATTTGTTGCAGGTCGTGGTTGACGTTTCACATGTGGCTGAACACTTCCTGTTTCCTTAACTAACGTAACTATCCGTCAAACGGTCCGGACACTTGGATTTTGTCGTCCAGGATACCGAGCAGCATACATAGCACACGCCCGTTGGGCATTTTGATCACAATAGCCGTACATCGACACGATATCGACGTTTTCCGCAATTGGTAAACGGTCCATTTTAACATGGGTAATGTATCACGAAGCAAATACCGTCCGCACTGGCGGAATGTTACGTGATACCACGTACTTATACGTTTGTGACTATTACAGCGCCATCTATCACAAAGCGAAAAAAAAGTGGTCCAACTCGAACATTCGTATTTCTTTACGTACTACAAGAATGTGTAGTAAAAATGGGGGTTCCTATTTTAAAAAACGCAGTTTATATCCGTTTGACCTATGGCAACACCATCTAGCGGGCCAGGCATAGCGCCATCTGGTTTCCTCCTTCAAGCTAGACAAGTTTCGCTCCTTCTAGATTTTTCGTTTGATGCTTATTTCGTGAGATATTTGGCTCGGTCACGATCAATGGACCACCCTGTATACGCAGAATGTTTCAAAACTGTAGGATGAAAATTGTGTGTATGGTAACGGAAACTAAGTGCAATAAACTTTGACCGCTGATCGAAAATGAATGCATATTATTGATATTAACAACTTGTGCCTTATAGAAACAATCTAAGCTCTTATCAGTTGTTCAAAATGACTACGTTAAACTTTGTGTAAGTACACTGAGGTGACAAAAATCATGAGATACCTCTTAATGTCTTGTCAGATCTACTTTTGCCTGGTGTAGTGCACCAACTTTACGTGGCATGGACTCAACAATCATTGGAAATACTGAGTCATGCTGCCTCTATAGCCTTCCATAACTGCGAAAGTGAAGGACTGTGCACTAACTGACAAAAGATGGTTCAAATGGCTCTGAGCACTATGGGACTTAACATCTGAGGTCATTAGTCCCCTAGAACTTAGAACTGCTTAAACCTAACTAACCTAAGGACGTCACACACATCCATGCCCGAGGCTGGATTCGAACCTGCGACCGTAGCGGTCGCGCGGTTCCAAACTGACGCGCCTAGAACCGCTCGGCCACACGGGCCGGCTGCACTAACTGACATCTCGATTGTGTGCCACAAATGTTCGATGGTTCGACGGGAATCATGTTCGGCGATATGGGTACCAAATCATTCTCTAGAAATGTCCAGTATTTTCTTCAAACCAGTCGCGAATAGCTATGGCCTGGTGACATGGTCCGTTGTCATTCACAAACTTTCTCAGCTAGACCAGGGGATTTGGTCCACTTGATGTAAACGCAGCCCACACCTTTATGGAGCCACCACCAGCTTGCACAGTGTCTTGTTGACAACTTGGATCCATGGCTTCGTAGGGTTTGCGCCACACTCGAATCCTACCATCAGCCATTGCCAACTCAGGTAGGGAATCATGTGACCAAACGACGGTTTTTTATTTTGGGGCCCAAACGATATGGTCACGAGCCCAGAAGAGGCGCTGCAGGCAATGTCGTGCTGTCAGCAAAAGCACTCACGTCTTTCGTCTCCTCCCAAGGCCCATTGACACCAAAATGCGCCGCACTGTCCTAAGAGACACATTCGTCATACGTAATTATTTCACGCTCTGTACCGAGCGAGGTGGCGCAGTGGTTAGCACACTGGACTCGCATTCGGGAGGACGACGGTTCAATCTCGTCTCCAGCCATCCTGATTTAGGTTTTCCGTGATTTCCCTAAATCGTTTCAGGCAAATGCCGGGATGGTTCCTTTGAAAGGGCACGGCCGATTTCCTTCTCAATCCTTCCCTAACCCGAGCTTGCGCTCCGTCTCTAATGACCTCGTTGTCGACGGGACCTTAAACACTAACCACCACCACCATCACGCTCTGTTGCTTGTGTGTTAACACTGACAACTCATACGCAAACGCCACTGCCCTCGGTCGATAAGTGAAGGCCGTCGCAACTGCGTTGTCTGTGGTGAGACGTAATATCTAAAATGTGATATTCTCGGCACACACCGGTGAATATTAAATTCCTTAATTATTTGCCCAATGCAATGTCCCATACGTATAGCTCCAACTATAATTCCGCGTTCAGGCTCTGTTAACTCCCGTCTCGCGGCCACAATCACGTCGGTAATCTTTTCACATGAATCACCTGAGAAAAAAAATAACATCTCCGCCCATATACTGGCCTTCTATACCTTGTGTAAGGAATACTACCGCTATCTGTTTACGTGCGTATCGCTGTTCCACTACTTTTATCAGCTCAGTGTATACGTCGTGCGTCTGAAATCTTTAGGATGAAAATTGTACGTATGGTAACGGGTCGTAAACACAGTACTTGACGGACGGTCGAAAATGAGTACATATTATTGATATAAATAACTTACACCTAATAGCAACAAATTACTCTTTAATCAATTTTTGAAAGCGACAACATTCAAACTATTCATGTATTACGGCACCAGATCAAATTTTGTCGCACTTTCTGAAATGTCGCTGTTGTATGTTGTATAGTGATACAGGGAGCTGGAAACGTGTCAATTAGCGGGTGCTGCAGTCAGAATCAAAACAAATGAAACTATATGATTCCAGAGGCTTTTGAATTCTGCAGACGGAAGCGGCGAATGAAAATTTGTACCAAGGCTGGGATTCGAACCAAAGTCTCTTGCTCTCTAAGCAGATACGATAACCACTACGTCACCCTCGAGCAGTGGCCTTGCACAACTGTGCGAACTACCCTAGCTCGCCTCCCTCCCCAACCCAAATTCCCATTCAGGCCTAGGCCCACTTGGTATTCCCGCAAAACGCGAACAGCGCAGGAGACCTGATTTCGAATCCTGGCGTTGCTGCTCATTTTCATTTATCACTCAAGTCTGCATAAATACCTCGTAGGCGTTTGAGACTTGAAAAGGTCTCTGCAACCTTATAGCTTCATTTGATTAAAGCACCTGAGCCCGGGTTTCAAGCAGGATCCCCCTTTCCGTTTGATACTGTGCTGCTACTCCAGCACAGTTGGAGAGACTCTGCAATGGTGTGCGAATTTAGAGCGAATACCTGTCTTGGACTTCGTGTTTTATTTTTTCCTTGTAGTTCACTGTTGCTATTTTCGTTTACATACTGTCATTTTGACATCCGGATCGCTGACTGCAACATGAACGCTAGAAAATGGAGTGCCAAGTGGAGAAATCGGAATATTTCCGACCTATTCTTGTTTTTCAGTTCAGTAGAGATGCAAACCTACGTTTGTAGCATTTGTAGACTTATAGAAAGTTTTTGACAATGGTGACTGGAATACTCTCTTTCAAATTCTGAAGGTGGCATCGGTAAAATACAGGGAGCGAAAGGCTATTTACAATTTGTACAGAAAGCAGATGGCAGTTATAAGAGTCGAAGGGCATGAAAGGGAAGCAGTGGTTGGGAAGGGAGTGAGACAGGGTTGAGCAAGCAGTAAAGGAAACGAAAGAAAAATTCGGAGTAGGTATTAAAATCCATGGAGAAGAAATAAAAACTTTGAGTTCGCCGATGACATTGTAATTCTGTCAGAGACAGCAAAGGACTTGGAAGAGCAGCTGAACGGAATGGACAGTGTCTTGAAACGAGGGTATAAGATGAACATCAACAAAAGCAAAACAAGGATAATTCAATGTAGTCGAATTAAGTCCGGTGATGCTGAGGGAATTACATTAGGAAATGAGACGCTTAAAGTAGTAAAGGTGTTTTGCTATATGGGGAGCAAAATAACTGATGATGGTCGAAGTAGAGAGGATATAAAATGTAGACTGGCAATGGCAAGGAAACGGTTTCTGAAGAAGAGAAATTTGTTAACATCGAGTATAGATTTAAGTGTCCGGAAGTCGTTTCTGAAAGTATTTGTATGGAGTGTAGCCATGTATGGAAGTGAAACATGGACGATAAATAGTTTAGACAAGAAGAGAATAGAAGCTTTCGAAATGTGGTGCTACAGAAGAATGCTGAAGATTAGATGGGTAGATCACAAAACTAATGAGGAGGTATTGAACAGAATTGGGGAGAAGAGGAGTTTGTGGCACAACTTGACCAGAAGAAGGGATCGGTTGGTAGGACATGTTCTGAGGCATCAAGGGATCACCAATTTAGTATTGGAGGGCAGCGTGGAGGGTAAAAATCGTAGAGGGAGACCAAGAGATGAATACACCAAACAGATTCAGAAGGATGTAGGCTGCAGTAGGTACTGGGAGATGAAGAAGCTTGCACAGGATAGAGTAGCATGGAGAACTGCATCGAACCAGTCTTAGGACTGAAGACCACAACAACAACAGAGGGGTGACAGCCGCAGAGCCAGCAAAAAACATTTGCGGCGTCTATGGAGAAAGTACCACTAGGCAGAACCCGGCGAGAGAATGGTTTTCTCGTTTTAAGGAGGAATGGTTTTTTATTAGTGACTCTACATTCAGGAAGACCTGAGTTGGACGACGATAGTTTAAACGCATTAATCCACTATGATCCACTTCAGTATACCCGAGGATTGGCAAACGTGATGAACTGTGATCATTCCACGATTGTGCGATATTTTCATGCACTGGGGAAGGTTGAAACAATGGCTGTGTGCGTACCGTATGCTCTAAAACAAAATCACAAAAATCAGCAGATGGCTATATGCATCTCTGCTTTCTCGTCATCAACTGGCTCGTGAACAACGCCGCCCGTACCTATCCTGTATTGTTAATGGTGACGAACAATGGTGCCTTTATGCTAACATAAGGAGAAGAAAGGAATGGTTGAGCCGAAACAAAGCAGCAGCTGCCCGTACAAGGAACTGCGCGCATCCACAAAAGATAATGTTCCGTGTCTGTTGGAATAGCGACGGTGACGTACTACGAAATGCTTCCACGAGTTATAACCATCACTGCTGACATTTACTGTCAAAAACTGAGACGTCTTGCAGACGTAGTCCAAGAACAACGACCAGGATGACTCCGTGAACCGATGCTACTCCACGATGACGCTCGCCCGAATTGTGCTAGACTGACAGAAAGCACTATACAGGAGTTAGATCGGGAATTCATTCCGCACCTACCTCATTCACCTTTTCCACTCTCTATCGAACAACTTTCAAGGAACTTCCTTTCTGGTTGAAAATGCGCTTCGAACATAACTCTACGAGTTCTTTGCCGCAAAACACGTGATTTCTACAATCACGGGATCGAAAAGTTACGCTAGCGTTGGCAGACTGTTGTAAATAGTGAAGGAGAATATATTACTGATGACTAAAGTCTCTGTTGTGTGTATTTGTTGTGTTTATGAAACTCAGGAAAAAACGCTTCGAACTTACGCACCAAGCTAATACATCAAAATGAAAACGCCTGAGAAAGACGTAGAGACAAACAGGAAAAGAGAAGCCATGAATCACTTATATTCCTAACGCTGGTAAAATAACTATAACGATCTGTAGACTGCTGCGTAAACATTAATTCAATGTATTTCAGTCCCGTCAACGGGGATAAAAAGTCTTCTTTGTGGTATTAATGACGATCTAGGTCTCGGAAAGCAAGTATGTGCCGCATTCCATGCGAATGTGACACGCCATAGTGGGGCTGACTTGTGCAAGGAACATCAGCGACGCGTCTCACCGCAAATCAGCTTTCGCCGATCCTGCCTCGATGGTTTTTTCTTTCCGTCTACTGACCCTGTCGGGCGATTTAATACCGACCGACCGCCGTGTTATCCTTTTCCAATGACGTCTTTCGGATGCGCTATAGAGGGGCATGGGGTCAGCTCACTGCTCTCCAATTCGTTGTCAATTTCCTGTATCCACGCCCGGGTTCCCGGGTTCGATTCCCGGCGGGGTCAGGGATTTTCTCTGCCTCGTGATGGCTGGGTGTTGTGTGATGTCCTTAGGTTAGTTAGGTTTAAGTAGTTCTAAGTTCTAGGGGACTGATGACCATAGATGTTAAGTCCCATAGTGCTCAGAGCCATTTGAACCATTTTCCTGTATCTTGGAGCCGCTACTTTTTACTCCAGTTGGTCCTCAATTGGCATCATGAGTTGAGTGCACCCCTCCCACCGAGGAAAAGCCCCTGGCAGTACCGGGGAATCGTTAAGGGTCCTCCGCACAGCAGTTAGACGCGGTCATCACCTAGCAACAGAGGCGGACTACTGTCTCGAATACGATCATGAAATGAAGTACCATGAGACCAATATGGTGGTGCAAAAGCCAAGTTTCTGGTATATCGTAATTAAGGAATTCATAGAAATGCGTAACTATGTAAGGAAAATCTAATAAACAATGACGGAGGCTTCTACTTTAACAAGGCTTGGAGTGCGGCGCTCAATTAATGGAAATTCCGCTGACCATCACATTCAGCAGAGTTGGGAAACGCTCAGAGAATGTTCGTTTCATGGAATATCAATGCGAGCTCTAAAAAACAAGTCTCAAAGCACTTTGTGGACATCAGGAGTCGAACTCACATGAGCTATAAGTAGTGACGCTAGAACAACGATAGTTACACTCAGGTTGGAATTGGGCAGCGAGTACACATTGCACCACAACTTGCAGCAGCTGCAGAAGACAGTGTTGTCGGTCGTCGAAACATTCTGCATAAAATTGAAACAACTATGCTGAACACTCGGAAACACACCATTAATAAATCACGTCAGTAAAACCTGGGAGATTAAATGAAATAGTTGCTTTTCAGGTTCCACTGGGTTTTCGTACACCAACGACTTCGTGTAACACCATAGAAAAATACACAAGAATCTGATTCGATTATCGTATGAGGCGTAGGAAGAGCTTCCCTTCCAATCCATCATTGAAGGCATCGCTTGTTCAGATGTTAGTGGGACAGGGTATACCTTACCATCACATTGGTACGGAGTGTCCAATTGCTTATGGATGTTAAAATTGAAGTGTGATTGCGAATCGTCTTGTTTAAACTACCCACTCTCGTGAAAAACATGCGGGACAGATTGTAGCAACTGCAGATGCACATCTCCAATGAACACGAGGTAACCTTTATAATTCAATGTGGCAGCAAATATAATAAGTTGAAAGGATCTTTTGCAATTTTCACAAGATGATACACAATCAACGCTTGTGAACTGAACAGAGCTTGACGTATGGATTTCCTTCACTATGCAATATCCATAGGATGTATTACGTCATTCGTGTCTCGGACGTCTTTTGGTGTAGCCTACCTGGACAGTGAAAAGCACGCTGCACAGAAAACAGCGCTTGTAAATGCAAGGGAGGTGGTCAGTCGCTAAGCCTTTTCATTTCGGGGCTACGGCACATGTTCTTTGGAGGCGCAACATGAACAGCAGACGTCCAAAAGATGCCAAGGACGCGACTAATCGGCTCCAGCAGAGGCAGGTTTGAAGAGAGCTGTTACTGGCCAGGCAAAGGAGGATATTCGCAGACCCGAAACGTAATTTCGCTTCGAAATTACACTGCGCGCCTTTTGATCGTCTGGCACTTGCTATTGCAAAGACGCTATCGGAAGTGAGACGGACCTTATTCTTATGGTAAACATATATTTCTATGGTAAACAAATACTTCCGATCATTTGACAAAGACCTTTTTCTTCCCGTTAACTTATATTTCTGTTAGTGGGTAATGTTTTATTCATGTCGTAAAAGGTCAAAGCAAAATAAAATTGTCAGTGTCAAAAGAGCCATATTCTCCATAAGGAATACTTGAAAGGCGTCTTAATTGCTATCAGGGTGGGAATCATGAACTACGTTTCAAGCAAATTTCAATTTTTCAATTGTTTCGTGTTAAATCACTGTTCAGACTACTACAAGTAACTTTTATATTACTTTACAATCAAAAACGTGACTGCAAATCTTAGTCCTCCTAACGTGACTGAAAATCTTAGTCCTCTTGAATATCTTATTTGTATATACTTGACTTTACCTTGAATTATCTTTGTCACTGCAGTCAAAAAACATTTGAAAAGATTTGAAAATACGTACGGTTAAGTTTTAAGACATTTACCGATGTTTCCTTGTAAATATAAAATCGAAGCTCTGTAGTCAAACACACACACACACGCACACACACACACACACCGAAAGTTTATTGTTCAAAAAATGGCTCTGAGCACTATGGGACTCAACTGCTGAGGTCATTAGTCCCCTAGAACTTAGAACTAGTTCAACCTAACTAACCTAAGGACATCACAAACATCCATGCCCGAGGCAGGATTCGAACCTGCGACCGTAGCGGTCTTGCGGTTCCAGACTGCAGCGCCTTTAACCGCACGGCCACTTCGGCCGGCAAGTTTATTGTTCATAACGTTTATTCCTAAGCCAGTTGCTACATATTTTCCGCCGCAGTTCATTGTTTACCGCGTTACTTCTATAATGGGACTTAACGTAGGTTTCGGGGAAAAACATTCGCTTCATTTATTTCAGTACGTTTACTGAAGACACAGAAATATTAAATAAAAAAACTGACGGGGCTTCCATTTCTTTCTTTATTTCTACGTCAAAGAACATCTAAAGGACCGGAATATCATAAATATTTCCGTAATTCCGATATAGCCTTAAAATCGCAGTACGATTTGATAAATAGCGCTTCTTGGCAGCACAAATGCAATACATTATTAGACACATTGGCAGAAATTATACAAACGTTATGGCTTCAGGGCAAACTAACCACTAAAGATACGATATTAGACAGACGGAAATAAATAGACTGAGCTTTAATAACAAACTTTTCCTCATATTTTAGTTATTGTATGTCAAACTGATGGTCTGCCCGCATCTCGTGGTCGTGCGGTAGCGTTCTCGCTTCCCACGCCCGGGTTCCCGGGTTCGATTCCCGGCGGGGTCAGGGATTTTCTCTGCCTCGTGATGGCTGGGTGTTGTGTGCTGTCCTTAGGTTAGTTAGGTTTAAGTAGTTCTAAGTTCTAGGGGACTGATGACCATAGATGTTAAGTCCCATAGTGCTCAGAGCCATTTGAACCATTTGAATCAAACTGATGCTTAAGCGTAGTGTTCGCCATACACTAACGTCATAGAAGACCACAAATAGGTTAAGTAAAACAAACTGAGGTTAGAACTTTTTACGAATAATATAACAATACACTAGTGATTATTCACAGTTTCTGTCTGAAACACAACGAATATTTCTACTATCCGATGCCTAACACGAAAGTACGAATAGTAAGGTGTAACAGTTTTTTCTGTTAATAACTCAGACTTTCTTTTTTGTGTTAATGACATTTGATCTTATTACACGTTGTCCACTAATTTGGTAGGACAAGGATGGAGAATATAATCGGCTGTTGCCACGGCAAAAATATATATATATATATCGCTTTCCGCCTTATATCGTAATCTAGATGTCTTTTCCTCTGGATAAATTCTCTGCTACCTCATTTCTGGTGCGCCGGCCGCTGTGGCCGAGTGGTTCTAGATGCTTCAGTCCGGAACCGCTACGGTCGCAGGTTCGAATCCTCCCTCGGGCATGGATGTGTGATTCCTTAGGTTAGTTAGTTTTAAGTAGCTCTAAGTCTAGGGGACTGGTGACCTCAGATGTTAAGTCCCATAGTGCTCAGAGCCATTTTTTTCATTTCTGGTGCACCACCTCCCTGGATATTCAAATAGCATCAGCTGGAACAGTTAGTTTAGATTCAGACCATTTATTTAATGGCATGACCATTACAAAGCTAAAGCATCAAGTTTTGAAGTTGCGAAGAGATAGCTTCTGAAGTTGTTTACGGTGGTCTAATACGGCAGTTTTGTTTGGGCGCCGGCCTTCTTGGTCGCACATTTCCCTCCGTTACTAAAGCGCCTTCTATTCACGTAAGATTCCGATATTTTTTCGGAGAATACTAAATTTAAAGAACCAGCAGCTGACTGTGGAACGATCCTATTGCCGCCAACATACATTTCGCATAGGTACCACGAAGATAAGATACGAGAAATTAGGGTTCATATGGAGGCATAGATCGTCATTTTTCCCTGGCTCTATCTGCGAGTGGAACAGGAAAGAAAACGCCTAGTTGTGGTATAGGGTACCCGCCGCCACACACCGTACGGTGGCTTGCGGAGTACGTAAGTAGATGTAGAGCTCCTTCAAATCCTACTTGTCTTTCTTCTCCTACGGTACAGGGCAGAAAATCGTGAAACTCGCCGATTGGCCAACGGCGAACAGCTAGATTCCTGGCGTCCGTCATTTCGTCTCGTGGCGATCTCGTTACGGAGTAATATACGAAATACCAAGCCCTCGCAGTCCGCTATCAGCTGGGCTTATGGTGTGTCGTAAAGATATTTTCTACAGCTTCAGCTCTGCTCAGAAGTTTCATTTTATTCCGCCAACGTTGTCTAAGAGCCATAGAAGTTTTTCAAGCTTTACGATTCCGTATCGCTAGAAGAATGTGGTTCGCAGTAGTATGCCTTTGTGGGTGCTGTATGTTATTGCCTTTTGTGATCTCTGTAGATGGCGTTTACTCTAGGAAATTACTCAAAGGATTAGATACTGAAATGTCAACCGTCACGAAGTAGCACTGACTGTCACTGGCATTGCGACAAAGGTGTATAAGACAGTCGCTTGTGAAGAAAGGCTCTTAAAAAAAAAACTGAACTTCTTGAGGGTCCAACGGTACCGACCGGTCACCGCGTCATCCTCAGCCCACAGACGTCACTGGATGCGGATACGGACGGACATGTGGTCAGTACTCCACTCTCCCGCCCGTATGCCAGTTTACGAGAGCGGAGCCGCTACTTCTCAATCAACAGCGCTTAGCTTCGGTGATCTGATGGGAACCGGTGTTACCATCGAGGCAAGGCCTTTGGCAGAAAGGCTCTCAAGTCTATTACATCTAGGTTTTTATAAGGATTTCCGTAAATCAGTGGCGACGTCCGTCTGGATGGCAGTTTCAGTATCACCGCCGCTAAACATCTCCATCAAAGACTTGCTTTCTCTATATCTCTAACAAAGAAACGGAAACTACGTGTTTCATGCGTAGCGTTGCATGTCTGTAGGCTTCAGAATTACCGGAAAAGGAAAAGGTGAGACGTTATAAGGGTGTCATCGTAGAAACATCTCATGCGTACGAGTAAGGTAAGTGCTACAGACTAATAGACGCTGATCCTTACCAATAGAAGTTCGTAAGACATGAGCCATGTCATATGGGATTAATTAACCTTACAGTGGAGGAAACAGTGACAGAGAGAAGTCGCGTTGAACAAGAAGGGTTGAAATTTGTGTTGCAGATTATTGTCGTCCTTATTTGGGGCGTAAAGATGCGCAGGGACGGGAAGAGATGGAGCGCGGCGTTTCTTGAGTGGGAAACCACGTGAAAAAAATGGTTCAAATGGCTCTGAGCACTATGGGACTAAACATCTATGGTCATCAGTCCCCTAGAGCTTAGAACTACTTAAACCTAACTAACCTAAGGAAATCACACAACACCCAGCCATCACGAGGCAGAGAAAATCCCTGACCCCGCCGGGCATCGAACCCGGGAACCCGAGCGTGGGAAGCGATAACGATACCGCACGACCACGAGATGCGGGCGAAACCACGTCTCAAAGTACACTTCCGTAGTCGTCGTTTCGTCTCTGATTAATATTCCCCCGAGCAGTCTTTGAGTTTATTTTATATTAGTTGCCATCAGTGAACGATAATTTATGGCCAGTGACTTGTTCATCATCTATGTGACAGGTTAAAATTTTCTTCGTTTGTTATGCTACCATTACACTTAGTCAACATTCGCTACTTTTTATTCACACGAAATACATTTCGTGCTCCAGACGCATTTTCTATTGTTTCATAATGTAACACCAGAAAAAGGATTTTGAACATTGACCGTGTGAAATAAAAAGATACGAGAAATAGAAAAAAGTAACAAATAATTGAAAGGCAGTTAAAATGGTTGCACCATAGCTAGGAAAACTCCAATGCGGCCAGATGTTACACGTGGTCTGACAGTACTAGAAAAAGAGAAGAAAATAAGAGAACATGGTGTGTTCAATGCTCGCCCACAAACAGAAGACTGCGAGCGGTTGAGACCGTCTTTTTACTATCAGCGTTATACAGTAGGGACGGCGACATGATGGCACAAATGATCTTTCATTTTTTCCGTTTCCACGATTAGATTGAATATTTTATTCCGAAAGAATTTTAATGAACTGAGAAATAAACACAGATCGTATTTCAAAAATAGTAGTAAACACGTTATAAACAAATATTTGTAACATGATTGAATAGTGTTTTCTGAGTCAATTTTACTTTTTTGTCGAACATATTACAACTACGTTTTATTATTATATTGAGAATATTACGAGCACTGTACACTATAATCATCCGATCATAATATAATTACTGTCATAATTCGTGACTGAACGCATGAAATCAGCTATATCATACGTATATTCTTGAAATTGTGGTGGAATTAGAGCAACACCAATGATTCCGTTGAATGTGACCAGCATAAACAGTGAAATGAAGTCTCATTGCTCTACGCGGAAAATGGCGTAGGCAAAAAAACATTCGCAACGTCATATTCCACCTAAAAAAATATTCACCAGATCGTTCCAGCGACTTGCAGACAAACGATCATTCCAAGACGAGGGCAAGGATCACGGTAGTCCACGCACATTCCATGCACTTGATGTGGAGGAGCAAGTGTTGCGACGGAATGATATTAAAACAACTGGAGCTGCTGAATGCATAAACCAGGTTGTTGTGTCGTCCATTCTTCTGCCAATGATTTGTAAGATGGAGCGCTGACCATCCGCAGTTCCATTTCAACCCACTTTCTGTATCCAAGCACTTGATCCCCCTGCAATTTTGGCTTGTGGTGTTGTACAAAGATGGTGATGAATAGACGGACTGATAACAAAATAAATGAGGAGCTTCTCTGCAGAGTCGGCGAGAAAAGGAATACATGAAAAACCACTGACTATACCCTTGTCAGGATATGTGTTAAGACATTAGGGAATAACTTCCATGACACAAAAAGGAGACAGAAAAACTGTAGGAGTAGACATGTTATCATACATCCAACAAATAATTGAGGACACAGTTCGCACAGAGGCAATACGATACGTGACTCGACATGTCAGAGTAAAGGAGATGCGATGTGATACTTATCCATGTAACACATGTGCTCCCACTGGACTCATAGAACAAGCAACAAGACATTGTAGGCAGCAATAGCCTTACCTGTGATACATCGCTTCCAACCTTCTCATGGACAACACCCAATACATCTGACCTATTTTCTCGAGACTGGACTGAGGTGTTTTTTTCTTTCCAGTACTAAAAACAATTTTCGTATATTAGCTACATTTCACACACATCACTGTATGACCTACAATGCACCAAATGTAAAATGGCTAGCAACTACATTTTACATTGCAAACGTTTCACTATAATGTGATGTTTCATTTGATACTGAAATATTACAATAATTAGATACGATACCGAAAAGAAAACCAATTCATCAGCGAGCTCTAATGTGAGACAATAAAATGCGAAAAAAATAATTTTCATTGCCGAACAGTTTTCTTATAATCGAATGAGCAAAAATACGCAGGGAAGGAAGGAAGAAAGAAAGATTAAGGTTTAAAAACCAGTCGACATCGATGTCGTTAGAGATGGAGTAGAAGCTCGCATTACTTTAAAGGATGGGGAAAGAACCTGGTCATCCCTTTTCAAAGGAACCATCCTGGAATTTCTCTGCAGCGACTTACAGAAATCATGGGAAAATAAAACGTGGATGGCTTGGTGGGGATTTGAACCGCTGTCTTTCCGGATGCTAATCCAGTGTGCTAGCCACTGCACCACCTTGCTCGGTTGCATAGCGAAGAAAACATACAAATCTAAAAAAATGCATGGTTTTTAATTTTCGACGCAAAATTTAAAAGTTTTGTTGAGAAAGCAAATATAGAGAGGGAGGAATTGATTTAATAACGAAATTCGGTGGATGCGAGGAGGCAGAGGCTGTTGCACTCAAGGTTGAAAGAGGGACGCACAAAGGACAACAAGCGAAGGTTAGTAGAGATTCGTGTATCTGTGCGAAGATCTATGCACGAAACATACAGAAACTAGCACCGTCATACAGCTGTGGCCGAGCGGTTCTTGGTGCTTCAGTCCGGAACCGCGCTGCTTCTACGGTCGCAGGTTCGAATCCTGCCTCGGACATGGATGTGTGTGATGTCCTTAGGTTAGTTGGGTTTAAGTAGTTCTAAGTCTAGGGGACTGATGACATCAGATGTTAAGTCCCATAGTGCTCAGAGCCATTTGAACCATTTGAACCTTAGCAAAAGATCTGGCAGAGAGCCGGAGAAAATTCTGGTCGCATGTAAAGTCGCTTAGCGAGTCTAAGGTTTCCATTCAGTCCCTTGTTGACCCGTCTGGTGTGGCAGTTGAAGGCAGAAAACGAAAGCTGAAGTTTTAAATTTCGCGTTCAAGAAATCGTTGAAACAGGAGAACCGTAAAAACATACCGTCATATGACCATCGGAAAGACTCCCCTATCGACGTCATAGAGATAAGAGTACCTGGCATAGAGAAGCAACTGAAAGATTTGAAAACAAATGAATCTTCAAGTTCGGATGGAATCCCAGTTCGATTTTACAAAGAGTACTCAAGGGCATTGGCCCCTTACCTAGGTTGCATTTATCGTGAGTCTCTCGCCCAACACTAAGTCCCAAGCGACTGGAGAAAAGCGCAGGTGACTGCAGTATAAAAGAAAAGTAAAAGAACGGACCCACAAAATTAAAAACCAATATCCATAACTTCTGTTTAGTGTAGAATCCTTGAACATATTCTGAGTTCGAATATAAGAAACTTTCTTCAGGCCAAGAAGCTTATGTCCACGAATCAGCATGATTTTAGAAAGCATCGCTCGTGGGAACCTCAGGTTGCCCTTTTCTCACATGATATTCTGAGAACTATGGATGAAGGGCAACACGCAGATTCCATATTTCTAGATTTACGGAAAGCAGTTGATACGGTGCAGGCGCAGGCTGTTAACGAATGTACGAGCATACAGAATTAGTTCACAGATATGTGAGTGGCTCGAAGACTTCTTAAATAACAGAAGCCAGTATGTTGTCATCGACGGCGAATATTCATCGCACACAAGGGTATCGTTAGGAGTGCCCCAGGGAACTGTGAGAGGACCGCTGTTGTTCTCTATATACAGAAGTGCTTTGGCGGACAGAGTGGGCAGCAATCTGCTGCTGTTTGCTGATGCCATCATGTATGGTAAGGTGTCGAAGTTGAGTGACTGTAGGAAGATACAAGATGATTTAGACAAAGATTCCAGTTGGTGTGATGAATGGCAGCTCGCCCTAAATGTGGAAAAATTTAAGTTAATGCGGATGAGTAGGAAGAACAAACCTATAATGTTTGGATACAGTATTATTAGTGTGCTGCTTGACACAGTCAAGTCGTTTAAATATCTGGATGTAATGTTGCAAAGCGATATGAGGTGGAACGAGCATGTGAAAACTGTGGTAGGAAAGGCGAATGGTGGACTTATGTTTTTTGGGAGCATTTTAGGAAAGAATGGTTCACCTGTAAAGGAGGCCGAATATAGGACGCTGATGCGACCTATTCTTTACTACTGCTCGAGTGTTTGGGATCCGTACCAGGTCGGATTGAAGTAAGATATTGAAGCAATTCAGAGGCGGGCTGCTAGATTTGTTACCGGTGGGTTCGAACAACATTAAGTGTTACGGAGTTGCTTTGGGAACTGAAATGGGGAACCCTGGAGGGAAGACGACGTTCTTTTCGAGAAAATTCTTTTTGACAAAATTTAGAGAACACTCATCTGAAGCTGATTGCCGAACGGTTTTACTTCCGCCAATATGCATCGCGCGTAAGGACCACGAAGATAAGATACGAAAAATTAGGACTCATACGGAGGCGTGCAGACAGTCGTTTTTCCATCGCTTTATTTGGGAGTGGGACAGGAAAGGAAATGACAAGTAGTGGTACAGGGTACCAACCGCCACGCACCGTATGGTGGCTTGCGGAGTATCTGTGTCTATATAGCTTCGCTTGATTTGCATTAAACAATTGTTTTCGAGAAAGATCAGGTAACTCGAAATTTCGTTCTCCCCTCCCCTCCACGTGTATCATGGAGCAAGCAGCACTCCGTGTTGCACCTGACAGCACGACAGAGATGTGTGCTGGCGTTTCACCGATGCCGTCCCGGTGTGAACCAGTTATGTCGCCTCAACTTTTTTTCCACCTGCTCCACAGATATGGGCTTCTTACGAGGGGCGTTTGAGTAGTCCGTGCAAAGTCCGAGAGATGGCACCACCGGCGCGTATCGAGGTCGTGTTTAGTTAGCAGCATCTTTGGAAAGAACGCACATCAAGTTACAGCCATATTGGTCCATTTTTTTAGTGTTTGGCATTCGTGTGAATCAAGGAAGTCGAGTGATTGCCAAAAACGGAGAAAAATAATTTCGTGTGGTGATTAAACATTACTTTATGAAAGGCAAAACGTCTCTGCAGCGGAGTGTGCACTGATATGAAACTTCCTGGCAGATTAAAACTGTGTGCCGGCCAAGACTCGAACTCGGGACCTCTGCCTTTCGCGGGCAAGTGCTCTACCAACTGAGCTACCCAAGCACGACTCACGCCCCGTCCTCACAGCTTTACTTCTGCCAGTATCTCATCTCCTACCTTGCGGAGGCTAAGCCATGTCTCTGCAATATCCTTTCTTTCAGGAGTGCTAGTTATGCAGGGTTCGCAGGAGAGCTACTGTAAAGTTTGTAAGGTAGCAGACGAGATACTGGCAGAAGTAAAGCTGTGAGGACGGGGCGTGAGTAGTGCTTGGGTAGCTCAGTTGGTAGAGCACTTGCCCGCGAAAGGCTAAGGTCCCGAATTCGAGTCTCGGTCAGGCACACAGTTTTAATCTGCCAGGAAGTTTTTTTAAAGAGAAGCTTGATAAACATTACGGTGACTCTGTACCTTCGATTAGAACAGTTTATAAGTGGTTTCAAAATTTCCGAAGTGACATATGGGCACAAGTGATGCTGATCGTTTTGGACGCCCTGTGGAGGTTACGACTCCAGAAATCATTAATAAAATCCATGATATGGTGATGGATGACAGAAGAGTTAAGGTGCGTGAGACTGCTAGTGCTGTGGGCATTTCGAATGAATGGGTACATAATATGTTGCATAAACATTTGGACATGAGAAAGCTATCCATAAGATGGGTTCCACGATTGCTCACGCTTGACGAAAAACGTAATCGTGTGAAGCGTTGCAAGGATTGTTTGCAGCCGTTCAGGAAGAATCTGCAGGACTTTAAGAGTTGTTTCGTCACTGTGGATGAAACATGAATACATTAATTATACACTCCTGAAACAAAATAAGAATCTAAACAATGGGTTACCAAGGGAGAATCTGCACCAAAAAAGGCGAAAACCATTCCTTCGGCCGGACAGGTTATGGCGACTGTCTTTTGCGATTCGCAAGGGATAATCCTCACCGACTATCTGGAAAAGGGTAAAAATATTACAGGTGCATATTATTCATCGTTATTGGACCGTTTAAAAACCGAGCTGCAAGAAAAACGCCGGCGATTGGACCGCAAAAAAGTCCTTTTCCATCACGACAATGGATAGCACACATCTCAGCAGTTGTGGTCGCAAAATTAATGGAAATACGATTCCAACTCGTTTCATGTCCTCCCTATTCTCCAGACTTGGCTCCCTCGGACTACTGTTTGTTCCCCAATTTGAAGAAATGGCTGGCGGGACAAAAAGTTTATTCAAACGAGGAGGTGACTGCAGCAACTAATAGCTATTTTGCAGACTTGGACAATTCCTATTATTCGGAAGGGATGAACAAATTAGAACAGCTTTGGATGAAGTGTATAAGTCTAAAAGGAGACTATGTCGAAAAATACACTACTGGCCATTAAAATTGCTACACCACGAAGATGACGTGCTACAGACGTGAAATTTAACCGACAGGAGGAAGATGCTGTGATATGCAAATTATTAGCTTTTCAGAGCATTCACACAAGGTTGGGGCTGGTGGCGACACCTACAACGTGCTGACATGAGGAAAGTTTCCAACCGATTTCTCATACACAAACAGCAGTTAACCGGCATTGCCTGCTGAAACGTTGTTGTGATGCCTCCTGTAAGGAGGAGAAGTGCGTACCATCACGTTTCCGACTTTGATAAAGGTGTAGCCTATCGCGATTGCGGTTTATCGTATCGCGACATTGCTGCTCGCGTTGGTCGAGATCCAATGACTGTTAGCAGAATATAGAATCGGTGGGTTTAGGAGGGTAATACGGAACGCCATGCTGGATCCCAACGGCCTCGTATCACTAGCAGTCGAGATGACAGGCATCTTATCCGCATGGCTGTAACGGATCGTGCAGCCACGTCTCGATCCCTGAGTCAACAGATGAGGACGTCTGCAGGCAACAACCATCTGCACGAACAGTTCGATGACGTTTGCAGCAGCATGGACTATCAGCTCGGAGACAATGGCTGCGGTTACCCTTGACGCTGCATCACAGCCAGTAGCGCCTGAGATGGTGTACTCAACGACGAACCTGGGTGAACGAATGGCAAAACGTCATTTTTTCGGATGAATCCAGGTTCTGTTTACAGCATCATGATGGTCGCATCCGTGTTTGTCGACATCGCGGTGAACGCATATTGGAAGCCTGTATTCATCATCGCCATACTGGCGTATCACCATGCGTGATGGTATGTGGTGCCACTGGTTACACGTCTCGGCCACTTCTTGCTCGCATTGACGGAACCTTGAAGAGTGGACGTTACATTTCAAATGTGTTACTACTCGTGGCTCTACCCTTCATTCGATCCCTGCGAAACCCTACATTTCAGTAGGATAATGCACGACCGCATGCTGCCCTGGCCAGCACAGTCTCCAGATCTCTCACCAAATGAAAAAGGCTGGTCAATGGTGGTCGAGCAACTGGCTCGTCACAATACGCCAGTCGCTACTCTTGATGAACCGTGGTATCGTGTTGAAGCCGCATGGGCAGCTGTACCTGTACGCGCCATCCAAGCTCTGTTTGACTCAATGCCCAGGCGTATCAAGGCCGTTATTACGGCCAGAGGTGGTTGTTCTGGGTACTGATTTCTCAGGATGTATTCACCCAAATTGCGTGAAAATGTAATCACATTTCAGTTCTAGTATAATATATTTGTCCAATGAATACTCGTTTATCATCTGGAGTTCTTCTTGGTGTAGCAATTTTAATGGCCAGTAATGTACAAAAGGTTTACCCCAAACACATAAGTAGTTTTTATTTTTGCACGGACTTTTCAAACGCCTCTCGTATGTGTCGTATCGCGAGTCACATCGCGTATTTTATCGGATACCGCATCGCTTCAGTGTAGACCGTGCCTAAGAGCTACTCTGAGATGAATAGGTCTGTACAGCAGAGGAAGGTCTGCGCAACAGAGGAGTTTTCCCCCCGGCCTGTGGCTGGAACGGCGCGACCCTGGGAGGCGCGCCAGCCCGTTTGTGTCTGGTGCGGTGATAACGGAAGGCCGCGTCTCGTTGGGTCTGGCGGCGCCGCGCTCTGGACTGCGGAATGGGCGCTGCCTGCGTAATCGCGTCACCGGCCGGCCGCGGCACATTCAGCTGTCTGCTACCTGCCGCCGCCGCTGTTTACGTAACGCGAGGCGGCCTGACAGGCTGTAGCGGCGCCGGCGGGACGTAATTCTTTTTGTCGGCTTCCAGACAGCTCATCCATACAAAGGAGATGGGGCTCCTACCGTAGTACTCCTCAAGTAACGATACGGCTTGTGGCAGAGGGTACATTGCCCCGCTTCCACGTCTACAGTTCACGACTTGGTCAACTAGCTTCACGTGACATTTCCTGTCGTTACCTCCTGTTGTTATCCATCAACGAAATCACACGAGCGACAAGTACCTTCATTCAGTACTCACAAGGGAACCTCCCCATCGCACCCCCCTCAGATTTAGTTATAAGTTGGCACAGTGGATAGGCCTAGAAAACCAATCGAGAAAACAGGAAAAAGTTGTGTGGAACTATGAAAAAATAAGCAAAATACACAAACTGAGTAGTTCGTGGGCAACATAGGTCACATCAAGGATGATGTGAGCTCAGGAGCGCCGTGGTCCCGTCACTGGTGAGTCTCGCTCCCAACTGAGCCCCGATGACCAGCTAAAACTTGTTTGGAGACTCCCCGGGTAGCGGCGGGTTAACAACCTGTCTGTTGCATGCCATACGGTCTGAGAACTAGTCCATTTATTTTTATAGCAGGACACCTCAGATTGTCATCTGAGGCACCCTTACAGTGCAGCGATATGTCGACAATATTCTACGCATCGTTTTGTTGTTCTTCATGGAAAGCCATCCTAGGCTTACATTTCAGCAAGATAATGCCCGCTCGCACATGGAAAGAGTTTCTCCTGCTTGTCTTCGTGCTTGAAAAACCCATCCTTAGCCAACAAGGTTTCCAGATCTCTACCCAATTAAGAACTTTTGCACCGTTATGGACACGGCCCTCCAACCATCTCGGGATTTGGAGGATCCAACGCGGCAACCGGACAGAAGTTGGCACGATATCCTTCAGGAGCCCAACAAGCCTATCAATAAATACCAAATCAAATAACTGCTTGCAAAAGGGCAAGAGATGGAGCAACGGATTATTGTCTTGTCAATTTGCAAAGCTCTTTTTTTAATAAATCATCCAATTTTTTGAAATTGTAGTCATTTGCTTGTCTGTAAATCTACATCACATCTACCGACATCCCTTCCATTAGGATAATTCCTTCGTGGTATGTTGTTCTTTTTTTTTGTCTTAGAGTGTATAGGGCAGTCAAATTAATTCGAGACAGATGGAAAAAAAGTAAGTTAACAGTTTATTATTTAAAATGTAATTGCCGTAGCTGTCAAAAATTTATCCCACTGTGATACAATGTCTTAATGGAAACCCTGATTGTACAGTGCACCTCTTTGTCCGAAACAAATTGAAGGCCACGAATATCTTTTTTCAGGGCTCCAAAGATATGGAAATCGCATGGGGGGGACATCGGTACCAGGTGGACTATGTGTAAGGGCTTGCCAGCGAAATCTCTTAATAAGTAGATTTTGAAAGCATTTTAAATTGGGTCAATAATTGTATGAAATTCCGAAAATCAGATATTTGTGGCCCCTGGAAGCCTTTGGATAAGCACCTTGCAACTGAGACTACGAGACTATTTTAGCCGTTTAAACATTGTGACTGGTTGTGGTATGTACATACGTTGTGCACACTTTATTATTCAGTCAGTATGGCTAATGATTATTCGTCATCCCCTGTGTAACACAACAATAAAACATTGTCCGTTGCCTTGACTGACAATAATACTCGCACTCTGCCACTTTGTCAAAATTCACAATTTAATGTGTCTGAATCCACATCTCGTCGGAATAACTACTGCCACTTTAAGTTCTGATGCTTCATTTTTTTTGGTATGTCCTTACTTTAGTGTTAAAAAATACGAAAAGCCTATGTCGCTCCGTTCGCGACGACCCGTTCATTCTGGCACCATCTAAAACCAATACAGATCAATTTATCTCTGAGTTTCCTTGCTATAATTGCTTGAGGTACAATTCTATGCAATGAAAGCTGCGAAGATGCCCAAGTTTGTATTTCTTTCTATTGTTCATTATACCGCAGAAAGCTATCCTTCATAACCCAACTGCCCGTATCGCCAATGGGATATTTACTGCAGCTTATCTTCTTTAAAAATGGTTCAAATGGCTCTGAGCACTATGGGACTCAACTGCTGTAGTCATCAGTCCCCTAGAACTTAGAACTACTTCAACCTAACTAACCTTAGGACATCACACACATCCATGCCCGAGGCAGGATTCGAACCAGCGACCGTAGCGGTCGCACGGTTCCGGACTGCGCGCCTAGAACCGCGAGACCACCGCGGCCGGCTTTTCTTCTTTATGGTAGACACCTAATACCTACATCACTCAGCACTGTGTTGCTCTTTTCAAAATTTACACGTCTCGACTTACTCAACCTTAACGTTTTTCTTGCACGATCTGTTGCCTTTTTCGTCACCGTTGTCACTCCTTTCCCTTTGCCTTCTTTTATTTTGGAGGGGGGGGGGGGGGATGGAGGGCTATCAGCAGACTATCAGTTATCTGACTGGTGTGATGCAGCCCGCCGCGAATTCCTCTCTGGTGGCAACCTCTTCATCTCTGAGTAGCATTTGCACTCTGATTTGCACTGCTTTGTTGGATGTATTCCAGTCTCTGTCTTCCCATAAAGCTTTTACCTTTCTGACCGTAATTACGAGACTTTTTTTAAACTTCGAATGATCGTTCCTGTCGTATCGCGAAATATTGGCCATTCCTCCTAGGACACCCTGTATACTCACAAGGACAGTGTAACTGGATGCAGCCGGCAGAATATACAGGTCTGCTGTCGGCTGTCTCTACGCTCGCGACTCGTCTACGACGTCATTGCAGTCACGGTGGGAGTTGTTATTCGCTACTCTATTTCTTTCACCAATGTGATAACTGTTCGGTGTTGCCCGCCAACTAGCACCAAGGCAGTTACCTGGCTCAGTACTGTTCTATGACTTCCACCAAGGCAATTCTCACCCGCCAATTACTCTAATGGTTGGTAGTGTATTTAGTACCTTCTCCTTCCTCTGCACCGATCATAACCGTCTCTAGCTAATCTTTTACTTATCAATGAAATCTTTCTCCTACGGCTTGAGGGTTACTACTGTATATACCTTGAACTCTAACGATAATGGAAAAATTTCTGTGGTTCTTCAGGGATGTTTTTTTGAGTCTTTTAGCATAAGCGAACAATATCTCCAGTGGCTCTCCAGTGAGTAATCTGGAATCTACATATACATATACATGACTTCTCTGCAGTTCACAGCGCACAGGGTTCATCGAGCCACTTTCAGACTACTTCTCTACCGTTACCCTCTCGAATAGCAGGTCGGAAAAACGAAGAGTTACATCTTTCCGTGCGAGCTATGATTTCTCTTATTATGTTACGATCGTCGTTTGACGATTGAAATTTCGTGAAGAAATCCTTGTAACGATAAACGCGTTTGTTTTTATGATTGCCACCGTAAGTAGCGTACGCTATGTGACCAAAAGTATACAGACACCTGGCTAAACAAGTTCATGGCGTCCTCCATCGGTAATGCTGGATTTCAATATGGTGTTGGCCCACCCTTAGTCTTGATGACAGCTTCCACTCTCGCTGGCATACGTTCAATCTGGTGCTGGAAGGTTTCTTGGGGAATGGCAGCCCATTCTTCACGGAATGCTGTACTGAGGAGAACTATCGATGTCGGTCGGTGAGACCTGGCACGAAGCCGGCGTCCCAAAACATCCCAAAGGTGTTCTATAGGATTCAGGTCAGGACTCTGTTCAAGCCAGTCCATTACAAGGACGTTATTATCTTGTAACCACGACGCCACAGGCCATGCATTATGAACATGTGCTCGATCGTGTTGAAAGATGCAATCGCCATCCCCGAATTGCTCTTCAACAGCGGAAAGCAAGAAGGTACTTAAAACATCAATGTAGGCCTCTGCTGTGATAGTGCCACGCAAAACAACATGGGGTGCAAGACCCCTCCATGAAAAACATGACCAAACCATAACACCACTGCCTCCGAATTTTACTGTTGGCACTACACACGCCGGCAGATGACGTTTACCGGGCATACGCCATTTAAAAAAAAATGGTTAAAATGGCTCTGAGCACTATGGGACTTAACTTCTGAGGTCATCAGTCCCCTAGAACTTAGAACTACTTAAACCTAACTAACCGAAGGACATCACACACATCCATGCCCGAGGCAGACTGTAGCGCCTAGAACCGCTCGGCCACTCTGCCCGGACATACGCCATAGCCACACCCTGTCATCTGATCGCCACGTTGTGTATCGTGATTTGTCACTCCACACAACGTTTATTCCACTGTTCAATCGTCCAGTGTTTACGCTCCTTACACCAAGCGAGGCGTCGTTTGGCATTTACCGGTGTGATGTGCGGCTTACGAGCAACCGCTCCACCATGAAATTCATGTTTGCTCACCTCCCGCCTAACTGACATAGTACTTGCAGTGGATCCTGATGCAGTTTGGAATTCCTATGTGATTGTCTAGATAGATAGACATCTATTACACATTACGCCTCTCTTCAACTGTCGGTGGCCTCTGTCTGTGCCGGCCGAAGTGGCCGTGCGGTTCTAGGCGCTGCAGTCTGGAACCGCGAGACCGCTACGGTCGCAGGTTCGAATCCTGCCTCGGGCATGCATGTGTGTGATGTCTTTAGGTTGGTTAGGTTTAACTAGTTCTAAGTTCTAGGGGACTAATGACCTCAGAAGTTGAGTCCCATAGTGCTCAGAGCCATTTTTGAACCTCTGTCTGTCGACAGACGAGGTCGGCCTGTACGCTTTTGTACTGTATGTGTCTCTTCATGTTTCCACTTCACTATCACGTCGGAAACAGTGGAGCTAGGGATGTTTAGGAGTGTGGAAATCTCGCTTACATACGTATGACACAAGTGACACCCAATCACCTGAACACGTTCGAAGTCCGTGAGTTCCGCGGAGCGCCCCATTCTGCTCTGTCACGATGTCTAATGACTACTGAAGCCGCTGATATAGAGTTTGTAACGTCTCCTGGCAAAACACATATTATATGTGTTAAAAAAGGAGAAAAGAATAATTGAACTGGATGATTGTAATTGCGTGGACAATGATTGTGTGAACTTTATGTAGTAAAGAGAAACCATTATGTGTCATGTTTTATACTTTTATAGAATTATGTACCGATTTTTTAAAGATAATATCTGTGTCGGCGAGTACTGAAACCGCCACAGACGATACTTATTAAATATCAAACAAAGATGAGAATATGTCACAACGAGTATAAATAGTAGTGACCAAACGTTAATTTCTCTGTCGTCTTCTTGGAGTTACGTGAGTAGGAAGAGCCTGTGACGTTATATTGTACGCTTGTGTAGTATTCTTTTGTCAAGATTGAGAGACATACGCCATTAGGTACTGATTTGTAAAGGTGTGTAATAATTTAATCTGTTTAAATGTTTTGGATAGAGTTACTTAGTGAAAACTTACATTATGATTTGTAATAAGCTTGCGTGGTATTTCATCCCATCCTTTTAAGACATTTTCAGCTATTTAAATATTATTCGTGGTGCAGAGCTGCGCTACGAACGAACGAGCCGCTGCCGCGGCGCATTCAAACCGCATTAAATGAAACCAATCATACCGCAAAGAAGCGGACAGGCAATAGTGAACTAAAATTATTTCTTTCAGCTTCAGAATTGCAGGGCAGAGCAGCAGATTTTATGGTGTATTTTACAGGTGGACGTGGGCTGCGGATGATATATTATTAACAGAGCAAAAAGATAATGTACCTTCATAATATAAAAGAAATCTTGCTGTGCGTGGTTCTGGTCTGGCAAACATTACAATAAAAACATCTTTTTCTCTGATAATAGTCTCCTGTTCTCGTGTTAGTCGTGGTACTTATTGGTGTTTTACTGTTAACAAAAATCCACTGCAAAATTTTGATTTTGAACGAACATTGCGTACTGTAACATCAGTATTGATAACGAAATAATTTTCAGTAACCTTTTCAATAACTGTAAAGTAAGGAAGATATGTTGAACTTTATGGCGAGTTACAGTAACGAAAAAATGTTCCTTTAATAGAAAGCCAGATTCAGAATAATAAGAACATAATATAGTTTTGCTGAAATTTAATGCTCCATATAAAGTAACAGCACAGCATCCCTAAAAAGTATTTCAGGGCTCTTTTCGTAGCAACGTATTTTATCTCATATAGAGAGCCAGCGAAAAGTTCCTGGCAGTAGGTGGCAGCACAATGCACCTAATATGAAAACGTATGTTTTGGGGGGTATTCAGATGCTTTTGATCACATAGTGTATCATATCCGTGACACTGTCACCCCTTTCTCACGCTAACACAATGCTAACTGCCCTTCTTCGAACATTTTTGGCGTCCTCCATCAATCCTGTCTGGTAACGACCCGTAGCGCACAGCGATACTCTCATCAGAGGAGTGACAAGCGTAAGGTAGCCAGAGTGTTTGGCAGATTTGTAACATCTTCTGAATCTTCTGCCTATAAAACGCAGTTCGGCTTAACTGTAATCCCCAAGTATTTAGTTGAAATAATAGCTTTTAAATGCGTGTGATTTGTGGTGTAACTGAAATTAAAGCATTCCTTTCAGAACTCATTTGGATGACCTCACATTTTTTATTGTTTCGCCTGAATTTCCACTTTTCGCACCATACAAATATCTTGTCTGAACAATTTTTGTTTTTATCTTCTGCTGAGTTTACTAAACGGTAAATGACTGCATCACTGCATACAGTCTAAGAGTACTGCTCATGTTGGCTCCTAACTAGTTTATATCGATTACTGATAAGGCAATGTTGTCGATAAAACTGAAGAATTAGCAACGTAGAGCACTCTATCTGCAGTCGGAAACCATTGCCACCATTTTCAGTAAAAATTTTTTTTTTAGTTCTATTTTACGTCCGCGTGACAGTGAATAAATATTTCTACAAGCATTAATAGAGACTTAAGTCGCAATCTCGTACTTAATACCAAAATACTCTGTAAATATCCTTGTAGAGCTTCTGGTGGCATACAAAGCATCCTCCGCTACAGGCCGTAAAGTGGCTTGCGGAGTATAAATGAAGATGTAGATGTAGAGATGCTTTTCCGGTAGAGTTCACTTCACCCTGTAGAGTGTAGATCGCAACACTAATATCTCAAATTTCTCTTGTAATCCCTGGTGGATTCTAGGGACGGCGCTTGCCGCAAGGCGACTTAACACGCGGTGAAAGCTTGCGTGGCACGAAAACCGTAATAGGCAGGCCAGTTATCAGTGCTGATGTAACTGTGGGTAGTTGAAACAGAGGCTTCGCCGCATGGCGCAACAGTGGAATGTCAGAAGTGACGACCGAGCATGCTAGCGAGCTAGTTGGAGAACGAGCTCTCTAGTACTTCCGCAGCTGCGCTGGACGATGAGGACAATCCTCTGTGGACGAGGAAGCGTCTCTAGTTAGTTCTCACAAACAGCTGGAAAAATGGGCTTACGTTTTCTCAACGGTTCTTTCATAATTCAGCCAAGATGTATAATTCAAAGCGCAATCCATATCTTCTATGTTAACATCAAAATACTTTTGATGCTTTTACATTCTGCCTTTTTTCTGTTTTAGCAGAAACAACATCCTGACTGTGGAGTTATGGCGCTGTTCTCGAGTATAGTGTTAGTTCTAAAGTACAGTGATGGTGGTCCGTTTCCGAAGGTGAGACGATAATTCCTTTATGATGTTACAAACTTTCGAGAATGATGGAGAAGGATAAATGTTTCAATTTGAGGTAAGGAGCCGTTTTATAGAAACCGAGTCGAAAGTTATAAGTGAAAATCTTTCTGATACATCTGAGAACGGAAATTACGTTCCGGTTCTGTTGTTGCTAAGACTGTAGGGTAGGCCACTTTCAGAGGTGTAGAATGGACCAAAACAAAAGAAAAAGTATAGTAAATATGGACTCTAAACTGCATACCTTACAGAGTACGAACACTTGTTCATCTTCGATGCTGTCAAACACTACTCAACTACTACAAGCTCTTTGGTTTCCATAGTTTTGGAGGAGGTAATATGGACCAAAACAAGAAGTAATGGCAAGTAAATACGGTGTGCCGTTTTACATGTAACTCAATTTTCTTAAATTCATGTACGATAAGGATGCCAAGTTTGCGGACTCAAACCCAGCTGATGTCGGTGGCTTTTTTTCTCCAGAAACGAAAACACGCTGCACGCCGTGTCGGGCAAGAATAGAACCACCAAGAGATAAGTACAGTGCATTCATACTGGGTAAAATTTAAACACGGCTTTCGCGTCAGAACTGTTATTAGTGGCAGAGAAGCGGAAATGAAATTGATCAGAAAGTAACTGCTACACTACTGCACTGTAGCCAGAGTCAATATCTGTAGTATTGTTCATTGAATTCCCACAAGTCTCGCACTTCTATAATTCGCTATTGTTATGTTGTCGTATTCATACGATGAAATCTCATAACTTCTCATGAAATGTAGTTGTATTAGCTACATGAACAATATAAATGTTTAAAATTGGTTTTTTAGGAGAGAGGTTTAAGGAATAGGCGGTAAAAGGGGGTTGGAGGAAACTTGTACTTGCCGAAATATCTGCTACTGCCAATGTATACCATCATATAACTGATGAATGTGGAATCCGTTATGATGCTAGATTATACATTTATCTGCGGACTGGTAATTTTCCTTTAACACGTTCAGTCGATGTGGTAAATTAAAGGAGTGTTAGATTCTGTAGCAGTGAGGGAATAACACGTTTTATGGATATCTACATAGGAAACTTTTAATTTAATATTATGTAGATTTGAGTGCCTCGAGTGGTTCAGCCTTCTGTTACGTTTTGTATATGATACTGTTAGTGACATTGTGTGTTTGGATGTCGCAACGTGAAGTAAAACTCGAAGGAATCCTACACAGGCAAACATGATCGATTTCTGCTATCCAATGTAAGGCAAATGAAACGTAACGGTGCTATTCGAATTGCGGAAATAGAAGAGGAGGGATAAAAAAAAGGGTTCAAATGGCTCTAAGCACTATGGGACTTAACATCTGAGGTCATCAGTCCCCTAGAATTAGAACTACTTAAACCTAACTAACCTAAGGACATCACACACATCCATGCCCGAGGCAGAATTCGAAACTGCTACCGTAGCAGTAGCGCGGTTACGGACTGAAGCGCCTAGAACCGCTCGGCCACAGTGGCCAGCTGAGGAGGGATCCTTTTTCAAAGAAAAGCCTATAAAACCTTAATTGTCGACAGTGGATGTAGTTCAGCTTGTCTATGTCATAAACATGTGGACGTTATTTAGCTGTACAAACAAAGATAAGACGACGATTTTGTAATGTGAAATTATTTGTTTATCAGGTTACTGAGAAATGTCTTTCGAATTAACGTCAGCTTCCTGCTAAACAGATGGCTTCTAGCTGAAAAAGAAGCACGAGTATCGGTTATCAGTACACAGATTTTGTCCGAAAGACAATTTTCCTTATCATATTATCGTGCGTATTATCACTGTCATGCTGAAGCATCATCTCAAGTGAGGAAGAAGAAGCTACATTACGGCTCGATGAACACGTCGATTTCGAGATAAGAACTCGAGCAGTGTCTTCTGTAACACATTGCTGCAGATTGCATACCGAACCAAGTACTTGAGACGAAGACAAACAAGTTACAATACACGTCGTGACGTAAAACTGTTCTTGGAAAGCAGTCATGTGTTACAGAACTCAGAGTTCAATTGTGAATCAGCGCACCTTTTCGTGCTGCACGTAGTTTTTCCCTGTAGTTTGTGGGGACTTGAACGAGCTGTCTGCCAATTAGGGTAATGAAGTGTGAACTGGGAGGAAGACGTGGCTCAGCGTTTGAGTCTCTGGAGTCAAGACGAATGCCTTCTAATATGCATGTAGCCATTCGGACTGAGGTTTACCATTGTTTCCCCCAAACAGTATAGCGCCATTGCTGATAGTGCTTCTTAAAAGTGGCCACGGCAGAAATTCTGGTCCATCCTGGTCTAATCCTTGCTGGTGATCCGTCTGTGCAATGACGTCGGCAAAGACTAGATACCCACTTCCGCAGCCGTGGTCGCTAACGCACAACTGCGAGGTTGTGCACGAGTCGAACGTAACCGGCGAGTGGAGGAAATTTGGTGGCGTACAGTTCTCTATCAGCAAACGTTACACCGAAGTCTAAATTCCAAACCTATACCCAGGGCCCCCGTGTAGTGAACACATATGGAGGAGATAACTACTTCGTAAGGGGACGTTAAGATCGAGGCACCCTCGGTGCTGTTCGAGATTAAAGGAATAGTTCACTGGGGTGAGAAAAGTCATGGGATCTCGATATGCATTTCTACAGATGGCGGTAGTATCGCATACACAAGGTATGAAAGAGCGGAACATTGGCGGGGCTATCATTTGTACTCAAGTGATTCATGTGGAAAGGTTTCCTACGTGGTTATGGCCGCAAGACGGACATTAATATGGGCTGTGTCTACCCTTCGCCTTGGTGACGTCTAAACCTTTGCTAGCGACACTTTAAATGAGATTTCTGAATGTTTATGGAGGATTGGCACCCTATTCTTCCTCAAGAGCCGGAACCAGAGGAGGTAGTCATGATGGAAGCTGGCGTCTGGAACGAATTCAACGTTCTGACTCATCTCCGGTGGGCCCAGGTCCATTTCGGGAATCTTATTGTTCACAGACCTTGTCTCTCAAATGCTGCTTCATGACAGGGCACATTGTCATCCTAATACAAACAATCTTCGTCTCAGAACTTTTCCTCTACTGTACGAAGTATACATTGCTATATAACGTGTTCATATCCTTACGCATTTAGTGTTCTATTTAGACGAATAAAGGGATCACAGCAAAACCGGGAGAAACACCCCATACCACCACATCATCTCCGCTGTACTTGACTGTTCGTATTACACATGACGGCAGGTAACATCCTCCAGGCATTCGCCCAACGCAAACCCTTCCATCGGATTACAGCGTGATTTATCACTCCAAATAACTCGTTTCCAGTCAACTACTGGTCACTGGCACCGGTCTTTACACCACCTTAAGCTCCGCCTAATATTGTTTAGTCAAATACGTATGTGGCTTATGAGGAGCTGCTCGATCATTGTAGTCCATTCTTTTTCACACCCTACGCTTATTGTGCTAGTTGGACTGCTGGTAACACTTTGGAACGCGCAACTGATTTCTGCCACTGATTTCATGCGATGTTCTACGACCGTCCTCCTCAGTTCTATAGGGTCACTACTAGTCACTATATGAGGTCTGCCTCTTCCTGGTTTAGCTATGTCTTTTCCTTCACGTTGTTACTTCATAACCACGTCACGGACAATCGATTAGGGCAGCTTTAAAAGGCCGAAATGTCCCTGATTCCATTGTTAGTCAGGTGACATCCAGGGAATAGTCCACATTCGAAGTCACTGCTTTCAAGAAAGACCGATACTGCTGTTACTGCTCTCTACCGACAACATAACACTCCCTGCCTCCTTTTATGGTACTGGGTCCGCCACTCGTGACATCTAGCGGTTATTTCCGCATTACATACGGATGTTCAGATACTTTTAATCAGATAGTGACCCAGGTTTTATCATCTCGTAGAGATTAAAGTGCGACTACGGTACGTAACGAGGGTGTCGGTCATTTCCTACATATCCAGCTTTCAATAAGCTTCAGTGTTATACGTTATTCATAACGATGCATTCGATGGAGCGGACCATGGTTGTTGGACTCTGTATTTTGGCTGTTCAGGAAACGGTGCACCTCGAAAATCACCTCGTCTTGGATATATCCTTCACATAATGGTTGCTTCCCATCCCCGTGGAAGAAGTGTATCATCCGACGAAAGAGGATAAAGTCGCTGGGAGCCATATCATGAGAACATGGGCGATGGGACAAATTTTGATAGCCGAAAGAAGCAGTATACGTGACTGATGCCTCTAAAGAGTGAGCTGATTCCCATGATACCTATCACCATCTCCATATTTTAGATCTGAAGATGGACGAATTCTACACCTACATTTAAATTCTGGCGCACCTGGTCATAGCAATACAAATACTTAATATAGACTCTGCTTGCTCCATTAAATCAATCTTAGTGGTTTTTGCTGATAGAAAACGATACAATATCGTAGCTACCAGGGTATTTCAAAAAATAAGTTACACATCATCATGGCACGCCGAGTAACTTTAATTGAATGCTGCGCTACAACTCTCCTTGATCATGGATCCATTCTAGAACTACTGTGTGGACGTCCTCATCGCTGTAAAATCTCTTTACCCCCCCCCCCCCCCCCCCTTCCTAGATATTGTTTCAATCTCCTGAAAACATGAAAATGGCATCATGTAAGATCTGGACTGCATGGCGGATCGTTACCAACCACGACTGTTGCGGCGTTGGTCGAATCGTTGACCGGATTTTACTATGGGTGGAGCGACATTCCATTTGGCCCAAAAAGTGTCAGAACCTGACGATAAATCTGTGTACATAGTAAACGTTAGCCCACAGTAATCTTACTGTCTCGCGCACTTTTACTTCACGGTACATTTCCAGTTGCTGCGCATTTTCACTCCCACACAGTGATGCACCTGTTTGCCATATCGCAGCAGAACTGTATCTACTGGACACCTGGAATGTGAACTCTCGTCGGACAATGCGCCACTCTCCAGCAATTGTGTTAGCGTAGGACGACATGTGTAACTTACTTTCTGAAATTGCTACGCTTAATGGGTGAATATGATTGAAAGAGAGTCTACCACATTACACTTTACTATTGACAAGATAATATTACCTTTGTTGCATATTTTGACTTGATTTTTTATGGAACAAATCGCAACACCAAGAAATAATTAATGTAGAGTACTAGCTATCACATTTAAATGATTAATGTTGCAAGATCACAGGTTAATGTAGCGCTAGATAAGCGATAGAAAATGTGAAGTGCTAATACATTCATAAGCGATGTAACCGCCAGAATGTTGATGCAAGCATGCAAACGTACATGCACAGTGGAACAGAGTACCATGCCTGTTGCGCTTGGTCGTTCAATACAGGGACTGTTACTGCTGTTTGTGAATGGTACTGGAGTTGTCGATCGATGATGTCCCATATGTGCTCGACTCACAGATCTGGTGATTTAACAGGGGGCAACAAGTCGAGACTCTGCAGAATGTTAGGTTACAACAGCGATATGCGGGCGAGCGTTATCGTGTTGGAAAACCCCACTGGAATGCTGTTCATGGCTGGCCGGGGTGGCCGAGCGGTTCTAGGCACTACAGTCTGGAACCGCGCGATCGCTACGGTCGCAGGTTCGAATCCTGCCTCGGTCATCGATGTGTGTGATGCCCTTAGCTTAGTTAGGTTTAAGGAGTTCTAAGTTCTAGGGGACTGATGATCTTAGAAGTTAAGTCCCATAGTGCTCAGAGCCATTTGAACCATTTTTTGCTGTTCATGAATGGAATCACAACTGGTCGAAGCACCAGACAGACGTATAAATTTGCAGTCAGCGTGCGTGGGATAGCTACGAGAGTGCTCCTGCTGTCATACGAAATCGCACCCCAGACCATAACTCCAGATGTTGGTCCAGTGTGTCTAGTACACAGACAGGTTAGTTGCTGGACCTCAACTGGCCTCCTAACCAACTAACCAACACACGGCCAACACTGGCATCGAGGCAGAACCAGCTTTCAACAAAAAACACAGCAGGCCTCCACCATGTCCTCCCTCTCGCTCAGGCCCCCACAACCGTACGAGTGGTCGACTGTGAAGAGCGGACAAATTGAATAGCTGGGCGGCGGCCATTAGAGTGGTAAACTGACGCGCGGAGTTCGAATGTTTATACATCGCTTTTGGTTATAAAATGCATTCCCTTGAGTTAGGCCACAAACATAATGCCCCATTTAAATACGTTACTACAATATACTTTTTAATTTATGAACAAACAGCAACTAGTAACTGTTTATGAATTTATCTTACGTACTGCATGGAATCTGCCGTAGATAAAAGTTATGTACTGGACCCCTAGCATTTTTCGTAGTTCATTTACGATAGATGTACGCAAAATGCATCAAAATACTCGAAGATTTGCCGACTATATTAATAGATTTTATATTAATAGATATTTTCTGACTCTACCTTGCTTTAGATTTTATGACGAGAAGTGCGTTATATATGGCATAGTGCTTTGGCAACTCACGACCAAATTATCAAGTTTCAACGTAACCTAGACCATGAAAACACTACCGATCAGCCAACTTTCTTCAAAATGATCAGAACATATAAAAAGTTATTCTGTCGGTCGGAAATCTTGCCTCCTGACAGCGTGTAACCATTTTTGTAACAGCTATGGTTTTGAGAAAGGAAACCTGCAAATAGATGCACAGACATTATGCTAATACCGTGTTACAAAAACATTTATTAAGCAAGTACACTGACATACAAAACAACTTAAAATATCCACATACCTGTGAAATGTAATATTCGTTCTTTTCTCGAATTTATTTGTTCAATTAATCGCTGCACAACTCTTCACCATTGTACTTCTTTTGATTGGAACGTACAGACAGTAGAATTACGAGTAACAAATACTGTATGTACGCCCCAACAAATATACAATGTTGAATCAGGGTCTTCATAAACAACAATGCTACACAACACATCAGACTACTACCACTATAATGGCGTCCAGCCGAAGGTTCAAATTATCCCGCGACTGCAGCGCCATAAGTGAGTCTAGTTATTTTTTACAAGGTCTTTGCTCTCGCTAGACAACACTGAAGCTGCAAATGGCGGTGGTCTGGGGTCTTTGGAATGCACGCTACAAGACGTCTGCCTCTGAGCTGTCCGTGAAGTAACCGAGTTGCAACAGTTTGTGTCACGTGTTGCCAAGTACTGCTCAAATTGCTGCTGCAGATACAGTACGATGCGCCAAAGCCATACGCCGAACACGATGGTCTCACTCCACGGAAGTACCACGTGCTGCTGACAATGGCGTCTTTTTCGTTCTAATTACATTCTTGACAAATGTCAACTCACCACGTCGAATCTCCACGGCAACTAAGACAAATCACCGTTACAGCGTGTATTTAAAGCAAACCTGATATTCATCCTCGTGGTGGCGCTACTCTTATGCGACTGTCGCGGTCCGCAGCTCGTGGTCGTGCGGTAGCGTTCTCGCTTCCTGCGCCCGGGTTCCCGGGTTCGATTCCCGGCGCGGTCAGGGATTTTCTCTGCCTCGTGATGACTGGGTGTTGTGTGATGTCCTTAGGTTAGTTAGGTTTAAGTAGTTCTAAGTTCTAGGGGACTGATGACCATAGATGTTAAGTCCCATAGTGCTCAGAGCCATTTGAACCATTTTTTGAGTGTCGCGAAATTTGAGTAGATGTAATTTTTTAGAAATAGAACCACGCCTAACAACTTTCGTTTGTCGATCAACTCCTCCTTGCTGTTGCGACTTTTTTCTGTCGGTGTAGATAGTAAATAAAAAGTATTATAATTCTTTTCGGTTAACAGCCAATCGTGGTAATACTATCTGTCCCCACAATACCATGTATTTCTGAGATAATATAAAAACGAAGTTTCGAGGACATACCTTCAACGACGAGTCAAGCAGTATATTGTCCCTCCTACGTATATCTCGCGAAGAGACCATGAGGATAAGATTAGAGAGATTAGAGCCCACACAGAGGCATACCGACAGTCTTTCTTTCCACGAACAATACGAGACTGGAATAGAAGGGAGAACCGATAGAGGCACTCAAGGTACCCTCCACCACACACCGTCAGGTGGCTTGTGGAGTATGGATGTAGATGTAACGTAAATAACGGAAGGATTAGGCTATGAACTCTCCAAAGGAGCCGTCCCAGTATTCGCGTGGAATTCTGTAGGATGTTCAGTCTGGTATATTTATACCCAATCGACGTGGATGGGAAGTCAGAGTGCAACAACGGAAAAAAGATCACCATCCTAGGGACAGATCTGGTGATTGAGACATTGCTAGATTGCTAGATCCGCCACGATAGTCGCGCGTGCTAGTTCGCTGGTCCCAGATCACTTCCGGCTAGTGTGTTAACGACGACTGCCGGTATACAGCCCAGCCTGGATGTGGTTTTTAGGCGGTTTTCGACAACCGACTAGGTGAATACCAGGCTGGTACTCAAGTACCGCCTCGGTTAAACGGTTCAAAAACATTTAGAAAATGTGGATTAATGCTAGACACAGACAACTCGGGTAAACCAAGCCCCGTTCTACAGGGAGGGGGGCAGGGGGGGGGGGGCGAGGTGTTGGAGGAAAAGGTGTGACTGGGAGAACATACCGCCACCGTCTACTACTGTAAGTAGGCTGTTTAGGTTTTTATGTTGGTAACGCCAGCTAGTGCTCGGTATGAAAATCACTGACTGCGCTGTGTGCGGTCTGTGTCTGATTGGACTCATTTTTGGAATATTCGCTAGTGTAGTGTTGGGCAGTTGGATGTGAACAGCTCGTAGCGTTGGGCAGTTGGAGGTGAGCCGCCAGTAGTGGTGGATGTGTGGTGAGATATGCCAGAGTTTTGAGAGCGGACGAGTGTCCGTCAGAAAAAAAAAATGGACTGTTAGTGCTCGCATGTGTGTAGATAATTCAGCAAGGGATTGGTTAACAGCATTTGCTGGTTATAAGGACATTTAAAAAAAATTGTGAGTGCACAAGTGGTGGATCATGGACTTGCTATATTATCCGCAAGACTCTTCGATGGTGATTGTGCACCCGCACAGTGGCAACGGAGGTGGCCCACCAATACCATTATCTCTACAAGAAATACTGTGGGTCTGCCCTGTGATGACCTACCTACGAATATTCTTCAAAACTTCGACTGAGTCTGCTGTGTATTTGTTCTATTGTGGCCCCTTACCTGTCTGCGTGTCAAGAGTCAGCACTGTCTTTCCGTTGGAAGGACAACACTACTTCTTCAAGACTGCATGGAAATCCACTACTTCCGTGTGCACTTTCTTTTACTGCCCAGACTTTGTGCAAAAAAACTGCAATTACTACTGTGATGAATGATCAGGACTGTCTTTATGGACTGTGAGGACAATTTTTGCTTTTGACCAACAGTGTCACTAATTGTGTGCATTTGATACATTTATTAGCATTAATATAAAAAATTTTAGCAAATAAGTATTGGCCACTGCCCAAAACAATTTGTAAAATTTTTTGTGGGGAGCATGGGGGCTGTGTAAGTAGGCTGTTTAAGTTTTTATGTTGGTAACGCCAATCGCTGACTGCGCTGTGTGCAGTCTGTGGCTGGTTGGACTGATTGTTGGAATATTCACTAGTGTAGTGTTGGGCTGTTGGATGTGAACAGCCCGTAGCTTTGGGCAATTGGAGGTGAGCCGCCAGCAGTGGTGGATGTGGGGAGGGAGATGCCAGAGTTTTGAGATATTAATATGAGTGGACTATCTGGACGTGTGTCCGTCAGAAAAAGGAAATTTGTCAAACTGGATATCACATATTGATATATGTTATGACTTTTGAACATTGTTAAGGTGAATACATTGTTTGTTCTTTATCAAGATCTTTCATTTTCTAACTATATACCTATCAGTAATTAGTGCCTTCAGTAGTTAAAATCTTTTATTTAGCTGGCACTATTGGCGCTCGCTATATTGCAGTAGTTCGAGTAACGAAGATTTTTGTGAGGTAAGTGATTCATGAAAGGTATAGGTTATTGTTAGTCAGGGCCATTCTTTTGTAGGGAATATTGAAAGTCAGATGGCGTTGCGCTAAAAATAATAATAATAATAATAATAATATTGTGTGTCAGTTTAGTGATGATCAGAATGAGTAAAGAGAGAAATGTCTGAGTACGTTCAGTTTTGCTCAGCTGTTTGAAAATCAAATAACGTAAGAGTTTTTCCAGCCCTGTCATGCTATACTTTCAAAGGGGAAGTTTCACCACTAACATTGCCAAACCCATACATGAACATACCGAGCCCTTGAAGATGCAGTATAAAGGCCAGGAAAAAACGAATGAGTAGAAACCCTCTTAATCTGTTGGCAGTAAGAATAAAGGCGTTATCGCTTATACTTAATACACAAAAACTCGTGTGGCCATGTGCGCTGCCCAGCTGCGCCGGTGTACTAGTGTCGGTATGTCGCAAGTGGGCAGCGCAGTGCATTGTGGAGTCCGCTCGCGGCGCCGCCTGGGGACAGCTGCCGCTTGCGTGGGTGGTTTGACGTAACTGGGACGGCAGACCAGCTTTCCTGCGACTGACCCTCGCTACTGCGGGCGGAATCACAATGTGGAAAGGAAGACATAATGAAATAGTAAAGGGCCCTACCAGAGATATCAGGAATGAGAGAATAATAAGAAAGTTCATTACTAGATGGACCCAATAGAACTGCATCCATATTACTGACTAGTTGAAAGTTCGAATGTCAAATAATTATCGGCAATTGAGGTATTACGGGTCTGCTTGCAGAACGTCGCGCTGTGTTAACATTTTATGGGCACAAGAAAACGAGGTTTTGAAGACGCCCGATTTTAAAGTAGAGTGTATCGGCAGATTTGCGATGTAAGTGAGAAGGGAGGCGTTGGGACTTCAAAAAGTCGTTCCACGCTAAGACCACTGCGCAGGAGGAGTGGCGCAGTGTCAGAAGACAGTACAGATTGCCGAGTCCCTCCAGGAACAGTTTTGCTGAGGTATGGATAACTGGTGCATCACAGTGCGTTATTGAAATGGCATAGCAACGGGAAACGTACTCCGCAATTGAAGTACTTGAGACAGTACGACTGCACATAGTTTCACCGTCAACTTCTCGCAGAGTGAGGATCACATGCAAGATCGCAACCTACCATAGCGAAATGGCGCCAACAATTTGGTCAAGGCCGCACTGATATGGGTGATGTTGATCGGGAAGTCCAGATCTTGCACCATGTCTTTTCTATCTCCGCGGCAAGCTTAAAGAACAGCTATGGGAAAGAGATTTTTGAGCGATGAGGACGTTCACACAGTAGTTTTTGAATGGCTCATTGACCAAGGAGCGGATTTCCATCTTCTATAAATCGATCTATTGGTACCATGTTCCCAACATCGTTTACAAGGACTTGGTGACTGTGCTGAAAAACAGTGAAGTGTACATCAGTCACGATGAGATGTAGTGCAGTATTTAATAAAAGTTACTTGGTTTACCATGGTAAAGTGTAACTTACTATTTGAGCCGCCCGGGGTAGCCGCGCGGTGTAGGGGGCCCTGTCACGGTCCGTGTGGCTCCCCCCGTCGGCAGATCGAGTCCTCCCTCGGGTATGGGTGTGTGTGTTGTCCTTAGCGTAGGTTAGTTTGAGTTAGATCAAGCAGTGTTGTAAGCTTAGGGAGCGAAGACCTCAGCAGTTTGGTCTCATAAGATCTTACCATAAATTTCCAAATTACTGTTTGAAGCCGACCGGGTTGGCCGAGCGGTTCTAGGCGCTACAGTCTGGAACCGCGCGACCGCTACGGTCGCAGGTTCGAATCCTGCCTCAGGCATGAATGTGTGTGATGTCCTTAGGTTAGTTAGGTTTAAGTGGTTCTAAATTCTAGGGGACTGATGACCTCAGAGGTTAAGTCCCATAGTGCTCAGAGCCGTTTGAACCATTTTTTTTACTATTTGAAGTAGTATTTCTCTCGTGGAGAACGGCAGATGCAAAACTGAAATAACGCCAAGAAGTTTGTTAATCTTTGCCAGCACTCCTATGTTACTTTACATTGTTACGGGCAACACGGAGAATGCGTCAAGTATCGGATCGCTTCTGAAACAGAGCATACAACGAACTATCATTTTCATTAACATTTCATCCACAGCGACTACAAAATGGAAGAAAACAACCCGCTGACAAGGTGAGAAGAGGGTAGCGGACGCTGAATCGAACAAAATTTTGCAGATAACCACAGGACGAAAGGCACCGTTCTGTAGCTCCGGTTATATAACGACAGCCAACTAGTAACGAGAGCGCCGAAGTCCATCCAGTAAGAAAACTTTTCTGGGTGTGCCTAGCAGTGCGGTTTTGTTCAGCTAGGCTGGTGCTTACTGATAAAAATTCATTCATGCTCTCTTTGTCTGCCTCCGTAGCTGAGAGATCAGCACGGCTGACTACCATATGGAGGATTCGGGTTCGATTGCCGGTACTGCCAGGGATTTTTCCTTGGTGGCAGGACTGGAACTGGGGCCACTCAGCGTCGTGATGCCAATGGAGGAGTTACCCCACTAAGTGGTAGTGACTCCAGGTCACGAGAACTGATAACGCCGGGGGGAGCGATGTCCTGATCCCACGTTCTGCCATACTGCATCCATTGATGCCATTGGTGGAGGATGACATGGCGGTCGGTCGGTGGCGTCGGGTGCATTGCTGAGACATTTGTAGTGTCTGAGGTAGGTGAACTGCCAGTTGGCTCGCAAGGTGCTTGGTTATGTTAGTTATCCATCGCTGGCACGCGTAACAGTTGTATTGTATTCGTTCAGGTGTAGTGGTGTAAGTATTTTCGCCATGAGTAATCGAAAACGTACAACGTTAACTCTCAAAGAAAAACTGAATGCTTTGAAGCGGATAGACAATGGTGACAACGTATCTAAACTGGCAACGGAACTGGGTGCTGGTAAAGCAACCATTTGTGATTGGAAGAAGAACCGAGTGAGGCTTGAACAGTCCTGTGCAACGTCTTCGGGAAAAATACTCGAAATTCGGCAGACTTTGAAACAGCCCCAGTACGATAATGTGGATGAAGCTCTTTTTCTTTGGTTTACGCAGGAAAGAGAAAGAGGAACTCCTTTGAATGAAGAACTGGCTCAGGAAAAGGCTGTTTGCCTGAACAAGTTAATGAATGGTGATGAGTTTTTTAGTACGAGTATGGGTTGGCCGGACAGATTCAAAAATGTTATGGAATCCGTCAGCTAACAGTTACTGGAGAGAAGCTTTCTTATGAAGTGATGCAGCGAAGGAATACTAGGGTGAAACTTCCTGGCAGATTAAAACTGTGTGCCGGACGGAGACTCAAACTCGTGACCTTTGCCTTTCGCGGGCAAGTGCTCTACCGACTGAGCTACCCAAGCACGACTCACGCCCCGTCCTCACAGCTTTAATTCTGCCAGTAGAGCACTTGCCCGCGAAAGGCAAAGGTCCCGAGTTCGAGTCTCGGTCCGGCACACAGTTTTAATCTGCCAGGAAGTTTCATATCAGCGCACACTCCGCTGTAGAGTGAAAATTTCATTCTAAATACTAGGGTGAGTTTGAAAAGATGGTAAGAGAGGGAAAGTACTCTTCCCAACAAATTTATAACGCTGACGAGACTGGCCTTAATTTTAGGGCACTGCCAACAAAAAGCCTGCCATCGAAAGCAGAAGACCATGCTCCTGGTTTTAAAATATGCAAAGATCGTGTGACTTTATTGGTGTGCAGCAACGCTGCTGGTAATCACAAGCTGCCTTTAATGCCGATCGGCAAATCTGATAGTCCCAGAGCTTTTAAAAACTGCAACATGAAGTCCCTGCCCGTATGTTATCGCAATAAAAAAAAAAGCATGGATGGGTGGTAAGCTGTTCAACGAATAGTTTCACAGCCAGTTTGTTCCCTCTGTTCGACGGTTTTCTAAGGAAAATCATTTGTCTCCCCGTGCAATCCTTTTGCTTGATAACGCGCCATCTCATCCCAACACTGAGGAATTATGTGATGGAGAAATTGTGGCGAAGTTTTTGCCGCCGAATGTTACACCACTTCTGCAGCCGATGGACCAGGACGTACTGCAAACATTAAAACTGATTTACAGAAAACAATTTTTAAGAATGCTTATCCAAGATGATAATATTCCTTATGTAGACAAAATAAAACAGAGCAATGTGATGGATGTTGTTTATTGGGCCGCTGAGGCATGGCAGAAAATTTCAGAAAATACTCAGAATATCGTGGAGAAAACTGTGGACATATCTTGAATTTCAGGGCAACCTAGTTGAAAATGAAGAGGAAAATCTACTACAAATGATACAGAAAATCCCTGGATGTTAAGAAGCTAGTGAACGAGATGCAGATAAGTGGATGGCAGCGTATGGGGCATGTGTGGAGAACCTTACTGACGCTGATTTCGTTGCTGCTGTGACTCAAGATCAGGAAGAAGTGGACTGCTGTGACGGAAGTGACAATAAGCCAGAAAGCGACAAAGGAGAGCTGGTGCCACACAGTGACGCAGCAGAAGCCCTTGACCTCGCGCTACGTTATCTGGAGCAACACCCCACTGCTACACCTGCTGATTTGATGTTTATGATATGATGGCACAACTATGCATCATGTAACAGACTGTCTTCATTACTCCAAAAAACAATGACTCAGTTTTTGTCATCTAAAAATAGGGATAAAATGTCCGCTGTGTTTTAGTAAATTTGACAGCTTTTCTTTCGTTGTGATGCATTGTTTAAACCTAATGTTTTCTTGAAATGTTTTCTAATACATGTTTACTGTACTGTGTAAATTAAAATAATGTGTATGTACAGCAGTTCACAGCACAGTTTTCCATACTTAGACTAACATTTTTCATGTTCGGATTAACCGAACGTTCGGATTAGCGGAACTCGGCTGTATACTTTTCTTGATACTCTATACATCGTCTTGATGTCGACAGGGCGTTAAACTTTTGAAAGATTGTTACAGTCTGACAATGAGAAGTGCCAGTTTTGTTTTCGATATTGACCACAGATAACACCATTCCTGAGTGCATGTATGAAAGAGGTTCTCTGGATTCCAGAGATCATTGTTTGTTGAGTATTCAGTCCGCGTCTGAAAACATTTCGCTGTCTGTTGTCTGTATCGAGTGTGGTTGGAAGCAAATGTACACAGGTGTGGAGGAATAATTTCGAAATGCTTATGTAGGAGGGGGATTTTGATAAACAAGGTAGTACCCAAACAGATATTCGCGTGCGCTAGCATTGAAAACTTGGTAGTCGCGTTTACGGTGTATGTTTTAGTTTTTTTTTTAACTTTCACTGTTTTATGATGCTGTTGTCTCAAGCAATACAGAATATACTTGGACTCAGAGTAAAACCATATCACTTCCAGCCTCTTTTCTTTTAAAATAATCTTTGTAAAACAACCTCTATTTCAAATTACAATGTTACGAAATTTATGTTCAATATTCAGAGTCATTACACTTGTGAATGTACATCTGTTCACATTTTCTAGTCTGGTTACGGAATACCGACAAGTAACTTTAAAGACTTTGAACTATTCGACATTGAGCCTCCACATCCCATTGACTGTTGAAAGGTTTTAAAAGTAAAGTACTTCGGTCTGGCAGTGAAGCTCTTGTGATTCGATTATTAATTTGTAATCTTCTGGCGTTTGGCACATTTTCATTACATTCCGCAAGCTGTATTTTTAGTAATGGCAAAAATAGCGTGATTTCTTTCATCCACTTTCAGAGAAATGTCATTGCATCGCTTAACCGTTGTTGCACAAGTAAGGCAAAGTGATTCTTAGCTCCAAATCTAAACATTTTTGGCACTTTGGGGACAGCCACTGTCTATTCAGATTACAAAAATGGTTCAAATGGCTCTGAGCACTATGGGACTCAACTGCTGAGGTCATTAGTCCCCTAGAACTTAGAACTAGTTAAACCTAACTAACCTAAGGACATCACAAACATCCATGCCCGAGGCAGGATTCGAACCTGCGACCGTAGCGGTCTTGCGGTTCCAGACTGCAGCGCTATTCAGATTACAGTGACACAATAATTTGATTGACGTACATTCTGGTATTATTTAATTCAGTGGCTGTGTGTTTTGCATTGGATATTCAAATTTTGAGATTACGTATTAAGTTTATGCTGTAATATAATATTCACAAATGATAGGTTAGATGCGTTGTGTTAATAAGGATTGCATGTAATGTACATAATAATGAACTTAGGTACTTTAAACCGAGAAGCTTCACGTGCAGAAGTAATGGTTACATAAATTGGTAGTGAGCGTAAAATTTCATCACGTACACCATCAGGTTAAAGTTTAAAGTTTCATTGAGATGAAGAAGTTAAAACTTACGAAAGTTACACTTAGACATTCACACAGATAGGAAGTTTAAAGTATAAAACTTACACTGAGCAGAAAGCATAAAAGTTACACCCTTATCTTCCTTCGTCCTTCCTGCAGAGCTTTGCAGGCCCCACTCAACCGGTTTTCACTGCGTTGCCAGTTCAATCTGTAGTAGCATCAACACATCTACAGTTTCCTACTTTTACGCTAGCCCTTGCAAATCGAAGCCATTCTCGGTCTGCACCACAGACCTACAATGACTCAGAATAACTGAACATTGAAAATCATTACCACTTCCGGGACGCGACACTTATTAACAATCTCCACTTTACGAGCCAAGAACACCATGGAACCGCAGAGGACCGCGATGGAATCTTTGCAGCTCCGTTGCTCGTCAAATAAAGACTTCGCTGACCGCCGCGAGAGCGCTGTGGTCGTTTCGCGGTTACTTGCGGAATGCTGCAGGGGTTCGCTGGGAACGTCCAATCTTCGTCCTTGGCCCAAATAAGTAGCCTTGCCGGCCGTATTGGCAGGCGCAACCAAGTACTTCGCGAGTAAGGTCGTCGAGGAGGTGTGTTAGAGCAAGGTCGCGTAAAATTATTGCGCTTGCTGTGTGGTCCAGAGTGGAATTAAAAGTTCTGTGTGAGGCACTGAAACTGAATATACCGGGTGATCAAAAAGTCAGTATAAATTTGAAAACTTAATAAACCACGGAATAATGTAGATAGAGATGTAAAAATTGACACATGTGCTTGAAATGACATGGGGTTTTATTAGAAAAAAAAAACAGAGTTCACAAAATGTCCGACAGATGGCGCTGGACTGCAAAACGTCAGTAACTGCTACCGTGACGGGTGAGAGGTACGCCGATATGTTACAGAATCGCACCATCCCCAGCCTGGCTGATAAACACCTGCTGGAACGTACGATGTTTATGCAGGATGGCGCTCCACCCCTTATTGCTAGACACGTGAAAGATCTCTCGCGCTCGTCGTTAGGTGATGATCGTGTGCTCAGCCGTCACTTTCGTCATGCTTGGCCTCCCAGGGTCCCAGACCTCAGTCCGTGCGATTATTGGCTTTGGGGTTACCCGAAGTCGCAAGTGTATCGTGATCGACCGACAACTCTAGGGATGCTGAAAGACAACATCCGACGCCAATGCCGCACCATAACTCCGGACATGCTTTACAGTGCTGTTCACAACATTATTCCTCGACTACAGCTATTGTTGAGGAATGATGGTGGACATATTGAGCATTTTCAGTAAAGAACATCATCTTTGCTTTGTCTTACTTTGTTATGCTAATTATTGCTATTCTGATCAGATGAATCGCCACCTGTCGGACATTTTTTGAACTTTTGTATTTTTTTGGTTCTAATAAAACCCCATGTCATTCCAAGCATGTGTGTTAATTTGTACCTCTCTATCTACATTATTCCGTGATTTATTAAGTTTTCAAATTTATACTGACTTTTTGATCACCCGGTAGTATTCCAGTTAGGTCAGGATGAAAGCTCATCAGTTTTCTTGGTAGCGAATTATTAGATTACAATTTCCTTCGCTTTACCTTTCCTCGTATCTGGTGTTTAACTACAAGCTTTTCGTTATTACTCGTAGGTAACATACGTTTCTTCACGTACTTTCAGTTTAGTCTGAGCTACTCTCCTCTTGCAGCTTCGGTTTGTGAATTCGTTAGAGTTAATGAACTGAATACCACACTCTGTCCTGCCTGTAGCTTTGTTTGCATTGTTGTCTGAATGCTACCTTTCCATCAGCCTTGGAGACTGGTTTTATGAAATGAAGTTCCGCTGTTACTGAGTATTCAATTGTCAACGTGGCTTTGGATGACTCTGCAGATCCCCATTATCATATGTTTTTGTTCTTACTGTGCTGCATGTAATCGGTTTGTTTACTCAATGCTATGCAATCGTTTTGATTTCTAAGAAGTGAATTAATTAGCGAACAATTAAAGGTCACATCTTAAGCATCGTATCTTCTTCTTTTCTGTTCCTTTCTAATTTATGTATGGAAAAGGCACTGTTTCCTTTAGTCTCATAAATAGCGAAGCACTCTCTGTAATTGTTAACTAATCAACAACCATTTAACTGTTAAAAGACATCTTACTGTATATCATGAGATGTCATGTGCAATATGTAACTGACAGACAGGCATTCGGGCATACACCCCATCGTTAGTGGCGTTTGACACAGAGGAAACGCAAACAGACGTACACATATAGATGACTACAGCATAACAACATTTTGTGTATGCAAGATGTCTCTCCTAAGCTGCGCGGGATTAGCCGAGCGGTCAGAGGCGCTGCAGTCATGGACTGTGCGGCTGGTCCCGGCGGAGGTTCGAGTCCTCTCTTTGGCATGGGTGTGTGTGTTTGTCCTTAGGATAGTTTAGGCTAAGTAGCGTGTAAGCTTTGGGACTGATGACCTTAGCAGTTAAGTCCCATAAGATTTCACACACACATGTCTCTCGTAAGAGTTGTCAAACGCATTTTCCCTGGTGTTTCAAAAGATGTTTACAATTTCGCTTTTGTATTATGCTGCGAGAGTCAGTCCAAACATAGTGCGCATCACTTCTTTCATGCGACGCCTGTAGTCGATGGAAGGCGTCGGTTTGGTTCCCGTTACAAACAAAATGATTTTAAAGCGGAATTTTTCGCACCCATTCGATAGAACGGACCCAGAGTAGTCTAGTGTGTTATTTGTTTTATCGATGTACATTAACACGGGCAGTAAAACACGAGACTTATGACCACAGCAGTTGAGTCCCATAAAAAAAAAAGTAAAACACGAAGAATAATCAGTTCCCCAGCACTGCCCTGGCCCGAGCTGACTGTTACCGCCAAGTACGTAGCGCTGCTGACTCGCTGCTGGATTGCAGTTTATACTACGTGTTTTACTGTCTCTGTAAATACATATCAACAAAACAAATTCGTACTAGTAAATCTGTGGACCATTCTACCGCATGGGCACGTAAAATACTCATTCAAAAATCATTTCGTTCTTACCGGGAAACAAACCGATGCTTTCCGCCAACACTGGGCGTCGTATGAAAGACGTAATGAGTGCTCTCTGTTTGGGTTGACTCCAACTACACAATGCGAGAAAGAAATCGTAGAGATCTGCTGAAACACGAAAGAAAATGCGCCTGACGACTATTAGGAGACACACCGTCTATAACAATAGAAACATAAGGTTACTTACATGTTGTGCACGTCCATAGTAAATGCTGGTGTGTCAATTATGAAATCTCTATGTTGTCAAAATGGCTGTGAATCTAGAAAACATAAAATCCGTGGACTTTAAAAATCCAATTTTGACCATGTCTGTGGACACGATGGGAACCGTCATCTGTACCACCTCACGGTACTCAGGTCGTCCTGCGTACATGTCACAGCAGCAAACACTAAATGATCACACTTCCTGGTCTCATTGGACGCTATTGCCACAGAATGAAAACGTGGAACCGGTGTTAAGGGCAAAGAGTGTATATTATAGGTCTCCTGTTACCTCTGAGAACACATACCTCGATCCATCTATAATATTTGCTCACTGTGCTTGGACAAGTAGTATATTAGGATACGAAATATGTATTTCATGATGGTAGAATACATAAAGACATAAAACTGATGTTACCTGTCACGAACAACATACCGAGCAAGGTGGACTTAATGCAACAAAATGTGTGCCTACCATGTAGATGCCGACATACATACATGTATTTCCTTGTCGTCTGTATAAGATGCCACTGATAATGGGCTGTATGCACGAATACTGGTATGGCAATTAAATATTTGAAATGCATCTCAAGGCGTACAACAAGACGTCTCTTAATAAATAGTCACAAGATGCGGAGCACCCAGGATATAAGATTTTCATTTCATTTAAATACCATATCTGGGTCAACCGCTACTCCTATTTCCGTATTCTTACAAGAAGCGGAAGTCTGTACCAGTAATTCATGTTGCACTGCAAGAATGTTTCGCGAATCTGTGACTTACGTACGACAGGCTCAGCTTTAGAAATTGGAAATTTGTGGTAAGGTCTTATGGGACCAAACTGCTGAGGTCATCGGTCCCTAAGCTAACGCACTACCTAATCTAACTTAAACTAACTTACGCTAAGGACAACACACACACCTATGCCCAAGGGAGGACTCGAACCGCCGACGGGTGGAGCCGCGTGGACTGTGACAAGGCGCCTAAAACCGCTCGGATATCCCGCGCGGCGCTCAGCTTTAGACGCAGGAAATATAAAATTAGTCTGATACGGCAGCCTCGGTGCCGCAGAAGGGGCGACAAGTGAGACTGATGTATTAGTAATGATCCTCTCCGTCCGCTGGTTGCTTAATGGCCTGCTGCTTCGGTAGGACACGAACGCGGCTTTAAAAAAGACGCGTGGACCGCAAGAAAACTGTGTGTTTTTCTGACTGTGGGATCAGCTGTTACAAATCTGCTGTGCACGTATACGTATAATGCTGGTTTCTTTTAGTCTCCAAGCTCTGTATGCGAGTGGAGTGGAGTAGGCTGTGACCAGTATTGTTTGAAAGTAACCTCCAGCACGCACTGTCCAGTAACTTTCAGAGTACATTTTTCCAAGAAGCTCCGTTAGCTTTTATCATGCGTCAGTCTTTCGAAAGGCTTCGTGCTGTCTTCCATTCCCATCCACCCAGAGTGACTGTCTCAAGTTATGTAATCCTGCTTGTTTTCTACGTTAATCCACACTGGATACCTGTGCGAGTGTTCCAAAAGCTTATCATTTTTCTCGTGGACGTTTTGTGGAGATAACAGTTCTCTTATGTTCTTCTTGGTGTCTCTTAATGTAGTACTCTAACAGTCCTCTTACTTTTAACGTCGTATGCGTATGTAATATGGTATGTAGATTTCTTCCTCTTTCTTATTTTATAGTTTCCTTACCGTTCGCCGGCCGTTATGGCCGAGTGGTTCTAGGGGCTACAGTCCGGAACCGCGCTGCTGCTACGGTCGCAGGTTCGAATCCTGCCTCGGGCATGGATGTGTGTGATGTCCTTAGGTTACTTAGATTTAAGTACTTCTAAGTCTAGGGGACTGATGACCTGAGTTGTTAAGTCCCATAGTGCTCAGAGCCATTTGAAGCTTACCGATTGTTTTCCATTTTAATTCGTAGTTCAAACGGTGCAATTACAGAATTTCCGTTTTCTAGCTTATGCGAATGGTGAGACACATTTCCTTTGCCTGGGACAGTTTGGGCGGTATTTCTGCTTTGCTTTTGCGTTGTCATGCTGTCTACAGGCCTCGTCGAAAACAATCGATAATACTTAGTGACGGGGTACCTCGTGTGAAGAAACAAGACAAAACCTTACCATAATGAAACCGAGAATGCATAGCCTTCAGGTTATGAGACTGTCCAGTATGCCATCGACAACAGAGACTACGTTCACGACAGTTCGAATACAGAATATTCGCATTCAGTATGTGGGGCCGAAATTAATTCCACAGACAACGGTTCGAGCTGTACACGAATTAAAGTTCTCTACCAGAATCTGAACCGGCTTGTTGGTGATCAACTGCCTGGTTGTGTGGTTATCATTTGTAGTTCGTATAGACTTTCATTAACTGCTATAGTTGCGTGTGTCAGTACACAGATAGTTACCGCACTACGCTTACGACAGATGGGCAAGACACACACATCTTGACTTGAAGGTTCTAAAAGTAGGAGCATTTGCCCTTGAGCGGTGGGAAGGCCGGTGGAACTCCCATACCAAAATCTGCACTAAGTCGCTTAACTTCAGTGATTATATTTAATATTTGATTACTAAAAATTGATATAACCATTTCGGAGTCTTTACTCAAGCTGACACTTTGTAACTGCAGTTTTATTTTATAAAATTAATTTGCAAAATATAGCAAATGAATTAGATTACTGTAACGACTCCTAACACAGGCAGAGATGGTCGAGGTGTCACGAAAATACGCTATGCGCGGGCAGGAGCGAATTGGTTAGCAGTAGTCACCAGTCAGCCTCTGCGATGTGAAAATGAATCACTCAGTCTAGCCTGCTGCATTATGATGTGAGCGTGTAAAGCCCGTTAATCGGTAGGGGGAACATGTAATTCGTAATCAAATGGACCAGTTATATTTCTGTAAGTAACAGTGACACAAATGACCGTCTTGCGTCAGGCAATGTCACTTTGAAATTAAAAGACTTGGACGGAAAGATAGTGAATATAAGATTAATTTTTGAGGTGCTCGACGTAATAAGATTGGAATTCGTGATCAGTACATTGATTCGTGCATTTAGACTGGTTCTCCCGGAGCATTGATTTTGTCATAACGCCGTTTAGGACTAAAGAGGGATTCAGCTGCTCCAACTGATACCGTTTTATGCAACCTGCAATGTTACAAAAAATGTTCAAATGTGTGTGAAATCTTATGGGACTTCACTGCTAAGGTCATCAGTCCCTAAGCTTACACACTACTTAACCTAAATTATCCTAAGGACAAACACATACACACACCCATGCTCGAGGGAGGGCTCGAACCTCCGCCGGGATCAGCCGCAGAGTCCATGACTGCAGCGCCTAAGACCGCTCGGCTACAATGTTACATCTGACCTCAAAAAATCATCCGCGAGGTTTTCGTATTATTTCGGTCGCTACAAGCAGACTATCAGTCCTACAGAAAAATGAACAGGACCATTTTGTAGAAAATTTAATGTAGTTAATTTTTGAACTAGGACGCGCTTTCGCTAGAGGCTGTAATTTTCGAGTTATTCAAGACAAACGTATAAAAAAGATCTTGAAATGCATCTCCATCCCCATAATCGTCCCTCACCAGTCAGAATTTCTATTATGTTGTTCGTGACACACCCTCCGACCACTGTACAAAAATTTGCAACCGTACGAATTATTACCCACATTCGACCGTTCTTGATCTTCGCTGACTAGCCTTATTACGCCACAGGCTTAGTCGAGCACTTACAAATTGTAAAATTGACCTTTACGTAAATTTTACTAAGAATTTTATGAATTCCAACACCATAAAGTTAATAGTTGCATCGCTGTATTCGTCAGGCCTTCTGACTACTATACTACTGTTCCTGTAAGAGTTAACTTTGGATCGAATTGTCAGGTTAATTAGTTTTAGCGTAACGTTTACAAAATTCGTTTTCCTTTAATTACCCTCACAGGGACGTATAAATTAATAACGTTAACGAAATAGCCGACTATGTTGGTGGCGTAACAGTCCAATCGATAGAGAAAAAAATCGCGGAATATCGGGAATAGTTCGTGTAGTCGAAAATATTTGTACAGTGGTAGGAGAGACTTCCACGAACAACATAATAGAAATCCTGACTGTTGAGGGATGATTGTGGGGGTGGAGGTGCGTTTGAAGATTACTTTTGTAGTACTTTTCCTTGAATAACTCGAAAAGCGTGGCCCAGCAAAAAATTTAACTACATTAAGTTTCCTACAAAGAGGTCATGTTCATTTTTTTCTGTAGGATTAATAGTTTGCGCCTACCGAGCGAGAGAATATGAAAATTTCGTGCTTGGGTTCTGAAAGCCAGATAAACCATAAAACAACATCGGTAGCGGCAGCTGAATTACGCTGTACAAGTGTTTATGTCATTTGGACAAATAAATAAAGTACCACCCTTTTTTCTCAAAGATCTGGAGCATTGTTGTAGTGATAGTAGCATTAAACCCAAAAGCCACACTAAATTTCAATGTTAAAAACACCTGTGTTAAAAGACGCGATCTACGAAGAAGAATTCCAACGGGGAAACGAAGCAGCTTTAGAAGAGGTGAAGTAAGCAGGATTCTTCTGAGATAATCAGCGAACCACCAAGTGCAGACTGTTCGGATTTAATCTCGCAGTTTATTCAGTGCAGTCCTCGATATTCGACTTCACGTAAGTGACAACTTACAGTGATAGCATATTTAGGCGAGGTAATGTATCACGGCACGAAGATTCCCTGACTGCTAATTTGTAATTATACCAGACGAAAAATTTTTTTCGTCATTTGTCACTCTACTGTCTGTCTGTCCATTTGTTAAAGCCCCTTCTTATCATGACATTTATGTCACACACTAAGGTCTACAATACTTTAGCGGTGTAATAAATGTAAAGTTCTAAGTCAATGAAATGAAAAAAATACGACCACCTATGTCACATACTTTGATACTCGCAAACTCACTCGTCAAAACCCATGGGGTATTTCCCGTTGACCTAGAATCATCAAATTTGGCAAGATGCATTCGCGACACCCTGGAACAGCGCTAGAGATACCACTTCACAGCTGCTCGCTTCACTTTTCGAACGTTGAAACCAGAAATGTCAGCAGCCGTGCAGTGCTTGAAGATCGCATTGGAGTCCAGCATTTTCAGCCATGGCAACGGCAACTTTTTTGGAAAAATGGTGACACGACTGACCTTCGGTCTCTGTCGGGAGCAGTTCCCAAATCGCCAGTTAATTCGAACTTTCGAATCATGTTCTTCAAGCACCATAGGGAAAGAGGATCTCGCCTTTTCCTGTAATGCGTCGATACTCGGGAAGAGCAGCAGCACTATTACTGTTGTTTTGATAAGAAAATTGTACGAGTAAAGGCCTGCTCACCTTGTCCAGACCCATGATGACCGTCTGCAACAATAATGCTCACTGATGCCTAGGTTTAAAGCCTACGTCTCCGTACCAGTACCGGCGCCTAACGGCAATTCATGGCACTAACAAGGGAACCTCCCCATCGCACCCCCCTCTGATTTAGTTATAAGTTGGCTCAGTGGATAGGCCTTGAAAAACTGAACGCAGATCAATCGAGAAAACAGGAAGAAGTTGTGTGGAACTATGAAAAAAGTAAGCAAAATATACAAACTGAGTAGTCCATGTGCAAGATAGACAACATCAAGGATAGAGAGGTCCTTGGTTCAAGCCTTCCCTCGAGTGAAAAGTTTACTTTCTTTATTTTCGCAAAGTTATGATCTGTCCGTTCGTTCATTGACGTCTCTGTTCACTGTAATAAGTTTAGTGTCTGTGTTTTGCGACCGCACCGCAAAACCGTGCGATTAGTAGACGAAAGGACGTGGCTCTCCGATGGGAACCAAAAACATTTGATCGCAACGTCATAGGTCAACCGATTACTCCACAGGAAAACACGTCTGATATATTCTATACGATATTGATGACGGCATGTGCGTCACATGACAGGAATATGTTGTCGACCCACCTAACTTGTACACTTGGTGAATGGGTAAAAAGATTATTCTACCTTGCCCGATTTAGGTTTTCTTGTGGATGTGATAATCACTCCCAAAAAAAGTGATGAAAACATAAGAGTTTCTCACATAAACTGCAACAAATGAATGCCACAGTTTCACAGTGGCACAGTTTTCCCTGTGCTCTGTCAAAACAATGTTTTTAACGTTTTCAAATTTTTCCGTGTGTAGACCGTCTAATCCTGCATATGTCCAAGCAAATCTGAACATGTCCTGGAATTTTGGAGAGCGAAGTTGATTATGTGTGAGTGTCTGAACTTTGATAATTGACTGAAAATGAAAAAAATTAAACTTTTCACTCGAAAGAAGACTTGAAGCAAGGACCTCTCGTTCCCGAGCTGCTCACTCTAACCACGGGACCACGGCGCTCCTGGGCTTACACTATCCTTGATGTTGCCTATCTTGCGCATGGACTACTCAGTTTGTATATTTTGCTTATTTTTTTCGTAGTTCCACATAACTTCTTCCTGTTTTCTCGATTGATCTGTGTTCAGTTTTTCAAGGCCTATCCATTGTGCCAACTTAAAACTAAATCTGAGAGGGGTGCGATGGGGAGGTTCCCTTGTAAGTCTACAAATAACGCAAATCCTGTAGCGCACAGTCTGCACGTCATTCCACTGGCTCAGGTAGCGTAAGCTTAGTTATAACCATCCTGTATTTTATGTTAAGACCTGCTGTACTTACAGAGCGACATTTCCAAACACAAAAGTTTCTGTGTTGTCATGCGTCCTTCCCTTATTCAAAAGCGGAGTTTAATTGAAATGATTACAACATAGAGGAATGGGACAGTATGCACACTCGATAAGGACAAGATGTGGACACTCTACTTAATTTTTTATATATCCGCACTCCAGCAGTACAACATCAAAATTCACTATAATTACCAGGAAGACGCAACAGGAAAATTACCTCCTTAGACAGATATTTGCTACACATCTGGCAACATAGCTCTATATCTCAGTGCAGAAAGTGGCTTACAGATAACAATTCAAGTGGAATGATGGAATATCGATGATACTAAGTGTCTTGCGGTTTGTCGATTTGCAAACGTACAGAATCAGCTCCTGCCATTGCATTCCTACTGTCCAAAAGTCGTAAGAGGGTTGCCCAGAAAGTAATGCATCGCATTTTTTCTTCAACAACTCTTTACTGAACATAATGAGAATTGCGCACACAAAAGAATGGTGTTTTATCTACACACTCAATTTTTCCACGTAATATCCATCCCGTTCTGTGGCCTTCCTCCAACGCAAAACAAGCGCGTGTATGCCCTGTCCGTGCCAATCCTTGTCCTGGTGGTGGAACCAGTGCTTCACAGTGTGAATCACTTCCTCATCGTCCTAAAAATTTCTTTAATGGCCCAAACACGTGGAAACTCGCTGCAGCATGTCAGGAGTGACAGACGTGGATGGTCTGCCCGACCACTGCAAATAGTGGAGCTCCGCCGAACCGCCTTCTGGTAACCCCACCCTTCATGCCCAGCGACTAACTGTACGTCTGTCGACAGTAGATGCTCCATACACTTTGCACAAGCGTTTGTGGATATTCCTCACATTTTTTTTTCTGCAGTGAGAAATTCGATGACGGCACGTTACTTGTAACGGACATCAACTACAGATGCCATTTTGAAACTGTTCCGCAGCTACGCTATCCGTAGAAAGTGACGGAAACTTGACGTGCTCACTCAGGAGATTTCAGATAATACGAGGGCGGTTCAGAAAGTAACCTCCGATTGGTCACAGTGCGGGTTGTGGGGGGAGTAGCGACGCCATCTGTGCGTTCACGCACTCAACAGGTCAGTCGGCATCAAGCCGTGGTCGAGTGAACGTCGTACCTGCGCTAGTTTAGTTTTTGTGGCAGTTTGAAATGTGTGCTGCAATAGAAAACCCCGCCAAATGTGAAGTGCGTGCTGTCATAAGGTTTTTTACAGCCAAAGGATATTCTGCAGCAGCTATTCATCGTGAGCTTTGTGCCGTGTACGGACCAAGAGTTATGAGTGAAGGAGTTGTCCGTGAATGGGTACGTTTATTTAAAAGTGGACGAGAAAACGTTCATGATGAAGAGAGGAGTGGTAGACCATCATTGGTGACTGACGAACTCGTTCAGACAGTTGATGCAAAAGTTCGTGAAAATCGACGTTTCTCAATGTCGGAGTTGTCTACTGGTTTTCCACAGATTTCTAAGACTCTCTTGTACGAGATAGTGACAGCAAGATTAGCTGGCTCCAGGCACAAGCGGGTGATTTTTATGCAGAAGGAATTTCAAAGCTTGTGAAGAGATACGATAAGTGCCTCAATCGCTATGGAGACTATGTAGAAAAATAGTGCAAAGATGTAGTTGTAAGATGTATATATTAAAATATTTTTATTTAACTTGGTGTATTTTTTTAAATCAACCGGAGGTTACTTTCTGAACTGCCCTCGTACATACGTATCGTTTCGCATTTGTAGATTGTCTTCGACTGAGAAAAAAAAATGCGGTGCCTTACTTTCTGGGCAACTCTCATACATTCAGAGTTTCGCAATATTTAGTTGTCTTCAATAGCAATGTATTTAACGTAATCTCCTCTGAAGGAAAATGTTCTTCAATCAACATGTAATTTGCATCTCCTGACCAGGAGCCGATAAGTAATAGACCTATGATAGAGCGAAGTGTCTGAGTGGATAGCAAATGGCTCTGAGCACTATGAGACTTAACATCTATAGTCATCAGTCCCCTAGAACTCAGAGCTACTTAAACCTAACTAACCTAAGGACATCACACAACACCCAGTCATCACGAGGCAGAGAAAATCCCCGATCCCGCCGGGAATCGAACCCGGGAACCCGGGCGTGAGAAGCGAGAACGCTACCGCACGACCACGAGCTGAGTGGATAGCAAATTGGACTTGCATTCGGGAGGATGACGGTTCAAACCAACGTCAGGCCATACAAATTTAGGTTTTCCGTGATTTCCCTAAATGCAGAGATGGTTCCTTTGAAAGGTCACGGCCGATTTCCTTCCCAATCCTTGACACAATCAGAGCTTGTGATCCGTCTCTAATGACCTCAATGTCGGTGGGACGTTCGACCTAATCTTCCATCCTCCTTTCTAGTAATCCTCTGTCACCAAAACGTTCTCGAGGAATAAATAATTTTTTCCTGTAAAATGGAATTTCTTTAACATCGATATGGCCTAGACACACTGCTGCTTGTTTCTGGGCAGCCCGCTGACCAAACATTTCCTGAGTCTGCTGTAAACAAATGGAAGGCTCGTTCGTCACCCTATGGGCACAGTCCCATCTACTGCATAACTGCCTATAGACCTAAGAACAGAGTGTACCACAACAGATGTTGACTTCTTTACTCCCGTCGACATTGTATAAGAAGACTAATGTTAAAAGAAATGACTTTGGTCACTATTTGACACTCTTCCGATGCCTCTGTTCGCGTCCTTAATACACAGACTGACATCTACCAAAAATGTTTCTTCTGTCTGCGTAATAATTTGGTCTTCAGCCTCTTCGCGAGCCGTAACCATAGTGATATGCGTGGACAAAATTGTATATTATTCTTTGAAGGCACCGACGAAGCATAAATAAGCTTTAAAGTTGTCCTGCGCCGGCCGCTGTGGCCGAGTGGTTCTAGGCGCTTCAGTCCGGAACCGCGCTGCTGCTATGGTCGCAGGTTCGAATCCTGCCTGGGGCATGGATGTGTGTGATGTCCTTAGGTTAGTTATGTTTAAGTAGTTCTAAGCCTGGGGGACTGATGACCTCAGATGTTAAGTCCCATTGTGCTTAGAGCCATTTGAACCATTTAAAGTCGTCCAGAGCAGCTGCTACAGCAGCTTCCAGAAGTTTCACTTGAATGTGGAATAGTGGACTACCTGTCCATTGTCTCTAGCTCTGTAAAATAGTCCTCCTATAGACTTCTTAAAGTCTTAAATATTTGTTTTGTTTCTTTTGAAGTGCCTGGGTACAGACTTTTGCGGCTAGCATAGTGTAATGAAACCTTGCCGTTGGATTTCGCAAGAATAAAGCTATGTCGGTTCTCTACGTTGTTGTAATAATTGTAATTGCAAACATAAAAATCCTTACATATATGGTGTGATATTCACTCATCAAAACTCTTTAGTATACATAACCTGATGTTTTTAGGGTGAAGGTGCGTCCTCACTTCGACTTATATTTCCTTCTGTTGACGGATATGACATTTGAGAACAGTTGCAATTGTCATACAGATATGCTGTTCCCCCTCAGCCATCAGACTCACAGTCATTCCAGTGTGTCGTTATTTGCTTGTTTTAAGTCCTCACAGTATTTTTATGTTGTGCTATCATGTAACATGCACATGTGAAAGGCCCATTCCACACTCCAATAATATCTTCATTATCCAATGTACCTTTTAACGCAGCAGCTTTACAATGCTCACTGTATTAATCGGCTTCGTCCTACTTAATCTTTTTCGTACTGTGCTTAAAAAGAAAAAAAAAATAGAGACTGTCTTTCCGACAGCGCTAGCGGCCACGCAAGTACACTGTCCAGTCACGTTAACGAGACCACCAATCAAAAGCCTTTGTTTGTGGCAAGTTCCAAACTGCTGAGGTCATCGGTACCTAAGCTTACACGCTGCTTAATCTAACTTAAACTTACTTAAGCTAAGGACAACACACACTCCCATGCCTGAGGGAGAACTGGAACCTCCAACGGGGGAAGCCGCGCGAACCCTAACAAGGCGCCATCAGACCGCGCGGCTATCAAAAGCCTGAATAATCAGGTTTTGCAGCGCGGTACACTGCGAGACATGCAGGAAGAGAGTCAGTGAAGTTCTGGAAGGTAGCAACAGGGATGTGGATCTGTGCCGACTCCAGTCCCGTGCCAACTGCACTAGGTTTCTCGGTTGAGGATCCGTGGTACGAGCCGACTGTTCGAGGTGGACCCGCAGATTCTCGAATGGGTCTAAATCCAGGAGTCTGGTGGCAAGAAGAATATGGCTAACTCATCCTGGTGCTCTCAAAACCACGCACGTGCAATGCGAGCTGTGTGACACGTATTGTCCTGCTGGTAGATGTCAGCACACCGAGAAAATACCAGTTGCATGCAGAGGTGTACATGGTCCACAAGAGTAGACGCATAACTGTACTGACACAATATGCTTTTGAATGACGAAATCACCCAGGGAATGCATCCGGCCTGGACTCTTCCGACGATTGTTGCAGGGATTTTTCTTTCAGGCGTTTTACGCCGCACACTCCAACAGCCATCCATCCGATGGACGGGGCACCTGCGGCATTCAGTGAACGTCCAGTTGCTGTACTGCTGTGCAGATTCCAGCCTTGGGTGCCAATAAACAGCTGTCAGCATCTGGGTCTTCGGTTGCACCGTCACGTCTTCGCAGCTGTCATCTGTACAAAACGGCTCTGAGCACTATGGGATTTAACATTCTACATCTACATCTACATTTATAATCCGCAAGCCACCCAACGGTGTGTGGCGGAGGGCACTTTACGTGCCACTGTCATTACCTCCCTTTCCTGTTCCAGTCGCGTATGGTTCGCGGGAAGAACGACTGTCTGAAAGCCTCCGTGCGCGCTCTAATCTCTCTAATTTTACATTCGTGATCTCCTCGTGAGGTATAAGTAGGGGGAACCAATATATTCGATACCTCATCCAGAAACGCACCCTCTCGAAACCTGGACAGCAAGCTACACCGCGATGCAGAGCGCCTCTCTTGCAGAGTCTGCCACTTGAGTTTGATAAACATCTCCGTAACGCTATCACGGTTACCAAATAACCCTGTGAATAAACGCGCCGCTCTTCTTTGGATCTTCTCTATCTCCTCCGTCAACCCGATCTGGTACGGATCCCACACTGATGAGCAATACTCAAGTATAGGTCGAACGAGTGTTTTGTAAGCCACCTCCTTTGTTGATGGACTACATTTTCTAAGGACTCTCCCAATGAATCTCAACCTGGTACCCGCCTTACCAACAATTAATTTTATATGCTCATTCCACTTCAAATCATTCCGCACGCATACGCCCAGATATTTTACAGAAGTAACTGCTACCAGTGTTTGTTCCGCTATCATATAATCATACAATGAAGGATCCTTCTTTCTATGTATTCGCAATACATTACATTTGTCTATGTTAAGGGTCAGTTGCCACTCCCTGCACCAAGTGCCAATCCGCTGCAGATCTTCCTGCATTTCGCTACAATTTTCTGATGCTGCAACTTCTCTGTACACTACAGCATCATCCACGAAAAGCCGCATGGAACTTTCGACACTATCTACTAGGTCATTTATATATATTGTGAAAAGCAATGGTCCCATAACACTCCCCTGTCGCGCGCCAGAGGATACTGTAACGCCTGTAGACGTCTCTCCATTGATAACAACATGCTGTGTTCTGTTTGCTAAAAACTCTTCAATCCAGCCACACAGCTGGTCTGATATTCCGTAGGCTCTTACTTTGTTTGTCAGGCGACAGTGCGGAACTGTATCGAACGCCTTCCGGAAGTCAAGGAAAATAGCATCTACCTGGGAACCTGTATCTAATATTTTCTGGGTTTCATGAACAAATAAAGCGAGTTGGGTCTCACACGATCGCTGTTTCCGGAATCCATGTTGATTCCTACAGAGTAGATTCTGGGTTTCCAAAAACGACATGATACTCGAGCAAAAAAAATGTTCTAAAATTCTACAACAGATCGACGTCACAGATACAGGTCTATAGTTTTGCGTATCTGTTCGACGACCCTTCTTGAAGACTGGGACTACCTGTGCTCTTTTCCAATCATTTGGAACCTTCCGTTCCTCTAGGGACTTGCGGTACACGGCTGTTAGAAGGGGGGCAAGTTCTTTCGCGTACTCTGTGTAGAATCGAATTGGTATCCCGTCAGGTCCAGTGGACTTTCCTCTGGCCGGCCGGAGTGGCCGAGCGGTTAAAGGCGCTACAGTCTGGAACCGCACGACCGCTACGGTCGCAGGTTCGAATCCTGCCTCGGGCATGGATGTGTGTGATGTCCTTAGGTTAGTTAGGTTTAAGTAGTTCTAAGTTCTAGGGGACTTATGACCACAGCAGTTGAGTCCCATAGTGTTCAAAGCCATTTGAACCAATTTTTGACTTTCCTTTGTTGAGTGATTCCAGTTGTTTTTCTATTCCTTGGACACTTATTTCGATGTCAGCCATTTTTTCGTTTGTGCGAGGATTTAGAGAAGTAACTGCAGTGCTGTCTTCCTCTGTGAAACAGCTTTGGAAATAGGTGTTTAGTATTTCAGCTTTACGCGTGTCATCCTCTGTTTCAATGCCATCATCATCCCGGAGTGTCTGGATATGCTGTTTCGAGCCACTTACTGATTTAACGTAAGACCAGAACTTCCTAGGATTTTCTGTCAAGTCGGTACATACTGTAGCGCCTAGAACCGCTCGGCCACCCCGGCCGGCGTACAACGCTACATCTTAAGCACGTTTCCAGTCGGTTTCAATTGTTGGAGGTGAGGTACTTCCTATTTCTGGATCTATTCTTCCCTTATTTCTCCCCCTCGTCGACGGGCATGTCCAAATGAAGTGATGTTTAGCAATTTTCAAGTTGTTAACTACTTCACTCACATCACACAAAACGTTTGCGCAGAGCAGCTGTTAAGCATCGATCACGGAGTCCACCTACAGTGACTGGGGGGAAACAACGGAAAGCCTAAATCAGGAGCTCAGTCGTTAGACTTCTAGATGTTACTTACGGTACCACTCAGGCTGCTGAGAACATCAGGCAGTCAGCCCCTTTCAGCACTGTTTCAGCAAGCTGCGAGACAGCCGCTGTGAAAGGCGTTTGTGATTTCACCTGTGTGTCAGCTTGCGTAATATCGGCGGCCATTGATCTCATCCAAGAGGTTGGGTACTCAAGGTGATGAATGCACGGGCGGTTACATCAGACGCAACGCGTGCTTCGCAATCGCGGAAGCATCACCGTCGCTACTGGAGTATTTTCCTACTTGCATCGCAAGCATCACTTATGTGATCGTATGGCTTTTATAAACATTACTTCAGTGTACATTAAAAACGTTAGAAACATATGATACATGTAGGAAAATCTTCATCACGTGGAATGTTAATTGAAGATCTTTGTATTTTATTACGAGAGCACTAGAAGAGCTGCAGTTCTAATGGCATTTTCTGACTTGAGAACTATCTCATATGATCATGTAGTGTTATAATAATATACCTGTCTGTATTGAGTGGACAACTGTCCAGAGACATCAGCAACCCGAGGTGTTTAATGACAGTTATTTGCCTTCAAGGTCGCATTTCTATTATAAGATGATCGGTTTCGATCCATTCGATCATTTTCGGATCCATAAAAAAAGCCATCTTATAACTGACCTGCAGCTGTGCTGGCAGATAACCGGTTATTGTATATCTGTCCTTTTCTTTTCAGCTACACGGGGACGCGTTGTGCTGAGCAGAGATTTTTTTTTTTGTTGTAAGTTAATCTCTCTCAGCGTTACGATAAATGCGTTTGTTTCGTTTCCATGAGACCACCTACTAAACATGTTTAGGTCTATGATAAAGCAAGACAAATACCGCCTGGTTCACTGTTTATGTTTATTCGGATTACTGATTTAAACTCAGGGCAGACAACGTATTCACATCCGAAGCTTCATCGTGATCAAAACTGCGATACGCAGTAATTGGATTTGAATGTGAATAAGACATCTGGCAAGAGTTGAAACCGGTAATCAGAATAAAAGTAAAAAAACTGACACTTCGTTTTGTTAAAAGTGGTCACGGTTTCCTCAGAGGTAACGTCTTCAGATATGATGTTAGCTCTGTGTGCAGAATGTCGGTGTCAAACCGTTGCCCTGAACCTATTGATTCTTGTTGTTATTTGCTAGTAAAGCTCTAGAAGGAACTAAAATGTCATTTTCTTTACAAACAGATTTATCTTTCACTCGTTTTCTGAAAATATTCTCAATTTTTGTACGTAACTCACTTCATGGTGGCAGACGGGTTTCTTCTTCATATGCTGTCGTTAGGGAAAAGCTGTCGCACATGCAATCTAAACTAAATTTAAAACTTAGCTAGTACAGCTATGTGCTCAGGAAAGCATTTACTGCACAGTCACAAGGAGCTAAATCACACCAAAAATTATAGCGATTTATGAAAATTCTACCCAGAATATATTGTACATACCTGAGTATTTAAATCCGTTCCTATTTTCTAGACTGTCTTTGCCTTTTCACATCAACATTCTGTTTTATTGTATGGTGTAGCAGGAACTGCGCCTGGCTTGAGTACCGCGGAATTAGGGGACTAGTCTTCGCACAATTACCGCAAGGCTAGGAATAAACAATGAGAAGCTCGCAGTGAGGAAAAACAACGCCTTTCGCCATCTCAGCAGTATCATGAGAACCATGGAGTAACCACTATTACGACATGCTGTCGTCCTTCATGACGAAGAGATGGGGACTTAGAACATGAAAGTATGTGGAATGTACAATGGTTGAGATTGATATTCATGCCATGCTGCACCTTTGTGGTGTACCTCTGCCGTTGTTTCGCCCTCGTCCTATACTTCATTGACTCGGGTCTGAGATCTAGGTATGTACTGCACTACCTAAATCTTCAGCGTACGTTGCATACTTACTGAATTGTCGATAAAAGTTTCATATTGATCGTGGCAGGACAGAAGTCTCGGTCAACATATTGACTGACAGCGACGTGTCTCGAATCCCTCCTGTACCGTGTGAACTGGGCCGACAGAACACTCTTGAAGTTAATATCTGGGAATATTTTAATCTGTTAAGACGTAAGTATTCATAGAAACAGGCTATTTTCAGTCATTGATTGTCACATGTACGCTTCTTACTCTGATACATTGAACTTTCAAAAAGTTTTGCTCCCACTCAATTATTAGAGTTTCTAATCGTCACAGTGTAAAACGATAGTTCAGACTGAGAAAACAGTATTTAAGCATTGCGCAAGCAATAAATAGTCCTTTAAATATTACAAAACAGGTTAGTTTCATTCTTTCGACGTATTTCCATTAAAGTAAATTAGCTCTACCATTACTTACACTTTTAATCCACTGAGTCTTCAATAGCCTTTATAAATTACAGACCATAAAACCAAAATACAACATATTGTATCTCTTCAGTCCTTCATCTGTTAGTTCACAACCCTTCTTGCGTAATGTTTTGAACATTTGGATGCTAAGGCTAGTAGTCCGATAAAAATAACAGAGTAAATGCTACAAGTTTTTCTATGTATTCGCACCTCAACTTACATATTACATAATAATTTTTATCTCATATTAAAGCATATTGTCTTAATGCTTAATTTATTACTGAAAAGTTGCACTATTCCTTCACATTATATATATATATATATATATATATATATATATATATATATATAATGACGTAAAAGCATACAGTTGAAAGTACACGATACTAGAAGAAAAAAGTCTCAGTAAACATAGGGTCGAAAATGCATACCTTCAGAGCTACGAGCAAATTTTTCATCTTCGATATTGTGAAGCAAATCTCTTCTACTGAAAGCTCTTTGCTTTCCATATTTTGGGAAATGGTAATGTGGACCAAAACGAGAAAAGATGTCCAGTAAATATGTGCTCTAAAATGCATACCTTAATAGTTATAAGCACGTGCTCATCTTCGCTACTTGGAAACACAACTCTTCTAATGAACAGATGCTCATAACTTTTAACGTATATGTTCTAGGGGAAATGTTTATTGGACAGTTTTTCTTGGTTTGGTACATACTACTACTTCTAAATATGTGGAAAGCAAAGAGCTTTCAGTAGAAGAGATTTGCTCCACAGTATTGAAGATGAAAAATTACTCGTAGCTCTGAAGGTATGCATTTTCGACCCTATGTTTACTGAGACTTTGGTGCTTCTAGTACCGTGTACTTTCAACTGTATGCTTTTACGCCATTAATTATGATATAGCATATATATATATATATATATATATATATATATATATACATAATCCCAGAAGAGTGGCACTAGTAGTGCCACTATGAGGATGCAAATCAAGTTCCCTTTCAGTACACGTCGTAACGCTCGTCAACATTAGATGCTTACCTCTGAGATTGGACGTGGTGAGTTGATGTAAGTCACGAATGCAATAAGGCGACAAAGACCCCAGTGTCAACAACTCACTGAGTTTGAACGAGGTCGTGTAATAGGGCTGCGAGGAGCCGGATATTCCTTCTGCGATACTGCAAAAGACTTGGCAGGAATGTAGCTACTGCACATGACTGCTGGTAGCGTTGGTCAAAAAATGGTTCAAATGGCTCTGAGCACTATGGGACTCCACATCTGAGGTCATCAGTCCCCTAGAACTTAGAACAACTTAAGGGGATACGGAATCACCTATCCCCGCAATGTTAATGTATGCCTACTATAGGGAACATTTTCTCACAAACTACTGGAGACAGAGAGGTAAAAATTTTACTGTATGTGCATTCATATGTTACAACAATACTGAAACAACAGTTTATTGTCAAAGTATTTTCTTACAGAGATATTGTACATTTATTTTTAAGTAAATTTTTTCCATCGCTTTTTACTAGACTATCACCCCTAAGTCTTTTGTAAATCAAGTAATTAAAAAATCGTTGTTTCAGTATGTAATAGGGACCTATGTCACTACGTCATAAAAATTTCAGACTTCTAGGTTGACCAGTACCTGAGATAATGTTCCTAGATGAAGTAAAAAGTAAACTTACGGGAAACGGAGAAAGAAGATTAAAACATTCCTGATCCGTAGCTAATACCCCCTTCACAGTCTTCATAATCATCTTCAAGTCTTCTTTTGGCACCCCTCTGCACCTGTCTTGCTTTTTTCACTAATGTCTTGATTATATTATCAGCATGCCTTAGTCTGTGCTGATCTAAAAAGAACATAGCACGTACCATACGGGAACCAACACACATACCCAACTTTTGAAGGACCTGGCATTTAGTTATATTTCCAAGATTGAAGGTTGCCACAGCATCATACACACCAAAATGTAGTGTATTAATTCCGACAAACACTGTTTTTGGGAGACGATGCCATATCACACTATTCAAGCACTCGTTGGGGTTCTGCGTTTTTCCGTGAAGACATTTCATCAGAAGACTTCTGTCAGCCAGATCTCTGAAAATGGGCTTTATTTCTGCCATGATGGCTGATGGTAGACTGTGGTGGTGAATGTATTTCTCTCCTGTTGTTAGTCCCCTATTGTATTTACACCAGCTGTTTTCACCTTTGGGGCACAAACCATGTTGTGGATGCTCATCCGTGGATGCGGTGTGGAAATATAAAGCCCATATAGCTCTCCTCATTTCTTCAAGATTGCCTGTATTTTGCCTGATTGCAAGGCCATAGCAGTTCTGAATGTGGTCTATTATGGAATCAGTCAATCTTCCTCTGCCATCCAAGGTTTTCCCATCATCTAGTTTTTTCCCTTTCATAACTGATTTTAACCTTCTCAGCCTGGCACCCATTCTCTTCTGCACATGTCCTATACATTCAAGTTTGCTTATATTTACACTGTTCCCATATGGTTTGCTTTCCAAAACTTCTTTGAATGCTTTAGAGTCACCATCTCCCAGATATTTGACATAGCGAACATTATACCACTGTGAAGAGCGATGAAAAATTTTCTTCACCCCAGCAACCTCCATGCCACCACTACTACCATAATAATTAGCAATACAGTCATCACTGTGTTCATTTTTCAGCCTGCCTGTGCACCTACAGTATTTAGACATTATTGCAACATCAATAACCTTGCCAGTATCAACACTAGTTGCTGTTACAACACCATTGTTGGAGGTGTGGCCCCTTTTCTGCCACGTGCCATCAAACGCCACTGTGAGGTCACGACTGCCGTCATTTTCTTCCACTGCTTCTTCCACAGCAACCTGCATTGACTTCTGTGCTACATCTTCAACTGCAGATCCTAGTACATAATTGTAAGCTTCAAACTTTGAAGGTGCACTTGGAAGATTTAGAACACCACATAGCATATCACCAGCTGCTTTGCCCTTACCAATTGCTCGCAATCCATAAACTAACCTAATATTTACACTATAAAGTTCAGTTTTCTTGTATCCATTATTTACAGTTACTGAAACCGAACTTGGAAACTTACAGCTGTATTTACAAACACTGCATATTAAATTAAACTGGGCAGCCAGGCCAACATGGGATTCTACTTTCAGAGAAACGTTTCCATGACATTTTTTGCAGCACAAACTGTTTTCAAGAGCTTCACACAATATATTCGTATCAATGAGTTCAAAAACTTCATTCCCTCTATCAAGTAAATTATATTTCTCTTCCAAATCTCTTAGTTTTTTATGAGAAGCACTGTTTTCATTTGGTGTAAGTTCGTTCGGCAAATCAGTAATAAGTGGATTCACATTTTCCAACAGTGATGATGATGAACTGCTTTGCTTTGCTAATGAATCATTATTTCTTTTCTTTTGCCAGTTCACACGCTTTTTAAATACTTTTGCTTTAGCTCTAGGCATTTTCACTGCGAAAAATGAAGCACTAAATACGAAATAACTCAACAACAACTACTTTCTTATATCACACTGTTTACAAAACAGTCCCGCCACAAAGTCAAAGAGTAACTTGAGGAAACCAGAGAGAAACATTTTCGGGCAACTAGTGTATAAATAGTCGCTGGAAACCGGGATATTTGAATTCATGTCACTTTAAAGGTACTGCCAAAAAGTTCATGGTCAGCCACGAGAGACGTGTATAACTAAAGCGCAATACCCGATCTCACAAATATATAAAAATAAAATAGTTATAATTGTAGTAGAGCTATGTATGATACGTCATTTTAAAGAGGAAACATGGCAGAATATAATACGCCAATAAAAAAAAATTCGATTTTTTAACCCAAAATCCGATTCCGTATCCCCTTAAACCTAACTAACCTAAGGACATCACACACATCCATGCCAGAGGCAGGATTCGAACCTGCGACTGTAGCGGTCGCGCGGTTCCAGACTGAAGCGCCTAGAACCGCTCGGTCACGTCGGCCGGCAGCGTTGGTTACGGGGATGTACGGTCGCAAGACGACCGGGCTCCGGATGGCCATGTTGCACTACCGGGAGAGAGGCTCATCGTGGTCTGCGTATGATTCCGGCGCTTCGTACTGCAGCTGCAGCAGTAATCTGACAAGGGAACCTCCCCATCGCACCCCCCTCAGATTTAGTTATAAGTTGGCACAGGGATAGGCCTTGAAAAACTGAACACAGATCAATCGAGAAAAGAGGAAGAAGTTGTGTGGAACTATGAAAAAAATAAGCAAAATATACAAACTGAGTAGTCCATGCGCAAGGTAGGCAACATCGAGGAGAATGTGAGTTGAGGAGCGCCGTGGTCCCGTGGTTAGCGTGAGCCGCTGCGGAACGAGAAGTCCTTGGTTTAATTCTTCCCTCGGGTGAAAATTTTAATTTTTTATTTTCAGATAATTATCAAAGTTCAGCCACTCACACATCATCAGCTTCGCTCTCCAAAATTCCAGGACATGTTCAGATTTGCTTGGACATATACAGAATTTGATGGTCTACGCACGGAAACATTTGAAAACGTAAAAAAACATATGTTTTGACAGAGCACAGGGAAAACTGTGCGACTCTGAAACTGTTGCGTTCATTTGATGCAGTTTATGTGACAAACTCTTTTGTTTTCCTCACTTTTTTTGGAGTGATTATGACATCCACAAGAAAACCTAAATCGGGCAAGGTAGAAGAATCTTTTTACCCATTCGCCAAGTGTACAAGTTAGGTGGGTCGACAACACATTCCTGTCATGTGACGCAGATGCCGACACCAGTGTCGTATAGAATATATCAGACGTGTTTTCCTGTGGAGGAATCGGTTGACCTATGACCTTGCGATCAAATGTTTTCGGTTCCTATTGGAGAGGCACGTCCTTTCGTCTACTAATCGCACGGTTTTGCGGTGCGGTCGCAAAACACAGACACTAAACTTATTACAGTGAACAGAGACGTCAATGAATGAACAGACAGATCGTAACTTTGCGAAAATAAAGAAAGTAAAATTTTCACTCAAGACAGGACTCGAACCAAGGACCTTTCGTTCCGCAGTTGCTCACTCTAACCACGAGACCACGGCGCTCATCTGCTATCGTCCTCCTTTATGTTGCCTATGTTACACATGGACTACTCAGTTTGTATATTTTGTTTATTTTTTCATAGTTCTACACAACTTCTTCCTGTTTTCTCGATTGATCTGTGTTCAGTTTTTCAAGGCCTATCCACTGTGTCAATTTATAACTAAATCTGAGGGGGGTGCGATGGGGAGGTTCCCTTGTGAGCAGCAGTTGGAACCATAGTGACACTACGAACTGTTACAAATCGGTTACTTCTAGGACAGCTCCGAGCCCGACGCCTATAGAATGCATTCCATTGACAAATAACCGCCAATTGCGACTTCAGTTGTGTCAAGCGACAGCTCATTGGAGGGCAGGGTGGAGGTCAGTTTCATTGTCTGATGAAAGCTGGTTCCGCCCAGGTGTCAGTGATGGCCGTACCCTTGTTAGAAGGAGAACAGTTAAGGGCCTGCAACCAACCTTTCTGTGTGCTAGACACACTGGACCCACACCTTGAATTCCGGTCTGCGGTGCGATTTCGTACGACCGCAGGAGCACTTTCGTGGTTGTCCCACAGACACTGACTGCAAATTTGTGCGTCAGTCTGGTGATTCGACCTGTTACGATGCCATGCATGAACAGCATTCCAGTGGGGTTTTCCAACAGGCTAGCGCTCGCCTACATAACGCTGTTGTAACCTAACCTGTTCTGTAGAGCCTCGATATGTCGTCTTGCCCTGCTCGATCACGAAGTCAGCACATATCGAACATCATCGGACGACAACCCCAGCGTCATCCACAAACAGCACTAACCGTCCCTGTATTGATCGACCAACTGCAACAGGCTTGGAACTCTATCCCACAAACTGACATTCGGCACCTGTACAACACAATCTAAGTACGTTTGCATGCTTGCGTTCAACATTCTGGCAGTTACACCGGTTATTAATGTGCCAGAATTTCACATTTGCAATGGCTTATATGGCTCTTACATAAACCTGTAATCTTGTAATGTTAATCACTTAAATATTGTACCTAGGCAAATTTATTCTCGAAATTTCGTTTTCTGCATTAATTATTTTTTAATATTACGATTTTTTCCGTCTATATATACAGAGAGAGAGAGAGAGAGAGAGAGAGAGAAATAAATAAATATGTAGCACTTTTATCTGAGTAATGGGGTGACAAAAATCACATTTAAACATTCACCTCAACTAAAGCGTATCAGTTCTTTTGAATTCACCCCATTATCGGTTTCTTAGTATTTAGATGTCTTCTCAGAGCTTCACACTTTCGATACGACATATAAACCTGGACACACTGGAGCATACAAATGCCTATCAAAAATGTAACTTTAATACATAACGTAGTAAGATCAGTCCCCCCCCCCCCCCCGCCCCCAATGAACCATGGACCTTGCCGTTGGTGGGGAGGCTTGCGTGCCTCAACGATACAGATAGCCGTACCGTAGGTGCAGTGTTGAGAGGCCAGACAAACGTGTGGTTCCTGAAGAGGGGCAGCAGCCTTTTCAGTAGTTGCAGGGGCAACAGTCTGGATGATTGACTGATCTGGCCTTGTAATAATAACCAAAACGGCCTTGCTGTGCTGCTACTGCGAACGGATGAAAGCAAAGGGAAACTACAGCCGTATTTTTTCCCGAGGGCATGCAGCTTTACTGTATGGTTAAATGAGTAGGAATTAAAATCCATGGAGAAGAAATAAAAACTTTGAGGTTCGCCGATGGCATTGTAATTCTGACAGACACAGCAACGGACCTGGAAGAGCAACTGAACGGAATGGGCAGTGTCTTAAATGGAGGATATAAGAGGAATATCAACAAAAGCAAAAGGAGGATAATGGAATGAAGTCGAATTAAATCGGATGATGCTGAGGGGATTAGATTAGGAAATGAGACACTTAAAGTAGTGAAGGAGTTTTGCTATTTGGGGAGCAAAATAACTGATGATGGTCGAAGTGGAGAGGATATAAAATGTAGACTGGCATTGGCAAGGAAAGCGTTTCTGAAGAAGAGAAATTTGGTAACATCGAGTATAGATTTAAATGTCAGGAAGTATTTTCTGAAAGTATTTGTATGGAGTGTAGCCATGTATGGAAGTGAAACGTGGACAATAAATAGTTTGGACAAGAAGAGAATAGAAGCTTTCGAAATGTGGTGCTACAGAAGAATGCTGAAGGTTAGATGGGTAGATCACATAACTAATGAGGAGGTACTGAATAGAATTGGGGAGAAGAGGAGTTTGTGGCACAACTTGACCAGAAGAAGGGATCGGTTGGTAGGACATGCTCTGAGGCATGAAGGGATCACCATTTTAGTATTGTAGGGCAGCGTGGAGGGTAAAAATCGTAGAGCGAGACCAAGAGATGAATACACTAAGCAGATTCAGAAGGATGTAGGTTACAGTAGGTACTGGGAGATGAAGAAACTTGCACAGGATAGGGTAGCATGTAGAGCTGCACCAAACCAGTCTCTGGACTGAAGACCACAACAACAACAACAACAACAACAACAGTAAGATCAGTACAAACACTCTGGAAGTAATTTAAGAAAAAGCTTATGTGTAAGATTTTCATGATTCTTGTCACATTCCCGGTGCAAAATTCGGAGATCGTCCAAGGCCAGCGGCAGTCTCGGTTGTCATCTTCCTGCCTGTAAACAATGTTATCTCTGTAACAATCAGTGTGCGCAGGCGGTGACATGCACCTTGAGTCTTATCGATTGCGGCCAGTCCTGCCGTTTCTTAACTTTTAAGTACCGCGTTCAATCAGTTGCAAAGTGGTCGTTATATGTTTACGTGGAGAAGGATGTGTTGTTGGTATATCAGTCACTTCTTGAAGATAGCTTTGCCAGTTACGGTTATCTTTCCAGTTACGGTTATCTGTCAGATACAGCCCTGGCGGATTAGTGGAGGCGTTGCATCAGATGCAGGAGATCATCGTCGACTCCAAGTGACATCCAAGTAACTGGCAACATCATCTAAAGAACCGAAATTAGTTTTATCATGTGCTGGAAAGTGTGTCAGATTGCGGCACATCATAACTCATAATCTCAGAGTTTAAATTGCTTTATTAATCTCATTCTTGATTAATTCACGTCATTCACTGCACCTTGTCCACATTTAATACAGTGTTCTGCGTAAGTCTCCGAGATCTGGCTATTACACAGATGTATTACATTTTTGTCGACTTTGAGTAATGAGCGATTCTTACTCTTTCGTTTGGGATATCGCTAGCTGTTTCGATGCTAACAGCACGTTTCTAAGTTCTTTCGACGTCTGATGTCGTGCTTACTTGACCAGTAGTCTAAATACCGGAGCAACAGTCTTGAAACTGGTACTGTCAGGATCTTATTTATTTATTTATTTATTTATTTACTTTGCTCCTCGGTTGGGTCATTTTTCACTGGTCCCCATCGAATCCTACCACACGTTCGAAACGTAGAACCAACACAGAATTATCTTAATGGTAGGTCAGGAACACGGCACACCACACACCCTGAGGAAGGTTGAAGAGCTGCTTGACAGAGCAGGAATTAAGCGTTAATAAACCTGATATCATGTGCCGAAATCACGAAGTTCCAGGGCAGGATATTCGAAACTATCTCATCTGTCACATTCATCACCACAATTCCTTCATACATCACAAACAGATAACCATTACCTTATAAGTCGTTTACAACCTGCAAATTGTAAAAGATGGCTATAATTATAGTGCAGCTGCTCATAGAGGTCCAGAGCGGGTTGTAATTATAGTGTGGCAGCGGTATTTGGTAGATACTTCGATACGTTAAAGCTGAACCTATTTACACTGGAAAAAAATAATCCCAATTTTGGCCACCAGGTGCAAATCTGGTGCTCTGATTGAAAGACATACAGAAGTATTTCAATATGTAATGTATTAGGAATGAGTCGTGGGCAGGAAAGGTCAAACAAGTCAGAAAGTCATAATGTTGATTTTATAATTAACCGCTGCTTACACAGTTTGTTCGGTATGAGCACTGGAGACGTACAGCTTGGTAGCCAGAATTGAAACTAATTTTTTTTTTCAGAGTAAATCGGTTCCACATTAACCCATTAGCACATCTACCAAGTTTAGCTAGCACTCCGTCTTCAGGCCACGAGTGGCATACCGGGACCATCCGACCGCCATGTCATCCTCAAAGGAGGATCCGGATAGGAGGGGCGTGGGGTCAGCACACCGCTCTCCCGGTCGTAAGATGGTATTCTTGACCGAAGCAACTACTATTCGGTCGAGTAGCTCCTCAATTGGCATTACGAGATAATTACAGCCAACACGGGACCTCTGTGAATAGCTGCACTTTAATTATAATCATCTGCTACACGATACCTCGCGAGCCCAAAATATTCCGAGACTTCATTAAAAGAGAGAGAGAGAGAGAGAGAGAGAGAGAGAGAGAGAGAGAGAGAGAGAGACATGTTATTATGGTCATTTCAGTGCTTCAGGTGCTCTACACAGTCTCCCTCTACTTGAATACAGTGAACAAAAGGTTCATACAACCTTGTGAAACATTTAGAAAAGTCATTCTTTGGGAGGTTGTTCAGGCAGCGCGTCACGTTACAATGAGTGTCGGTTATATCATCATAGCGTTGATACTTCATATAAATTTCTGCACTTTGTCGTTTTGTGGCAGCTTCATAGTGATAATATCAAGTATCGTCAACTGTGATGATTTTCTCAAGGAAAAAAAAAAAGAAAGAATTGTACGCAGTCTAAAAGTCGTAAAAGGTGTCCGCGTGTGGTTGTTTTGATTAGCGAATGGCGTTGTACCCGATAAACTTTGCACTCACTTTTCTCTTCTTCAGATCATTCAGGGATGTGTCTTGAAACACTGGATTCAGAGATGTAGCGCCATAAGGATTTGTGACATACGAGGGCTGGAACTTTAATGTTGTTGTTGTTGTGGTCTTCAGTCCTGAGACTGGTTTGATGCAGCTCTCCATGCTACTCTATCATGTGCAAGCTTCTTCATCTCCCAGTACCTACTAAAACCTACATCCTTCTGAATCTGCTTAGTGTATTCATCTCTTGGTCTCCCTCTACGATTTTTACCCTCCACGCTGCCCTCCAATGCTAAATTTGTGATCCCTTGATGCCCCAAAACATGTCCTACCAACCGATCCCTTCTTCTAGTCAAGTTGTGCCACAAACTTCTCTTCTCCCCAATCCTATTCAATACCTCCTCATTAGTTACGTGATCTACCCACCTTATCTTCAGCATTCTTCTGTAGCACCACATTTCGAAAGCTTCTATTCTCTTCTTGTCCAAACTAGTTATCGTCCATGTTTCACTTCCATATATGGCTACACTCCATACAAATACTTTCAGAAACGACTTCCTGACACTTAAATCTATACTCGATGTTAACAAATTTCTCTCCTTCAGAAACGATTTCCTTGCCATTGCCAGTCTACATTTTATATCCTCTCTACTTCGACCATCATCAGTTATTTTACTCTCTAAATAGCAAAACTCCTTTACTACTTTAAGTGTCTCATTTTCTAATCTAATTCCCTCAGCATCACCCGATTTAATTTGACTACATTCCATTATCCTCGTTTTGCTTTTGTTGATGTTCATCTTATATCCTCCTTTCAAGACACTGTCCATTCCGTTCAACTGCTCTTCCAAGTCCTTTGCTGTCTCTGACAGAATTACAATGTCATCGGCGAACCTCAAAGTTTTTACTTCTTCTCCATGAATTTTAATACCTACTCCGAATTTTCCTTTTGTTTCCTTTACTGCTTGCTCAATATACAGATTGAATAACGTCGGGGAGAGGCTACAACCCTGTCTCACTCCTTTCCCAACCACTGCTTCCCTTTCATGCCCCTCGACTCTTATAACTGCCATCTGGTTTCTGTACAAATTGTAAATAGCCTTTCGCTCCCTGTATTTTACCCCTGCCACCTTCAGAATTTGAAAGAGAGTATTCCAGTTAACATTGTCAAAAGCTTTCTCTAAGTCTACAAATGCTAGAAACGTAGGTTTGCCTTTTCTTAATCTTTCTTCTAAGATAAGTCGTAAGGTTAGTATTGCCTCACGTGTTCCAACATTTCTACGGAATCCAAACTGATCTTCCCCCTTTAATAGTGGTAACTATTTATTTACAGCTCGTACAAAATAGATACGTGTTTCAAAGTTTTACTGACCTTCAAAGCAATCACCACCATTGTGCATAACCCGTTGCCAGCGATGTGGAAGTCGTAGGATACTCTTATCAGTGCCAATTTGTGGACAGATTGAGCGCGCGGTCTATTGCCCGATGAATCTGTAGCAGTTGTGAAGCGAATGCCGTGAAGTGTTTCCTTCAGTTCAGAAATAGAGTTGAACTCACGAGGGCTTAAGGTAGGGGAGTGCAGTAGGTGGTGTAGCACTTAACAGCCCTATCAGTCAAACAAATCAATAACAGCTTGCATTGTACGTGTTTGAGCATTGCGCTGCAAAATGATGGTCAGGTCCTGCAGAAAGTGTCATCACTTCTGTCTCTAAGCTGGTCGTAGGTTGCGTTCCAAAAATGAAAACATAGAGACAGAAGTGATAACACTTTCTGCAGGACCTGACCATCATTTTGCAGGACAACGCTCAAGAATGTACAGTGCAAGCTGTTACTGATTTGTGTGACTGATGGGGCTACTAAGTGCTATATCACCTACTGCACTCCCCTACCTTAAGCCCTCGTGAGTGCAGCTCGATTTGTAAACTGAAGAAAACACTTCACGGCATTCGCTTCAGAACTGCTACAGATTCGTCGGGCAATAGACCGCGCGCTCAAACTGCCCACAAATTGGCACTGATAAGAGTATCCTACGACTTCCACATCGCTGGCAACGGGTTATGCACAATGGTGGTGATTGCTTTGAAGGTCAGTAAAACTTTGAAACACGTATCTATATTGTACGAGCTGCAAATAAATAGTTGCCACTATTAAAGTTCCGGCCCTCATATGTCACAAATCCTTACGGCGCTACATCTCTGGATCCAGTGTTTCAAGTCACATCCCTGAATGATCTGAAGAAGAGAAAAGTGAGTGCAAAGTTTATCGGGTAAAACTTCATTCGCTAATCAAAACAACCACACGCGGACACCTTTTACGACTTTTAGACTGCGTACAATTCTTTCTTTTTCAGAAAGAATAGCGGTAACCTGCAAGTGCGAGACAGTTCATTGCTATATTTTTGTTTCCTTTTCCTGATTGTTGAAATCATGTATTCATTAAATTTTTCGTTCAGATTGCCACTGTTTTTTCTAGAACACAATTGAAAAGAATTGAGTATATCCATCACCATGCCCAACACCTGTGTGATGAGGTATTTCTACTGTCAATTTCACTTTAGATACTGGATAATGGTTTTAAGAATTAGATTTTGTTATTTAGATCGTCGGATTTCTTATGTACAGTTTCTGTGTCAACAGAATCAAAGTCCGTTTCGAAGGCAACAGACATCACTGTAATATCTTTTGAATTCGGTTATCTGTGGTGGGGTAAGAATCTGAGTTAAGGGGAAGGTAATGAAAGACTTGAATTTTGCAAACGTTCCGGAATCTCACTTTAGCGAAGGAATGTAGTCACTAGAAAAGCGTGATAGAAAGTGAGCTGACGTAAGACGGCTCTACGTCTACTACTGATTTCGCTTTCACACCGCGAAAATTACATTCTGTTGCCGTATATTGTGCGGCATTCTTGTGGAGGGGTAATAAGAAGGCCGTATTCCTTCCGGTGTGCACTCTCGCACTGCTTTATGGAATGCGTATGCCAGTAAGCACGCTCGGCGAATATGTGTCGCTCAATGCAGTACAATGCTACGATTCTTATTCGTGTCCCTAGGAAGGAAAGCTGGCTTCGACGTTACACACGAGCGAGGTTACCACATTGCTCTCTCCTCTGAATGACGGCTGATCAGATCACCATCCGTCCACCCACACAAAGATTTTCCGTGATCTCGCTGTCTTCCCCCCCCCCCCCCCCCCCCCCTTTTCAAAGGGCATGGCCAATTTATTTTCTCGTCGATCCTTGTGCTCCGTCTCTGACGACGTGGTTGTCGACACGACGCTGGACCCTAATCTTAGTTTATAAAATTACACTTTCTCAATTTCAGTCACTTTTATTTTCCAATAGTTTTCGGCACATTTCTGTAAAGAGAGCAAACAAATTTTGCTGCGTGTGTCAGCGACGTTGTGTCGCGAAATATTGTTCCCCCTGTTCACTGTTCAGAAAGATTAATTTAAGTTAGTATACACAATTTTATGTGCTGTATTCTTTAAACAGTCTCAAAAATATTTTTGTTTACATTTAGTGGCAACATATACTTACTTGACACACGCAACACAAGAGAAGGCAAAGCAGAACCACTTCAAAACTTTTCATGCAGTTGAGTACAATGGACTGGCTAGAATATGCTAAAAATCCTTCAACTCCAGAGATAATAGATACTTCAACTGCCGAGATGATATATACACAATGAGTACAGCCATTTTTATGTATTAGCATCTTTACATCGTGGCACGAACTATAGATTTTGATTCCCAACATTTACTGAATTATTAAATATTTTTTTAAAGGGTTAAGCACTCATTGCCTGTCTAGGCTATTACTGAACAATAAGTCCCTACGTCTCTTTACAATTAATAAAAGAAGCAAGCAGTAATGAGAAATTTATAAGTACTTTGTTCCTTTCTAACCATTCATTAAGCGACTTGTTTCTATGTATTCTGCCATTGCCGAAAATTTATCTTTCTGGACAGTGCAACAGTATGAAGGAGCATAAACTCACTGAACACGTAGGGAAAAAAATATTTCTCTCGTCACAGGAAAATGTAATATGAAAATCGACACATAAATAACAGTTACATACATGATGATGGCAGCATATTGTTGAAATGCGTCGTGCCAACAAAGATTAGAAAATAAAGGGGATTGAAGTTGAGAGAATATCATTTTACAAATTTCGGAAATGAAAAAAATGAAGTCTAATCTTCGTTTTCTCGGTTTCACACACAGCAGCAAGCTACGGGGTGGGCAATATATATAAAAGAAAAAGAAAATACTTCGCACCGAGGAGAAGTTGCCCGAATGGAACGGTAACAGGTAGATAATATGATGTACATATGCAGACAGACAAATGATTACAATTTCAGAAAAAAACTGGATTATTTATTCAAAAGAAAGAGTCTTGCTAACTGAGCAAATCGGTAAAGCTCTGGTCCACCTCTGGCCATTGTGCAATCAGATATTCGACTTGCCATTGGTTGACAGAGTTGTTTGACATACTCCTCAGAGATATCGTGCTAAATGCTGTTCAATTGGTGAGTCATATTGTCAAAATCCCGAGCTAGTCGGCATGCGACAGTCAGGTAGGTATGCCCCCGCGTCCAGGGCGTCTCCAGACTCGTGTTTGGCCTGGAATCTCATTGGCTGGAGTAGAATTATCTTGTGATGTGTACCGCTTCGAACTGAGCCCCGAGAACCAGTAGAGACCTGTCTGGAGATGCCCCGGACAACGATGGGATACCAACCTACTGCCTGACAATGAAGAGTGATGGTCTGGGGTATCTTTTCTTTTCATTTCTTTGGTTGTCATCCGCGGCACCATTTCAGCACAGCGGTATTTCGACGGTATTCTTCGCCCTGTTTTGTTGCCCACCACGGCAAGTCATCCTGGGCTTACATTTCAGCAAGATAATGCCCTCCTCCACACGGCGAGAGTTTCTGCTGCTTTTCTTCGTGCTTGCTCAACACAATCTTGGACAGCTAGACCGCCGTATCTCTGCCCAGATGAGAACGTTTGGAGCATTATGGGCAGGGCCTTCCAACCATCCCGGGATTTTGACGATCTAATGCGCTTATTGGACAGAATTTGGTACGATATCCCTCAAGAAGGCACCCAACGAATGTACCAATGCCAAGCCGAATAGCTGCATGCATAAAGGACAGAGGTGGACCAATGCATTATGGACTTGCACAATTCGTCAAGCTTCTTCTCTTGCATAAATCATCCAGCGTTTCTGAAATTGTAATCATTCGTTTCTCCATGCATGTACATAACATTTGCCATATTTCCGTCCAACTGTTCTAATTCCTTCGGGTGCTTTGCTATTTTTTGATTTTTTAAAATTTTGTTAAAGAATGCCGGCCGGAGTGGCCGAGCGGTTCTAGGCGCTACAGTCTGGAACCCCGCGACCGCTACGGTCGTAGGTTCGAATCCTGCCTCGGGCATGGATGTGTGTGATGTCCTTAGGTTAGTTAGGTTTAAGTCGTTCTAAGTTCTAGGGGACTGATGACCTTAGAAGTTAAGTCCCATAGTGCTCAGAGCCATTTTCAGGGCAAATTGACAGCATCACAACATTTAATGTATTCTTATTCTGTAATTTGGAGTGAGACATAAAACATATCAGTGAGTTTTTTTCGTACAGATTTAGTAGATCTGTTATTAGCACGGGAAGGTATTCCACAGTTCCGTTTACAGAAACAAATTAGATGCGTATATATCTCTGTGATTAATGAAGTTGTGGAAAGCTGCTGATCCTATTTTGTGAGTCTCCACTCCTTATTTGTCTGGGTGGGGGGGGGGGGGGATGAGCTTACAAGGGAACCTCCCCATCGCACCCCCCGCAGATTTAGTTATAAGTTGGCACAGTGGATAGGCTTTGAAAAACTGAACACAGATCAACTGAGAAAACTGGAAGAAGTTGTGTGGAACTGTGAAAAAATAAGCAAAATATACAAACTGAGTAGTTCATGGGAAGATATGCAATATCAAGGACACTGGGAAGGCAGGACCGCCGTGGTCTCGTGGTAACGTGAGCAGCTGCGGAACGAAAGGTCGTAGGTTCAAATCTTCCATCGAGTGAAAAGTTTAATTTTTTTATTTTCAGTTTATGTGACAAACTCTTATGTTTTCATCACTTTTTTGGGAGTGATTATCACATCCACAAGAAAACCTAAATCGGGCAAGGTAGAAGAATCTTTTTACCCATTCGCCAAGTGTACAAGTTAGGTGGGTCGACAACACATTCCTGTCATGTGACGCACATGCCGTCACCAGTGTCGTATAGAATATATCAGATGTGTTTTCCTGTGGAGGAATCGGTTGACCTATGACCTTGCGATCAAATGTTTTCGGTTCCCATTGGAGAGGCACGTCCTATCGTCTACTAATCGCACGGTTTTGCGATGCGGTCGCAAAACACAGACACTAAACTTATTACAGTGAACACAGAAGTCAATGAACGATCGGACAGATAATAACTGTGCGAAAATAAAAAAAGTAAAATTTTCACTCAAGGGAAGACTTGAACCAAGAACCCCACATTTCGCAGCTGCGTACGCTAAGCACGGGTCCACGGCGCTCGTGCGCTCATATTCTCCTTGTTTTTGCCTATCTTGCTCATGGACTACTCAGTTTGTATATTTTGCTTATTTTTTTCACAGTTCCACACAACTTCTTCCTGTTTTCTCAATTGATCTGTGTTCAGTTTATCAAGGCCTATCCACTGTGCCAACTTATAACTAAATCTGAGGGGGGTGCGATGGGGAGGTTCCCTTGTTAGAAGTACATTGCTACTCACTAAAACTGCAACACCTGAACGGACAGCAAATAACGAAATTTTGCTTATTGTGCGGATGCAGTAGAGCAGACAGAATGAATACATGCCTAAATGACTGAATTTTTACATGATTTATGGACACACAAGGTCGAAATTTAGTTCACAGGACTGTAACTTGTGGCGGCAACAATTCCTCGTACTGAGCTTGTATGGCAGATACGGGTACGTCATTCCATGATGATTCAACTCTACGTCAGAGTTCATCAGTCTTAATGGCTGGCATTTGCTGGTACTCCGATCTCTCGGGAAATTATGTCCGGATGTTTTCAGTGCACGAGAGATCTGGAGAACGTGCTGGCCTGGGCAGCAGTATAAATCCCTCTGCATCGAGGTCCATCAGCACAGCAGGGGCAACACGCGGTCTTGCGTTATCTCGTTGAAAGACAACGTCACAGTCACCTGCCTTGACTTCTAAGATCGCATTATTGGCTACACGAACGATGTCCCACTCTGATGCAACGAGATTCGTACTCCCAGCTGGTTCAAATGACTCTGAGCACTATGGGACTTAACTTCTGAGGTCATCAGTCCCCTAGAACTTAGAACTACTTAAACCTAACTAACCTAAGGACATCACACACATCCATGCCCGAGGCAGGATTCGAACCTGCGACCGTATCGATCGCGCGGTTCCAGACTGAAGCGCCTAGAACCGCTCGGCCACACCAGCCGGCTCCCAGCTGGCCATCCGTTTATATGTTTCCTGTGGTATCTATAAATCACGTAATACGAATCCCTGGGCTCACCCTCTGCAAAAGACCCCGTATATCATCCTCATCTAAACCGTTCTTGACTCCAGGTATAAGATTCGTGGAACCCTAACCTTTCATCCTTGCTTTAACAATATTGACTTGTTTTTCACGCAGAAGCTCTGACGCTGCAAATACAGGACAGTCCTCTCTAACATGGGAAATGATGTCACGAATATGACTGTCGAATAAAAGGCGAGAACAAGGCTGGCAGATTCGAGCAGTTCACACAAGGCAGACTGCTAACACGGCGTGCGAATGTAATTAGGGTTCCTCGTGACCGCAGCTGAGCTCGCGAATGCCTGACGTGAGAGACGCCAAACACATAAAGGTCCACCTAACACTACGGTGGCTTTCGGTAAACGGATACTATCGCTAATTGTTAACGCCAAATACGTCCGTAATTTCCTTGCGAACTGTATATCCTAATGTAATCTCTTGCTCGTTGGTAACAGATTTTGAATGAACACTCTGAAAAGTTCGGTTTGCGTCCTTGCTCACCTAAAATCTATGATTGGGGTTAATCGTGAAAGAATAAATACTAGGAGTTAGATGATCTTCATCTTGTACTAGTAGTTTTACTTTGAAGAATAATAGAAAAATATCAGGAATTTCATATAGGGACTTTCTGAAAGCTTTAGGTAATGAATCTAGAACTTTGGGTTGTTAATTGTGGAAAATAACAAACTGTCCTAGATACTTATTAGTAGTTTGGGATCTATTAGATATCTTTACTCTAGTAGGTGCGAATGGTTACCCTTATAACTATACAGGATATGAGTGACGTCTGTTTAGCACTCACCACGTATTTAACCCACTACGTATTTAATGTTTACACGTACTACCTCTAAATGAAAAGTAAGAACCCAAAACAACTGAATTTTATTTGTTAATTGATACTGTGGTAAATTCAGTTTTACGTACCAAAGATACGTTTGTTCTATAAATATTTTTAATGATATTCGTGAGACAATATAAAAAAATTATCCACATTCAACATAAATTATGCAGCAATAGTATCTGAAATTGTGGACTGGTAGGTAGATGAGTAAATACACTACTGGCCATTAAAACTGCTACACCACGAAGATGACGCGCTACAGCCGCGGAATTTAACCGACAGGAAGAAGATGCTGTGATATGCAAATGATTAGCTTTTCAGAGCATTCACACAAGGCTGGCGCCGGTGGCAACACCTACAACGTGCTAACATGAGGAAAGTTTCCAACAGATTTCTCATACACAAACAGCAGTTGACCGGCGTTGCCTGGCGAAACGTTGTTGTGATGCCTCGTGTAAGGGGGAGAAATTCGTACCATCACGTTTCCGACTTTGATAAAGATCGGATTGTAACCTATCGCGATTGCGGTTTATCGTATCGTGACATTGCTGCTCGCGTTGGTCGAGATCCAATGACTGTTAGCAGAATATGGAATCGGTGGGTTCAGGAGGGTAATACGGAACGCCGTGCTGGATCCCAACGGCCTCGTATCACTAGCAGTCGAGGTGACAGGCTACTTATCCACATGGCTGTAACGAATCGTGCAGCCACGTCTCGAACCCTGGGTCAACAGATGGGGACGTTTGCAAGACAACAACCTTCTGCACGAACAGTTCGACGACGTTTGCAGCAGCATGGACTATCAGCTCGGAGACCATGGCTGCGGTTACCCTTGACGCTGCATCACAGACAGGAGCGCCTGCGACGGTGTACTCAACGACGAACCTGGGTGCACGAATGGCGAAACGTCTTTTTTTCGGATGAATCCAGGTTGTATTTATAGCATCATGATGGTCGCATCCGTGTTTGGCGACATCGCGGTGAACGCACATTGGAAACGTGTATTCGTCATCGCCATACTGGCGTGTCACACGGCATGATGGTATGGGGTGCCATTGGTTACACGTCTCGGTCACATCTTGTTCGCATTGACGGCACTTTGAACAGTGGACGTTACATTTCAGATGTGTTACGACCCGTTGCTCTACCCTTCATTCGATCCCTCCGAAACCATACATTTCAGCAGTATAATGCACGACCGCATGTTGCAGGTCCTGTACGGGCCTTTCTGGATAGAGAAAATGTCCGACTGCTGCCCTGGCCAGCACATTCTCCAGATCTCTCACCAATTGAAAACGTCTGGTCAATGGCGGCCGTGCAATTGGCTCGTCACAATACACCAGTCACTACTCTTGATGAACTGTGGTATCGTGTTGAAGCTGCATGGGCAGCTGAACCTGTACACGCCATCCAAGCTCTGTTTCACTCAACGCCCAGGCGTACCAAGGACGTCATTACGGCCAGAGGTAGTTGTTCTGGGTACTGATTTCTCAGGATCTATGCACCCAAATTGCGTGAAAATGTAATCACATGTCAATTCTAGTATAATATATTTATCCTATGAATACCCGCTTATCATCTGCATTTCTTCTTGGTGTAGCAATTTTAATGACCAGTAATGTAGTAAAGCAAAGTAAAGCAGCCATCAATCCGAAGACTGTTTTGAACACCACAGTACTCCGCTAGGTGTGATCCTGTTGGAGGTGGTATGCCATAGCCTTCTTTCGACCTTCGGACTGACTTAACCAGCCATTCATTGGCAGAACTACAGTTTGGCGTAAATTCTCCGTACCACGGTGCAGCTCGGCATTTTTTACAGCAACAAAAATTGCCAAAGGTGCAAGAATTGGCAAGTGACATAAAAATCGTAGGATTGACCGAGGTTCCCAAGACTGCTGTATTTGTAGTCTGGCACTTTGCCACTTAATTTTAAATTTTCTTTGTTTTTCTTTTCGTGTAATCTACCGGTTCCTTCGTTACTTTTCGACATCAGTTTTGTGTGGATGTTACGTGCTACCTCTGAAAGCACCGACGCAAACGTTACGCTGTTTCTTTATTACAGAGAGTGGCCAGCCCCCTGATCGAAAACGCTGACCTGCCATACCAGCACCACTGAGGCACGGAGTAAGTGTCAGACTAAAATGCCAAAGGTCCAAGTTTCAATCGCAAGTCGGTCATAGGATTGTTTCTGTCACTTTTCACCTCCTTCATCACTAGTAATTGTTTATGTATGTCAGGATGACCAAGTGGCATTGTGATTTGGAGTACTCGACAAACTATACGTTCGCCTTTGACGGAATGGGTAAGTAGCTACAAAGATCGAAATAAAAGAACGGCTTACCACACTGCGCTGTTAGAAATACCCTCCGGATTGAGGGCAGCTTTATATTTAATACCTAAAAAACCCAACAAATACTCGTCCTCCAGGGGAAACCACTAGCTTGTATGCTGGGATTGTTACTGTGGTGGTTAAACAGAACGGATGTCTACCAAAAACATACAGAACGATGAAAAAAATGTGTGAAAAGAAATGGAGAGTGTAGTGAAATGACACTAGTCTTTAGATTGAGATGATGTACGTGACATTTTCTAAAAAAATAAAATTTAATGTTGGTCTTCGACGTCAGATGCTGTGAGCGATGCTTTGTGGTTGTGCTCGCTGCACGCACTCCGGCCACGTACTGAGGGACTGTGGGCAAAGCGCCGCTATTTATATCCGGGATCGATTCCCGTCGCCGACCACGCCCTTTGTTGTGGATTTGTTAGCCGTCGGTGGCGTTCCTTAGGACGTTCGTTCCTCGATATTTTTGCCCTTGTTGGGTCAAATGGCTGGCGAAAACGTAGTTAAGTAAGTACGGAATCTCAATTGAAGACCAGTGCTTGTAGAAACCGATTGAATCAGTCGGTGAGATATTTTGCATGGGAGTGGCTTTCTAGGTGTATACCTTCTGTCAGTCACACTGAGACCTCTTCAGAAATCACCTACGTCACAATTTCTTTATCTGAGAAATGGTGTTTCATATTCTGGTAAACTAAGGATCCGAATGAAAGAGTTGGTCTTCCATCCACATAAACTCGAAGGCGCATCAGCTCCTACATGTAAGACGTTGCTAGTAAAGGTCTGTGCTGTTCAACCCAGTCTTTGGATTAGAAATAATTGCATTTCTTGCCACAAAGGAATAACATGCCTCCAATACTGGCTGTCAGCTACTAAAGCTATCAACGAAAAGTGAGGGGACTGCGAAAGTTTTAGGTTAGAAGTCAAATACGAGAACCTGTTCCCAAAATAGATATAGTAGTATTTTCATTGACTCGAATAACATAGACGAAACACACGATTAGAACTGTGATGTAAGTTTAAGAAAGAAACGTGTCAAAACGTGCCTCCTTTTTATGGAAGGTATAAATGCATTATTAGCATGTTTCGTCTCTGGTATGATGGGCATACGCCATTCGTGCGTTACACATTTCCACGCCATTCATATCAACACGTGACCGTTTACTCAACAAGGGAAATCTGTGAATTGAAGCATTCCGAGTGCTTACATGTTTTAACCATTTTAGAGTCCCTTGTCTATGGGATGGACGAGAAACAGTCGGCTATTTATCTAGGCGGACGAGGAAAACCGCCTTAAAACTACACTCGGATTGGCCACTGTGCTACAACAATCAGTCGGCGGGCGAATACATCCAGTGCTTGGTTCACCTCCTGTCTCTCAAGGTCGCGCGCTACGCTACACGAGCTGGGCGTTGATAGAACACGACCGTATATTTAAATAAAATGCGCGAGTAAAGATACCCTGAAGTCTTGTTGAATATCGTCGCGTGCACACTGGCCTTAAAATACCAACACTACGAACAGACCCGAACAGATGGTGGACAGAGCTTAGTTGCTTATCTTAGAGGCTTAACAACATTGCTTTGTGAACAGCTTGTAGAACTTTAGTGACCTTTACAAGGATGCTATTGTCTGTGGGAAGTTCTCTAGGGCTGTAGACTAATGTCGGTAATATTTCACTGCCCAATGAAACACATGTAACAACGTGTTCGCTCTTTTTGCACTTACATCATAATCTTACCTGAGTCTCGAACTTCTCAAAGTATTCCTAACCGCAAAGAAAATGTTGTGAATTCAGCTTTTTTATCGTACGTAAGTTATCTTCAGCTGGCATCTGCCATACAGATGATTCATCTCTTATACAGTGTCTGTACGTATGTTCCTCTCTAATGACAAGTATTCCATTTAAGCGAAGGATATGGCACAGTGTTTAAGACAATGGACTCGTATTACGGAGGACAGCGTTTCGAATCTTTATCAGGCCATCCAGATTTAAGTTTTCGTCGTTTCCCTGAATAGCTTAAGTCAAATGGGTTATTTGAAGTGGACACGTCTGATTTCCCGCCCATTCCTTCCCCAGTCTGGTACTGTGATCCGTCTTAATGACTTGGCCGTCGACGCGACGTTGTACACTAATTTTCCTTCTACATCCAACATACGATAACCAGCCGCACAAATGATATTGCGTTTGTGTAGCACTTGTTTGATGTGTTCGCTGTTTGTAATGACACATCTAACTAAAACGTGGCCGTCTTTAGTTTTACTTAGCCCAGTCGCATCAAATTACGAGCTGAAGTCGCTTGAAGTTACTACGGCATTTAAATGGTGTGACGAACTCAGCTCGTAAATGCACGCTTCACTATGTGGATAAGCGGAACTCAGTTTCAAGCTAATACATGGCTCTTAAATGTGTTGTAAAACGAAGCACAGCAGTGTGCGTCACATGTTAGCTGATCTCAGCAGCCAACCAATATGGCAAAGAGAGTAGTTCGTGGTGACGATGAGGAGGGTTTACAGAAGGTTACTGATTGTTTTCAACAGTGACAACGAAGTTACTGATTTGTCCTTCATTCATTCAGATTTTGAAGAACCTTAAGCAGTGATTCAGAGTGAATCTAGTTCGGGAAGTATTGATGAAAATGGCGATAACGAAGAGCGTGCACTAACTCACTCTAGACGTGTAGTACAAACTCTCGCCCTGTGTGGGCGGACATTATTTTGCTGAAATATAAGCCAAGGATCACTCGCCATGAAGGGCAGCAAAACGAGGCGCAGAGTATGGTCGACGTACAGCTGTGCTGTAAGGGCACCGCGGATGAGATCCAAAGAGGTCCTGTTGTTAAAAGAAATGGTACCCCAGACCATCACTCATGGATGTAGACCCGTATGGTGGGTGACAGCCAGATTGGTATCCCACCATCGTCTGGTGCGCCTCCAGACAAGTTTCCACTGATCATCGGATCTCAGTTCGAAGCGGGACTCATCACTGAAGGCAATTCTACTCCAGGCAATGATATTCCAGGCCGAAGACGTGTCTTCAGACGCCCTGGGCATCGGTCGGATATTGTTTTGTAGGGCGGGCAACACCCTTATCACCGGTATCCAGAACGACATGCGGGTGTTACACTTGGAAACTAAGGGAAACACTCGTAATGTTTTGGAAGAGATTGAAATTCTCAGAGTTCGGAAGAATACCCTCGCTCCTCACTTAATGCACAGACCGACCTGAGGCACAAGGGTCTTTTAGAAAAATTTGATTACTTAAACAGGTAGCCTTACCCCTATAGCTTACTTGTTAGTAGGTTCTGTACAATGTATTTTTATGCGTACTCCGGGCCTTACGCATTCAGAACCACCACATTTATTATTCTTATGGTTTTAACTAACTGCCCATTTTTTATATTGGCCACCTAGTATGGTACTGGACTTTTTTAAAAAAATAGACATAACGAATTGTTTATAAAATGTTCAGCACCCCCCACTCTTCACACCTTGTACAAGTCATCCGGCCTCTGGCGATTCTCGCGCCTCTGCGTGAGCGCTTTCCGGGTTTCGTCCAGTCAGTCAGGCCGTGTCCGCTGGCGTACGGCTCCTCTCAACTTGCATGGTATGTTCTGATATGTTTACATGGCCCTAATTCCGCTGTTTCTTCGTGCTAATGTTCCGCTCTTCGTCGTCCGTGTTTAGGGGAGTTTTATCAGCATCGTATGTAATTTTTGTTTTCTAGGCCATTGCCGCTCCCATTATTTAAAATTTTTTTTTAAAAAGGTTTTTAAATTTTAACTACCGCTTTCACCAGATGATCCAGGCCGCCATGCGCTGTTGCCATTTTTCTGGGTGCACTCAGCCTCGTGATGCCAATTGAGGAGCTACTCGACCGAGTAGTAGCGGCTTCGGTCAAGAATACCGTCATAACGACCGGGAGAGCGGTGTGCTGACCCCACGCCCCTCCTATCCGCATCATCGACTGAGGATGACGCGGCGGTCGGATGGTCCCGATGGGCCACTCGTGGCCTGAGGACGGAGTGCTTTCACCAGATGACGGTATACTGCACGTAAATGGTGGGGAGTGACTACAGGGCAGTGTTCAACGTTACTATGTTATAAATAGCATTCACAAAACTGGCTATTTAAAAGTTTAATTTACACCTCGCAATTGGGGGATCGAGTAGTTTAGGTGAGCTCTTATTATATTATTTTTTGTACATATTGCCTGAGGATGCATTGATAAGTGGTGCGAAGCCGGCCGCAGATTTAGTAAAAATCATTCATACAGCCAGTGCGGAATTTTCTTTGAAAAAATCGGTGGGATGGTCTGGAGTGGCATTTCATTTCATAGCAGGACCCCTTTTGTCACCATTCGTGGCACCCTTATAGCACAGCCGTACGTCGTCGGTATTCTATGTACTTTCTCTTAAATTGATCATTAAGTTTTTCTGAAATTGTAATCATCTGTTTGTCTGTACGTGTACATCACTTCTACGGATTCCCGTCCCATTTGGATAACTCCTTCGTGGTGCATCATTTTCTTTATTTTATTTATTTTTTGTTCTCCATCAATTTATCCATGCTAATGAATCCTGAGCTGCGTGGCTGTTCATTGAATTACCTGAAGAAATACAGCAACCAGATACTTTTTGTATAGTGTTATTTTGTGCGAAGACGGGTTTCGGGCTTTTACTCGCATACAGTTGTCATAAAACGTGTATGCCTTAGTCAATATAAAGCTTTCATCGACTGCATTTTCGATTCTGGAGCTGTCTTCTGTTTTGTAATTTGTGGCTAAATATTCCGCCTTTATAGGCTACATATAAGACAAACAGTTCTAGGTTGACAGATGCAGTGCAGTATTCGCTGTGTCGTCAAATGGCTCTGAGCACTATGGGACTTAACATCTGAGGTCATCAGTCCCCTAGAACTTAGAACTACTTAAACCTAACTAACCTAAGGACAGCACACACATCCATGCCCGAGGCAGGATTCGAACCTGCGACCGTAGCTGCCGCGCGGTTCCAGACTGAACCGCCTAGAACCGCTCGACCACACCGGCCGGCGCTACGTCGTCAACTCATGTAAATTTTTGTGCTGAAAGTTAATCTGAAGCCAAGTAACGGTTTTGTCATAGATAAATAAATTGAGTTTTAGCATTCAGTATGCAGTGGATGAAACCGTTGTAGTGATATGTATAGCGCTACGTCAGGATAGCGACAGTCCGAAATGTCTTGGCATAAAATAAAGGAATGCAAAAAATATCTGTTGGCTGTCAAGTAAAGCAAATAATGTTAATTTTATTTGTTTTAGTCTTAGACTATATTTAAGGCGGCGATCGCAGTAAGCAGGAAATTCTACCATTGAAGAGTCGTTACCGACTGACTGAGGATAAAACCTACATTCTCTGGATGACAAAAGGTAGAAGAGTAGGTATGAAATGGTCAAACATGGAGTTGGTAATGAAATTGTCGTACATTAATGTATAATCACGGTGGCCTAAATCTTTATTTTCCAAATTTCAGAATTTTAAAAAAATACGATGATGATGGCAACATTTTGCCGTAATACGTTTAAATAAAACCCCTAACGAGTGTTGAACATCGAAGTGGAACTACGAAATTTGCTCTGAAACAACGCACTGGAACAGCATTCTAACCTGCATCCCTTCTTCTGAGGGTAGAGCCCCTGAGAGATATTTGCGGGTGGGAGTTGCGATGCACCCATGCTCATATTATTCGGTTGACATTGCCCACTGAGGACAAGGTTCGGTGTTCGAGTTTTGGTCCGGCACAAAGTTTTGATCGCCCATGAAGTCACAGCGGTATACGCTCTGAAGCACAGAGAAAGATCAATTCTAATACGGTATGATACTGTTTTCTGGAGATGTGGACCAAGACAAAACATTTTAAAACTGCCGGTATGTACCCTTACAAACCACTATCAGTAACGAATCGTGGAACACGTAGAAAATTTGTAGTAATGTCTGAAGATCAGTGACAGAGTGTGTATGCTACAATCCGTATAAAATAATGAACAATGTTCGTATATAAAAAATAACTCGACTGTTTTCAGAATGAGATTCTCACTCTGCTGCGGAGTGTGCGCTGATATGAAACTTCCTGGCAGATTCCGAGTTCGAGTCTCGGTCCGGCACACAGTTTTAATCTCCCAGGAAGTTTCAATAACTGCACTGTTTTAACATTAAAACAACACGTCTTATTGCAAAATTTAATGTGTATATCATGTAATGAGACAGCTTTTTATTAGTATTTGATAGAATAGAATTCTACCAAAATTTTGGTTTCAACTTCCATCTGTTGCTAATCAGGATAACTATATGTCAGAGATGCTGGCATCTCGTAAAATGTCCAGTAGCGGGACCGGATTTTATATAACAAGAACTTAAAAACTATGTAATTTATATTTTCGGTATCGTCATTTGTGCTCCGCAGAATGTATATTTATCACAGACGCACATTTTACTCAAAAATATCTTAGTAGCCTAAAATTATCACATAACTTCTGCAAGGCAAATAGTTAATATGGAACAGAATGTGCAAAATAATAAGACAGACAGCTAAGGTTAACAGCTCTATGGAATAAATTACAACAGGTAAGTATAATGTAATTTCAGACTTTTCTAAATTGATTGCGACAGACTTTACGCGTTAATGGGGGTCGAAAGTTCTGATTGTAAACCTGTGGCATAAGAAACTAAAGAAATTATTCACATGCAGCTAAGGACCAAACGAAAGAGCTAACGGTACATTCAATAGCAGCTACTTGTTTCAAAAAATGGTTCAAATGTCTCTGAGCACTATGGGACTTAACTTCTGAGGTCATCAGTCCCCTAGAACTTAGAACTACTTAAACCTAACTAACCTAAGGACATCACACACAGCTCGAGGCAGGATTCGAACCTGCGACCGTAGCGGTCGCGCGGTTCCAGACTGTAGCGCCTAGAACAGCTCGGCCACTCCGGCCGGCTACTTGTTTCACTATCAGAGGCATTACGTTCTGAAATGCAGTATGCTGTCACTAAATTCCTGTCTCTAACAATGACGATTTCAGGATCGAAATGGTTAACGATTCTGCTATTATTTGTTTTGTTAAAGGCAAAATAGAACATGTTATTAATAAGGAATAGTTATTGCCTTCAGTTCAATAAAACTGTTTAAAATTGTTTTTAAACGCCATCATTGCCTAATGAAGTAATTTAACTTGGCGTTTCGCTTATGACTGTCAAACATTATTTTATTTCTTACTTACTGCAAATACAATTATTAGTTCGTGAATATGTACACGTGCATAAATACAACAGGTATCCCAGACATCATGCTCTGTTTTTCCTGTGTGCATATTTACATTTGATCTCTCTGAGTGAATATAAGTAATACTCTAAACCGCAATCGCAATAAGTAAGAATTAAAATATAACTGGACAAGCACAAGTGGAAACGACCATGTTAAGTAGTTACGTGAAAGCTGTGGACTCATCCAACATCAGACTCAAAAAGTTTGTTTGGACAGAGTATTCTGAAAGAATGAAACTTAAGTCAGCACAAAATAGCTTGGATAAGCATAAGATTTCCTGACAGAATAGTGCTGATTGCCTGACCGTAACAAGAACATGAAATTCTTGGTGGTATAGTCGGTATATATATTTTTTGTTTCATATGCGTGTCGCATCTTTTTATTTATAAACTATCTTCAATGGTCTGTGATACATATTTCTTTACGAATTTTATAATTGCTTTATGTAGTGATTACAGATAAATTGCTTTATTACAGTTTTGGTTGTTCTCTTGTTGTTAAGTAAGAAACAACATTTTTGACTACAAGTTTCGTAATGTTAAAATCCTGTTTGGTTATACTTCTGACACTGTATTATGTACGTAAAATAGAAACTTATTACGGGCCTCTGAAGGTGCTTCATAAATGAAAAGAAGCGAAATGCATACAGCACAAAACAAACAATTTTCACTTAGTTACATAGACGGGCCACATTTCTAAGAATATAGAGTCAACAAAGGAAAGACAGAAAACTTCAATAATTATTTACAAAAAAATCAAATTTTAATATACCACGTTTTAAAATCACACTGAAGAGTACAAAATAATTTATCATAGCCCCATACAGTTTTCTAACAGCATACAGATTGTTCTGATTATCTGGGTTTTGAATTTTTAATATCAGTGGAAATACTTATAAGATTTAAAACGAAAAAGTCTGGATCATACGGTAGGTAATAGTAAGGGGTGAACTGTTCAAGCATGAGTCGTGTGTTCCATGCACTCCGTTTTAAATCTTAGAAGCCTTTTTATAGCTATTACAATTAACAACCACAAATTTTCAGGACTATCTGTATGGAGTTAGCAATCTGTGTGCGGCTAGAAGTAATTATTTTATATTGTTAGTCCGATTTAAAAACGTGCTGTGTTAAAAATTGATATTTTATTTAAATAATTATTTTCTGGTTTTTGATCTTCCGTAAGTGAAATTTTTCAGTCGAATGAAAAGCATTTTCATGGGATTAAAGCAGAGCCAAATGGTAAATTTCACGTTTATGCCAGTTCCTGTTAACCTGAGACAACCAGTATAGCGCTTCCTCCTGCGTATATCTTTCGAAAAGACCGTGAAGGTAAAAATATGAGAGTCTCGTGCTCACACGGAGGGTTCCATCGATCGCTCTCCCGCCAACTCTCGCTACTGGAAGAGGGAAAGGGGGAAATGACAGTGGTACACAAAGTACACTCCGCCATACATCAGGCAAGAAAGCGAGTTAATATTGTATCGCCATCCGGTTCTGAGCTATGCTGAAAGTTTGGCGTCAGCAGCCATTGGAAAATTAGTTTAAAATCAGTTGCAAAATTTGTACTGAAGAGACAAACACACAGACAAGGAAGCGGTCTGATTAAAGAAGTAAAAATATGACGAACCCGAAAGTTTGCAAGATTTCGGGTTCGAGCAGCGAAATGAGTGAAAGGCTTAATCCATAAGCTGGTTTCAAAATCGAAAGATTGTTTCTGAAGGAGTATAACTCACTCAGCTGCCGAACGTTGTCATTCATTCCCGAACGTCGTCTGTCGTCGGTGCGCTCGGTGTCAAGTGATCGCCCAAGAGATCAGGAGATATCGATTCTTTTTCCCGAAGAGGTAGCGTGTGTCACCGAAACATAACGCCCGCGGCGACACCTCGGGAGCAGGTAGGCGCGGCGAGGTTTGGCGTGCGCTCGCTAGTCGGGACAGCGTCTGTTGTGGGTGGCGGCGGTGGCGGCAGCGGCAGGTGCGATCGCGCAGGTCGGGGCGTGCAGTCGCGGAGTCGGCGGCTGCGGCTGTCGAACTGACCACGGAGAACCGGCCCGCGGACCGCCGACCGAGCACCGAGCGCCCCCCACTCCACCCGCCCGCGGAACCGGGAAACTGCACGGCCCCGCACCGCCTAGCCCTCCTCAAGGACAAGCCGCGCAGCTGCCGCCCTCCGCTGGTCGCGGATGCACCGCGCCGCAGCTTGTGCAATTTCCCCTACCTACAATGGGGTAACCCGACCAGTACCACCATTTGGCTTCTTGGCAGCGAAAATACTCGTCTGAAAGTGTGGGGACTATGTCTTTTTAGAGATCCGATCGGTAGCGAAATTAAAAAGTGAAAACCCGACATAGCTTTGTACACATGTGTTCCGCAGTGTCTGTAGTATGTCCGTCGATCACGTCACATCGCAATATACAGGGTGATCAAAAAGTCAATATAAATTCGAAAACTTAATAAACCACGGAATAATGTAGATAGAGAGGTAAAAATTGACACACATGCTTGAAATGACATGGGGTTTTATTAGAACAAAAAAAAACAAAGTTCACAAAATGTCCGACAGATGGCGCTGGACTGCAAAACGTCAGTAACTGTTACCGTGACGGGTGAGAGGTACGCCGATATGTTACAGAATCGCATCATCCCCAGCCTGGCTGATAAACACCTGCTGGAACGTACGATGTTTATGCAGGATGGCACTCCACCCCATATTGCTAGACGCGTGAAAGATCTCTTGCGCGCGTCGTTTGGTGATGATCGTGTGCTGAGCCGCCAGTTTCGTCATGCTTGGCCTCCCAGGTCCCCAGACCTCAGTCCGTGCGATTATTGGCTTTGGGGTTACCTGAAGTCGCAAGTGTATCGTGATCGACCGACATTTCCAGGGATGTTGAAAGGCAACATCCGACGCCAATGCCTCACCATAACTCCGGACATGCTTTATGTGGTGTCACCGCCAGACACCACACTTGCTAAGTGGTAGCTTTAAATCGGCCGCGGTCCATTAGTACATGTCGGACCCGCGTGTCGCCACTGTCAGTGATCGCAGACCGAGCGCCATCACACGGCAGGTCTCGAGAGACGGACTAGCACTCGCCCCAGTTGTACGGACGACTTAGCTAGCGATGCACACTGACGAAGCCTCGCTCATTTACAGAGCAGATAGTTAGAATAGCCTTCAGCTAAGTCAATGGCTACGCCATTAGCATTACATTGCATGTATCTACGGAGTCTCACTTGTATCGTCAAGAGCGATGTACAACAATGATGGATTAAAGTTAAGTATTCCAGCAGCTTCGTACTTTTCTTTATAGCATTCATTACGTATCCTGTTTCAGACCTCACGCCAGCCTGCGTGAGTTAACGCTTGCATTCGGCCTCCTCAACCAAGTAGTGTGCGTAGTGTTGGCTAACTGCTAACACTACACTTTACAGTGCTGTTCACAACATTATTCCTCGACTATGGCTATTGTTGAGGAACGATGGTGGACATATTTAGCATTTCCTGTAAAGAACATCATCTTTGCTTTGTCCTACTTTGTTAGGCTAATTATTGCTACTCTAATCAGATGAAGCGCCATCTGTCGGACATTTTTGAACTTTATATATATATATATATATATATACCGACTTTTTGAACACCTGATATATATATATATATATATATATATATATATATATATAAATAAGCGAAATAAGTGGTACAACTAAAACATTCGTATTTCTTTACGTACTGCACGAATATGTAATAAATAATGGGGGTTCCTATTAAAAAAAAAACGCAGTTGATATCCGTTTGACCTATGGCAGAGGCCGGCCAGGGTGCCCGAGCGGTTCTAGGGGCTACAGTCTGGAATCGCGCGACCACTACGGTCGCAGATTCGAATCCTGCCTCGGGCATGGATGTCTGTGATGTCCTTAGGTTAGTTAGGTTTAAGTAGTTCTGAGTTCTAGGGGACTGATGACCTCAGAAGTTAAGTCCCATAGTGCTCAGAGCCATTTGAACCATTTGAACCTATGGCAGCGCTATCTAGTGGGGAGGGGGGGGGGGGGCAACCATAGCTCCATGTGGTTTCCCCCTTCAATCTAGACGAGTTCCGTTCTTTGTAGTTTTTTCGTTTGATGCTTATTTCGTGAGATATTTGGCCCGATCACTATCAATGGACCACCCTGTATATATTACTTTTTGTACAATAAAAAATAAAAATGCCTCGCAATGTTCAGGATGCATCAATATGTACGAATCAATTTACTGTTTGAATGTAAAATAACACGTTCCACAGCATTCATGTATCGTTCAAAATGATCCATGGAACCGAAACTAACCAACAACATTGTATACTGATTGCATTATGGCTCTGAGTCTGCCAAAAGGTTTCCTTACGACCAGCGTCAAAATCTCGTAGTTTCGTTATGGGCGCCAGAGGAAAACATTTCAGACACACCGTCGCTCGAAATCAACACGAAAAGGTCTCAAGAAGTGGCATAAATGGCGTTGATGAAACCACACATTCCCTTAGGGCGTTGATTCCCACACATTTCTCAGTCGAAAACAACATTTCGTAGAGCAGGAATCAAATTTTGCTACTGCTGACAGCCCCTTGAATTTTCGACACTTTTCTAAGGACATCACAAGGCTGCAACGACATGGAACGTGATCTCTCCCCTTGGTCTGCAGCGTGACTCCGAACGTGGTTTTATATACAGGGTGGAACGACTATGGACCGTTCAAAACGATTCGCCGAAATTCGGACGCGATACGATGCGGAATAGTAGTTCATGCTTTGTCACACCTCTTTTTCCGTGTCCTCCTTTGGCGTGGGCAGACGTGACATTGAAACGCACATGAATGAAACGACATAGGATCCCACTAAGAGTCACCAGTTCGGCAGCGCCATCAGTGTGGCGTGCACACCTTTGATGGGCACTTTCGAAATGTCTCTCTATAGAGACACCCACCCACCAGTCAGTTCCATCCGGACTGCCAGGCAACTCTTCGACAACCATCTGTTCGGTATGTGGCCAGCAGGCGCTAGTGTGAAGAGCGTTGACAGTCCCTTTCTTTTAGTAGCACTCACATACACGTCTTCATAACTACGAGGTATCCTGTCATTTCGAGCTTTTTCCCCACAGTTTGCGAGCATCATTGGCCAACTTCAGGTGTTCCTGTATCTCCATGTTGGATTTGTAGATTACAGAGACATTCCGTTCCGTCAACATTTTTCATATGCGCTCAGTCACTCCGTAAAATGTAAGCTTTCTCGACCGAAAATGTCACAGTTAATAAAATATTTCAGGTTATTACGCCGCGATAGGGTGGATTTTCCATCACTACCCAACTTTACGTCCTCAATAGTGTAGGAAATTTTCAGTGTACGAGGTGTGGCTAGAAAAAAACCGGACTAGTACTGGTGAAACAATAAAACGAATGCAATAAGGCTGAAAGTCGCGTGGCCTGTCACGTGACTCTCGCACCGCCTACTGCTCGAGTTTCATCTGCCTCCTGCACTCAGTCTGCCCGTGGCGTCTGTTTTAAGTAGTTGACGTTTTGTCTGTGCGTCGGAAAATGTTGAGTGTACAGAAAGAACAGCGTGTCTACATCAAATTTTGTTTCAAACTAGGAAAATCTGCAAGTGAAACGTTTGTAATGTTACAACAAGTGTACGGCGATGATTGTTTATCGCGAACACAAGTGTTTGAGTGGTTTAAACGATTTAAAGATGGCCGCGAAGACACCAGTGATGACACTCGCACTGGCAGACCATTGTCAGCAAAAACTGATGCAAACATTGAAAAAATCGGTAAACTTGTTCGACAAGATCGCCGTTTAACAATCAGAGCAGTGTCTGAGTTAACAGGAGTTGACAAGGAAACTTGTCGAACAAGTTTACCGATTTTTTCAATGTTTGCGTCAGTTTTTGCTGACAATGGTCTGCCAGTGCGAGTGTCATCACTGGTGTCTTCGCGGCCATCTTTAAATCGTTTAAACCACTCAAACACTTGTGTTCGCGATAAACAATCATCGCCGTACACTTGTTGTAACATTACAAACGTTTCACTTGCAGATTTTCCTAGTTTGAAACAAAATTTGATGTTAACACGCTGTTCTTTCTGTACACTCAACATTTTCCGACGCACAGACAAAACGTCAACTACTTAAAACAGACGCCACGGGCAGACGGAGTACAGGAGGCAGATGAAACTCGAGCAGTAGGCGGAGCGAGAGTCACGTGACAGGCCACGCGACTTTTAGCCTTATTGCATTCGTTTTATCGTTTCACCAGTACTAGTCCGGTTTTTTTCCAGCCACACCTCGTAGATCGTAGCTTCTTTGAATGTTCGATTCACACCCTGGCTCGTTACTGACTACAGCAAAATTCCGTTTACGCGAGCTCCCACGCGTTGGCGTGACGTCGCATTTTTAACAGGATTCAGATACTGGCAGCCACAAGCGGATACCATGAAAGTTATACAGAGCGGCCTCGGTGATTGTTAAACAGCACAGAAATTTCGGTAACAATAATGATGACGTGAAACTGAATGCCATCTCGATCCCGGTGCTGCGGAAGATGCGTACGAGTCTTCCACCACGTGATGATAGATACCAGCAATGGACAATGGTAATCGGCCGTGGTGGCCGAGCGGTTCTAGGCGCTTCAGTCTGGAACGGCGCGACCGATACGGTCGCAGGTTCGAATCCTGCCTCGGGCTTTGATGTGTCTGATGTCCTTAGGTTAGTTACGTTTAAGTAGTTCTAAGTCCTAGGGGACTGATGACCTCAGATGTTAAGTCCCATAGTGCTCAGAGCCATTTGAATCATTTGACAATGGTAACCGACAACGGCCGATTGCTAGCGGGTTTTCATAGTAAACGGAATATTGCTGTAGTCAGCAGCGAGCCAGTGTGTGAAACGGACATTCAAAGAAGCTACGAGCCCCCTTGAAAATGTCTTATACAGTGGGGACAAAACATTAGGTTTTAATGAAAAATCAATCTGACCACGACTTAAGAGCCCAGAATATTTTGTTAACTGTGGTCAGTAACTCCTTCAGGAATGGCAGGAAAGCCTAGGATTTTGCAGACGCGTTTTTCATCACAATGATCTTTTCGTGCTTGACTTAGCTAACTTCTTATCTCACGGAGAAATATCCATTCTTCAGCAACGCATAGAAGAGATATTTCTGTTCTGTGTCCAGCAGCTCCAGTTCACAGTTGTTTCTCGTTCTATCCGCAAACGTTTTTATACCACCTCGCTTTTTTTTTTTGTTGGTGGTCTGAATCCCAGTATAGTTAACGGTCCATGTGCGTTGGCTTTCCTTACACGATGACTCAAGTTACCATCTTCTTTCTTGAAAACTAACACATAAAAAATATAGTCTCCCGTCTACCGAAGATACATTTTGAAACGTCCCCTCAGAAAAATTTATGAATGACTGTGCTGATAAACCTCTTACGTTATTTGATTTTCAAACAGCTGACCAAAACTGAACGTACTCAGACATAACTCTCTTTACTTATTCTGATCAACACTAAACCGACACACAATATTTTTATCGCAACGCAATCTGACTTTCAACAGTCCCTACAAAAGAATGGCCCTGACTAACAATAACCTATAACTTTCATGACTCGCTTACCTCACAAAAATCTTAGTTACTCGAACTACTACAATACAGCGAGCGCCAATACTGCCAGCTAAATAAAAGATTCTAACTACTGAAGGCACTAACTACTAATAGGCATAGTCAGCAAATAAAAGATTTTGATAGAGAACAAACAATGTATTTACCTTAATATTATTCAAAAGTCATAATATATGTTCACATCATAATATATGTTCACATCCAACTGCCCAACACTACAATAGCGACTATTCCTACAATGCCAACCAGCCACAGACTGCACACAGCACATCCAGTGATTTTCATACAGAGTGCTAGGTGACGTTATTAACATAAAAACCTAAACAGCCTACTTACAATTTCACTAAGGAGGAGAAGCATCTGAGGCCAAATGGGAACCAGAGGCTGAAGAAGAGGTGCACTCGTCTTTCTAATACATGTGGTAACAATAGCGGAAGGTAGCAAATGCCAAGGGACAATTGTAATCGAGTTTTCAAAACATGTGGCGTCACATTTTTGTATGGAAAGAGGAAAAAACAGAACTTTATTTCCGTCAGTAGCAAGCTCGGGTGTACATTGTACCTGCGGAAAAATTACAACCGCTTTTGAAAATCTCCTTCAAAAAATGGTTCAAATGGCTCTGAGCACTATGGGACTTAACATCTGTGGTCATCAGTCCCCTACAACTTAGAACTACTTAAACCTAACTAACCTAAGGACATCACACACATCCATGCCCGAGGCAGGATTCGAACCTGCGACCGTAGCAGTCGCGCGGTTCCGGACTGAGCGCCTAGAACCGCGAGACCACCGCGGCCGGCGAAAATCTCCTTCACAGACCGGGATGAAATATTGAGTTTCTACTAGGAATTCATCCGACCACCACGTAATAGCTCAGAATATTTTAATAAGTGTGACTTTACGGCTTTGAAGGTTAACATTTTTTTAAAAAATTCTGAAGTTACTAATATTGTCGACCAGTGCACTAACACATGAGAGCTGTTTTTTTTTGTGTGTGTGGGGGGGGGGGGGGGGGGTAGGAGGGGGCGGGAGTCCTATCGATCGCTAAATTGACACAAGAGTGAAACTCAAAAACTCCTTCCAGCTGCTTTCCTACATAGTCACTTTGATGTTTTTCGTAGTATGGTACCAACTTTCCAATACCCTCGTCACAGAAGGCAGCCACCGTGGTTTCCACCGATTCTCCACGCTGGCGCTGGTCTGTACCAAAAAGCTGCGCTCGTAGACAGGATTCATATGAGCAAAGGCTTACTTGATGAGTGATCGAACATTTTCCATCGAAAACGATGCAGGAGCATCCTTGTTAGAACTGCAGTCGGTGGTTGAAGATTGTCATGGAGAATGGCAATGCCTGATGATAATATTCCTCTACGATTGTTCTAAGTTGCCCTTCATATACCATTTTCTCGAATCTTCTGATCGAATGGCTGAACAAGATCAGCTACTGACCCAATCATCTCTCTTCCTGAACGCTTGCATCACGAACACCTGTGCGCCCTGCTTCAGAGTTCCTCACAGTTGCTGTACTTTGCTGTCACGCATGACTGTCGTGTTATGTGGGCTGCATAGCTGTACCTAAAATTTTAGATCACTGACCTCGTATTATACAATGCCTCACAGACACAAAGTAAACTTTGAAAGCAAATTCAGAAAGTTGCTCCTTGATAACTCCCTACATTCAGTAGAAGAGTTTATACACTAATGGCCATTAAAATTGCTGCACCACGAAGATGACTTGCTACAGATGCGAAATTTAACCGACAGGAAGAAGATGCTGTGATATACAAATGAGTAGCTTTTCAGAGCATTCACACAAGGTTGGCGCCGTTGGCGACATCTACAACGTGCTGACATGAGGAAACTTTCCAACCGATTTCTCATACACAAGCAGCAGTTAACCGGCGTTGCCTGGTGAAACGTTGTTGTGATGCCTCGTGTAAGGAGGAGTAATTCGTAATATCACGTTTCCGACTTTGATTAAGGTCGGATTGTAGCCTATCACGATTGCGGTTTATCGTATCGCGACATTGCTGCTCGCGTTGGTCGAGATCCAATGACTGTTAACAGAATAGCCGGCCGGAGTGGCCGTGCGGTTCTAGGCGCTACAGTCTGGAACCGCGAGACCGCTACGCTCGCGGGTTCGAATCCTGCCTCAGACATGGATGTGTGTGATGTCCTTAGGTTGGTTAGGTTTAAGTAGTTCTAAGTTCTAGGGGACTGATGACCTCAGAAGTTGAGTCCCATAGTGCTCAGAGCCATTTGTTAACAGAATATGTAATCGGTGGGTTCAGGTGGATAATACGGAACGCCGTGCTGGATCCAACGGCCTCGAATCGCTAGCTGTCGAGATGACAGGCATCTTATCCGAATGGCTGTTACGGATAGTGCAGCCACGTCTCGATCCCTGAGTCAACAGGTGGGGACGTTTGCAAGACAACAACCATCTGCACGAACAGTTCGACGACGTTTGCAGCAGGATGGACTATCAGCTCGGAGACCATGGCTGCGGTTACCCTTGACGCTGCATCACAGACAGGAGCGCCTGCGATGGTGTATTCAACGACGAACCTGGGTGCACGAATGGCAAAACGTCATTTTTTCGGATGAATCCAGGTTCTGTTTACAGCATCATGATAGTCGCATCCGTGTTTGCCGACATCGCGGTGAACGCACATTGGAAGAGTGTATTCGTCATCGCCATACCGGCATATCACACGGCGTGATGGTATGGGGTGTCATTGGTTACACGTCTCGGTCACCTCTTGTTCGCATTCACGGCCCTTTGAACAGTGGACGTTACATTTCAGATGTGTTACGACCCGTGGCTCTGCCCTTCATTCGATCCCTGCGAAACCCTATATTTCAGCAGGATAATGCACGACCGCATGTTGCAGGTCCTGTATGGGCCTTTCTGCATACAGAAATTGCTCGACTGCTGCCCTGGCCAGCACATTCTCCAGATCTCTCACCAATTGAAAACGTCTGGTCAATGTCTGGATCGTCACAATACGCCAGTCACTACTCTTGAACTGTGGTATCGTGTTGAAGCTGCATGGGCAGCTGTACCTGTACACGCCAACCAAGCTCTGTTTGACTCAACGCCCAGGCGTGTTAAGGCCGTTATTACGGCCATCGGTGGTTGTTCTGGGTATTGATTTCTCAGTATCTATGCACCCAAATTGCGTGAAAATGTAATTACATGTCAGTTCTAGTATAATATATTTTTCCAATGAATACCCGTTTATTATTTGCTTTTCTTCTTGGTGTAGCAATTTTAATGGCCAGTAGTGTATATTGTAATGTTTAGTAGTTGGTAGTTAGGAATTACTAATTCACACACACACACACACACACACACACACACACACACATATATATATATATATATATATATATATATATATATATATATATATATATATATATATATTGTATATCACAGGGTAATTGATCAGAAATTTTAGTTACAGCTTTGTGTACCCCTTTTTGTGCTGAAGACAATTTTAATGTGGAGAAATGACTGTCATTTTTCCTTCTGGTATTGGAATTATGTACATGATTGTTCCTTTTGAACTGCAGTGGATTATTTACGACAAACTTCACAAGGAAATAGATATATCCTGAAGCAGCAGTTAGTGCTGAACTCCTGAAACAGATATGTACAGGATGATTGTGGGTGAGCACCACATGTAATTTTTAGAGCAAGTTTTTGAGCAACAAAGACTTAAAGATGAGTTACCCCAGAACTGTATTCCTCATGAAATTATGGAGTGACAGTATGCATAATACGTCAACTTACTGATTTGTCTCTCCATAAGAGTTTCAGTGATTCTAAGCGCAAATGTGGCTGAACTAAGTTATTTTAAGAGTTCCAAAATATACTTTTCCATTTTAAATTGTCATCGATATGGACACCTAAAATTTTTTAATTATTTCCTCACCAAATTTACCCTTATCATTGGTGTAGTACAACTAGATGTGCAGACCTAAATATATTGTTTCTTTCTAAAATGGTGAGAATGTGCTGGCACAAGCTGGCACAAGCTGGCGCCAGCACTTCAGTTGGCAATGAGGCTGCGAGAAGATCGATAGTAGGCACCAGAGTAAGCGAGCCTATCAGGAGAGGGGCCAAAGATAAACATGCAAGAAACTCGCCGCCAGTGTCCTCTTCATCGCCAGTATTTAGATGGCCACCACGGACCGGAGAGCCAGTCCGTCATCCAGTGATTCAACGGGTCAAGTCATCAGCCGCAGCCGAGTGGGAGTCACAGTCACAGTTAGCTAAGCCTGTAGCTCAGAGTCAGTCAGTACATAACGGCCAGAGTAGTATACATAGCAGGACTTCTACTTCTCCAACAGTGAGGCTAATGTGGACTATTACAGAAGAGCTATCTTAAGTTAAATAACTTCTCGTTCTTATGAATAAAGAACCCTGTTAGTACGAGTACATGTGCGCAGTTTGTGTTATAGAGAAGAATACTGGCCACCAAACAACGTCCTTTCCTTGCTTTCCATGGTACAACTCTACAGGGACAACGAGAAGACACAAAAGAGCCAATCGCAGAAAACCGGTCAAGGTTACTTTTAAGAACTTTGTTTACCATTTCTTCTGTTTCTGTGTGCATGCTTGGATTGATTACAATACTAGAGTCATCTGCAAAAAGAACTAGTGCTGTTTGTCATGTGTTAGATGGAGATCGTTTACATATATGAGGTACAATAATGGACCTAAACTTGAGCCCTAGGGAATCCCGTACGTGATATCCTCATCGTCAGAATTATATCCCAGTACTATATCGGTTTATTTACTAAGTAAAACTTTCTGCGTTCTTTTGGTTAGATATGACATAAACCCATGGTTGGCTATGCTATCAATACCATAAAACTTCAATTTATCTGGGAGAAATCTTTCATTCGCACAGTCTAGTACTTTACATAGAAAATATAATGCTTGTAAAATCTGGTGAGTGAACATGTATATGGCATTCTCAGTAGAGCAACTCTTCTGAAACCGAAATTGTGATTTACTGAGGATGTTATTGTTGTTAAGGTGAGATACTATTCTATCATACATCACTTTCTCGAAAATTTTGGAAAATGATGTCGGCAGTGAAACAGGTCGATATTTATTGAAATGTATCTTATCTTTCTTAAAGAGGGTTTTACCAAAGGTATATTACAGTCTCTCTGGAAAAGTGCCTTGAGTTAATGATTCATTATATACTTCAAATAAGACTCGATTTATTATATGGAAACAAATATTTAGTACTATAATGGACACAAAAACGAGATTAGCTTTTATTTTTGAGGGAATATTTAATTTTCTTAATTTCAGAAGGAAAAGTCGATCACACATTCATATGATTGACTTTTGTGAGAGTTACTTCTTCACCATACTGCTGCCATTTTTCACTTTAATTTTTGTCCTTACGCTTTCTACTGTATTTAAGAACTGATTATTAAGTACATTTGTTACCTGTGACACATCATTTTAGCCTATCCATTCAGTACATTAGTATTGTCACGCTGTACTTTGGCTGGTTTTCCTGTCTCTCGTTTCAATACGTTCCGTATTGTCTGTTGTCGGTATTACTGATTTCTGACATTATGTGCAAGTCCCTTGATATTTAATAACTTTTCTTTGCAATTTTAAGTGGATTTTGTAGTACATATCCTTTACAAGATACTTCAATCCCTCTAGTGATCCATGAATTTTTACAGAGTTATTTAATGTCCTATGCAGAAAGCTATTTTTACCTAATGCTATGAATTTATCATGGAATAGATTAAATTATAAATTTCATCCCAGGTCATGCCTTGTGAACTATTATTAAAATCATTTGTCCTGGAGTCATTAATTATTTTAAATGATTTGCGCTGAGGAGTACCTGTACTGCAAGATACTAAGTTATTTATCCTAATTAATTGTGCATCATGGTCAGAGAAAGTATTTGTTGCTAAGTTAAAAGTTACTTTGTTGGTCTGAACTTCACCAGGGAAAACATTACCAATCGGGGTCCTGCTGTCACTCGTATTGGTGACTGAGAACAAAATGTAGGATCTAAATAAGGTTTCCAGGCCATTTTTCCAATCAGAATTCTTTAGAAAATCTACACTGAAGTCACCACAGACTATTGAGTGTTTGGTGCGCTCTGTCAGAGTGCACTCTAAGGAATCCAGATTCCTCGTAGCATTTTAAAATTTACCAGTGGGGACCTATGTACAGTTATAATTGAAAGTGACTATTTCTCTGTATTAATTCACAAGCACACATTTCTGTGTGCTGACCACTACAAAATATACTTGTCTCAGTGTTTTTGAACTTGTGTTCTGTCTTAATATATACAACATTTCCTCCTTTTTCCATATTAGTTCTGCATGGGTAAGCTACCAGAGTGCACTATTCTTTTTGTAACTTACAAACACACCTACGACTCGTCCTATAATATTGCTCAAATCCCGGACTCATACTCAATAGGACCAACGGCGGTTATTATGCATAGAAATAAGAGCAGCGCGAATGGACACACGTTTGTTTCCCCCATGGGAGAGCGTCACGAAGATGCTGAAAAATCTGTTCGGGGCGAGGCTTAAAGATAGACGCCAACTATCCTACCTAGTGCCTGGCAGAGGGTTCAATGAACCACCTTCATGCTGTCACTCTACCGTTCCACTCTCGAATGGCACGCGGGGAAAACGAGCACTTAAATTTTTCCGTGCGAGCCCTGATTTCTCTTATTTTATCATGATGATCATTTCTCCATATGTAGGCGGGTGCCAACAGAATGTTTTCACAATCGGAGGAGAAAACGGGTGATTGAAATTTCAAGAGAAGATCCCGTCGCACCGAAAAACGTCTTTGTTTTAATGATTGCGACTCCAATTCACGTATCATGTCTGTGACACTATCTCCCCTATTTCGCGATAATACAAAACGAGCTGCCCTTCTTTGTACTTTTTCGATGTCATCTGTCAGCCCCACCTGATGCGGATCCCACACCGCACAGCAGTACTCCAGAATAGGGCGGACAAGCGTAATGTAAGCAGTCACTTTGGTAGACCTGTTGCACCTTCTAAGTGTTCTGCCAATGAATCGAAGTCTTTGGTTTGCTCTACCCACAATATTATCTCTGTGATCGTTCCAATCTAGGTTATTTGTAATTGTAATCCCTAAGTATTTAGTTGAATTTACAGCCTTCAGATTTGTGTGACTTATCGCGTAATCGAAATTTAACTGATTTCTTTTTGTATTCATGTGAATAACTTCGCATTTTCTTTATTCAGGGTCAATTGCCATTTTTCGCACCATGCAGATACCTTATCTAAATCATTTTGCAAGTAGTTTTGATTATCTGATGACTTTTCAAGACGGTAAATGACAGCCTCATCTGCAAACAATCTAAGACGGCTACTCAGATTGTCTCCTATGTCGTTAATATAGATCAGGAACAATAGAGGGCCTATAACACTTCCTTGGGGAACGTCGGATATTACTTCTGTTTTACTCGATGACTTTCAGTCTATTACTACGAACTGTGACCTTTCTGACGGGAAATGGAGGGGCGGGGGGGGGGGGGGGGCGAGAGGGTCATCTTTCCTGTTCTCTTTCTTTAAAGTCATTACCCCTGCAACAGATACGATGCAAAGTCTTTTTTATTTTACTTACAAAGGACGTCAAAATTTGGAATCACCAAACACATTACCAAACTTAGTAAGGTGTAGGAAACCTGTTGGCAACCAAAACAGTTTCCAGTCGTCTCGGAATGGCCCCGTATGGTTTTAAAGGGCTTGTTACAGCATTATTCCTGCAAAACAGTGGCATGTTAAATCAACTATGATGGAGGTGGATAGCGATCTCGCACCCTGCTCTCCAAAGTGTACTGAAAAGTTTCAAAGTTTCAATAATATGGTGATCTGGTGACTGTGGTGGACAGGGGAGATCCAACAATTCGTCTTCGTGCTCACGAAACCAGACCTGGACGATACGAGTAGTATGGACAAAGGCCGTGTCGTCTTCGAACACAGCATCACTATAGGGGAATAAACATTGTGCCATGGCATGGACCTCATCAGCCAAAACGGTCACATAATTTTTGGCAATGATGCGACGTCGCAGAGTAACCGCGGAACCCGCGGAATAACACCGTATGGTTGCGCAAATCATCATTTTTGGTGGAGTGTGCACTTGGTTGTTAAGTCTTGGAAGTACACACTCCACAAAAAATTCGCGGACCCAGGTGCTGATGGCTTCCGTTATGCGTGCATTGTTGTATCTGATGCTCTATACATGGAGTGCTTAGGGACCTGAAAATGGTATTAATGAGATGCCTGTAAGTAGGCTGTTTAGGTTTTTTTTGGTAACGCCACCTCTGTATGAAAATCACTGGCTGTGCTGCGTGCAGTCTGTGGCTGCTTTGCATTGTTGTAATACTCGCCATTGTAGTGTTAGGCAGCTGGCTGTGAACAGCGCGTAGCGTTGGCAGTTGGAGGTGAGCCACCAGCAGTGGTGGATGTGGGGAGAGAGATGGCGGAGTTTTGAAATTTGTCATGAACTGCTATATTTATATATGATGATATCAAGGTAAATAAACATGTTTTAGTAGTAACTTTTGTGGTATAGCTACAATGAGTCAGCCTTTTCCGTAGCACAACAATACGTTACATTATAGTACTTTCTTGATCATGGTAAGGTACGTAATAACTAAGATATCTATACGCAAAGCATTTCACTTTTGTTTATCATGAGGTAAGTACATTGACTTCTGCAGAACGTAGCTTTCGGAGGACGATAATTACGACACTTCCACAGAATTATCTTACAGCAAGACGCACATTTAGCGCTACAGGACACGTATTTGAGTGATTAATTTTGTACTTAAAACATTTATTTTTAAAGATTTTTGAATTGCAAAGAAGGTTTTCCGTGATACATCTCATTCCATTGCTGTAATCTGTAACACCTGAGGGTATAATTACATTAATCCTCAGGGGGGTACACGCTTACTTTGTGTACCATGTGTTTGGCAAGCACAAGGAACCCTAGCTAATATGGTATTTGCTTATACAACTTTACTCATCGATACCATATTTCTCTAACACACAAATTACACAGCTATCAGATCATTTAACTGAGAGACAAACATTTTTTTACTGCGTCAGTGACAGATGTTTACGCAATTACACAGTTGAATAATTTCACACTTATGAAATTGTATTTTGTCGGTACTTTGTGAAATGTTCATATTTTTTTCGGAGCCATTGTGGTACTATGAGAGCTTTGAATGATGTATTTGGTATGGGATCATGATTTTTAAAGTACGTTTGAGGTTGATGACACTATTGAAATGAGCAGAGAATTTTTTTAGGTTTTGAAACTATTGGAGGAAGCTACGACGATTTTGAGAGTTGACTGAGGTGTTATGATGTTATTTTTACGACGACGATGTGTATTATGCTGCTGAGGTATGTTTATGGTCAAGAAGCTGATGCTATATATTGAAGAAGTGTCGACGAATATGTATATGTGTAATAAGGTAAGAAATAATGAGTAGCGGTTAGGGACACTGACTTGTGAAAAAGGATGTTGTAAACCGAGAATCGTACTTTAAGAGTTATGAAATGTGTGTAAATGCGTGAATGTATCCCAATGCCGGCGAAAATTTTTTGGACACTGTTATATTCATACGATTTTGTTTCTACAGATTTGTAACGCAAATTCTTGACCTATGAAATTTTTATATGAGACTGTCGCTGTAGCGAAAACTGCTGTCGTAAATATTTCGTTAAGAAAGGTAAGTGACCGTGAAGAAATTCGTTGTGAGCGGCCAGGTGTGTCAGACGCCTGGAGAAAAAGCCATTATTGTGAGCCCTTTTCAGCGGCACAGGTAGAAAAAAAAGGGAGGCCATTATCCTCGCTATTGACGCTCCTTTGTAGAGAGCATCGCAAAAACGACACGGTCGAACTTGAAAACATATGTTGACACTGTGGAGCTCTTAATTTATGATATTTACTGAAATGCCTAATGAAATGACGAGAAATATTTTACATCTGCACACCTGATTATGACAAGCATCTTTCTACGAGAGTTGAGAGAATGTCTACTAACTTATGAAATGTCACATGACTATTGAATGATATTTTTATGCTTTGGTTTGCGTAATTGCTTATTTCATTTGATATCTAGTTTCTAGCTGCACTGCAGCATTGGTTAAAATAAAATTTTATAGATGTACTAATATAAATATTTTCTGTCTACAGATCGAGTAAATAATAATTCTTTCAAAAAAAATGAGGGAGCACAAAAAGACATTTACCTTCACAGGAACTGCAATCATAGTTTTCTTTTCAAGTACTTGTTAATTTCTTTTGTAGAATAAATTGTGATGCATCACTCTAGTGTTAAGATGTGACATAGGTATTAGACATGGCCATTTTTAGTGTAATATTTTTTCTGCTTGAACTTTGTCATGTTTAGGTATAAGTTATTTCATTTTATGCTGCTGTTTGCCAGGCGTAGTGCTACTAAATTTCACTTTGCATTACTCTGTTAAGCCAGTTTACTACTGATTTATTTTTCTTGTTTGCTGCTCATTGCCTTATATTAGTTGTAATTTATGCTGCTTGCTTTGCCTTTTGTATTTTTTGTCATTGATGTTTGTGTTAATTGTTTTGTGCTGCTGCATTGCCTCGTCCCTTAGTTTAGTATCTGAGCTCAGTAGATTTAAGTTAGCTTAAGAGGGGGTAGCCTATAAGAGAATAAGTTGCGATGAATTTGAAGAAATGCACTGAGAGGCTATACGAGAAAAGTACAGAAAGCAGGTATAGATAGGACTTTTTGGAAATAATGAAGAACAAAGGGAGATCTCCGAGAAGTAAAGAAAGTTTTGTTTGCAAAATACTGCAGTAAAACAAACCCTGTCATTTTGTGTTATCTCCCTATGTGTTTGTGTACCCTTGTGTATTTGTTTTCTTCCTGTCTCTGTGTACTGTTTCATAGAATTTTTTTCTCTTCTAATACTAAGCTACATTCACTATGATGAGGAATACTGTTATCCTCAAATATAATTTGCATTAATAATATGTTATTTACTTTGTAAAGATGTTTAAACATTATTTGTTCTGGTTTGTTTTAATGCTCATGTGTGAAGTTGATGTTTCGAAAGTTATTCTGATCTTTTATGTATGTACTCTTGTCATAATTCCTGTAACACTGACGTATATGTCTATTTTTATTCTTTTGTAAAGCCCATATTACTACAAATGTTATCTGTATTGTTCTGTTCTTTAATGATGTATTTTGTACCTTTGTAATTGTATTCTTCTGTTATAAAATTGTAATTGACACCAGGTCATCAAATTAAGTAACTTGTAAGTTACATTTCACTGCACACGTTTCTATTGGTCATAGTATATGGACAATATGTGAGAAGTAGGGACTGTTAGTGTTTGCACGTGTGTTAATAATTCAGCAAGGGACTGGTTAACAGCATTGCTGGTTCTCAGGACAATTCAAAAACTTTGTGAGTGCACAAGTGGTGGTTATGGACTTGCTCTATTATCCGCAAGACTCTTCAATGGTGATTGTGCACCTGCATAGTCACAACAGATGGCTGCTGGCCATCTCTACAAGGACTACAGTGGGTCTGCATCTTTGGTGGCCCACCAATACCGTAATCTCTACCAGGACTACAGTGGGTCTGCTCTGTGATGACCTACCCACCAATAATCTTCAAAACTTCGACTGACTCCGCTGTGGGTTTGCTCTGTTGTGGCCCATGACCTGTCTGCATGTCGAGAGTCAGCACTGTCTTTCCGTTGGAAGGACAACGCTACTTCTTCAAGACTGCATGGAAATCCACTACTTCCGTGTGCATTTTCTTTTACTGCTCAGACTTTGAGAAAAACACTGCAATGTGATGAATGATCAGGACTGTCTTTATGGACTGTGAGAAAATTTTAGCTTTTGACCAACATTGTATCAATAAGTGTGTGCATTTGATTTCTTTGTTATTGTAATTACGATTATGAAAAATTTTAACAAATATGTATTGGCCACTGCCCAAACCAATTTGTAAAATTTTTTGTGGGGAGCATGGGGGCTATGTAAGTAGGCTGTTTAGGTTTTTTTTGGTAACGCCACCTCTGTATGAAAATCACTGGCTGTGCTGTGTGCAGTCTGTGGCTGGTTTGCATTGTTGTAATACTCGCCATTGTAGTGTTAGGCAGCTGGCTGTGAACAGCGCGTAGCGTTGGCAGTTGGAGGTGAGCCGCCAGCAGTGGTGGATGTGGGGGGAGAGATGGCGGAGTTTTGGAATTTGTCATGAACTGCTATATATATATATATGATGACTATTAAGGTAAATACAACGTTTGTTCTCTATTAATATCTTTCATTTGCTAACTATCCCTATCAGTAGTTAGTGCCTTCCATAGTTTGAATCTTTTATTTAGCTGGCAGTAGTGGCGTTCGCTGTATTGCAGTAGTGGGAGTAACCAAGATTTTTGTGAGGTAAGTGATTTGTGAAAAGTACAGGTTAATGTTAGTCAGGGTCATTCTCTTGTAGAGATTATTTAAAGTCAGATTGCGTTGCGCTAAAAATATTGTGTGTCAGTTTAAGCACAGTCGAGTAAAATTGTTCAAAAAGGGGACGTTTCATGCCGAAACTGGTCTTGTGAATAAAATAACAACTTCTATAAAAATACGGCTGTGTGGTGACTTTTTACGGTAATCTCTGACCGGCCGCTATCACGTATCCATGTTGGATCAATAGAGAATGGTGTTTGTGACTTTCCATTGTAGATCATTAAAAAAAATGGTTCAAATGGTTCTGAGCACTATGGGACTTAACTGCTGTGGTCATAAGTCCCCTAGAACTTAGAACTACTTAAACCTAACTAACCTAAGGACATCACACACATCCATGCCCGAGGCAGGATTAGAACCTGCGACCGTAGCGGTCGTGCGGTTCCAGACTGTAGCGCCTTTAACCGCTCGGCCACTTCGTCCGGCGTAGATCATACCGAAAGCATATTCACACGTATTTAATCGATATGACTGCTTCCAGAGATTGTTCTGCAATCGCGTAGTCATACAGTAGGGGATCTTTCTGCCTGTTTATGCACAGCATGTTACAGTTGTTGATGAGGGACAGCTGCCAGTACCTGCACCAGGCGTCTGTCCTCTGCAGTTCTTCCTACGTTTCGCTACAATTTCCTAGCGTGGCGACTTATTTAAAAGTAACGGCATCGTCCGCGAACAGTAGCATGGAACTTCGACGTTACGTACCAGGTCATTTACACGTATATATTGAGAAAAGTAATGGTCCAGTGTCACTCCCTTAGAGCATTCTCGAAGTAGTTCCGACGTCTGAAGATTTCTCTCCGTTAAGAATTTCAGTCGAATAACAAAGCTGGTCCGATATTCCATATGCTGGAGTTTTGTTCGTTAGGAGACCGTGCAGTACTGTGTCCAAAGCCGGATGTCAACCTGAGCATCAACATGAGTGCCCCTATCTTCTGAATTCTGAGTCTCGTAGACCAACAAAGCGAAAAAAAAAGGCTCTGAGCACTATGGGACTTAACATCTGTGGTCATCAGTCCCCTAGAACTTAGAACTACTTAAACCTAACTAACCTAAGGACATCACACACATCCATGCCCGAGGCAGAATTCGAACCTGCAACCGTAGCGGTCGCGCGGTTCCAGACTGAAGCGCCTAGAACCACTCGGCCACATCGGACGGCCAACAAAGCGAGATCGATTTCACACAGTCGTTGTCTACGGGAATTTCGTTGATTCCAGCAGAGGAGGTTTTTCGGCTACAGTAAAGTCTCCAATATATTCCATTTACAATTTCCTTTCTTACTTTTATCAGGAGTTCGCACCATTACCACAATCATCGAGAAAAACGCACGTTATCAATATCATGTCATTAACATCATTAGTATTTCATGGTGTAAAATTTTTTACGTTCCTTTTTTGTTTCTAAATCAAATAGCTGAAGAGTGGCATCTTGTTCGGTGCTGGGCCTTCCCACATGAGAGAAATAAATAATGAAATTAACATATACTGCGTTGAATTCTTCCTAGTATCATTTATACCTACAAAACTAGAGCGTGGCTCATCCGCTCCTCTACCCAGGTGCGACTTCAAAACTGTTCGAGTGGCCTCAAATTCTTGAACACTACACACTCTACCATACACTGGCTGATAAAAATATTCGGACACTCTCACGTAATGCTACACCTACACCAGGCAGGTCTAGTGTACTGCAGGATGGAGACCGTCGTGCACTGCCGAGGGTGGATGTACACAGTCGCAGGAAAAAAAAAAAAAAAACTGGAAATTTGTGGTAAGGTCTTATGAGACCAAACTGCTGAGGTCATCAGTCCCTAAGCTTACACATTACTTTATCTAATTTAAACTAACTTATGCTAAGGACAACACACGCACCCATGGCTGAGGGAGGACTCGAACCTCCGACGGGGGCAGCCGCGCGGACCGTGACAAGGCGGTTAAGACCACGCGGCTACCCCGCTCGGATAACCGCAGGAAGTCAGCTGAAGAAATCACTTGTGATTTCCAAAGTGCTGTCAGCAGTCCAGCTACCATAACGACTGTTGACGGAGTGAAAAAGAATGGGGTAGACTGGCACAGCAGATTTTTCTGTGGTCAGTGCTAAGTGACGCTTGTGGTGGTTGATTGGAAGCGAGTGTTTTGGAGTGATGAATCACGCTGTGCTCTGTGGCAATCCAATGGAAAAGTTTGGTTTTGGAGAATGCCTGGAGAAGTTTACTTATCGCGTGTGGTGCCAACAAGGAAGTACGGAAGAGATGGTGTTGCTGTATGAGGGTGTTTTTCGTTATTAGGTTGTAGTTCCTTAGTGTGCTACACATGGAAGGAAAGGAAAGCATTTTACAGCATTGTGTACTGTGCAGAGTAGAGGAACAGTTAGGAGACGATGACTGTTGTATCAGGATGACAATGCACCCTGTCATAAAGCAGCGTCAGGCAATAGTTTGTGGAGCCGGCCGCGGTGGTCTAGCGGTTCTAGGCGCTCAGTCCTGAACCGCGCGACTGCTACGGTCGCAGGTTCGAATCCTGCCTCGGGCATGGATGTGTGTGATGTCCTTAGGTTAGTTAGGTTTAAGTAGTTCTAAGTTCTAGGGGACTGATGACCTCAGATGTTAAGTCCCATAGTGCTCAGAGCCATTTTTGAATAGTTTGTGGACAATAACATTCCCGCAACAGACGGACTGCATAGAGTCATGACCTGAACCGAATGGCGCACATTTCGGATGAGTTACAACGTTTTTTTTTTTTGTGGTTTTAGGGCGCACAGCTACAGTGGTCAGTAGCACCCAGACTAAATTATGAATGCACTGCGAGGCACAATGTTAAAACAGCAACTAAAAAGGACAACACTATAAAAGGCACATTAACAGGCAAGGGATTAAAAGAAAACAGCATAATCAAATGCCCTTAGACAGGTTTGTCAAGTGGATAAAACGAAGAACGCGAGCAGCTGCTCCTGGGTCATCCGCTAAAATTTCATCCAGAGTACATGGCAGGCCAAGACCAATGCGCAGCGTATTAAAATTCGGACAGGACGTTAAAATGTGGCGTACCGTCAGCAATTGCCCACATGGGCAGAACGGCGCCGGCGCAGCCGTCAGCAGATGGCGGCGGCTGACCCGGCAGTGTCCAATCCGTAACCAGGCCAAAACGACCTCCTTCCGCCGAGAAGGGCGTGAAGAGGTCGTCGAGTTAGAACGTTGACGTCCCTCCAGACATCTGCGTCCAACAGCACTGTCTTCTCTGGTTTCGCCTCTTGAGGAAGAATGATGTGCCATTTCCCTTCAGACATTCAGTCGCCGCACTGACAGTGTCCCCAACAGCGTTAAAGTCGTTATAATGGCAAAGGCTGGACGCAGCTTATATTAAGACAAACTAAGAGGAGTCCAGATACTTTCGATCGCGCCCCCTGTGACATTCGAACCTATCACTACATTACCAAATTTCTCCATCTATAAACTAAAGAATAGTTCACATTTTCCACAGATGTGATATCAACGACACTGTTGTGACACTTCGCGGCAGTACGTGAAGTCTTCCGGATCCTGGCGATTCCGTTTCACAGCCACGCAAACAACAGTGACTTGGGCAGGTTGAGAAGAGCTGAACTGTTCCAAGATGTCATCCAGTGACTAGTCCACGTTCGAAGTCGATTGGCTCTCTTGACCGGACCATTATGCTGTTACTGCTTCTCTACTGACAACAGAATACACCGTTTATACGAAGGTCCGTCTCCCGTGACATCCAGTGGTTTATTCCGCATTATATAGGGGCGTCCAGATACTTTTGATGAGGTAGTATATGTCTGGTATCCCAGTGTGATGTTCTTTAACGTGACTGCGAAGGTTTGGTAGCTGTTCTACTGTTCACGACGCACAAGCCAGTAGCACGTCTGGTTGTGAGCACGCCCAACACGATCTACTTTTTAACCGTATAATTCAATACGCAGTTCAGATCTTCTATGTCGACATCAAAATACACTACTGGCCATTAAAATTGGTGCACCAAGAAGAAATGCAGATGATAAACGGGTATTCATTGGACAAATATATTATACTAGAACTGACACGTGATTACATTTTCACGTAATTTGGGTGCATAGATCCTCAGAAATCAGTACCCATAACAACTACCTCTGGCCGTAATAACGGCCTTAATACGCCTGGGCATTGATTCAAACAGAGCTTGGACGGCGTGTACAGGTACAGCTTCCCACGCAGCTTCAACACGATACCACAGTTCATCGAGAGTAGTGACTGGCGTATTGTGACGAGCCAGTTGCTTGGCCGCCATTGACCAGACGTTTTCAATTGGTGAGAGATCTGGAGAATGTGCTGGCCAGGGCAGCAGTCGAACACTTTCTGTATCCAGAAAGGCCCGCACAGGACCTGCAACATGCGGTCGTGCATTATCCTGCTGAAATGTAGGGTTTCGCAGGGATCGAATGAAGGGTAGAGCGACGTGTCATAACACATCTGAAATGTAACGTCAACTGTTCAGAATGCCGTCAATGCGAACAAGAGGTGACCGAGACGTGTAACAAATGGCTCGCCATTCCATCACGCCGTGTGGTACGCCAGTATGGCGATGACGAATACACGCTTCCAATGTGCCTTCGCCGTAATGTCGCCAAACACGGATGCGACCATCATCATGCTGTAAACAGAACCTGGATTCATCCGAAAAAATGACATTTTGCCATTCGTGCACCCAGGTTCGTCGTTGAGTACACCATCACAGGCGCTCCTGTCTGTGATGCAGCGTCAAAGGTAACTGCAGCCATGGTCTCCGAGCTGATAGTCCATGCTGCTGCAAACGTCGTCGAACTGTTCGTGGAAATGGATGTTGTCTTGCAAACGTCCCCATCTGTTGACTCAGGGATCGAGACGTGGCTGCACGATCCGTTACAGCCATGCGGATAAGATGCCTGTCATCTCGACTGCTAGTGATACGAGGCCGTTGGACCCAGCACGGCGTTCCGTATTACCCTCCTGAACCCACCGATTCCATATTCTGCTAACAGCCATTGGATCTCGACCAACGCGAGCAGCAATGTCGCGATACGATAAACCACAATCGCGATAGGCTACAATCCGACCTTTCTCAAAGTCGGTAACGTGATGGTACGCATTTCTCCTCCTTACACGAGGCATCACAACAACGTTTCACCAGGCAACGCCGGTCAACTGCTGTTTGTGTATGAGAAATCGGCTGGATCTTTCCTCATGTCAGCATGTTGTAGGTGTTGCCACCGGCGCCAACCTTCTGTGAATGCCCTGAAAAGCTAATCATTTGCATATCACAGTATCTTCTTCCTGTCGGTTAAATTTCACGTCTGTAGCACGTCACCTTCGTTGTGTAGTAATTTTAGTGGCCAGTAGTGTACATTTACATATTTAGCAGGCAGTATTGTTTTCGACTAAGCCGGGCTAGCTCATTGGGTAAGAGAATTCTCTGCGGGTAGTAAAGTTCCAGGATCGAGTCCTTGTCAGGCACCCAGTTCTTATTCGCCCGGGAGTTCCAAAACAGCACACATTCCGCTGCATAGTGACGGATACACTGTCGTTTCCCTCTTAAACTCCACTACTAGTGAGGATGTGCCATACATTTTGCCTACATCTGCGTAATCTCTAAACCCTGTCCTAACGCAATTACATTACATTCCTTCCACCAGGCCACGAAGTCTGTCGTAAAATCTACCCACCCGACCAGATACAACAGTCACTTCGTTTCTTTCGCTAACTATTCTCGTCTTTTCTCCTTAGTGATGAAATCCCTAAGACGATTAAGACATTGTATTCGCGTTGAGTGGGAGAAGGTGTCAAAGTCCATTCCAGTCATCCACCTATACGTTTGCCGTGGTTTCCGTATTTAAAGTGGCTGGAGGAATGGATCCTTTGATACGGCCGTGGCCAGTTACCTGCACGTTGTTCAATCGAAACTTGCGCTCTGTTAAGTAATACTTTTTTTTAAAACCCGTTCCTTTAGGAGGTGGATAGTGGAAAATTCGATCACAGCCTGAATATATTATAAGTTACTGTATGCAGATATTTCGTCCACACACGAAATGTGCTGACATGTGCTGACATGAGGAAAGATCTTTGTTTGTATTGGATTTTTTTTCATTTAAGCTCACACACTACTGGCTAATATGTGGAACCCCCCCACATGTTGCCAAGGCTGTTTCGACTAAACTGCAGAAATTTCGCTAGGAAGCACATATACATCCTCCATACAATTCCGATCTCTTCCAATGAGATTTCCATATTTTGGAGCCCTAAAGGAAGAGCTTGGTGGTCGTTAATTTGATTCGGACGAAGGGGTGCACGCCTGCGCAGAATCATGGATCCATAGGCAATTCCAAACTCTTTTTCACGAAGGCGTTGGCGGTCATACATATAGTAAGAGTTATGATGATACCTTTTCGAATAATAAACGTTTTACTTACTTTTTCCATCTCTCTCGTTTTCATTTGACTGCCCTTTATACTACGAAGGTACTGTGTTCATAAGAGACAAATTTAGTTCAAACTGCAAACGTAATTAGTTTTTGCATAACATTTACAAAGGTCTTTTTCCTTTGATTAATATCGCAGAAAAGTTTAAATTAAAAATGTTAACGAGGTAGCCGACTTAGCCGGTGTCGTAAAAGAGCGAGAGGATATTGAAAATCTCACGTGGCGCGCGCATGCGCTGTAGCTTAGATGTCATTAGCAGGCCAATTTGAGATTGTTTCCCGGCTTGATAGGTCGCAAGTGTCATATATCGCACTGTTTTTCTCGACTTCTCTTACACCACCTCAGTACGATGTAAACAATTAACGCACGTACCCTGTATAAAAATTGCAGAACACTGTGTAATCAGTAAGGTACTGCAAAAGTTTACCTGTCTTCCACTTCACGAAAGTCAGAAGTCCGCCGGATAACATTGTTTCTCCAGACGCTGTCCTCCGTCACGTGAATGTTAACATTTGCATAGATTTGTACTACTTTCTACCTGGAAACTCAGTCGAATACTGCCAGGAATTAGGCGTCACCTTTTACTAGCGATGTTGTCTCGCCACAACAGAATGAGTAACAAGAGAGTCACAAGATACTAAACTGCCCTAGACGGGCGTCATTTCACTACTGCGGAACCAAACACGTATTTTCGAACTTGTCGATGCCATCTTTTCCGCTAGGTATGCAGGCCAGTAGGTCAGATAACGGCGACACGATAAGAAGATGTGGGTCACTGTCTGTGGGCATTGCAAAAGCTCTTTGTTCGCGAGCTGTGGTCTGTCGGAATCGAAGCGAGGTCACAGGCTGGATCCCGATTTACCTTCTCTGAATCTGACTAGTATTTGCCGGGACTTCGAGTATACTATGGTCCAAATAATTTAGAGGTGATGACAAATCGCGCTTTTCGGTGGTGGAATGGCTACCATACTTTAAGACTAATCGATTAGGCATCTCTGATATTAAATCGTCATTAGTAATGTTTACCAATCACCTCTTACCACGTCCGCAGCTCGTGGTCGTGCGGTAGCGTTCTCGCTTCCGGCGCCCTGGTTCCCGGGTTCGATTCCCGGCGGGGTCAGAGATTTTCTCTGCCTCGTGATGACTGGGTGTTGTGTGATGTCCTTAGGTTAGTTAGGTCTAAGCAGTTCTAAGTTCTAGGGGACTCATGACCATAGATGTTAAGTCCCATAGTGCTCAGCGCCATTTGAACCTCTTATCACACGCTCATACCTTGAAACGTCAGCCGTAAATCGTCCAGATTCAGTTTATGTCACTGTGGTCTTTCGTCAGAAGAAAGGTTTAAGACTGCTGTGGTCGCTAATCTTTTTTCATGATCAAAGACTGCACCCTACATTTATTCGGACCTATTATCTATGTTTACCTCTTGGTATCACTCTGTAATTTTTACCTCCACTTTTCAATAAATTAACCCATCCTTGATACCTCTCAATGTGTGCTATGGATCTATCCTTCTTTTAGTCAAGATGTGCCACAAAGCTACTCGATCCACTCACTAAATCTTCAATATTCCTCTGTAGCACTGCATTTTAAAAGCTATTCTTTTCTTGTATGTAATGTTTACCGTCCACGTTTTAGTTTCATATGACGCTGCACTCAAAACATATACTATTAGATAGCACTTCCCAAGTCTTATATTCAATGTTACCTTATTTTTCTCTTTTAGAAAAAGCATTTCTTGCTATTGTCAATCTCATCCGCCGTCAGTATTTTTCTGCCCGGATATTAAGTGTTGTGCACTATTCCCATCGTTTATGTTTCTAATCTAATTCCTTCAGCATCGACTGATTTAATTCGACTATACTCTATTGTACTTGTTTATTTTTGTTTATGTTCATCTTATACCCGTTTGTCACGAATGTGCAATCTGTTCAACCAATCCTTAAAGTCCTTTTGCCATTTATGATAGAATCATGTCATCAGCAAACAGTCGGCCGGAGTGGCCGTGCGGTTCTAGGCGCTACATCTGGAACCGAGCGACCGCTACGGTCGCAGGTTCGAATCCTGCCTCGGGCATGGATGTGTGTGATGTCCTTAGGTTAGTTAGGTTTAATTAGTTCTAAGTTCTAGGCGATTGATGACCTCAGAAGTTAAGTCGCATAGTGCTCAGAGCCATTTGAGCCATCAGCAAACATTAAAATTTTTATTTCTCGTCCCTGAGGATTAACCCACTTCACACGTTTATCCTTAGAGACTCTTCCTGGCTGCTCTACGTACAGACCGAGTAACGTGAAGGACAGGCCGCAAAGCTGTCTCACTACCTTGTCAATTACTGCTTCCGTTTTGTGTCTCCCAACATTATGTAGATCAAGAGGTCAAATATCTCTACCGTTTCTTGACACAAAGCTCCGGCGAAATTTTGAATTATACAGGGTGCCCGAAAAGTCTTTCCCTGATTACATAAATTGATAACTCAGGCTAGGAGTAAGATACAAATATGGAACTGGTGTCTAATTGTTTACAAACTATCAAAGTTTTTTTCACACATCAGTAAACTTCCACATGAGCACCCTTGGTAGCACGTAGCACATCTAGGCGATATTCAATTTCCGTCCACACATTAGCCAACATCACTGGAGGGATCGATTCAACGACTGTGGTTATCCGTTGCCGCAGGGTTTCAAGATCTGGTACACGTGTTCGGTAGATCTCGTCCTTGACATAACCCCATAAAAAGAAGTCTAATAGGGCTATGTAAGGAGAGCGTGGAGGCCAAACCGTTGGCCCATCACGACGAATTAATCGCCCAGGAAAGGTCATAATGAGAAATGCATGGACGTCCAAGTCCTAATGAGGCGGTGCACCGTCTTGCTGAAACAAGACATCGGGGTGATACTGAAGCAGCTGAGGAACAGCATACAGTTGCAAAATGTCTAGATACACTGCAGATGTGATGGTAGCCTCAGCGAAGAAGAATGGCCCGATAATTCGATCGTGCAATAGCGCGCACCAAACATTCACCTTTGGACAGCCTCTGGTGCACTCCGTGACCTCGCCAGGGGGTTGTGAACCCCAAATGTACACATTATGGCGATTCACTACTCCACTGACAAAAAAGGTCGCTTCGTCGGAAAAGGCAATTCGTCTGAGATAACCATCATCGTCCTCAATACGTGATAGCATTGCGACCGCAAACTCATATCGACGTTTACTGTCATTGGGCAACAAGGTCTGAACGATTTGCACTTTGTATGCAGGAAACAATAAACGGTTGTGTAAAATGTCATGGAGAGAGCTTTTTGGCATCTGTAATTCACGTGAGGCCCTGCGCACCGATTTCTTCGGACTTCGCAGAAAAGACTGCCTTACAGCTTCCATCCTGTCTGCTGAGGTTCTTGGTCGACCAGACCTCGGAAGGTCAGCAACCGATCCTGTGTTCTTGAACCTCTCATACCAGGCTTTAATGCTCTTGACATCAGGTGGATTCCTTCCAAATGTTGTCTGGAAGTGCCTCTGTACTGTGGTTGGTGATCGTGTCTCGTGGTACCACAGGACACACTGTGCCTTCTCCTGATTGGTTAACATGGCTTCTTGGGCACTGCACCTCATCCACTACTTACGTACTGCGAACCTAAAACAGAAAAAAACTTTGATAGTTGTAAACTATTCGACACAAGTTTCATATTTGTATCTTACTTCTAGCCTGAGTTATCAACTTATGTAATCAGTCTTTTCGGACACCCTGTACAAGTTATTAGAAAGTACTTATATCAATATATGTGTTACAGTCGCTAATGAGAGACGACTGTAGAGCAGACTAGAGTGTTTGAGTTACCATATACCACGTTTCACTACGGTCTCAGTTTGATTATGCCTGCCTGCGATTTGGTTCCTGTCTAACTGCTGTACCTACTAAGAGGTTTTGAGTAATTTGTATATGAGTACAGGTTAGGTGTTTTCCTATGATAGATATAAGTAATAATTCGTTTCTGTTGCTTTATGTATTGAATATGCCGTGTTTGAGATCAGTACTAACTGCCACATCAAGCGCAGTATTGAGAAAATGAACTAATTGTTCAAATCTTTCGGATAAAAGCACAATGATTAGCCATTCTTAATGATATAGCATAATATTTAAGATGTGTAGCAAAAAGAGTCTAGATACAAATTATTATACCCAACTAAGAAGTATTGGTAGTGATAAAATATTTAAAAAAAGTGTTTGGTTCAATTGTGAATGTCGAAAGGTGACTGTTGTCACCGTTTCATGAGTATTTAGGTGACTTTGCGACTTAACATCAGTGCAGTGTCTAATATGCTAACTAATACTTTTTTCTTCGCACTGGCGCAACTAGACAGAGGCTTTGCAGATGAGACGAGCGATCGTTGCTTGTTTATTTCACTTACAGCTCGTTCTTTATCAAATTTTCCCTGTATGTATTGGTGTGTGAATGAGCGTGGGAGGGACGATATTTGGAACTTCCGCATGTCAGAGGTGGTGAGTGGCAACCTAACTGGTTTGAGCAAAAGTTCGTAGCATTTCTCCATAACTTTAATAAACGCAACAGATACACATAACAGAGCTTCAGTGATCAAAAGCATATTCTTCTTTACTGTTTACAACAATTTGCCATCGTTGGGGCAGCTTTTCCATTCCTGTAGAAATCATGTGGTTTCGAGGCTAAGAACTCATCAAACCACGTACCGAGTGCATTTTCATCCGAAAAAAAAGCTTCTTTAAGGTTTTACGATAGAGAGATTAAAAGGTGAAAATTTGAAGGCGCAAGATCAGGTGAATAAGGTGGATGCGGAATGACGTCCCAACCAAAATCCTGTATAGTTTTTTTGTTAGTCTAGTAGAAATATTCAGGCTTTACCTTGAAGTAGCGTCACTTCACGATTTCTTCCTCGTCGTTTTCTTGGACTGCGTCTGCAAGGCGTCTCAGATCTTGACAGCAAACATCAGTAAGGATGGTTACACATCGGGGAAGCAATTAGTAGTTTACACCACACTGTTGCTGTGTCACTAGATGCGTCACATTATCTTTTACTTATACCATAAAGTAAATATCTCTGAAGTGAGCATTCACATGCGCAGAACAGATTTTGTGTTGTCAACATACATTGCCGGCCTGGTCACGTGTTCTCGGGACGTCGTGTGTTTGTCCGCATAGCGCCCGGTATATTTCGAATGTCACTGCATCCCTAGTACAGACGGATATCTCAAATAACGTAATAGTTATGATTTTTTTAAGTCGGATAATTCTTTTTGATACCCCCTATATCACTGCCTCTATTTTTAGGGTGTTTATGGTTATTTAGCAAGAAAAACAGTTTTTACTGCGCGAAATGCACACATCAGACTGTCATTAAAATATGTAAAATTTCAGTGAGTCTACTATGGTAGTCCGAACGCCTCAACGAGATTTATCTGCAGACGCCTTGTTTTTTGTAATCGCACAATGCGTTACCGAGATATTTGGTCCTATGGTTCAGAAAATATGCATAATATTTAATTGGAGTAACTTAGAAACTAATGCAGATATGGAACGCACGTCAGTACTCTATCAATCGTCTGTTTTTTATCAGTAAGGTGACACTACTAGCTCCTCAGTGACATATTTGGATCAATAGTTATTAATTTATGAATAAGTTTATTTTTCACAAAGTCGGGAAAATGCGGCCCTGGAAATGTCTCCACCGCCTCCTTTCAATCGCCCTGGTTTTTCCCGTCGGGTAGCAGCGTGTCTCCCTCCTTGGGCTTTTCATTTCTCAAAGACACCATCTTCCGTGGAGAGAAACGCGATCTGGCACCCTAAGTGCTCCTGTCGAACCGTTTTTAGCTGTCAAACCACGCGCACTTCGGTACTAACCGTCGCCTAGGCGCTCCCGGTCACGTGTTTATGACTGAATTCAGACTCTCTCGCCTTCCAAATGGGCTGTCGCCTTACGTCGCTTTGCTCCCAATGTGTGATCGACATATATCGGTACAAGTCGATAGTCTCCGTGACTTTAATACCATGTATTAAACCGAGGACCCAGAAGCGACGGAGAGGCTTCGTCCGGCTGTACCCCTCAGTGGTTCACAGCCCCACAACATGCCACAGCACTCCACCCACCCCATCGCCGCCCCACACCGAACCCAGGGTTACTGTGCGGTTGATCCCCCAGTGGATCCCCACAGGAACCTCTCATACCAGACGAGTGTAACCCCAAAAGTTGTAGAATAATGATAATGTACGCACATGTGGAAACGGTGTTTGCACAGCAATGGTTCAAATGGCTCTGAGCACTACGGGACTCAACATCTGAGGTCATCAGTCCCCTAGAACTTAGAACTACTTAAACCTAACTAACCTAAGGACATCACACACATCCATGCCCGAGGCAGAATTCGAATCTACGACCGTAGCGGTCACGCGGTTCCAAACTGAAGCGCCTAGAACCGCACGGCCACACCGGCCGGCTGCACAGCAATCGCCGACACAATGTAACTGAGGGGGAATAAGGGGAACCAGCTCGCATTCTCTGAGGTAGATGGAAAAACGCATTGAAAACCATCCACAAGCTGACCGGCGGCACACCGGACCTCGCCGCTAATCCGCTGGGCGGATTTGTGCCGGGGACCGAGACGCCGTCCCGCTCTGGAAGCAGGCTACCCGGGCCGGCTTAATAACATGCTTTTTCACTGCTGCCAGAAGCCGCACAAAAACAGTTGTGGTACTTTATATAGCTGCTCGGCGAATGGGTGGCCGCTGGTACTTAATAAAATAATTAGTGATGAAACTGTTCCTGGTGCATCAGGGTAAAATTTATCACTACATATTAATATCACATTTGAACATGAACCTACATATAAAACACTTGCACGAAACGTTGTTACTTCAGTATTTCATTTGTGGCATAGCGGCTGAAAGGTGGGCGGCTCCTGAATTGGTAGCGATGCATGATTCGGAGAAACACTTCCACCCCCTACCCCCACCTCCGCCCCCGCCACTGCCCCCTGCCCCGCCCCCTCAGCCTCCATCACAATGCAGGGACCATATTTTACTTCCTCATCACCCAATCCTCATGCGACACACTTAAGTCGACGGACTATGGATACTTACGCGAACACGTAAAAATGTTATTATTTACAGGTTACAAATAGAATACACGGCCTTTGTATCTCTAATATGTCAATCCCAAACTTCAATAGAGACAGAGATAAAACGAGAGAATGGGAATCTCGTTCGGCAAAAAGAAAAAGAAAAGCTGAAAGAGCTGTATCGAATTTAAGTACAGGTACCATGAAGTTTCTAAAAAAAAAAAAAAAAAATACCTACATCAAAATGGCTCAAATGGCTCTGAGAACTATGGGACTTAACTTCTGAGGTCATCAGTCCCCTAGAACTTAGAACTACTTAAACCTAACTAACCTGAGGACATTACACACATCCATGCCCGAGGCAGGATTCGAACCTGCGACCGTAGCAGTCGCGCGGTTCCGGACTGCGCGCCTAGAACCGCTTTTTTTTTTTTTTAAGGTTAGGGCTATCCTTGGCACTTTTTTTTTTTTTTTTACATTATTACATTTAGGTAACTTGTACAAATGAGAATTCTAGTAACTAAGTGTTACAAGTAAGTGTTAACAACAAAGGTGGTATAAAAGAGTAATCAAAAAAATAAAAATATAAATCACTGATGTAATTCCAACTAAAAGGTTCTTCAATAACGTAACTGGTTCCACTTGGAGCCTCGCCATCGTTATCTGATATCTCCAATAGCGCCTTTGAAGGGCATCTGCTTTGAAGGGCATTCTGCTTCGCTAGTGCCTCAAGGAGAACTGCATCCTTGCAGCAGCTTGTCTCTTCCTTCGCTCATGGCTGACAAGGCAGAACGTTCAGCCGTTAGTGTGATGCGGCACATAACATTAGCCGCAGCTTGGCACTCCCCAGCTGAGTGGTGGGTTAACGAAAACGCTGCGTAAATAATTTGCGAACAGCGTACGGTATTTCGGTGTGCGTTCGAGGGCATTGTGAGCATTTTGTAGGAACCACCAGTAATCAAGCTGCTCTTTCTCTCCGTCGCTAAAGATGTAGGCGACGGTAAGTCCTTTGAACCATGTAAGCGCATGATATTTTGCAGCCGGAAAGTAAGTTTCATCGGGACAGAGTAGGGTCTGAGGGTCAATCATTTCAGGTGTGACCCGGAGGTAACAAGCCAATATCTTCTGTGTTAGTCGCCAAACTCCGGCCGATGATGCGCAAGTAAAACGGTGTTCATCGGTATCCAAATGGTGACAATCTGGGCAATAAGGGGAGTCTGCCAGTCCAATTGTGTGAAGTCGCTGTCGTGTGGCATATTTTTTGTTGGCGATCTGATACCACTTCGAACGCACCGTGGATGACAGAAAGTTGTGGTGTATCGTTTTCCACACTCTTGGCCAGTGAACCGTAGGGTACTTGTTTTCCACCACGTTATGGGGAACAGCCCGCATAAGGTTGGTATAAAAATCTTTCGCCTTTAGTGGACGTGTGGCGGAGAAGTTCGAGCTGACATAGCTGTAATCAAGAATGAAGGTCGACATATGGGAGAGCTGTGGTGCGACGTGCGCTACCGACACCGGCGGGACGTTAGAGACTGGCATCAGGACCTGTAGTAAACGACCCGTGAGAGAGGTATATTGACTTTTCCATCGTTTCCTCATGTTGCTCATGTAAAGGGCAGCTGCTCTCGCCCTGACGTTTACCAATCCCAGTCCTCCTTTGTGCACTGGGAGGGTAAGAGTGTCGTATCGTACTTTAAAGATATGACCTGCGGAAACGTAGTAACTGAAGGCCGCCTGAAGCCGACGACCTATCTGCAGCGGTAGTGGGAGGACCTGTGCCACGTGGTTGAGTTTTGATGCCACGTAGAGGTTCAGGTATTCAACACGTTGTAGCTGATTCAAGTCCCGGAGCAGGTTCTGTCGCACCATTGCGCGTATGATCTGTAATAACCGTCGGTAGTTTGCTGCAGCTGTTTTACGTACGTCTTTCTTGAACGTGATTCCCAAATATCTCAGATCAGAAACTGGTGGGAGGGGAGCGAGGGCTTCCGGTCCGAGACCACGCCCAATATCCAACGCCGCCGACTTGTTGATGTTCAGAAGACTGCCTGCGGCCTGTCCGTATCGCTCAATCCAGGTTAGTACGCTTCGAACTTCGTCATTGGAACGAACCAGCAGTAGCAGGTCGTCAGCGTATGTCCTATAGCGAAAGGTGACGTCCCGCAGCGTGATGCCAGATAGGCGGTGGTTAAGGCCCCCTAGGAGTGGCTCGAGTGCGATTGCATAAAGGTAGGTAGAAAGGGGACAACCCTGTCTTAGAGACCTCTTAATGGGTACTGGTCCTACCGTCCTTCCATTGACCTGGACGTGTGAGCTGGCTGCGGTCCAAAGACGCCGTAGGGTGTCGATGAGGCCCGGGGGGAATCCCATACAGCCCATCACTCGTAGGAGAAAGTTGTGGTGCACTCTATCAAAGGCGCGGTTGAAATCGACGGAGACGATCGCCGCTCTCAGACGGCACGCAGAAGCGATCGCTATTAAGTCCCTGCAGTCACCGGTGGCCATGTGTATGTTGGCTTCTCCCCCCTGCGACGTCTGTTCTGGAGCGAGGATCATCGGCAAAGTCGTCTTAATACGGCTCGCCATAATCCTGGTGAAAATCTTGTAATCGGCGTTCAGCATTGTAAGCGGCCGATAGTCGTTAATCGATAGCCCTCCACCTGGCTTGTGTACCGGTATGAGAAGACCTTCTACAAACGCTGGCGGCACAACACAGTCTGGTGACATAAGTTCACGGAGCATTATAACCCAGCGAGGCATCATGATGTCACGGAAAGTCCGGTAGAATTCGATGGGCAATCCATCAGGGCCAGGAGACTTATTGGCCGCACCTTTGTCCACAGCGTCTTCGACTTCTTCGAGTGAGATTTCCTCTGTTAGTGCATTCACGGTAGCCTCGTCGATAGTACGTGTTACCTGCTGTAACACTTCAGTAGTGGCCTCGTCATCGACGGTTCTTTCCTTGTAAAGATGACGAAAATGATCCCCCACCGCCTTTACTATGGTTGCCTGGGTCGTACATAAGCGACCGTCGTGTGTCCTGAGTTGTGTGATTAAATGTTGGCGTTGTCGGCGCTTATCCGCCACAACGTGATGCATAGTGGGTTCCTCTGCAACCGTTCGGTCGTGCCGTCGCGAGCGGACTACTGCACCTTCCAGTCGGCGCTTCGTCAATGATAGGATGTGAGCCTTGATTCTGCTTTGGTCATGTTGTCTCTCCGGGGAAGGGGGTAAGGCGTCGAGGTCCCTGAGTGCCGCGTAGTAAAAATCGAGGGTCTGTCGATGCCACGCAGTCACGTCCTTGCCATATTGCATAAGTGTCCTACGGATTGCTGGTTTGGCACAGAGGAGCCACCACTCCAGGGTCGAGGTGTACCGTGGGTGGCGGCGTTCACAGTCAGTCCACGTTGCTGCAACTTGCCGACGGCAATCCAGGTCCTGGAGATGAGTTATGTTGAGCTTCCAAAAGCCACTGCTGCGCCAGACTTGTTGGGGGCGTAGGTGTATAGTGCAGATATAGGCACTGTGATCGGAATAGGCTTGAGGCCATAGTTCGGCGTCCACCACACCTTGTGTGAGATCTTGTGACACATATATGCGGTCAAGTCGGCTGGCCGAATGACTGGTAAGGTGAGTGTGGCCAGAGCGGTTACCGTGGACTTTTTCCCACGTGTCGCTCAAGTGAAGTTCTTGGATCATCGCACCCAGTTCCGGACAAGGCATGTAATGTGGGGTTTGGTCCTTGGGGTGAAGTACGCAATTAAAATCGCCGGCGAAGACGCTGTGGTCGTATCGCCCAAGGAAAAGGGGAGCGACATCTGTGGAGTAGAATCTGGCGCGGTCGTGACGTCTTGTGGTACCCGACGGCGCGTAAACATTAATGAATCGGGTGTTGAGTGCCGTAAATGCTATTCCTCGCGCGGAGGGAAGAAAAGTGACGTCGGTAACTTCAATACCTTCACGCACTAATATTGCCACTCCGGTGTCCGCAGGGCTACCGGGCGTCACATGTGTGACGTAACCGTAAAAGTGCGGGAGTGCAGTCGTTTTCACTTCTTGTAGGAAAGCAAAGTCTACTCCCATGGCTCGTATGGTTTCTTTCAAAAGTTGGATCTTGACAGGAGAACTGATCATATTGATATTCATAGTCGCCAGGCGGTAAGCCTGGCAACGCGTTGTTTGGGCGAGGTTATCCATGTTGAAGTTGGAGAGAAGCGAACATCGGAAGTGATGTTACCCCCCGCCAAACGCGGTCCTCCTTGTGCTGCTTATGCGGCATGATCCGGCGACGCTTCAGCTGGCCGCGGATCGGGATCTTGTGTCTCGACGTCCTCGGCCCACGAAGCGGGCGCGGGTGTCTGTTCATGTTCCATAGCCTCGGAATGTTTGATAGTAAGGGACCGGGCGACTTCGCTGCCTGCACTGGTACCTTCCCGCTGCTCACTGTTTCTGTCAATGGGCTGATGGTCGAAAGCTACATATTTTTCTGTCTGTTCTGCAAGGTTGGAGTCAGTGGAAACAGCCTCAGCTTCGCGGCTGGCTTCTTGAGTGGTCAGTTGTTCTTCCCCGGCCGAATGCGAACCACTGTGTTCCGACACGGTCCGACGACGGCGCTTTCGGCGTTTCGGTGATCGCTGTTTCCGTACATGGCCTTCATTGTCAGAAGACGGCACTGACTCACGCTCCGCCGGAACAAACGCTTCGGTCAGTACAATAAGGGAATCACTTGCCATCTTACTGCCGTCAATGTCTGTCGCGGTCGGTAGCTCCAGAGTCGTAGTACTATTTTCCACCACTGGCCAGGTCGGCGGATCATCTAGGTTTTTGTCCGTGGAAAGTGATTCCTGTACCGCTGAAACGGTCGGCTGTGTCTGTTGTGCGGAGAACGTCGTGAGCGCCGCCGCGTAAGTCACGGGTAGAATAGTTTTCGTCGCTGGTGGTGCAAAGTCCTTCGGTGGGAGTTGTGTGATCCGACGCTGGAGGCACTCGGAACGAAGGTGACCTTCCTTGCCGCATCCGGAACACGTCTTCGGCTGGCCGTCATAAATAACTATGGCCCGGCATCCTCCTATCTGTAGATAGGATGGCACGTGTCGTTGGAGATCTATGCGCACTTGGCGTACTCCATTGAGTACTGGATACGTCTTAAACTGGGTCCATTTTTCAGCCACGTGTTCGTGTACCGTGCCGTAGGGGCGGAGCGCCGCTACAACTTCTGCCGCCGGGAGTTCAAATGGAAGTTCGAATATGCGTATAGTCCGCAGTCCCATTGCGGCGTGTCCGACCTCGACGTTGCCAACATTGCCATCTGCGTGGCAGAAGCGTAGTTCTTGTTTCATCTCACGAAGCACCTTGTCGCATGTAGTTTCGTTTATGAGCTTTACATAGACCGTGCTACTGACGATCGAAAAGTGAATGCCGACAATGTCGGCAGCCGGGATCTTGGCTTCCTCTTTTAAAAAGCGTTCGACTTCGAGCGCCTTTGGTCGGGTAAAGTCGTTCCGAAATGTGAATTTCAAGGTTGATCTTCTGTATTGGTTTGCCATGGTCTTGTAGCGCTACGGCGTCACGTTAGTGTCGGCCGAAGAAAGTAAACAAGGCGCGCGGGCCCTCTCTGACAGCGGAGAGCACACACCGCACGTCTGCTTCGCTCGGCTGCGAGAGCCGCACTGGGAATAAATCTTCTCTGTATCGTTCCAATTTTAGTATATGTACCGCCGAAGCGAGTACCTAGACCACCGCGGCCGGCAATACCTACATCCTGTAGCATAGAATCATCTGAATCGACTACTTCGACTTCAAAAAAACAAATGTCACGTCTGATACGATACTCCGTTGAATCAGAGAAATACTCCAGATGCACTGAGTAAAGTAAAGAACCACAAAAGTCGGAAACAGACATAGAACCAAACTGTAGCCAATCAGAATCTGAAACCCCTGTGTTGAACAGTGGAACTCACGAAGAACAACTGTGTTCTCTGCCAAGTAGCAGAGATGTCAGCTCTGAAGTTAAAGAAGCATTTGTTAGTTCGGATGCGAGAATGTGGGCGTTTTCCCTAATGGATTCTCAGCGTCACGATATTGTTCAAAGCAGTCCTACACAGCAGTTAAATAACAATGAAGAGAATTATCCGCAATAGGACGATCATAGACACTTTTCTAATTTTCTTTTATGAAGAAAATTCAATAATTGTGTTGATACCGTCGTTTGCCGGTTTATTCAAATTCTCGAAATAAAGGTTTGAATTTTCCATGAAGACTACTTGGCCATTCACAAACTGATGGTACAAGGCGGGTCTTCTGCCTAGAAACATTTAAGTAGTAGGGTATATACCAATGAACATATGACTTATGTTCGGACGGGTGACGTTAGAAAAAGGACTAAAGCTTGAAAAAACAAAAAAAACAACTAAACTCCGTCCGAACAGGCCTTGGAAGGCCCAACGGTACCGACCGGCCGCCGTGTCATCCTCTCTGGAAGCGGATACAGAGGGGCATGTGGTCAGCACACCGCTCTCCCGGCCGTTGTCAGTTTTCGTGGCCGTAGCCGCTACTTCTCAGTCAAGTAGCTCCTCGGTTTGCCTCACTAGGGCTGAGTGCACCACGCTTGCCAACAGCGCTCGGCAGACCGGACGGTCACCCATCCAAGTGCTAGCCCAGCCCGAGAGCGCTTAACTTCGGTGTTCTGAAGGGAACCGGTGTTACCACTACGGCAAGGCCGTTGACTTGAAAAAACACTATACAAAGAAAACTAAAGGCTTATTCGTGAATACCAAAAACATTGGCACAGCTTGTTTCAGATGTTAGCTGATACTGTTAATTCCTTAATCTCTCATAATCTGGCATTAGAGGTCACAGAGAATCTTTCAAAATAGGCGACGACGGTGTGACTTCTGGTAACTTCGTAAACTTGTTTAAAATAATTTCTGAATGTGATCCTACATTACTTCGTAAACTTGTTTAAAATAATTTCTGAATGTGATCCTACATTAAGGTAACACATAAACGCATTAGTGACAAGCAAAACTTCCACACCATTTCTAGGCCACGATATTCAGAATGAATTGAACGTTTTGTTATCAGAAACATTTACTGATAAAGTGATTCGTAGTGTAACGGATGCAAAATGTTATTCGAATTTGCTCGACTGCACAGGAGACTGTCTTCGAGTTGAACAAATATCAGGCATCTTAAAATTTTCTGATGTATCAGTTGGCACAATAGAAGAAAATTTTATCGGGTTTGTAGCCGTAACTGAGACGACTAGAGATATCTTACTAATACAAATTGATTAGGCATTCACAACTGTCGTAGCCAAGGATATGAGAATGGGGTAAATATAGCAGGTATAAATAGTGGAGTCATAACTCTAATCTTAAATATAAATCCCAGGTCATTTTTTACACTCTGCGGCTGTCATACTGGAATATGCTATCTGTGGACGCAGCTAATTCTTCAGCGGCAGCAGAAAGATTTTTTGGTTTTGTTTAGATAATTTATCTGCTACTGACGCTGGAGATTAATCACAGGCAAATTAAAGCATTCTATGAAACCCTTGTCAGATACAAGGTGCGATAGCAGAATCGAGGCTGTGAAGGCTGCACTATTGCAGTCTTATGATGTTGCTGAATGCATTGAAAGCTCAAAGAATATCAAGGAAAAATCAGACACACACAGTGATTGTGATTCAGTTCTGGACGAAATCCTCAGCTTGGAATGTATCATATCATTGCATGCTTGGTGTGAAATATTATCACGTTTTAATGTTACATGCAAATCATAGAAATCTGTACAAGCCCATTTAAGCACTGATCTTCAACAAATACGTACATTTTGTGACTCGATCAACGAATGTCGGCAAATTGGATTCGAACAATCCTTGTCTGATGCACGTCAGTGTATTTAGAAAAACAGTTACGATCTGCAAAAGATTTTAAAAATAAAAAGTTAGCCGAAAAGAAAAGAATATTCGATTATGAAAGTAGTGACGAATCTATAGTCTCCCAAAACCAAATACGAAAAAGATTTTTTGAGCACGCTGATTTACTCCATGTTGAGCAATATGGATTCAAGATTTACACTTTTAAAGGAACATTTTGAAAATTTTCCTGTTCTCTATTACATAAGTAAGCTAAAAAATATTCCAAAAGATCATATGCCAAAAAGTTGATAAGACTTACACACAATCCTGTGAGTGGATGAGAACTATGAATTCAAAACTAACGAATTATATGAAGAATTGCAAGTACTGATACTCAATTAATCCGACTCTATTTAAAGTGAGAAAAAACTACTGCAACTCATAATAGAAAATAAATTAAAATAAATAAGTCCAAATATTTATATTGTCATTCGAATTTTATTAACAATAGTGGTAAGTGTAGCCTCTGCAAAACGGAGCTTTTCAAAATTAAAACCAACAAAAAAATCTGAAACCTCCCCTTGGAAAAATTTATGAATGATTGTGCTGATAATACCCTTACGTTATTTGCTTTTCAAACAGCTGAGCAAAACTGAACGTACTCAGACATTACTCTCTTTACTTACTCTGATCAACACTAAACTGACACATAATATTTTTAGCGCAACGCAATCTGATTTTCAAAAATCCCTACAAAAGAATGGCCCTGACTAACAATAACCTATGCCTTTCATGAATCACTTATCTCACAAAAATCTTCGTTACTCGAACTACTGAAATACAGCGAGCGCCACTACTGCCAGCTAAATAAAAGATTCTAACTACTGAAGGCACTAACTACTGATAGGCATAGTTAGCAAATGAAAGATTTTGATAGAGAACAAATAATATATAGTGTTCAGAAGTATATATATATATATATATATATATATATATATATATATATATATATATATATATATATCAGTTCATGACATCCAGTCTTACAAATTTACTCTTTCTGGCGGACACACTTCCAGATCATCCGCTCTCAAAACTCCGCCATCTCACTCCCCACATCCACCACTGCTACCGGCTCACCTCCAACTGCGCAACGCTACGCACTGTTAACAGCCAACTGCCCAACGCTACAATGGCGAATATTCCAACAATGCAAACCAGCCACAGACTGCACACAGCACAGTCAGTGATTTTCATACAGAGCGCTACGTGGCGTTACCAACATAAAAACCTAAACAGCCTACTTACAAATTATTTAAAAAGTACGATGAGTCAGCAAAAACTTTCAGCTTTGGCAGTTTTATCTATTGGATTACGATACAGTTGTTACGGAATTTAGTAAGGTTAAAAGAAGGAATTTTTTTGTTTCATTAATGTTAACTGTTGTTTAGGACTGAAATCGCTGGATTATGTTACGTAAAATTAAAATGTATTAATTTTTTGTGAATAAAAATTTGACAGTTAAACAAAAAAGATTTCTCTACATAAAATCAATTCTCTTGCGCCACCAGAGGCCCTCGAAAAATTTATCTTGCCCACATCAAATTTTCGCCTACACCTTTCATACAACAAAGGCCTTCGAACTACGCCATATACAGGTGGTAGATAATGTGAGAGAAGCTTTAGGGTGCTTCCGACAAATGATAGCCTATAAAGATGAACTATGGATATGTTATTCAACACAAGGTGATACACTAACATATCTTCTCAGTATACCCACTGTGGATGACGAACTGCGCCTGTGATTTAAATTGGTGATTTATCTGGTAGTAAATATGTAACCAGTCACTATTTTTACATATTTATTACCATATAAATCGCGAATAATTATATCTCGCCACAAGGGTTTTGGGGGTTCAGGGAATAAAAGTTCTCATGACCACCGCGGACAGTGTTATTACTATATTGGCCAAATAAATCAGAAATACGTAAGTCCAGCACAGCCCATATTTCTCTTAGACTGTGGGAAGGTACAAAGGGAGGGAGGTAGGAAAGCAGTCAAAATGATTCATACACTAGATACGCCTGGACCTCTCCATAATTCTTAGTTCACAGAGCAATTGGCACCAACAGCGTCGCGTGACGAGCTTATATGATTGTGTCCACAGTCATTGTCGAAACTGGAATGAAAATCAGACTATGAGATAGCGAAATGAGCCTTCCGAACGTACAAGTAAATAGTTTCGAGTAGAAAATAGCACTTAATAAACAAATCAGTAACTTAGATCCAATATATAAGACTTTAGTGGATGACCATGGGGCCGCGCGGGAGCAGCCGAGCGCTCTAGGGCGCTACAGTCATGGACTGTGCGGCTGCTCCCGGCGGAGGATCGAGTCCTCCCTCGGGCATGGGTGTGTGTGTTTGTCCTTAGGATAATTTAGGTTAAGTAGCTTAGGGACTGATGACCTTAGCAGTTAAGTCCCATAAGATTTCACACACATTTGAACATTTGATGACCATGGGGAGGGGGACTGGGTGACCGAGAGATCCCCAAACTCAAATCCAGAACAGATTAAATTAAAAAAAAAATCATTACATCTGCAAATAGACATACAAATCAGTTCTTCGTGATTTATTCTTAAGAAGTAGTATCAAGCTAATCTCATACCGGAAAACACCTGAAATAGAGCTAACACCACACTTGTACTAACACCTAGAAAAAAAAAAATCGAAAATTCATAAAATAATTGAAATTTTACACCGGGAAAGGGCTCTTTGGAATCTGCACACAACGACCAATCTTTTAATCAACATGGACATCTGAGACCACATGGCTGACTGAAGGCAGAACTAAGTAACTACAAGTAATATTCAAAAATGAAAAAGCGAGGGACGATTTACACATCGCGCATGTATTCGCTTGAAGTTACATGGTATGAGCTATTCTTTAAGCAAAACGGTACTACAAACTCATTGATCATAGGGCCACGTGGTGAACATAAAGGTCTGGTCGAATACAAATTAACGTAAGAACAAGTGCCAGTAAATCTCCAAAAATCACGATTTGATAATTACAAAAATGGCTCAAATGGCTCTGAGCACTATGGGACTCAACTGCAGAGGTCATTAGTCCCCTAGAACTTAGAACTAGTTAAACCTAACTAACCTAAGGACATCACAAACGTCCATGCCCGAGGCAGGATTCGAACCTGCGACCGTAGCGGTCTTGCGGTTCCAGACTGCAGCGCCTTCAACCGCACGGACACTTCGGCCGGCTTGATAATTACAGATATGGAGTTTAGGAAAGGGGGTTACATGTATGCAGCTGTAGAGGAAGGAAAATGCGACATTCCAGTGTAATACGAACACACTCACGTGGTCTACCACCGAAGCAAAGGAAGCAATCTCACATTTACCTTACACACTTAATAAGGCAAGTATTTGGCTAAATTTTGCAGATGAAAACATCTCGCGAATTAACTGAGCTATCATCATAGCTGAAAGAGAAGAGGCTAATGACCCATTAAGATCACCTTAAACAGATTCAGTATCTTCATCCTCACTAGTGAAACGCAAAAACCACTCATCCTTGTCGTTAGGAATCTACTGACAGAGCGAGAGTTTCAGTAGGAGCCCTAGCCATCCTCTGGATGGCCCTTGATGTGGCCATTTTTCCGATAGCATCGGTAGGACAGCACCATCATTCTCCGGAGGATGCATTATCTCCACCTTTGTCCCGTTTCCAGTCAGTAAGCTCTCTGGGCTATTGGTACGTAAGTTCGAAGCGTTTTTGTTTTGCATGTTGGTATTACGGTCGCTTTGTGTTTATTTATTGGCTGATACTGTTTTTTATTTTTTCAATGTTGCTATACGTGTACACATTGTTATTTTGTCATTTGGAGATAGTGGATGGAGCTATGGCGCTAGAAAAGCCAAGTGGTCGGATGCCAAGTGGAGAAATAGGAACATTTCCGGCGTATTCTTCTGCTTGAATTCGGTAGAGGCGTGATAGCAGTGGAGGAGTCACAACCATTTGCGCCGTGCATGGCGACAATGCCAATGGCCAGAGCACGATAAAGTTTACTCGTTTTCAGGAGGACCGTTTTGACATCAATGACTCTCCACGTCCAGGAAGACCTCCGGGGTTTGATGAAGATCGTTTAAACTCATTAATCTACGATGATCCATGTCATTGTACTCGAGAACTGGCAAATGTTATGAACTATGATCATTCCACCAACGTGCGGCATTTGCATGCAATGGAGAAGTTTGAAAAATCGAGTGTGGGGTACCGCATGCTCTACGACAAAGACACAAAAATCAGCGGGTCGCCCTATGTGCATCTCTTCAAAAATGGCTCTGAGCACTGCGGGATTTAACATCTGAGGTCATCAGTCCCCTAGAACTTAGAGCTACTTAAACCTAACTAACCTAAGGACATCACACACAACCATGCCCGAGGCAGGATTCGAACCTGCGACCGTAGCGGTCGCGCGGTTCCAGACTGAAGCGCCTAGAACCGCTCGGCCACACTGACCGGCTATGTGCATCTCTGCTTATTCGTCATCAATTGGCTAGTGAACAACATCGTCAGCTTCTATCCTGTAACGTTACAGCTGACGATAAATGGTGTCTTTACGCTAACGCAAGGAAAATAGAGGATTGGTTGAACTCAAACAAAGCAGCAACTCCATGCATAAAGACCTTCGCGTATAAACCATAGAGTAAATATCTCTGGAGTGAGCATTGCGTTCTGCGCATGTTGTCAACATTAAACCATGATTGTCACATGTTTTCGGGACTTCGCTGTACGTGTGTGCTTTCCGCAGAGTTTGAAGTTTATAATATCAAGAGTTTTTGTTGTGTTTTCACCGTTTGTTGATAGTGTAATAGCCATGGTGAATTACTGTTGTTGCTACGGATGCAAAATCTTGAGTTTTACGTGGTTCCCGCTAGGTAGCAGCAGTGTGCGCCCACTTCAGTTCTAGTAAAAATGGTGTCGGGACAACAGAAAGCGTACGAACAACCACATGAGGTTTTACAACATGAGAGGGACTCTCAAACATTTAATATTTTTTGTGCAGTTTCACGAGAAAAGGAGTATGGTCATTTTTCTTTGCCGAAAACAGTTGCAGGAAGCACATATCTCGATATGCTTGAGAACTTTCTTTTCCCACAGTTGGAGACTGAATCGAAAGACGTCAGCGCGACACTGGCATCTGGAAGTGCGGGAATTTTTAAGTCAAAGGATTACTGAACGATGGATCGGTCGCAGTTGACCAAATGATTCAGCCTTACATTACTGACCTCAAAGGTCACCGGACCTGACAGGAAGTGATTATTTCTTGTGAGGCTTTATAAAAGACTCTCTTTACGTGCCTCCGTTGCGAAGAACAATGAATGAACTGCGACATCGCATAACAGCAGCTGCGGAAGCTGTAACTCGAGACGTGCTCGCTGTAGCGTGGGAACAATTTGAATACCGCATTGACATACGCTGTGCATCTGAAGCGGGGCACATTGAATACCTATAAAAGGTAAGAAAAAAAAAACTTTGAGTTTCCCGTACATCAAAACACGAAATTCATTGTATATGTTTATTAGTTTCAGAAATATGGACGTGCCAAAACGGATGATTCTTTTTGATACACCCTGTCTAAATAAGAAATAAATGGGAAGTTGTTAGAAGGTATAGTTTAAATTATTTATTAATACTTACTCCCTAAAATCTGAATAACTAAGGAAAGCCACAGAAAAATGTGATTTGTAAACAAACTATGCCAAATAGAAAAAAAAAGAATGGCAGCATGACATTTCTCGGAAACTTCCGTATAACGTCATGTACAATAGGTATATTAAATATTTAAATTATCAATGTCAGCAGTTGTCTTACCAAGATGTTGGTTTGGCTTCAGCTGTCCTAGACACAGATTTTATAAGGGGGGTGGCCATCTTAAAATGGGGAGTTTGTTGTAGGCTTGTCTTGGGGGGGGGGGGGGGGGGCAATCTTTGTGAGTCGTGTTTGATGAGCGGCAACATAGTCCCCAAGTCTGGACCTAGAGAACCTCATGGTTGGTCGTTTGTAGATACCTGATTTTTTTTTTTCGGTTTGTGTGTGCGGAATTATTCTAAATGCTCAATCTGGACTTAGAGAATTTCGTGGTGGTTCGCTTTCAGATAGAGCAAGCTCGTGGGGTCTTTATCAATTTTAGGCTGATGCAACCAACTACATGTTGGACTTAAAGTAATTATGGTAGGAAGCCAGTGCGGTGCTTGTAGTATGAACTGGTGCTGCGAAACTTTAACGATTTTCTGGGGAAAGCTCACAGGATTTATCGTGAATTAGGTGATAGCTTCCACTGACGTTCAAACCCTCAATCTGACTGTGAGTTTTCAAGGATAAACTGTGAATTATATTTTATTTTATTTTTCGTGTTTATGGAAGAAGCCGTAGTCTTCAGTTACAGAAAAAACTTTAACCAAAAATGAGAGCGCACCTAATTTCTAGTGTAGCAATTCCTCCCAGTATTTATTTTAAAAAAAATTGAGTACATTCCGACTGGTGTGACTTCGCACCCTCAGATTAGAGCTCTTGATAGAATATCGATTTACCAATATATCGGTATTTTTTCAGAGAAATGTAGACATACGTAGGCGACATTTTTCTCGCCGGTATATCGATACCGAAATGGCAGTATCGAGTGCCGATGCTCTTATATTATATTTTTTTCGCAATTTTCAGAAAATATTTGAAATTGTTCTTTTGAAATTTTAGTAGAACATAATTTTATTTTCATTTTTTGAATTAATCTTACTACTTTTCGAGGTTTCATCACGTCCAGTGTTTCTCTTTGACTGTGTGAAGCAAGTGTAGGTGGCACAAAGAAGGAAACCAGTTACACTGGGGGTTGGCAATGTGAATAGAATAACAAGATTACTGATATGAGTAAATAGTACACCAGTCGCGTTAAAAATTTTTTAACGTAACTGGTATGCTATTCATCACATCAGCAATCTTCAAAAACAGCTGCTGAAAATTATGAGCGAAAATCTAATAGGTCTTTGCGGTGGATGGAGACTTGAGAGGGAAATGCTGACGTAATCCGCACTCGGAAGGAGCTCTGAGTACTATGAGACTTAACTTCTAAGGTCATCAGCCCCTAGGCTTAGAACTACCTAAACTTGGCTAAGCTAAGGACATCTCACACATCCATGCTCGAAGCAGGATTCGAACCTGCGACCGTAGCAGCAGCGCGGTTCCGGACAGAACCGCTCGGTCACAGCGGCCGGCTCGGCGATACCAGCATGAACTTCCTCACGCAATCTCGCCATTACAGCTGCTAGGTCGCTGGTATTTGCAAAAACGAAAAAACAGGGGTTCGACATGAAGTGTTGCAGACAAATCCGATTTGTGACGAAACCAAACAATGGATCCGGGAGCTTTTATTGTGCCACCTACAAGCAGTTACCATTTTCAGCAAAGTGGTTATCACCAGGTGTGAACGTTCATCATTTCTCTTACAATTCTTGCTCTAAAGGGGATAAGCAGGCTGCTAGTTCGTTGATGTACAGAATATCCAATAGTAAATCAATACTTACATATACACCTCTAAAACCAACAGTACATTTACAATGTGCAGCCGATATTTTTATAGGCCGAAACGTAGATATTTTTTTCCATCGATGTATACACACATCAAAAACAGTTTTGCGCCACCTCGGTTCCGAGAGTTCCGGAACCTGTACAGAAAATTGGAAAGAGATCAACATAAACATCATTTTCGCCCTTTTTATTGCTCATGAAAACCACACATTGCATGTTGTACCATTGTATAGCGAGACCTTCAGGGGTGGTGGTCCAGATTGCTGTAAACACCGGTACCTCCAGTAACCAGTAGCACGTCCTCTTGCATTGATGCATGCCTGTATTCGTCGTAGCATACTACCCACAAGTTCATCAAGGCCATGCTGGTCCATATTGTCCCGCTCCTCAACGACGATTAGGCGTAGATCACTCAGAGTAGTAGGTGGGTCACGTCGTCCATAATCAGCCCTTTCCAATCTATCTCAGGCATGTTCGATAGGGTTCAGGTCTGGAGAACATGCTGGCCACTCTAGTCGAGCGATGTCGTTATCCTGAAGGAAGTCATTCACAAGATGTGCACGATGGGGACGCAAATTGTCGCCCATGAAGACCAATGCCTCGCCAATATGCTGCCGATGTGGTTGCACTATCGGTCGGAGGATGGCATTCACGTATCGTACAGCCGTTACGGCGCCTTCCATGACCACCATTGGCGTACGTCGGCCCCACGTAGGCCATCCCAAATCAGCAGGGTTCAAAAAATGGTTCAAATGGCTCTGAGCACTATGGGACTCAACATCTTAGGTCATAAGTCCCCTAGAACTTAGAACTACTTAAACCTAACTAACCTAAGGACATCACACACACCCATGCCCGAGGCAGGATTCGAACCTGCGACCGTAGCAGTCCCGCGGTTCCGGACTGCAGCGCCAGAACCGCTAGACCACCGCGGCCGGCAATCAGCAGGGTACCTCCACATTGTTGCACTCGCTGGACAGTGTGTAAGGCGTTCAGCGTGACCGGGTTGCCTCAAATCACGTGTCCGACGATTGTGTGGTTGAAGGCATATGCGACACTCATGAGTGAAGAGAACGTGATGCCAATCCTGAGCGGTCCATTCTGCATGTTGTTGGGCCCATCTGTACCGCGCTGCATAGTGTCTTGGTTGTACAGATGGACCTCGCCATGGATGTCGGGAGTGAAGTTCCGCATCATGCAGCCTATTGCGCACAGTTTGAGTTGTAACACGACGTCATGTGCCTGCACAAAAAGCATTTTTCAACATAGAGGCGTTGCTGCCACGGTTCCTTCGAGCCATAACGCGTAGGTAGCGGTCATCCACTGCAGTAGTAGCCTTGGGCGGCCTGAGCGATGCATGTCATCGACAGTTCCCATCTCGTTGTGTCTCCTCTATTTCAGAACAACATCGCTTTGGTTCACTCCGAGATGCCTGGACACTTCCCTTGTTGGGAGCCCTTTCTGGCACGAAGTAACAATGTGGACGCGATCGAACCGCGGTATTGACTGTCTAGACATGGCTGAACTACAGGCAACACGAGCCACGTACCTCCTTCCTGGTGGAATGACTGAAACGTATCGGCTGTCGGACCCCCTCCGTCTAACAGGCGCTGCTCATGCATGGTTGTTTACATCTTTGGGCGGGTTTAGTGACATCTCTGAACAGTCAAAAGGACTGTATCTGTTATACAATATACGCAGTTAACGTCCTGATGCAAAACTTTTTTTGGATGTGTGTATATGTGCGAAGTAAGTAGTCTAGATTGCTTAATACGTTTCTTTATTTATTACTACGTTTCGTCAGATCGGAAAGTACTCGTAAAACAAAATTCAGCGTCAGCTGCAATAAAATTTGTTACGGTGGTAAAGTCAAGCTATGGCACGCCACTCGGGAACGGCAGAGCGGAGAGGGCTGCGAGAAGAGGTCAGCCAATCGTTCGCTGACAGACTCTCCTCCAGGACAACACTATAGCTGCGGCCCCTATGTGAAGATAACACAAGCGCCGCGCCGCGCCCGACAGAGTAACAATGGGACGCGATCGATTCGCGGTATTGACGGCGTAGGCATGGTTGAACTACAGACAACACGAGCCGTGTACCTCCTTCTTGGTGGAATGACTGGAACTGATCGGCTGTCGGACGCCCTCCGTCATGATTGTTTACATATTTGGGCGGGTTTAGTGACATATCTGAACAGCCAAAGGGACTGTGTCTGTGATGCAATATCCACAGTCAACGTCTATCTTCAGGAGTTCTGGGAACTGGGGTGATGCAAAACTTTTTTTGATGTGTGTACATATTTCGCTTCTTTTCTTCGCCATATCGAGTGCCGATAGTAACATCTTTTTAAATATCGATGTATCAGATCACGATATTTTTAAAAATATTAGCAGTCCTATCTCAGACACACGACGCAACTGCAAGTCTAACCACATCCTACGGAGGCCCATTGAACCGTATCGTGCTGGTTTGTTAGTGGGCGGTACTTTAGTTTATTAGCACGTGGGGTCTCTGAGCTGATTTAAAGACGAAAGGTGAACTAACTAATTCTAATTTTGTCAGCTTTTACAAAACATTTATTCGTGACCCACCACAGCGTTAACAAAAGTACGTGGTGGGTCGCAGCGACACAGTTACGTCGACAGACCGGACACGTTACAAAACCTGCTACCCATCACATACATCCGCTATGAATTAATAAGTAAGAAACAGACTCAAGTAATGTAATGAACGGCAATCGGATTAAAATTATGTTACAGACATATGCCGCCGGTACCACAATTTACGGCGTCATACGCTCATAAAGTATGACTCGAAACACGAAGTTTCGTGAGTTATTTCATTTTACCGGATACATGGCGACCGCAGAATCTCATATAATTATTTTGTCGAGTAAAACATGTGAATAACAGCATATATCGTCTAAATTGAATCTGGTCGCGAGGACTAGGCCCCTTGCCGCCGAGTATGCTGGGAGCGTTATTTGTTGATAGAAGTAGGAGGTCGTCGTTTTCGCAATAGCTGCCAGCCTACGCGATCTAGCAGCAGTGAGCGGTGCATCATTATTAGTCAGTTTTAGTGACCCGTGACTGATAGTTCAAATGGCTCTGACCACTATGGGACTTAACATCTGAGGTCATCAGTCCCCTAGAACTTAGAACTACTTAAACCTAACTAACCTAAGGACATGACACACATCCATGCCCGGGGCAGGATTCGATCCTGCGACCGTAGCGGTCGCGCGGTTCCAGACTGAAGCGCCTAGAACAGCATTGCCACACCGGCCGGCTAACTGATAGTGATCGTGAGATAAGATCCGTATAAATTCTAAGATGCCCCGTTGGCCGGTTATATGCCTACACATTGATGCGCGGAAAATTACACAGGATGGTGGATTAAGAAAAAAATTAAACTATTGTATCTGTTATAGCAAGCTGTGCAGCTTGCAGTTGCATACATGAGTAGTAGCTGTAGAACTATAAAAAGAATGCGGCAGTTTGACAGTAATAATAGATAGCTGTCTCGCATTTGAAGCTGACTGTCTCTGTAATTTGCTTACGCGAATCCTTTTTAGTTCCGTATGTAATTTATACCACAGTTATAGATCAGTATGAGGCGGGCGCTTCAGTGGGGTGCCAGCCTGGTCCGACAAAATTTGTATTATCTAGTCCTATTTTTTGTCTGTATCCTAGATATTTATAGGCATCTGTTTTTTCCGTCGCTTCTATGCAGTCGCTGTGGTTATCCTGAGAGGCACCCACTTGCCTTTCTCATACTGTGGCATCAAGCAGTCAGGCCTGCAAGATGGGTGGTTTGCCAAGCGAGTGGATTAGCAACATGAATTCTCGTATCTTACGATTTTGTTATAAATTATCCTCCTGCATGAATAATACGCAACGGAAACACGCATCTGACTATAGAACTCTGTCTGCACACTACGCACTGGCAATACCACACTTACTTTTTGTCTTTGATTTAACGGCTTTTATACAAATTCGGGACATTATGATAACATACAATTTATTGAAATAGGCCACTAATCTCTTTCTTTTCACTATTTGATTTATTCATTAGCACACAAATTCTACAACCCACGACAATATCATAAGAGAATTTCCATACTACGGTCTCGTAATCTATCTACCACAACTGTGCACTCCCTGGATCGGATGGTGGATCTTTTATTATACCTCACACTTCGCCTCTCACAATCATTCTCCAGAAACATTCCTCCAGATCGAGCGATGCAGAAGGAACAGGCATACCCACAAAATCTTCCGAAACTACTTTGCTACTCCCATGCAAAACACACATATTCAAATTACAAGACATACCCAATACAACAATCTGAAATAATACACAAGAACCGTTACAACTTCATCATTTTCCGCTTTCCCACTTCAATCAATATTTAACCCAGTTTCACTCGACACTGCCCCAATTTGTAATTCCAGTTTCCTACTGTGAACTCTGGAGATAAACGCTCGTCTTCCTGTGCAATGCAAGCCAAGTGGCGTTGCTGGAAAAACGGCCGACTCACCTTGATTTTTCTCTCAGAGTTTAAATTCAGTGTCACACGGAATGATATTTCTTAAATACTTCAATTTATGATACACACGCAATTCTTAAATATATCAGCTTATTGTACACACGATATTAATTCTTAAATATTTCAGCTTATTGTACACACGCTATTAATTCTCAAATATTTCAGCTTATGGTACACATGATATTAATTCTTAAATATTTCAGCTTATTGTACCCACGCTAGTATCTCAACTTATAACTACACGTGGTCCCTTTGTGACCGTTGGTTTACTATAATCCCTTTAAAATTACCTGCCTCACTTTGTAATTTTCCCCACAAAAGATCCTAGGAAAGAGAAATGATTAGTTCTAACTACTCTTAAGTATTCCACATCCATACCATGCCTCCACGCTTTCATTACGGAGCACAACAGAAAACAGGTCTTCACAGCAGAAGGTTCAGCGCCAGAGAGCCGAAACATGGCCGAATTCCCGTCCTCTCGCACCTCTCTCGAAGTGGGAGAAGCACCTTGTTACCTTATTGGTCGGCCACGTTTCAGACGCCCCAAAGCTCTGGTAAAATTTTCCTCTCTTTGGTCTCACGGAAGGTAGCCAAAGGATCGACTCAAAGATGCTCATATCGATTCACTATCTGTGGTTAGCAGACGACCATACATTCATTCATTTACACCACACAGATCTCACCAAACGGGATGTAGGGATTTATTTTGCGGAAGTGCACATGTGATCAATTAAATAAATAACTTGTCATTCTTTCCCACACTGGTATCCGGCTTCGCTGTATTAATTGAAATTATTGAGTTACTTTTACACAAAAAATGTGTTGTTCTGACAAGAATTTCGTGCCTATTCTCAATGTTGGGCGGTACTGTACCCTTTCATCACCGGCTACCCATGCAGAAAAAAATGGCACGGTACTATCCTTGCAATGCGAGGGTAGTTCCGAACATTTTTTTTTTTTAAGAAAACTGTATTAAAACAAACGTAGCAATTCATCAAAATAACCAGGAGGAGACCTTAGCCCCTGGTGACCTCAAATAGACGACCAAATTATATTGTACTCTCCACAATCCGGAGTAACGTACACATACAAATATATAACAATCCACATGACAAATAAAACATCACATCATAGAAATGAAAAAATAATATTGAGATAAAAATTTGCTTTAGTTACTGGGATCTTCGTTACTCATGAAATTTTAAATGGCTCACCGTCCAAACACAGAGCAAGTAATCTGACATTCATAAATTGCGCTGTAAAAACCCTTACATAGCAAAGTCTAAATACAAAACAAAATCAACAAAAGAAAAAAAATTCGTACACTAGTTACACGTAGAATGTCAGGCTCCATACCATTACTCTAAAATATACCTCAAACCTACAGAGAAATAAAAACTGAGAAGAAAAACAATAAAATATTCCACAAGTTACATACTGGTTACGTAATATAGTTCGTCTAAGACATCATGTCACACCTCATTACTTATCATCACCTAAACAATTGCCACAGCTACTCGACAGTGAGTTTAACCTTATCCTATATCCATCAGTACAAATACCTGCTGCTGAGCTAGTCAGTCCATCAACTTTGATCAATACTCGCAATAAATAGTTTATCAATAAGTGCTTGAATCCACCAGTAGCTCTCTTATCTTACTCTACTGTTCATTTCTCTGTTGTCACACATATAGACGACAAGAACTTGCATTTCGACTAGCCTTCGTTACACTTTAATGTGAAATATCACCACTGTGATAATAGAAATAAGTGGCTTCAGTCAAAACACCAACAAGATTATTACTATGCACGACATCAAAATACATCAGTTAATTCCGATATTTGTTGTGCAATGCAAATTCTTCTCCCCTGTGACAACCTTACTGATAAATGCTACAAGGGCCGCTACGTTAGTATTACGCCACTGGCTAATAGTTAAAGCATCATTGTACCAAATATTCTAATACACATGCTACGTGAACTTGATAACCCAGAACAAACCAAAAAACAAACACTAACTATTCTAAACACAATTATTAATAAAATACAATTACGCTTGCTGTCCCTTCAGGAATGAAACATATAAAAAAAAAAACATTTACACAATTACAAATACATTATTCCCTATCTTGCGAGTCACACGGAAACATTTCATTCTGTGATTTTCTTGGGGTCAAAAAGTTGCTGATAATTTTCCTAGAACCACTGTCTCGGTGTCAAAGCTCTCCCATGGTTACCCGGACGAAAGTCTTTGAGTCACTCAATTCGGCATTTTGAACACGCACTGAACAGTAAACTGTATCTCTCATTAAACACAAATGTCATAGTCACTCTCAGAGTACCATCCACACGAATCTGTTCGTCCAAAAAAAAATGGCCCTACAACTACTATTACCCACGGTTCTGTCCTTTCAGTTCATGGTGTAATTAAAAGTCGTAAGTTTCAACAAACAGCACTTATTCCCGCGCCAATCCAAGAAATGTCTCCTACTACAGACGCAAATGTCAATGTCCCACTCTAATTGTTCACCAAACGACAACTGTCCTCTAAGTATACCAAGTGTCCCACATGCAATTCACAAAGCACACTTAACAAGTCACTGCCAAAAGTTTATGGATCCCACCATTCAGTGGTCAAGACAAAACAAAACAATCGTCCTGTCTGCTAAGGACAACATCTTTTCCACCTCTCACAATGTGGAAACACCAGTCCTTCACTTTCCACCTTATGGAAAGTCGCAGTCATCTTGTTTCACGGCTCCACAGTCCAGTACAAGTTAATAGCTGCAGGTAAAAAATGCTCGCCGGGCTCTGTCGCGCCTCGTCCATTCAGCAGTAGCGTCGCTGCGCGCGCCGTTGAGCAGAAGAAACCACCCGCTGTTGCCTCCGCGGGATACCTTCCCCAGTCGTAAGGGTGGCGGAACTCATGAATGGCCAGTGATACGTGCGTGTCGCCCCAGGCCGTTGACCTGCTGTAGCGGGCGCGTGGAGTGTACCTCGTCCCGACAATGGAGTGGGGAGTGCCGCGGCTGTGTCGCCTGTCGTCGTGGTGACGTCAGCTCGGCCCGTTAGCGGTATGGGCGTTACGACACCCAATTAGCCAGATCTTCCGTGCATCTCGCAACATTACAGACAAAAGGATATACAGCATTTAAATACTCATTGATTACATGTATTATCTATTAGCTACATTGGTAACAAAAGAATCTTTGTTCTAAAAAGAACATAAAATTATACACCCTAGTTTTCTACACAGACAACATACATTTATCTATCCTTTTTCTATAGATAGCCCACACTCGTGCTATTCTTTGTACCTGTCGTCCCTCATACAAAACATGAAGGTGTAAAATAAAGAACAAAATGAATAAGAAACAATCTATACAACTCATAATTACAATACAAAATAGTAAACTACTCTAACATCCTATCACAGTGAAAAATATTAGAAACTGTTGATTCTCACGCTACAATATACAATGAACCTTTTGTGCTTATGACACACTGAAATTAAAATCCCTTGAAAGTGTTCTAACAAAAAAATGAGAAAATAATCTACACAACTCTCAATTACCTACCACATGTTATTAAATAGTAAACTACTTTAACATCCTAACACAATAAACATTTTAGAAACTGGTGACTTTAAATCTACAACATATAATGCACCTCTGTGCTTGTGACAGACTGAAAATTCGTATCTCTTCACATACTTTACATTTCATTATATATAACAACGTTTCTAGGACACGTATGACAGATCCTGACCTCACATCAAGGTTCATCCCAACAAACAATAAAACACAATAATCTTTTAGTTATGGATCGGTAGCATCCCCTTTTCAGGAGTGTGCGCATTGATCACACTACTCTACGACTCTCACTCACCAGACATCACATTTTCCCTCTCATTCATTCCATTAACACACTAACAGAATAGGTCTAGAAGTCAGCTAACCTTAACACCACCACACTCACTACAACATACCATACCTTTGCTCCCTTATACTCAACCACATAACACATGAAGCTGTTTCGGAGATAGCTTTCCAGTCTCCGAATTCGTCCTTTCACTCTGGCACCTCTCTCCATCGGCTTACCTCTGCATTCACTTTATGCTAATATCAACCTAGAATTGCGACATTTCATCTAAGAACAAAAAATACACAAATTATTCATCCTGCAAAAAATAGCTGTACACATTCTTGGTACCGTTTTGATTAGTTATACTGGTACGAGGCTTCAACAACAACAAAAAATATTTTTCTCAAATCGCAATTGTTATGCTAAGAATTAGATCTACACCTACATTACATCTTTCGTCAGTATTCCACAACGTTCACCATCTGGGTCTCATACTCCCTTTACGTCCTTTCACATTGTGCAGTTGTCCTCATCTCTTCATTCGTATTTCGGCTCTCCGTCCGTCCATTACTCCATCATTTCCTGGTCTTCCTTCGCCATTGGCATTAATCTCTATTGCAGCATACACAGGCCTCTCTGTAACATACATCTAAGACATCTCCACATTATTCAATTCTACTCACCTTTATTTTACCGCTGCTTCATCACGTCGAATCTCCCTTCATCATTCACACTGCTTCACGTCGATTCTCTCCTCAAAAATTCACCTTTATCCACTACTATTTATCACGTCGCTTCTCTATCTACCATCTTTATTCACTCATTAATCATCACGTCGTTTCTGCTTGATCCTTATTCATACGACAAAAAAAACACGTACATACACCACTCTGTCGACTCCTGTTCATGACTCATTTGACCAGTCTATTCCGTCATACTTCCTGACATCCCGCCTGAAAATTCTTATGTTCGATTTGACCCTGCACAACGTTACACACCACAATTAAATACACTGACTATCTACCATAAATTGCCTACCTTAGATCTATCCTTAACTTTTCCATAATTTGATGTTAGAAATGTGATGAAGCCCCCGAGATTGTTTTCCCTTGATCGTCTCAATTAGTACAGCATTTTCATGTACAATCCGCCTCACTCTGAATGGTCCACTATACACAATAAAGAATTCGCTAGTTAAGAATACGTGCTTACACGAAAATTAAATGTGTGCAGAGAATATACAAGCTGGGAGAATTGGGCAGCCCAAGTGTTAGTAACTTTGGTGCTAGTGGCCTCTTTCACTAACACCAGATTCCGAACAACCATACACAACACTTCATTATAGCTGTCACCACGACAATGACATACTATAGATCAGATGGCATCTAATTTAAAAACTTCGATCACAATGTTTACCTCTTACATTACTTGTTTAGTATCTACAATAGTCGAATCACACTAATTCAACTGGACTCATTGGCATTATTACATAACATTTTAGCAACTGGATTCTTTGAAGAAACCGCTCTTTTACTTTACTGTTCGAAATAAAAAGTTGCAAATTTTACTGAGATCCCAGCCTAACAGATTCCATTACTGCCGTTTTATTCTCTGATCAGAAGTATGGTATTTGCATTCCTACATATTAGTTGAGTTTGTCTGCTACATAGACAATTTTCAGTGCCAGCTGCATGTGTTTTAGAGCAAGATATTAAGGGCTGATATGTTGGATTAGTTTCTCCTATTCTTCAATCTATTACGACATGAAAGAAATACCCGGATTCCATGCTCTCCTGTCATTCAGATAGTTTCTACCCTCGACACTATCTGACCTGTCTCCGTTCACGATATCGCTCTCATTACCCAAGTGTTGAAATGACGCGGAATCGTCTAAGCCTCTGCCTGCCATCACTATACCTCTGCGCAATTTCACTGGCAACTTCGTTATATGGATCCTAATGAACTCCGCTGGTTCGTATGTCACATCCAAGTACCTGTTTCGTCTGAACATCTCCTGATAGCATGACACTGAATCCCTTATACCACATTCGTTACGATTTGGCATCATCAATATGCTTTGCGTAACCTGGTCCTCCTTACTTTTCGACCAGAATTCATTTAAATAGCTACTACAGTCTTTAATAACCTCCTGCATTTTTGCTCTAGCCTCGTCCCTCAAATGGTTACACACAAACTTCATTTTGAGGAGCGGTCCCCACGATGAAGGTAATGAATCTTGGAATTGAGACAGCCACAGGCATGGATGTTGGTAATTATCAGGATCCGGAAAGCAAGTGTACGTTTGTACCGACACGAAGTGCCTCCTACATTCTTCTTCCGCATCTATGTTTTCCGACCTTGGACTATACCCAGTTGGGTTTGCCACCTGTTTTATCCGACACAACCGTTCTTCTAACTCTCTGAGTTCGTCTTCCTCTTTCTGCCTATTTTCGTTTTTTGAATTTATCTCACTCTCCCTCTGCAGTCTACCTGGTGGTGTTTCACCTTCGCTTCTGCACGCTAATTGCAACTGTGCTAGTTCTTCCCTATGTTTCCTATTTGTTTCTAATTGTGCCTCTTTAAACTGCAATAGTGATTGTATCTCCTCTTGGTCGGCATAAACCTCTCGCTGCGTACTGTCAGAGCCTGTTTCGCCTCTCATACTGATCTTTTCTACATCTGCGCTAATCGTATTCATTCTGGCCACTACCACCGCAACTTCATCCCTGTGTTTATTTAGCGCCATTTCCTGCCGTGTGACTTGAGCTTCTACGCTGTCTAATGCCCCTTGTTTATCTGCAAGTAAGTCCTCTACTATCTCTTTGATTCGCTCATCCGGCAACACGTCCCCACGTTCGGTAATATCGCTCTCTATTGCACCTACTCGTACCTCCAAATTATTGGTTTTTTCTTTCACAGCATCACATACTTGCTTTACCGCACCCAGATTCTTCTCCCCCTCATCTAACCGATTATTAACTGCGGACAGACGCTCATCGATAACTGTGTGGAGCTTCCTCATTGCCTCTTTATTTCCCTTATCCATTACCTCCAATCTTTCCTTATTTTCCTTATCTCTCTCCTTATTATCTCTATTGATTGCTTCTAATCTTTCGTTATTTGCTTCCAATTTTTTATTTATCGCTTTAGTCTCCCTATTCATCGCTTCTAATCTTTCATCCATCCTCTGTAAAAACTGCATTAGCCCATCGTTATTTCCTACTTTCGACGCGCTCACCTCGTTCGCCTGAGAAACCGTTGCTTCGCTAAGGGTAGCTGCACTTTCACTCTCTACCTGACCGAGTCCCTGCTCGCCCGCGTCGTTCGGAAAGGCCCCCGATAGTGAACAAAGCCCCCTGCATAAAGGGTCCCCTTGCAGCGGTCCACTGAACAATGCAGCCTCTTCGGAGTGCCTGCCGTCCCTACTCATTAACCCATCTACAGCTACTTCCCGCTGCACTGCTACGTTCACGCCAGAATCGTTATTCTCCATGGTGACTACGTTTTTCGACTGCGACCTAGTTACTACGGACATTACGCAAAAAAATTATACCACGATCTTCCAGCCTTGTACGATATGGCAACTAAAAAAAATAAAAGATCCTCACCAATCCAGAAAGAAATTGCGAACGGAAAAAACTTTACTTCTTAGCGCTATCACAATATATTCCATCAAAAAATAAAAAAAATTAACAGCAAACCCTAACAACAAAATATCCTAACAAAAATGATCCTGGCCACAAAATTATCGTGACAAAAACGGAATCCTGGCAACAAAATTAAATATCCTGACCAATAAATAATCCTGGCATCAAATTAATCCTGGCATCAAATTAAATATCCTAACAAAAGGAATCCTGGCAGGGTCGAAATTATGAGAGGCACCCACTTGCCTTTCTCATACTGTGGCATCAAGCAGTCAGGCCTGCAAGATGGGTGGTTTGCCAAGCGAGTGGATTAGCAACATGAATTCTCGTATCTTACGATTTTGTTATAAATTATCCTCCTGCATGAATAATACGCAACGGAAACACGCATCTGACTATAGAACTCTGTCTGCACACTACGCACTGGCAATACCACACTTACTTTTTGTCTTTGATTTAACGGCTTTTATACAAATTCGGGACATTATGATAACATACAATTTATTGAAATAGGCCACTAATCTCTTTCTTTTCACTATTTGATTTATTCATTAGCACACAAATTCTACAACCCACGACAATATCATAAGAGAATTTCCATACTACGGTCTCGTAATCTATCTACCACAACTGTGCACTCCCTGGATCGGATGGTGGATCTTTTATTATACCTCACACTTCGCCTCTCACAATCATTCTCCAGAAACATTCCTCCAGATCGAGCGATGCAGAAGGAACAGGCATACCCACAAAATCTTCCGAAACTACTTTGCTACTCCCATGCAAAACACACATATTCAAATTACAAGACATACCCAATACAACAATCTGAAATAATACACAAGAACCGTTACAACTTCATCATTTTCCGCTTTCCCACTTCAATCAATATTTAACCCAGTTTCACTCGACACTGCCCCAATTTGTAATTCCAGTTTCCTACTGTGAACTCTGGAGATAAACGCTCGTCTTCCTGTGCAATGCAAGCCAAGTGGCGTTGCTGGAAAAACGGCCGACTCACCTTGATTTTTCTCTCAGAGTTTAAATTCAGTGTCACACGGAATGATATTTCTTAAATACTTCAATTTATGATACACACGCAATTCTTAAATATATCAGCTTATTGTACACACGATATTAATTCTTAAATATTTCAGCTTATTGTACACACGCTATTAATTCTCAAATATTTCAGCTTATGGTACACATGATATTAATTCTTAAATATTTCAGCTTATTGTACCCACGCTAGTATCTCAACTTATAACTACACGTGGTCCCTTTGTGACCGTTGGTTTACTATAATCCCTTTAAAATTACCTGCCTCACTTTGTAATTTTCCCCACAAAAGATCCTAGGAAAGAGAAATGATTAGTTCTAACTACTCTTAAGTATTCCACATCCATACCATGCCTCCACGCTTTCATTACGGAGCACAACAGAAAACAGGTCTTCACAGCAGAAGGTTCAGCGCCAGAGAGCCGAAACATGGCCGAATTCCCGTCCTCTCGCACCTCTCTCGAAGTGGGAGAAGCACCTTGTTACCTTATTGGTCGGCCACGTTTCAGACGCCCCAAAGCTCTGGTAAAATTTTCCTCTCTTTGGTCTCACGGAAGGTAGCCAAAGGATCGACTCAAAGATGCTCATATCGATTCACTATCTGTGGTTAGCAGACGACCATACATTCATTCATTTACACCACACAGATCTCACCAAACGGGATGTAGGGATTTATTTTGCGGAAGTGCACATGTGATCAATTAAATAAATAACTTGTCATTCTTTCCCACACTGGTATCCGGCTTCGCTGTATTAATTGAAATTATTGAGTTACTTTTACACAAAAAATGTGTTGTTCTGACAAGAATTTCGTGCCTATTCTCAATGTTGGGCGGTACTGTACCCTTTCAATCCAATATGTAATCTTCTTGTTTAGTGTGTTTTCCCTTGACTATGCTATTTTTCTTACATTTGTCTGTTCCAAAAGCCATATTTATATCATTGCTGAATACTTCTTTTATCTTTAGTAATTGGTTGAGTTGTTAATTTGTTGCTGCCAGTAGTTTTAGATCATCCATGTATAGTAACTGTGTGATTTTGTGTTGATATGTTCCAGTAATTATCCAGTATTATTATTATTATTATTATTGTAAGTTTATCGTACAAGTCAGCCAGTATGGTGGCGCATCAGAGTGCAAATTAGTATGAAGGTTGAAGGGAGAATTTCATTTCGACACTTTTGATTTTCTTTCTTTTGGGGTCGACTGTATTTCACTTACACTATACATGGTGTAAGGGATCACAGTGCTTTTACTTGCACTCTGTGGGTATATGGCCGGCCGCAGTGGCCGAGCGGTTCTAGGCGCTGCAGTCTGGAACCGCGCGACCGCTAAGGTCGCAGGTTCGAATCCTGCCTCGGGCATGGATGTGTGTGACGTCCTTCGGTTAGTTAGGTTTAAGTAGTTCTAAGTTGTAGGGGACTGATGACCTCAGAAGTTAAGTCCCATAGTGCTCAGAGCCATTTAATGTATGGCACCGATCAACAATCACTGCCTATTTATTTAATATTTACTGTTTTGAAACAATGAATCACTCATTCTCACATAACTAGCTGTCAAAATATAAAATAACCTAACGTTAAATAAGGACGCACTTTGGGATGACTGCGGGGAGCACTCTGTTTGTTGCCCTAGCCGTTAAGAAGGGTGGGCGTAAGTGTAACCAGTCCATTTCGCACTTGCCGCTGTATCTGGGAACGCTGCGGATTGTTGACGTGTTCTGCTATTGGTTGCTCGGAATGACGTACGGGCGGTATAATTGCGCTCACTCCAAATGGAACACGGTACCTAAACTGTTTGCGTTGTGCGTGCAGCACATAAAACAAATATAAAAAAAACATTGGCTATTACCATGTTCTTCTATAAAAATGCGTGAGAAAATAAAACTTGTTTTCCAATCCAGTAACTGCTGCGGGGAAAGCACGGGGTGAAACTACATTTGCTATTAATTTATTTTTCTACAGAATGGGAACGAAAATAAAATCCTTGTTTTACGATCTAGTAACTGATGCGTGCGTGTAGCAGATAAAACTACATTCGCTTTTGCACAATAACCCTGGGTTCGGTGTGCAGCGGCGGTGAGATGTGTGGACTGCTGTAGCCTGTTGGGGGTTGTGAACGACTGAGGGCTACGGCGGGACGAAGCCTCTCCGTCGTTTCTAGGTCCCCGGTTCAGTAAACGATATACACACACATTCGGTTTTAATACACGCTTCCACAGAAAAACGAAGGAAATGAAAACATGACAATAAAACTGAGCTCGTAATGCAAGTCTGTTGTCCCCCTGTACCAGTAACGTCCTTCTATTTTTATATTTTCTACAACGAAATCGCATTCCCTTTAAACTTTTATAGGAAGTGTTTCACTTTCCTGTGAAGTTAACGTCTGAATGTTCATTGATATTATTCACGTTACGAACGATCTTTACACTACTTCCTACTGTTGCTACTGCTCTGTCCATAGTTCTCGCTAACTGTATCAGAAAACATTTTCGTTTCTCTTCACGAAAGAATTGATTTATTTTATTCGTTAAAGTCTGATCGTATTATTCCATGTGATTGTGTGTTGACCATCAATTTCAGCAAACTCTGAGTGTACTCAGTACTAATAATGCATTGTGAATATAAACTAAGCTGTACAGTGCCGAGCTGCGGGCGTCATTCACGTTTCGTTGGACGCTTTCGGTCCCGTCCGTATGTAAAGAATGTTTAGTTCCGTATTCGGCGGTCCGCGAATGTACGTTGAGGTGGCAGAAGCCACGACATACCTCCTAATATCGTGTCGGACCCGCTTTTGCCCGGTGTAGTGCAGCAAATTGACGGGGCATGAAGTCAGCAAGTCTTCAGAAGCCTCTGCAGAAATATTGAGCCATGCTGCCCTTATAGCTGTCCATAATTGAAAAAGTGTTGCCATTGCAAAATTTTGTATATGAACGGGCTTCTCGATTATGTTCCGTAAATGTTAGATGGGATTCGCGGTGGCCGTGCGGTTCTAGGCGCTCCAGTCCGGAGCCGCGCTGCTGCTACGGTCGCAGGTTCGAATCCTGCCTCGGGCATGGGTGTGTGTGATGTCCTTAGGTTAGTTAGGTTTAAGTAGTTCTAAGTTCTAGGGGACTGATGACCACAGCAGTTGAGTCCCATAGTGCTCAGAGCCATTTGTTAGATGGGATTCACGTCGGCTGATCTAGGTGGACAAGTCATTCGCACGAACTCTCCAGAATGTTCTTCAAACAACTGCGAACAGCTGTGGCCAGATGACATGGCGCGTTGTCATCCATAAAAATTCCATCCTCGTTTTGGAACACGAAGTCCATGAATGGCTGAAGATGGTCTCCAAGTGGTAGACCACAACGATTTCTAGTGAATAATCGGTTTAGTTGGACCAGAGGACACAGTCCAATACCATGTAAACAGAGCCCGCACTCTTATGAAGCCACCACCAGCTTGCACAGTGCATGTTGCTAACTTGGGTTCATGGCTTCCTGTGTCCTGCGCTACCCTCTAACCCTACCATCAGCTCTTACCACCTGAAATCAGGTCTCGTTTTAGCAGGCGATGGTTTTCCAGTTGTCTAGGGTCCAACCGATGTGGTCTAGAGCCCAGGAGAGGCGCTGCAGGCGATGTCGCACTGTTAGCAAAACTACTCATGTCGGTGGTCTGTTGTCATAGCCCATTAACACTAAATTTCGCAGCAGTGTTCTAGCAGATACGTCCGTCGCATGTCCCACAGCGATTTCTTACAGTTATTTCAAGCAGTATTGCTTGTCTGTTAGCACTGACAACTCTACGCAGACAAGTGCCGCTGCTCTCTGTCGCTAAGTGAAGGCCGTCGACCACTGCGTCGTCCGTGGTGAGAGGTAATGCCTGAAATTTGCTATTCTCGTCATGCTCTTGACATCGTGGATCTCGGAATATTGAATTACCTAACGATTTCCGAAGTGAAATGTTCCAGGCCTCTAGCTCCAATTTTCAATTTACGTTCAAAGTCCTTTAATCCCGGTTGTGCGGTCATAACCATGTATGAAACCTTTTCACATGAACCATCTGAGTACAAACGATAGCTGCGCCAATGCACTGCTCTTTCATACTTTGTGTACGCGTTATTAACGCCATCATTATATGTGTACATAGCTATCCCTTAATTTTTATCCCCTCGGTGTGTAATAGACTGGGTAATATAAATACGGAAAGACGGCACCTTGGTTCAGGGGCAAGCGGGGAGAGGAAAGGCATTCAGTTGTCTCCTTGTCAGCCTTGGCTGGCAACTTACTGAGACGCTCACCTCACACCGATCTGCAACTGCGGCATAAATTACATACGAAAGTAACGAGGATTCCCGTAAGCTGATTATAGAGATGGACAGCTTCAAATGCGATTCAGTATACCGCCATTGTCCTGCAGATAGCAGCATTCTGCGACCTTTTTTATTACTTTCCTAGCTTCACCACGAATCACAGTTCCTCTATAGCTTCCAACTTTTCTGAGTGTCGAAGAGAAAGACATCGATGGGCTAGCAATAACTTCGTCACTCATTATTTATTCTGTATACTGTTAATTTCTTACAACAAAGAATACGAACACTTAGCACCGCTGCTAATACGCCACTACTGTTATAACCATGAAACAAAGTACAGTCAACACGAAAAGATCGAGTTCATGTCGAGAAGACAATGGGCTCAGACAGCCTCCATCTTTCCGAAATCGCACTGTAGACTAGATTTTTAAAAAGCGAATATTACGAGATGATTGCTAGCAACTGGGTTTTATCGCCTTATGATGAATAAAATCTTTACTCACGGTCACGGCTTTTAATGGTCCTAGCGAAATATATCTCATGAGTCAAAGAAAGCTGTGATGTGTCGGCAGCTGGGCCAACACCTTGTAGATAGAGGTGGCTTAAAAGGCACGCTGGACTAACGCAGACGGGCGTGAAGTACTGGAACAGGATACGTAATTAATGCTATGAAGAAAAGTACGTAGCTGGTATAATACTTATCTTTAATCAATCATTGTGGTACATCGCACAAAGGAGACTTTAATTACAATCACTGTAAGGCTAATGGCGCCTTGCTAGTTCGTAGCCATTAACTTAGCTGAAGGCTATTCTGTCTCTCGGCTAATGAGAAAGAAAGGCTTCGTACGTCTAGTCGCTAGCTCTGTCGTCCGTACAACTGGGCTGAGTTCGAGTCAGTCTCTCGAGACCTGCCTTGTGGTGGCGCTAGGTTTGCGATCACACAGTGGCGACACGCGGGTCCGACATGTACTACAGGACCGCGGCCGATTTAAGCTACCACCTAGCACGTGTGGTGTCTGGCTGTGACACCACAAGCTGCATAAACTCTGAAGGTTCAAATGGCTCTGAGCACTATGGGACTTAACATCTGAGGTCATCAGTCCCCTAGAACTTAGACCTACTTAAACCTACCTAAGGACATCACACACATCCATGCCCGAGGCAGGATTCGAACCTGCGACCGTAGCGGTCGCGCGGTTCCGGACTAATGCGCCTAGAACCGCTCGGCCACTGCGGCCGGCTAAACTTTGAAGGCGTCAGGACTCTCTGAGGGTGAGGCCTCGGAAGGTGGCCCTCGTTTTTGTAGCGCATGGAGAGATGGTGATGCTTTCTTGCACATTGCAGTTGTGTGTCCAGCCCAATTTAGATTTGTAACTATTATTGCTTCTCGACGCTTTGATGAAGATGGGAAGTTGATATTTGTTCCATTTGGGGTTAAAGATGGTAGGGACTCCCCATATTTTGGGGTAGTGAGCCTAGAATGACTACCCAGTACCGACTGGGTTTTGGATAGGTCGAGCTTTAACCGCATATCCTGCAGCCATATTGATACTGCACACAGATAGATAATGAGATTCTCGATAGCTGTCTTCAGATTTATTGGCTTTGCATTTAGGTATAACTGGAGGTCATCAACGTACATGATACTTGCAGCAGGACAAAAATGATGACAAATCACTGACATTCAAGGGAAAGAATATGAGACCTAATATCTAGCCCATGAGAACACCTGATGCTACCTGCCTCCATTGTATATTTACCGTACTGGCCATGAAGCATTGCTGGCGAGACGTCAGTAATGAGCTAAAGCAATGCACAGCGCTTGGCAGGAAATTTAGGCTGCTAAGTTTGGCTAGTAAAATCTCGAAGTCGACAGTGTCAAATGCTTTGCTCGAGTCTATGAAGCAACTGGCAGTTGCCTCTTGTACGTTCATCGCAACCTTCAGGCCATATAGTACCTTTATTAATGCAGGAGTTGTGTTGCGATGTTTAAGTCATTTGAAACTACCTCTTTAATTACTTTTTATCAAACACTGATCTACAGAATTTTCCCTGACAAATACGTCTCAAACTTAACCTATTAATTTATTACCCGCAATATACAAGCCCAACGTAATCTGTCTGCTGTACATTGACAACATGACTTCCAATAATTAACATAAAAGAATGGCCCTGAATTGCAAGAAATCCTAACAGTAATACAAATCCAAAAAAATATGAAACTACCTCCAACTCTGTTAATTGCCTAAACTCATTTCAGTCACGAATCCCAACAGAGCAAACCGCATTCTTTTTCATAAGTCACTTACCTCACAGAAAATCTTCAGAACATGAACTACAGCAATTACAGCAAGTAGCAGCTACAGCCAGCTAAATAAAAAAACTCTAACTACTATAGACTCTAACTGCTAGGACGCATATGGTGAGCGAAAGAAAGATTTTGTTGAAGAGCAAGCAATGTATTTAGAAAATTTTACATTGTTCATGTGACATCAAGTTCCAAAAATTATATAGTTGTCAATAATTTCACTGCCCAAACATTATCAACCAAACATCCGTCATCATACATTTTCTTATAAACACATCATCTCATCTCACTTTACAATCCATGTCCTACCAACACAGAGTGTCCACTAAGAATATCATGTCCATACACTTCCCTGTCCACTCGCTAATTGCTAGCCCGTCCAACCACAGAATGTCTTGCTAAGGGCTCAGAGCACTGTCAGCGACATGAACACAGTCTATAGCGCTGCAAACATACATACAGGCTACTTACAGGCTGTACATCGTAGGATGCAAATTGATGCTCTTTATTTACTTTGTGCAGTCAGCTAATTTCGACACTGCGTCACTTTCAGGAACCTGAAATTGATTTGTACCAACGTGGAAGAAATCACCACTGTCTACATACGTCGCTGTGCAGGTATAAAACGTTACACAGATTGCGTTCAAATAACAACGTTGAACTGTGATAGCTCTGCTTACAAGCAAAGGGTCAAGTTACGTACATTGATCGCATTTTACATTGTTTAAATATCGGATTCATCTTACGCACACACACACACACACACACACACACACACACATTTGAGGCTGACTGCCAGCATAGATTTCGCTTAAGAACCATGAAGATAAGACACAAGAAAGTAGTCCACTTAAGGATGCATACAAGCAGTCTCTTTCCCTCGCTCTGTTTTCGAGTGTAATAAGAAAGGGAAAGACTAGAGGTGGTACAGAGTACCCTCCGCCACACACCGTACGACAGCTCGAGAAGTAAGCGTAAAGAAGCGGATGTAAATTTAGTCTACGTATTAAGATATCACTCTATCCATTCATTGGCACACGAACCACGTGGAAGAACGTTGTCTCTTATTCATCGACCAAATAGAAGACGGAACCTCTGGTGCAGATAGTCTCTCATTAAAAGATCTTTGCATTAGCTCCTAATTTTCTCACTGCAGTCACTTTGTGAGATGTATGTGAGAGGTTGTAACATGTTTGCTCACAACACTTCAGAGAAGCAGTGTTGAGCCCCACTTTCGTCAGATTAACGCTTATCTGTCGTATTCCCACGAATCGTCCAATCGTTGACATATTGTCTTTGAATCCACATGATTTCCATGAGTAGGAGATGTCCCCATGCTAGTCACAGTCCCCTGCTAATTCTCTCGAAATCCCATCACGTTCCAACAGTGTTGTTCCATTGGTACGAACGCTATCTAGTCCTCCACACATCACTGACTACCTAGAGAGCTATAACAACGAGAAACATAGCACACTAACGTACAGGAGGAAATTCATAATCATGCAGAATATACATGGACTGCACAAATAAATTCAGAAGAAGAACACCTACAATTATGGATATTATTGAATGATGGTCTATAAATGTCACCCTGCACACATTATGATCTCCTTTATCATATTCCTATGATTAATACACTCCTGTAAATGGAAAAAAGAACACATTGACACCGGTGTGTCAGACCCACCATACTTGCTCCGGACACTGCGAGAGGGCTGTACAAGCAATGATCACACGCACGGCACAGCGGACACACCAGGAGCCGCGGTGTTGGCCGTCGAATGGCGCTAGCTGCGCAGCATTTGTGCACCGCCGCCGTCAGTATCAGCCAGTTTGCCGTGGCATACGGAGCTCCATCGCAGTCTTTAACACTGGTAGCATGCCGCGACAGCGTGGACGTGAACCGTATGTGCAGTTGACGGACTTTGAGCGAGGGCGTATAGTGGGCATGCGGGAGGCCGGGTGGACGTACCGCCGAATTGCGCAACACGTGGGGCGTGAGGTCTCCACAGTACATCGATGTTGTCGCCAGTGGTCGGCGGAAGGTGCACGTGCCCGTCGACCTGGGACCGGACCGCAGCGACGCACGGATGCACGCCAAGACCGTAGGATCCTACGCAGTGCCGTAGGGGACCGCACCGCCACTTCCCAGCAAATTAGGGACACTGTTGCTCCTGGGGTATCGGCGAGGACCATTCGCAACCGTCTCCATGAAGCTGGGCTACGGTCCCGCACACCGTTAGGCCGTCTTCCGCTCACGCCCCAACATCGTGCAGCCCGCCTCCAGTGGTGTCGCGACAGGCGTGAGTGGAGGGACGAATGGAGACGTGTCGTCTTCAGCGATGAGAGTCGCTTCTGCCTTGGTGCCAATGATGGTCGTATGCGTGTTTGGCGCCGTGCAGGTGAGCGCCACAATCAGGACTGCATACGACCGAGGCACACAGGGCCAACACCCGGCATCATGGTGTGGGGAGCGATCTCCTACACTGGCCGTACACCACTGGTGATCGTCGAGGGGACACTGAATAGTGCACGGTACATCCAAACCGTCATCGAACCCATCGTTCTACCATTCCTAGACCGGCAAGGGAACTTGCTGTTCCAACAGGACAATGCACGTCCGCATGTATCCCGTGCCACCCAACGTGCTGTAGAAGGTGTAAGTCAACTACCCTGGCCAGCAAGATCTCCGGATCTGTCCCCCATTGAGCATGTTTGGGACTGGATGAAGCGTCGTCTCACGCGGTCTGCACGTCCAGCACGAACGCTGGTCCAACTGAGGCGCCAGGTGGAAATGGCATGGCAAGCCGTTCCACAGGACTACATCCAGCATCTCTACGATCGTCTCCATGGGAGAATAGCAGCCTGCATTGCTGCGAAAGGTGGATATACACTGTACTAGTGCCGACATTGTGCATGCTCTGTTGCCTGTGTCTATGTGCCTGTGGTTCTGTCAGTGTGATCATGTGATGTATCTGACCCCAGGAATGTGTCAATAAAGTTTCCCCTTCCTGGGACAATGAATTCACGGTGTTCTTATTTCAATTTCCAGCAGTGTATATTAGAAATGCGACACTGTAATGGTGTCAGAGATTTTGTTGACAAAACAATATATTTTTCTCTCTCCTTGTTATTTTTATAACATCCAATGGAGTGAAATGTCAAACTATTATAGCTGCACTAACGTCACGCAGTGGAGAAGTCGATAAGGTATTACCAGATTCTTCTCTTCTGATATATCGAAGACAACTACGGTCTGCATGCTGAAATACAGCTTATGTGGTGATCCTGTTAAATATAAATGTATATTTCCATTGTAGCAAGAGGCCACTGATCAAAGTCCCTTACACGGACCAGTGTAAAGTTTTGTTGTCCATACCGTAGGAGGGCCATATCACACAATCAGTCGTGATGACGGGGTGTTGTGTGCTGTCCTTAGGTTAGTTAGGTCTAAGTAGTTCTAAGTTCTAGGGGACTGATGACCATAGATGTTAAGTCCCATAGTGCTCAGAGCCATTTGAACCACACAATCAGTCACAAGAGAAAGTTCCTGCGTTTTTCTTTCATAAGCAGTTTGATATATTGTTTTCTGCTGTAATACATCCCAGCTGTGTATGACTACAGATTTGTACACTGCCATACATTTTGTTTTTTTCACCATGACTTTGAGGTCCCTGTCAAATGCTAAACTGGCATTAACACGTTCCAAATCATTGGCTCTCTCAGAATGCTGGACACCGCATGATGTAAGTTACGCTGCTCCCACAAAACACAGGATGTTTGAAATAAAAGCAAAGGGTTTTTTTATTGACAAAATTGTGGAAGACGTCGCAACATATGAAAATTGGAAGAGTTTGCAACATTGTGGAGTGCCTCCAAACAGCTCTCTGAAGAGGATAACCTCTACATTTAAAGTCATGTTCCACAGTGATGGGGTAGCAGATGCCTCAGTGCTCCATTTTCAAAGAGACCAAGAGCACTGACTCCTCATATTAGGGGGGGAATATCACACCTAGGTATATGATCACTGCTTCGGTGTCCTAGGTGGCAGTCTTCATGACCACTAAATCTTTGCACACTATGTCTTTAATTTTTGTGGCTTACAATGGGTAACCACATGTGGAACAATGGGTATCTGCAGGACTTAAACCTGTAGAGCACAGGTGGTATGGATCATCAGTTGTCAATCGCACTGGTGGAAAAATGGAATGATTTTCATACATGCTGCTGAGTGTGTAAGTACTCTCATTCATCCATATTTTTATCGTATTTACCTCAATTTTACGCATTTTCCATCAATTTTCGTAATTTTTAACAGGTTTCCCGTAATTTAAACGCATTTTACCCAATTACTTGAGTTCGAATCCAACACTCTCGACAGCTTGTCATGTCCACAAAATGCCCCTTTGGTCAATCCTGTGATGCTATCAGCCAATGACATTAAAGCATGAATCTCAATTTCAGTATCATTGTTAAACTACTCCCTCCCCTTTCATTACTTTGTGACAGCTATATCCAAATGGACACATGGTGAACCTTGCTACAATGTATACACCACATAACAAAAGTACTGTTTCCTAGTGTAGGAAATAGCCATCATCAGAAAGTGTTGTGACTTGGCGAGACAGCCAAGCCACTATGAAGTAGCCGAAAGGCACGCGTTTAAGCTCACGCAGGCTGGCGTGAGGTCTGGAATAGTAAAGGAGTTGAGTCTAGTAAAAAAAGTACGTAGCTTCTGGAATACTTAACTTTAATCCATAATTGGTGAGCATCGGTCTGACGGTACATGCATCACAAGATAAATAGCAATTGATAATGGCGCCTTGCTAGGTCGTAGCAAATGACATATCTGAAGGCTATGCTAACTATCGTCTCGGCAAATGAGAGCGTAATTTGTCAGTGAACCATCGCTAGCAAAGTCGGCTGTACAACTGGGGCGAGTGCTAGGACGTCTCTCTAGACCTGCCGTGTGGCGGCGCTCGGTCTGCAATCACTGATAGTGGCGACACGCGGGTCCGACGTATACTACCGGACCGCGGCCGATTTAAAGGCTACCACCTAGCAAGTGACACCACAGAAAGTACGTGCAAAAACTACCTTCCTTAGCCAAAAAAACTTTATAAATTCTGTGAGATTTGATTAAAATTGGCCATCTCTCCCTATGTGGATCAGAGTCATAAAGTACTCTTGCATTCTTTGATCCTGAGAAAATCTCTAGATGGTCTCTCTATGCATCTTGTAACTGTTCTACTGGCTTTAACCAATCGTCCTTGCAACATTGTATCCAATTTAATTTGGAACTGACCAGAAGTATGAGTGCACTATACCACTACATTCGACCACTCGTCAAGGTGCAGAAAGAGCCGAGTTCCACATAATCAATACAATACGCTACAATATTTTGCTTTTGGGAAGAGCATAGCACATATTCCAAGCTTGCGCAACCTACCAACACCTGTGACATAGACCAGTATTCACATTTCAGTACCGTAACTACCATCCAGTGAGGACTGTTCTGTACCAACCTTACTGATCTCACCCAACCAATTACAGACAATCTCTGTAGGTGCACGCATGCCGTGGAGGTTAGCACTCCTTATTGGTGCATAGTAGTTACGAGTGTGATACATTTGAGAGTGTTGTGGCGATATAACAGACGATTAGGAAGATGAAGAAATGTATTGTTTACGTGTGATGGAGCTACAGATGGAAAGAGCTGAAACGTTTTACGTAAATCACTTGCGCTATCAAGTCTGCAGTACTGTTGGTGTATTTGGATTCCATACCAGTAAGATGTGGGAACGAGAGAATTGATTGTAGAACATGAACAAACATTCCCAAAGGTTTACGTTTCAGCCCTTACACATGATATAATGTTAAAGCAGTTCGGTTTTCGATACATTAGTCGCATGGAATGCAACACTGTTAATATCGCAATGCAGGAAATATATTTCCAACACATGACATACATTCACACTGCATGTTTTCTATCCTACCCACTATGGCAGGAAACTTTAACATGATAAAACTGCTACCTTCTACACCAAAGGAAAAAGAAACATAGTTTCTTTGTGATACATGGCACTATATAGCTTTCCTGGGGTGTACAGTGCTCATTATTCACATATGATTATAGTTCAGAAAATACGCTATACTGGCATCAGTCCTATTAAACGATCATCAGCAACAGAAAACGCATGAAACTACGTCTAATGACGAAGTAGACAAATGCATAGCAGTGGTGTTTGACATGTGAACTAAAAACAGTCTCTCCCACACATACGACATCAATGGAGCAAATGTATACACAAGGACTGCAGTACCTCACAAACCCCTGTCATTAACTTAGAATCACTACAGTTATGGAACTTAAGACTCGATTTATGTCTGAGATGTGGCAGAGGAATGGAATACTTTACATACATCTTTGTCTGTCGAGAGGAGGATGCCGAAATAGCTTTTCCATTGGCACATATGTGATGAATGCCCTCTGCTGACTATGGTATGGAGAGATTTGCTGTTAACAATGGCAGGTAGATAGCTCTCTAAGTCAGTTGTATACACATCAAATGCAGGTTATACCAAACAACTGATACACCCCAAGAGAACAATGAAGCCGGCTGGGGCGGCCGAGCGGTTCTAGGCGCTACAGTCTGGAATCGCGCGACCGCTACGGTGACAGGTTCGAATCCTGCCTCGGGGATGGATGTGTGTGATGTTCTTAGGTTAGTTAGGTTTAAATAGTTCTAAGCTCTAGGGGACTGATGACCTCAGATGTTAATTCCCATAGTGCTCAGAGCCATTTTGAACCAGAACAATGGAAAAAAATGGTTAAATGTGTAGTAAATGACCTGCTATAAGCTCTCTCTCTCTCTCTCTCTCTCTCTCTCTCTCTCTAGAATGGATCGTCAGTCTACCATCAAATCATACCTCGTTACAACCCCTCTCAAACGATTTCTCCATGTACTTTCTTCATTCTTTAACACAAAAAAAATGGCTCTGAGCACTATGGGACTCAACAGCTTAGGTCATAAGTCCCCTAGAACTTAGAACTACTTAAACCTAACTAACCTAAGGACATCACACACACCCATGCCCGAGGCAGGATTCGAACCTGCGACCGTAGCAGTCCCGCGGTTCCGGACTGCAGCGCCAGAACCGCTAGACCACCGCGGCCGGCTCTTTAACACAGATTCATGTCATTTTAGAGGCAGATGGTTCTCTTTTCCAGGGAAGCATCAAAGACAGTAGTCATTGTAAGCATCCCTGTTACCTCTATAGACATCAGAATGTAGGTTAAAAACCACGTAGTAACAGTTCTGTAAGGTATTTGTTAACTGACACAACATGATTGTGATTGGCACAGAGTGCAGCGAAGCACATTGTGAAAACTGTTTGTCAGAATTTAAAACATGTAAACAGTCTTGCACAGAGTCAAACTTGCGATTCATTCTGTAGTTGTATATTGCAGTCCCCAGGCTGGTATTACAATGCTCTTTAGCTAAGGACACTTTACAAAAATCTATGAGGTGGTTGCTATTAACTTTGGTGTCACACATTGGCTTGTGATCGAACATAAATAAATTTATTACTCTTAATTTGATGGTCATCCACATTAAACAGTCTATTCCAGCCATCTTATCACTGTCCATAGAAATGACCATTTCCCTGGTTCCTGATGCTTCCATTTCAAATTTTTCTCATATGCCTCTTGTTGTCACATACCCATTCTCATGTAAATGAATTTTCCTACACACCAAGTCCTACATGCCATTATGCAATAAAAATGAAAGACATAGTATCCAAAGATTTGGTGGTCATGATAGCCACCACCTAGGACACCGAAGCAGTGATCATATACTTGGGTGCGATATGCTCTGCTAATATGAGGAATGAATGCTCTTGGTCTCTTTCAAAACAGAACATCGAGGCATCTCCTACCCTGTCCCTGTGGAACACGAGTTTAAATGTAGAGGTTATCCTCTTCAGAGAGCTGTTTGTAGATGCTCCACAATGCTGCAGACTTCCAGTATTAAAATGTTGTTATGTCTTCCACAATTATATCAATGAGAACACCCTCCCCCCCCCCCCCCTCCGTCTTTTATTTCAACCATCCTGTGTATTGCGAGAGCACCTTTAATTTACAGCATGTAAGGTCCAGCTTTCTGAGAGAGATAATGGTTTGTCACATGTTAATGCCGGTTTAGCACTTGACACAGAGCCCAAAGTCATGGTGAAAAAACAAAAAGTATGGCAGTGTACGAAGCTGTAGTCGTACACTGTTTGGATGTGTTATAGCAGGAAACGTGTATCGAATTGCTTATGAGAGAGCAATTCAGAACTTTCTCTTGTGACTGATGATCTGTGGGATATGATCCTTCTGCAGTACGGGAAACAAAACTTTCCACAGGTCTGTATAAGCGACTTCGATCAGTAGCCACCTGCTTTAATGGAAAAATATGTGTATATTTAATAGGATCACCACATATGCTTGATGGTAACACACAGACGATATTTGTTTTCGATATATCGGAAGAGATGGATGCAGTAATACCTTATCGAGTTCTATACTGGGTGAAGACTGTGGTGTCACCGCCAGACACCACACTTGCTAGGTGGTAGCCTTTAAATCGGCCGCGGTCCGGTAGTATACGTCGGACCCGCGTGTCGCCACTGTCCGTAATTGCAGACCGAGCGCCACCACACGGCAGGTCTAGAGCGACGTCCTGGCACTCGCCCCAGTTGTACAGCCGACTTTGCCTAAGATGGATTACTGACAAATACGCTCTCATTTGCCGAGACGATAGTTAGCATAGCCTTCAGCTGCATTTGCTACGACCTAGCAAGGCGCCGTATTCAATTGATATTGAGATTCTATTAATGTATCATCAAGAGCGATGTTCTACAAATGTGGATTAAAGTTAAGTATTCCAGAAGCTACGTACTTTTCTTTATAGCATTCATTACGTATCCTGTTTCAGACCTCACGCCAGCCTGCGTGAGTTTAAGCGCGTGCCTTTCGGCTTCCTCTCATTGTGTCTAGGCTGTCTTGTCTAGACACAACAAAGACAGTGAAGCTTTTACTGTTCGAAGTTTTACTCCATTGGATGTTATAAAAATACCAAGGAGAGAGAGAAAGAGTGAGCGAGCGAGACACACACACACACACACATACACACACACACAGAGAGACAGAGACAGAGAGAGAGAGGGGGGGGAGGAGGGAGGGAGACTATGCTGTCAATGAAGTATCTGACGCCATTACACTGTCGTATTTCTAAAGCAGTAATCCCAGGAATAGGATAAAGGAGATCAGAATGTGTACAAGGTGATATTTATAGACCGTCATTCGATACTGATCAATTTTAGGTGTTATGTTTCTGAATTTTGTGCAGTCCGTGTGTACTCTGCATGGTTGTGAATTTCCTCCTGTACATTTGTGTGTTATATTTCTCGTTGTGATAGCTCTGTAGCTAGTCAGTGATAGGTAGAGGGCTAGATAGCCTTCCAACCAGTGGAACAGTACTGTTTGAGTGTGATGGGATTTCGACGGAATTATCAGGGCAAACATATTACAGTCACTCACAAATGTCTCTCAAAGTGACTGCAGCAAGCAAATTAAGAGCTAATACGAAGATTTTTACTGAGAGTCTATCAGCACCAGAGGTTCCGTCTTTCGTTTTCTCGATAAATGAGAGACGACATTGAGGTTTATGTGCCTGTAAATGGATGGAGTGATATCTTAATATGTAGACTAAACTTTCATTTGCTTCTACATGCTTACTTTGCAAGCAATAGTACGGTGTGTGGCGGAGGGACCCTGTACCACTTCTAGTCATTCGCTTTCTCCTTCCACTAGCAAACAGAATGAGGTAAGGAGACTGCCTATGTGCCTCCTTATAAGCGCTAATTTCTCTTATCTTATCTTAATGACCCTTTTGCGAAATTTATGTTGGCGGCGGTATAGTCCTTCTGCAGTCAGCTTCTAACGTCGGTTCTCAATAGTGTTCATCGAAAAGAACAAAGACTTCCCTCCAGGGACACCCATTAGAGCTACCTGGCGAGTGTAATCCTACAACTGGAAATAATTACTCACCATGCAGAGTGATTGTCATAATTTTAATAAATTAGCCTATCAATCGGATATCAATGACGTGTCGCTGGGCCGTTGGAAGAGAAGGCTAGAGTATCAGGGATATGATTCTGGTGGTGGTGGTGGTGGTTAGTGTTTAACGTCCCGTCGACAACGAGGTCATTAGAGACGGAGCTCATGCTCGGGTTAGGGAACGATTGGGAAGGAAATCGGCCGTGCCCTTTCAAAGGAACCATCCCGGCATTTGCCTGAAGCGATTTAGGGAAATCACGGAAAACCTAAATCAGGATGGCTGGAGACGGGATTGAACCGTCGTCCTCCCGAGTGCGAGTCCAGTGTGCTAACCACTGCGCCACCTCGCTCGGTATATGATTCTGGAGTTGAGGCAGTATTAGGCGTTTTTTCGTTGTGGAGAGATCTCTTAACAAAATTACAATCTGCCACCTACACTGGGAGATATGATCATCTTGATCAGATTAGCTATATTACCGAATTTAGAATACGATACGTAGTATAAACCTGATATTTACAACTTCTCTGTGCTGCTACCTTAAAAGACTTTCTATGTGACGAAGCATTTGATTACTTTAAGACATTTCGAATGTCCTGACAAAACTCAACCATCTGGTGAGCAAGCTGTATGAGACAGGCGAAATACCCTCAGACTTCAAGAAGAATATTATAATTCCAATCTCAAAGAAAGCAGGTGTTGACAGATGTGAAAATTACCGTACTATCAGTTTAATAAATCACGGCTGCAAAATACTAACGCGAATTCTTTACAGACGAATGGAAAAACTGGTAGAAGCCGACCTTGGGGAAGATCAGTTTGGATTCCGTAGAAATGTTGTAACACGTGAGGCAATACTGACCATACGACTTATTTTAGAAGCTAGATTAAGAAAAGGCAAACCTACGTTTCTAGCATTTGTAGACTTAGAGAAAGCTTTTGACAATGTTGACTGGAATACTCTCTTTCGTATTCTAAAGGTGGCAGGGGTAAAATACAGGGAGCGAAAGGCTATTTACAATTTTTACAGAAACTAGATGGCAGTTACAAGAGTCGATGGACATGAAAGGGAAGCAGTGGTTGGGAAGAGAGTGAGACAGGGTTGTAGCCTCTAACCGATGTTATTCAATCTGTATATTGAGCAAGCAGTAAAGGAAACAAAAGAAAAATTCGGAGTAGGTATTAAAGTCAATGGAGAAGAAATAAAAACGTTGAGGTTCGCCGATGACATTGTAATTCTGTCATAGACAGCAAACGACTTGGAAGAGCAGTTGAACGGAATGGACAGTGTCTTGAAAGGAGGATATAAGATGAACATCAACAAAAGCAAAACGAGGATAATGGAATGTGGTCGAATTAAGTCAGGTGATGCTGAGGGAATCAGATTAGGAAATGAGACACTTAAAGAAGTAAAGGAGTTTTGCTATTTGGGGAGCAAAATAACTGATGATGGTCGAAGTAGAGAGGAAATAAAATGTAGTATGGCAATGTCAAGGAAAGCGTTTCTGAAGAAGAGAAATTTGTTAACATCGAGTATAGATTTAAGTGTCAGGAAGTCGTTTCTGAAAGTATTTGTATGGAGTGTAGCCATGTATGGAAGTGAAACGTGGACGATAAATAGTTTGGACAAGAAGAGAATAAAAGCTTTCGAAATGTGGTGCTACAGAAGAAGAATTGGGGAGAAGAGGAGTTTGTGGCACAACTTGACAAGAGAAGGGACCGGTTGGTAGGACATGTTCTGAGGCATCAAGGGATCACAAATTTAGCATTGGAGGGCAGCGTGGAGGGTAAAATTCGTAGAGGGAGACCAAGAGATGAATACACTAAGCAGATTCAGAACGATGTAGGTTGCAGTAAGTACTGGAAGATGAAGAAGCTTGCACAGGATAGAGTAGCATGGAGAGCTGCCTCAAACCAGTCTCAGGACTGGAGACAACAACAACATGAGCCAAAAATTTGTCTGATGTTCTGTTCCCGCGATTCGGGAAGTAGCAAATATTAAGCTTATTAGAACAGATTTTTTTTTACCTGATGAGAGAATACTCAGAAGAAATGTAGCCTACGCCATACTGTTACAAGATTTTCACAAGTAACGATACTTCAGGGATGTGAAAACGAGAGTATACCCTGATTTCTTCAGTCTTCAGACATAATTCGTACAAAAATGAGAAACCTACATTTCGCATGAGAAATTCGGAGTGTGTGTTCAAAACATCCTTGCCTCAGATTGGGTAGAGTAGATGTTTTTAAACTGGGGGTTCTATGTCGTGGTCGAAATTTTTAGAACTACTGTACACGTCCAAGATGTGCCTGCTTCATTCGTAACGTCTGTGGCGAGTGGCCGGCAGGAAGTGGCGGTTTAGCCTCACGTGGTTCGCATGTAGGAAGAAAGAATTCTGGGTACTGGCTAGTCGGCTCTTGCACATGGCACAGGGACTACCGAAGTAGACAGTATACTGGGTGAGTGGTGACAGAAGTGGACGTGTGTGTTGTGTGAGAAGATTCAATATGACTTGCGTTTGCGCTGGAATATTATTCCCCCCATACAAATTAATCAGTTGATTGCTAGGTGACAGTCTCTCCAACCTCTGAGCGTTCAGTAGGGCTGGCGTCTGGATCTGGGTATGAGCTTGCAAACGCTGATGCATGTACAGATCTCCCCCGACCGGCGCCCGCATGATGACGTGATGTCTCTTCTGGCAGTGCAGCTGACAGACAGTGGACGGTGTGCTCTTTGTAGTCTCAGGTGTGTGTGATTAGTAAGATTTTTCATCATATACACTATATGATCAATATTTTACGGACACCCCCAAAAAATACGTTTTTCATATTAGGTGCATTGTGCTGCCACCTACTGCCAGGTACTCCATACCAGCGACCTCAGTAGTCATCAGACATCGTGAGAGAGCAGAATGGGGCGGTCCGTGGAACTCACGGAACTTCGAACTTGGTGAGGAGACTGGGTATCACTTGCGTCATACGTCTGTACGCGAGATTTCCACACTACTAAACATCCCTAGGTCCACTGTTTCCGATGTGATAGTGAAGTGGACACAGGAAGAAGCACGTACAGTGCAAAAGCGTACAGACCGACATCGTTTGTTGTCGTAATGTGTAATAGGCAGACATCTATCCAGACAATCACACAGGAATTCCAAAGTGCATCACCATCCACTGCAAATACTGTGACAGTTAGTCTGGAGGTGAGAAAACTTGGATTTCATGACCGAGCGGCTGCTCATAAGCCATACATCCCGCCGGCAAATGCCAAACGACGCCTCGCTTTTTGTAAGGAGCGTAAAAATTGGACGATTGAACAGTGCAAAAACGTTGTGCGGATTGAAGAATCACGGTACACAATGTGGCGATCCGATGACAGGGTGTAGGTATGGCGAATGCCCGTGAACGTCATCTGCCAGCATGTGTAGGGCCAACAGTAAAATTCGGAGGCGGTAGTGTTATGGTGTGGTCGTGTTTTTCATGGAGAGGGCTTGCACCTCTTCTTGTTTTGCGTGGCTCTATCACAGAACAGGCCTACATTGATGTTTTAAGCAGTTTCTTGATTTTCCCATTATTCAAGAGAATTCGGAGATGGCGATTGCATCTTTCAACACGATCGAGCACCTGTTCATAATGCACGGCCTGTGGTGGAGTGGTTACACGACAATAACATTCCTGTAATGAATTGAACTGCACAGAGTTCTGACCTGCATCCTTTAGAACACCTTTGGAATGTTTTGGAACGCCGACTTCGTGTCAGGCCTCACCGACCGACAACGATACCTCTCCTCAGTGCAGCACTCCGTGAAGAATGGGCGGCCATTCCCCAAGAAACCTTCCAGCACCTGATTGAACGTATGCCTACGAGAGTTGAAGCTGTCATCAAGGCTAAAGTTGGGCCAACACCATATTGAATTCCAGCATTACTGATGGAGGGCGCCACGAACTTGTAAGTCATTTTCAGTTCGGTGTCCGGAGACTTTTGATCACATAGCGTATGTTTAGTGGAAACATTGTGGTGGAGGAGGGTGCCTGCGTTGTCAAACATCGGTGCATACACGACCTCGGATATATTTAGCATTAAGATCGATTTGTTGTGGAAAATTAGTTTGCAAGATGTTTGCACGTAATTCTCAAACGCTAGAAATATGTTTTGTTATAAAGAAGAGTCACTTTAAGATGGTGGTGAGCGTTTCAAGTGAGCTATTTGACTTCTGTAAATTGTTAACAATTTATTTTGAAGGTAGAGCTTATGGATTTTTTACCTCTGCTCTCTATTTGTCCCCAGTATTAACCAATGGGAATGTAATATTCTGAGGAGAGATGGAAACCTCCATCTTTGCGTTTAGGGATGGCTTTATCAATAGCTGAAAATGGATTATCCTTTTTTTTATTTTTACGTATCGTTTCAAAGTAGTCAAAGGCACCTTTAGATGCTTTTTCATGGGTCACCCTTTTATTAACTATCAGTTCAACAGTTTGTTCCATATTTTCTGCGAACCAATTTTATCTCTCCATTTCCCGTACATAATGACGTACCATCTGCAAACGAGAAAAGCAAACGACGTGGTACAATTTGTCAAATGAAGAATAAACTGGAGGATATGCGCTGGTCTGTCAGAAGGCTGAGGAGGCACTACTAGCTCAGTGTCGTCTGGTCGGAACGGCAAAGATGGTTGCTGCAGTATCGGGAGGCCAAGCAGACGTTCCAAAAGGAACTACGAGCGGTAAGGACAAGAAGCTCGGAGAGCTATGTCCTGAATCAAATTGCATTAGACCCCTTATAAGTTAGAGAGAAAATCCGCTCTCCTATGGAGTTGTCAACAGTCAGGCATGGGGACGGGATGACGGAATCTTGGCAGGAGGCTGCAGAGGTCCTCCTCCAGTGCCTGTTGCCTGACGATAGTGCGAGTGGGGAAACTGAAGGAGAATGGCAGCTACGATATGATGACCTTGCCGAATATACACTCCTGGAAATTGAAATAAGAACACCGTGAATTCATTGTCCCAGGAAGGGGAAACTTTATTGACACATTCCTGGGGTCAGATACAGCACATGATCACACTGACAGAACCACAGGCACATAGACACAGGCAACAGAGCATGCACAATGTCGGCACTAGTACAGTGTATATCCACCTTTCGCAGCAATGCAGGCTGCTATTCTTCCATGGAGACGATCGTAGAGATGCTGGATGTAGTCCTGTGGAACGGCTTGCCATGCCATTTCCACCTGGCGCCTCAGTTGGACCAGCGTTCGTGCTGGACGTGCAGACCGCGTGAGACGACGCTTCATCCAGTCCCAAACATGCTCAATGGGGGACAGATCCGGAGATCTTGCTGGCCAGGGTAGTTGACTTACACCTTCTAGAGCACGTTGGGTGGCACGGGATACATGCGGACGTGCATTGTCCTGTTGGAACAGCAAGTTCCCTTGCCGGTCTAGGAATGGTAGAACGATGGGTTCGATGACGGTTTGGATGTACCGTGCACTATTCAGTGTCCCCTCGACGATCACCAGTGGTGTACGGCCAGTGTAGGAGATCGCTCCCCACACCATGATGCCGGGTGTTGGCCCTGTGTGCCTCGGTCGTATGCAGTCCTGATTGTGGCACTCACCTGCACGGCGCCAAACACGCATACGACCATCATTGGCACCAAGGCAGAAGCGACTCTCATCGCTGAAGACGACACGTCTCCATTCGTCCCTCCATTCACGCCTGTCGCGACACCACTGGAGGCGGGCTGCACGATGTTGGGGCGTGAGCGGAAGACGGCCTAACGGTGTGCGGGACCGTAGCCCAGCTTCGTGGAGACGGTTGCGAATGGTCCTCGCCGATACCCCAGGAGCAACAGTGTCCCTAATTTGCTGGGAAGTGGCGGTGCGGTCCCCTACGGCACTGCGTAGGATCCTACGGTCTTGGCGTGCATCCGTGTGTCGCTGCGGTCCGGTCCCAGGTCGACGGGCACGTGCACCTTCCGCCGACCACTGGCGACAACATCGATGTACTGTGGAGACCTCACGCCCCACGTGTTGAGCAATTCGGCGGTACGTCCACCCGGCCTCCCGCATGCCCACTATACGCCCTCGCTCAAAGTCCGTCAACTGCACATACGGTTCACGTCCACGCTGTCGCGGCATGCTACCAGTGTTAAAGACTGCGATGGAGCTCCGTATGCCACGGCAAACTGGCTGACACTGACGGCGGCGGTGCACAAATGCTGCGCAGCTAGCGCCATTCGACGGCCAACACCGCGGTTCCTGGTGTGTCCGCTGTGCCGTGCGTGTGATCATTGCTTGTACAGCCCTCACGCAGTGTCCGGAGCAAGTATGGTGGGTCTGACACACCGGTGTCAATGTGTTCTTTTTTCCATTTCCAGGAGTGTAAGAATGATACTGCAGTCTAGCCCTTTTCTGAAGAGGAGGTGGCTGCTCACATAATATCGCTGAAGAGAGGTAAAGCTCCTGGGCCAGGGGGAATTTTGGTGGAGGTGGTGCAATTCTTAGCCCCCGCAGCTAATTGCACCACTCACTCACGTATTTAATGAGTGCCTCAGGCAGAGGGAGTTCCCGAAGATCTGCAAATGTTGTTTTCATCAAGAAAGGACCTGACAAAGACCCGGCAGAAACGAAATCATACAGACCTATATGTTTGTTGGACCTGCTTGGGAAGATTTTAGAGAAACTGCTGGCTGACAGACTGGCTGCACATCGAGTACTGTGCGGGATGAGCAGCAGGCACTTCGGCTTCAGGCCTGGGCGATCGGCATCTGATGCAATCGCCCAGGCGGCTGAGGTCTGTGGCTCTACCCCGTACAAGTACGTAGTTGGCATCATGGTGGATATCAGTGGCGCCTTCGACAACCTGTGGTGGCCTCCGCTCGTCTCCTGCTTGCGGGAGAAAGAGTGTCCAGGGCCGCTATATGGTTGTCTGAGGAGCTATTGCGAGGATCGGGAGGTCTGGCTATCATTCTCTAGTGGGAGAGAGGGAAAATCAATAACAAAGGGATGTCCCCAGGGTTCCGTTTTAGGCCCCCTGTTCTGGGACATCCACATGGAGCCATTACTGGATAACTTGCAACAAAGAGAAGAAGTGATAGAGGTGATAGCTTACGCTGATGACCTCCTGTTGGTTGGCGGCTATAGCCGAGAGGACACAGAGCCCAAAATAGGAAGGGCTATAGATAAACTACAACTGTGGTGCCATATCACAAAGATGAAAATTTCACCAAGTAAATCCACATACCTTCTGCTAAAAGGACAGCTGATCAGAAATCCAGCTGTGAGAATTGAGGGCTCACCAATTCTTCGGCGACGTGAGACGCGGTACCTGGGAATCATCATTGACGAAAGGTGGAACTTCGGGAAACACATTGACACCGTAATCCAGAGAGCCCTTCAAGCACTAAACAATCTCATATCCATAGGACATAAAAGATTTTATCTTCCCCCTCATCTCATAAAATTATGTCACAGTAGCATCCTGACATCAATAGTCGGTTACGGCTTGGGAGTCTAGACACAGACTCACGAGGGTAGTGCCCGCCATGACAGTGAGAAGAGTTCAGAGAAATATGATACTGAGATCCTTGGGGACCTACAGGACATCTCCATGGGGAGTCCTATTAGTCATAATGGGGCTCTGCCCCCTGGACATCAAAATCAGAGAAGAGTCTGCGTGGTACTGGGCCAAAAAAGGGAATACTGCGAAAACAGGGGACGTATTAGGCATTAGGGTTGAGGATAAGGGTGAGATAAGGCGAAGAGGTGAACAGTTGTGGCAGGAATCGTGGGAAGCAGAAGAAAAAAGTCGTAGAACCTTTGAATTTCTACCGGATGTTAGGGAACGACTGAGCGTGAAGTACTTTGAGCCAACCCGGAGATTATTCCACTTTCTCACTGGTCATGGGCCCTACCCGATATATCTGTGTCGGTTTAGGAAGAGGGCTACGCCCGCGTGTGAATGTGGCGCATCAGAGGGTACTCCCGACCATGTTGTTTACGAGTGCCCCCTTCTCAATGATGTAGCACCTACATTACGAGACCAACTACGCAACCATGACCATTACCACTTACTTAGACGAGAAGACACTTTTCAAACTCTAAATAAATTGGCTAACGAGGTATCACAAAAAGTGTTGATAGAATACCTGAGGGACATTGATTATTTAACAATTAACAATCTGAGACATATCTAATACCAACTGAGTCCAGTGCCCTATTCCCATACCGCCTGTGCGTGGACTTTCTTTACACGTACAGGACTAGGCTGGAATCCACCACGTACAGGACTAGGCTGAGTGGGGTACAACACCACCGATATAGGACAGGCACCGGATATGACGTAAAATGAAATTAGTTAGTAGGACTTAGAATTACGAAATTTAGTTACGAACCTGCAGCGATTAACATCCTTGGCCTGCCCAGTGTCAGGGGCACGCTCATCGGCATTAGCTCGATGAGCAAGGCTCCATAAGTAGGTTTTTGTAATGCTGACACACCTGTGACGCTACAGGCAGTAGAGACTAGTTATAGGTAGGCTTTCTGAAGAGAATATTAATAATAAACAAGTTGCCCATTGTTTCTTAGTTCTGGCTGTAGCTCACTTAATAAAATTGTAATTAGCTGCAATCAATGTTTTGTATAAAGTTTTAGGACCCACTAATCACGTAAGGAAGTGGGTTAAGAATGTATAATTATAAAGGTTTTGAGAATAAAGAAATTAAAAAAAATGAAGAATAAAAAGTGATCGGGGATGAACGGACAATATCAGAAGACCATTCCTCCCCGAACGCATATCTGTAAGAAAATATTCAGTAACCATCGGAAAATTTTTTCCCATCTGCATTGTATACAAAGATAACTGAGAAAATGCTGATTTAGGGGGAGTAAATGTTAGACAGACCAATCAACTCGCACCCGACTCAGTTGCAACTTCACTAAACCGTAACAGACATTGCCGGCCGGTGTGGCCGAGCGGTTCTAGGCGCCTCAGTCTGGGACCGCGCGACCGCTACGGTCGCAGATTCGAATCCTGCCTCGGCCATGGATGTGTGTGATGTCCTTAGGTTAGTTAGGTTTAAGTAGTTCTAAGTTCTAGGGGACTGATGACCTTAGCCGTTAAGTCCCATAGTGTTCAAAGCCATTTGAACCGTAACAGACATTGCTTTGTTAAACACTTGTCAGTCTGAGCACATCCTAGCTCCTCTACACGAAATAAGACGACCGAGACCGTTCTGTGCCGGCAGATTCCGCCCCTGTCTACCCTAAACATATTGTTGCTGCCAGAGGTATCACCTCCATCTGTTTGATTTTCCGCTCCGTATACCAACAGTTAACCTATAAATTTAAACCTGTATTCTTCCTGCACACTAACTGAAATGACGCTATTTGCTGTTCTTCCTGATGCTTCAGTTTCAGTGTCCAGTAGTGGATTACGGCAATAATGGCATGGAGTGGCTCGATGAAGAAAAAGGGGTTCACTATCATGACAACTCAGCAAGACACAACAGAAGAATGAAAGACTTCGTCTGACTAATAGAAAACGTGGGAAAAATCATGAAGACAATGAAAGAAAATGAGACGAGATGAAGAAAGTGTTGCTGATTAAGTCTGTGGAAGAAGACACTGAAACTGGACACCTGAAAAATGGAATTGTCTGGAATTAAAACAAGGTCAGAGAGACACACACACACTATGTGATCAAAAGTATCCGGAAACCTGACTGAAAATTACTTAAAAGTTTGTGGCGCTCTCCATCGGTAGTGCTGGAATTCAATATGGTGTTAGCCCACACTTATCGTTGATGACAGCTTCCACTCTCGCAAGCATACGTTCAATCAGGTGCCGGAAGATTTCTTGGGGAATGGCAGTCCTTTCTTCACTTAGTGCTGCACTGAGGAGAGGTATCGATGTGGGTCGATGAGGCCTGGCACGAAGTCGGCATTCCAAAACATCCCAAAGGTGTTCTATAGCATTCAGGTCAGAACTCTGTTCACGCCAATCAATTACAGGGATGTTATTGTCATTAACCACTCCACCACAAGTCATGCATTATGAAGATGTGCTCGATCGTGTTGAAAGATATATCGCCATCACCGAATTGCTCTTCAACAGTGGGAAGCAAGAAGGTGCCTAAAAATATCAACGTAAGCCTGTGCTGTGATAATGCCACGCAAAACAACAAGGGATGCAAACACCCGCCATGAAAAAGGCGGCCACACCATAACACCACTGCCTCCGAATTTTATTGTTGGCACTACACACGCTGGCAAATGTTCACCGGGCATTCGCCACACCCACACCCTGCTATCGGATCACCACATTGTGTACCGTGATTTGTCACTCCACACAATGTTTTTCCACTATTCAATCGTTCAATGTTTACGCTACTTACACCAAGCGAGGCGTCGTTTGGCATTTCCCATCGTGTTGTGTGGCTTATGAGCAGCCGCTCGACCATGAAATCCAAGTTTTCTCATCTCCCGCCAAACTGTCATATACTTGCAGTGGATCCTGATGCAGTTTGGAATTCCTGTGTGACGTTCTGGATAGATGTCTGCCTATTACACGTTACGACCCTCTTCAACTGTCGGCGGTCTCTGTAAGTCAACAGACGAGGTAGGCCTGTAAGCTTTTGCGCTGCACGTGTCCCTTCACGTTTACACTTCACTATCACATCGGAAACAGTGGACCTAGGGATGTTTAGGAATGTGGAACTCTCACGTACAAACATGTGACACAAGTGACACCCAATCACATGACCTCGTTCGAAGTCCGTGAATTCCGCTGAGCGCCCCATTCTTCCCTCTCACGATGTGTAATGACTACAGATGCCGCTGATATGGAGTACCTGGCAGTAGGTGGCAGCAGAATGTACCTAATATGAAAAACGTATGTCTTTGGGGTGTTCGGATACTTTTGATCACATAGTGTAGAAGGAGTTTCGACGTATGAAATGTGGTGCTGCAGAAATCTGTTCAAAAAAGAGGGTTGATGAAATAAGAGAACGATTAGGAGTGACAAGGAGTCTCTGGAAAACTAGACGAGACTGCAATTGATGTGGCAGGTACTAAGGCACTCGGAAGTATCACTTACAAGGGAACCTCCCCATCGCACCCCCGTCAGATTTAGTTGTAAGTTGGCACAGTGGATAGGCCTTGAAAAACTGAACACAGATCAATCGAGAAAACAGGAAGAAGTTGTGTGGAACTATGAAAAAAATAATCAAAATATACAAACTGAATAGTCCATGAGCAAGATAGGCAAAAACAAGGGGAGTATGAGCGCACGAGCGCCGTGGTCCCGTGGTTAGCGTACGCAGCTGCGAAATGTAGGGTTTTTGGTTCAAGTCTTCCCTTGAGGGAAAATTTTACTTTTTTTATTTTCGCAAAGTTATGATCAGTCCGTTCGTTCATTGACGTCCCTGTTCACTGTAATAAGTTTAGTGTCTGTGGTTTGCGACCCCACCGCAAAACCGTGCGATTAGTAGACGAAAGGACGTGCCTCTCCAATGGGAACCGAAAACATTTGATCGCAAGGTCATAGGTCAACCGATTCCTCCACAGGAAAACACGTCTGATATATATTCTATACGACACTGGTGACGGCATGTGCGTCACATGACAGGAATATGTTGTCGACCCACCTAACTTGTACACTTGATGAATGGGTAAAAAGATTCTTCTACCTTGCCAGTTTCAGGTTTTCTTGTGGATGTGATAATCACTCCCAAAAAGTGATGAAAACATAAGACTTTCTCACATAAACTGAAAATAAAAATTAAACTTTTCAGTCGAGGGAAGACTTGAACCAAGGCCGTTTCATTCTGCAGCTGCGCACACTAACCCCGAGACCACGGCGCTCCTTCGTTCTCAGTCTCCTTGATGTTGCCTATCTTACGCATGGACTATTCAGTTTGTATATTTTGCTTATTTTTTTCATAGTTCCATACAACTTCCTCCTGTTTTCTAGATTGATCTGTGTTCAGTTTTTCAAGGCCTACCCACCGTGCCAACTTATAACTAAATCTGAGGGGGGTGCGATGGGGAGGTTCCCTTGTTAGTATCGACACTGGCAAGTGTCTGGGGGAGAATGGGGTAGCAGATTGGTAGAGAGAATGTGTACTGGCAACGCTGGATTTTATAGCGACGTACAGAACAGATTTAGTGTTGAATGACGTCTTCTCAGAATAAAGAGCGTTTACATAGAAATGTCTTGCAGTTGGTAATGATGAATGTATACCGTCCTTATAATTCCGCTGTAGTAAATCTGTGTACTCGTCTAACAAACCTTCACAATATTGTTCGCCCAAATTACATAGGTCGGAGGAGAATGGAGACACCTACTGGAAGTTTTTGCGTTTTGGACGATTAGTAATTTCTCCACAAGCTTCTGTCTTTGAGATGGTGTCTGCATGTTATCAATTTTGTCGTGAGTGTTGAAAGGCACCAGCAGCTAAACATGTGACACTGACACGCCAAGTGGTTAACTATCGGAACTGGTTTCGGCTGGTTCTACTGCCGCCCTCAGTGCGCAGTTGGCCAGGCTTCCAGCGTCACGTGTTTGCAGCCCAATTCGCGAGCCCACCTGCCAATGATGTCCCGGCCCTGAGCCAACAAGTGTAAGTCAGCAAACGCGAATGCCAAAACCATTTGACGCATCAGCGCAAAATGGATTTCTCCTTAGATGTTACGTGTACTGAGGAGCATTATATCGGCAGCGTCTATTCGTAAATTGAACATCTTGCTCCGATCCCTACAGTCAGGACAAACAACAAACGTCACATAATGTGCATGTAAATCGCCACAGGTCGCATATAATTTTCTTTATTATTAATTTCATTTTTCAGATGAAAGTATTTTCAGAAGTTCTTTGTGCTGAAGGCAAGAGCTTAAAGACTTAAAACTCCACCCGGGACAATCGACAACACAGTCGTGTGAATACCTTACCTGTCAACAGGAATTGTGCCCGTCAAGCGAAAATTGCAATTACCACCTATATTAGTACGCGATGTAAAGGTAAACTGAGTCACCTGCTTCAAGGAAGGAAAGAAGACTAGGTAGATAATCGACATAGGACTTCTCACAACAAGCTCGAATCCTGGGTCTATGTCGGAAAGGAAAGAGGGAGCAAAATATGTTATTATTGCTATCCCCCCACCGCCCGAATAAAACTTGCCGTCACCCCCATTATAAAGAACAACAGATTCCTAAGCTTTTAATAATTATAACAAAATACGTAAATTCGTTTTAATGTAATAACAATTTGCTTACATCAATGTTTAGTACTAGCAATTGATATAGCAAGTGTAATATCAACAAATTTTTACATCTTGATACAGTATGAAAACAAACTGTGCACGTGTTTCACTTAGCACTAAGAATGTGAACGCAGGTCTTTAGATTACGCTATATCAGTGTGGAAAGAGGGGAAATGTGTCTTAGTCTTTTTCCTCCAGCGTTCTGGAACGCTTTTCCTTTTCTGTGTCTTTCTTGCTCAGCTTCCTGAGGCTCGCCAGTTCCATCTGAGAACTCATAAACCACATCAGATTTGTTGTTGCCAGCAGGTTTGGTCAGTCTGTGAATGTATCTACCTGGACGGAATGTTTTCTGGCGCTACTCATTCCACAAACTAATCTATGTGGACTAGCTCTAAGGAAAAAAATGGTTCAAATGGCTCTAAGTACTATGGGACTTAACATCTGAGGTCATCAGTCCCCTAGACTTAGAACTACCTAAACCTAACTAACCTCAGGACATCACATACATCTATGCCCGAGGCATAGATGTACCTGTAGTAGCCGAATGGTTCCGGATGGAAGCGCCTAGAACCGCTCGGCCACCTTGCCCGGCTAAGGAAAACAACTGAAAAGTTACTTGTGTTAAGTGAAGATTGTAATTTTTTTAGAATTTCTTGCTAATTTTGGATCTGTTAATTTTCATGCTGCTTTGTTCTACGAAAGTTAGTTTAAAAATTTAGAAATTAATATATGTAAATATATGAATGACTTTAGTAAAATGTTATTTTGAGAGGAGTATGTGATGACCTCTTGGCTTGCTCTCGCACCGTCCCCCACGTCTCATTGTTCTTGCTACGTCGAAGTAGAATAAAAACTTGTTTCTGTCAAGAGCAACTAATTGTTGTCACGTTTCCACAAATCGTCTCGATGTTTGCGACGTTTGCTGGAACGTAAATACCGCCTGGACTTTCCTCGTAATATCTCAGCATACTAGTCCGCTTTCATGGAGCGCGAATGTTTCAGACATTTTTTACGGCTAAAGATGCTGGCATACGTTACGATCTCTACAGTTTCCTTTATTATATACGAATTGGAGGTGGGGAGAGGAGGAAAGTAAAGGAAAGGGAGTGGATCGCTTATGTCAGCTGCATCGGGAAATTACGCGAAATTAGCGGCAACGAGTGAAAATGTGCTCCGGACTAGGATTCGAACTCGAGACATTTTGTTTTCTAGGCATGTGCGTTACCTACTTGAGCACGCAGCGTTGTCGCAACTGCGCGGACTATTTCGGCACGCCTCACTGTCGATCCACATTCCCACTGAACACCACCTATCCGGAGTTCCTGTCTATTTCCTCCATGTTCGCTCTCTGACAAGGCGAGGCCACATCGTTGTTATCACAGATTCACTTCAACCTTTCACACTTTTAGTAGACCATTAAAACAACATAATGTGAAAGTCGTAAAGTGCACTACTGTGGCCATTCCGAGAAAATCGCAAGAGAAGTTTTACGCGTCTGTTATGTGGCTTATGTATCTGCGCGTAGCGGCTAGAAGTCGCAGTTAATGGTGGTGAAGTGATTAGCTTCCGAGCTACGTAAGACAAACTTCTGTGAGGCGATGGTTCGACTCCCGCTCAGACTCAATTATTAATCTATTTTTTCATCATGGCCATAGTATTGAATTTAAATGAAAAAAAACCACATGTATTTTCATTCAGTTTCAATTTATGTTTTCCATGTCTGTATGACAACTACCATACTGCAACTTGTGATGTCGAGAGCACATCCGACGAGTAATTGCACAATGCTCCTGTGATCCAGCACATTGTGACTTACTGATTGTGCATAATGTCATTTGCTTCGTTATTTACCGAGGTTTGATCTGGGCTTTCCAAGCATATCCCTCGTCCCTGATCATTTTATTACAAATAGTAAGTAGTCCAATAACGAACGAAATTCACTACAACTTCATGAAAATGCACCTTGTTTTTTTATTATATTACCTCTGCTTGCGTCGACCTTGGTCAACGGGGGATTGTCCCCCTGGGGTAATCTCGATTCCATAGTGCGATCCATTCCATGAGCTAAAAAATTTCTGATGAGACGGCTCATGTCCGTCCAGTTATACGACTGAAGTTGTTAGCCCCAGAAGATGTGTTCAGGCCGCCCCTGACATAGGGACACAGACGCCTTTGGTAGCCGCCCCTAACATGGAGTACCGCCGCTACCTGATATGTTTCAGTGGCTCTTCTGCTCTCTCTGCCGTTGGGAAGCTACGTTCCTCTTCCGCCTTCGAGACCGTTGGCCGGGCTTCCCCTGTAACCCTAGGTAGGGGCCCTAACTGGGTGCTCCCATGCGGAGCCAGATGGACCCAGGTTGTTTTACGAGGTTGTTACTCCTCCCCCTCCTCCTTCCCCATGACTTGCGAGATGGGGCCCCGGGCTTGGAACCGGCAATGGCGGAGTTATATCCACAGAGGTAAAGATAAGTCACTTTAAGGAAACAGTGAGGAATGCAGTATTATATGTTGCTGAGACGATGTCACTAGAAAGAAATGAAGCAGAACAACTAGAGAAAGAAGAGAGAAAAATACTGAGAAAAATACTAGGTCCCAAAAGAGGTGGAGAGAGGTGGATGCGAAGACCTAAGGAAGAATTGTACCGGAACATGAGAACAATATCCGAGGAAATCGGACTCAAAAGGCAAGGTTTGCTGGGCATGTAGTTAGGATGAGTATGGACAGAATGACGAAGAGAGTGTGGGAAACAACAGGGAGGACAAGGGGAAAGACAGGAACCAAGTGGATTGTTGAACTTCGGAAGGACTGGTTGGAATTGGGGATCATGGTCGAAGGAAATGAAAATTGGAGGAACAAATATACATCGATAAATATGCCGGATATCAATGACAGAGAAGAATACAGGAAAAGATTGGAATGTCACCAGTGGAACCGCCAGGAGAAACGGAAACTGAAGATTTCGGAGGAAGAGCGGGAGAGAAAAAGAGAAAGAATGGAGAGGTTCTGGAAGAAGAAGAGGAAAATGCAGACCACGAAGGGGCTACCCGTGGTCCTACAGAGGCCGTAACGCAAGAAGGAGAAGAAGAAGAAGAAGAAGATTATATTACCCCTCAAATGCCATATAAATTAAATAAAGTAACCAGTGATGAAAAAAACGTAGAATAAAAAATAATTCTTTGCAGGAATCGAACCGTCCCCTGGTCCACGAATATCTTGAAATGAGCGAACGCTAACCACTTTTTTCTTTTTCTTTTTTGCGTTTTGTTCGTTACTGTTCGTTGTATTTGGTCGTACCGGACGACACATGACATCCGTTGAAGATCGTTGTTGACCCCTTCACTCAGATTTTTATTACAGACACCCGCCAGTTCTCTGACGGAACGCGCTGAGTTACCGTGCCGGCATTTGTTGATTTTTTTCCTTTTTTATGTTGACTTTAGTAGAAGTAGCCCTCAGAATAATCGAATGAAGAGCGTTGCGATGTTCCTTCACCCCTGCGCATAGAATCACATGATTCATACAGCACTTTCATCATGTACTTACAGTTGGTCAGGATTGACCCTACTGAATAATCACTTGACCACTACGACTTTTTATGGTCGGCCTCTTTGCGCAGATACATCCGTTACATAGTAGATGCGTAAATCTTCCCTTGCAATTTCTGAGAATTGCAATAGTAGTGCACCTTACTACTTGCACACTATCTTGTTTTAATGGCCTACTAAAGGTGTACAGAGTTTGAAGTAAATCCGTGATCCCAACTTCGTGGCCTCCACTTGTGAGATCCCACAGAAGGTCGGACGTATTTGTGCACCCGCACTGAAGAAGGTGGACCCATTGCCCAGCTAGGCCTATCAAATTATATGAATGCGTGGTGTCTGTTCTTTCCGACGTCCGAAAGAAGAGACACCAAGCATTTATGTAATTTCCTTTATGACAGAATCGCAGCAGTCAGATCCACTAGACAATGGTTTTGTTTTATCAGACATTAACATATGTTAACTCGTGAAGCTGATTTATGTTAATCACGATTTTCATCTGTAAGGACCGGTCAGTCGTCGGGATACCATTTCGATTCTACACAGAGTACGCGAAAGAACTTGCCGCCCGCAGCTCGTGGTCGTGCGGTAGGGTTCTCGCTTCCCACGCCCGGGTTCCCGGGTTCGATTCCCGGCGGGGTCAGGGATTTTCTCTGCCTCGTGATGGCTGGGTGTTGTGTGATGTCCTTAGGTTAGTTAGGTTTAAGTAGTTCTAAGTTCTAGGGGACTGATGACCATAGATGTTAAGTCCCATAGTGCTCAGAGCCATTTGAACAAAAGAACTTGCCCCCCTTCTAACAGCCGTGTACCGCAAGTCTCTAGCGGAACGGAAGGTTCCAAATGATTGGAAAAGAGCACAGGTAGTTTGAGTTTTCAAGCAGGGTCGTCGAGCAGATGCGCAAAACTATAGGCCTATATCTCTGACATCGATCTGTTGTAGAATTTTAGAACATGTTTTTTGCTCGCGTATCATGTCGCTTCTGGAAACCCAGAATCTAGTCTGTAGGAATCAACATGGATTCCGGAAACAGCGATCGTGTGAGACCCAACTCGCTTTATTTGTTCATGAGACCCAGAAAATATTAGATACAGGCTTCCAGGTAGATGCCCTTTTCCTTGACTTCCGGAAGGCGTTCGATATAGTTCCGCACTGTCGCCTGATAAACAAAGTAAGAGCCTACGCAATATCAGACCAGCTGTGTGGCTGGATTGAAGAGTTTTTAGCAAACAGAACAGAGCATGTTGTTCTCAATGGAGAGACGTCTACAGACGTTGAAGTAACCTCTGGCGTGCCACAGGGGAGTGTTATGGGACCATTGCTTTTCACAATATATATAAAAGACCTAGTAGATAGTGTCGGAAGTTGCATGCGGCTTTTCGCGGATGATGCTTTAGTATACAGAGAAGTTGCAGCATTAGAAAATTGCAGCGAAATGCAGGAAGATCTGCAGCGGATAGGCACTTGGTGCAGGGAGTGGCAACTGACCCTTAACATAGACAAATGTAATGTATTGCGAATACATAGAAATAAGTATCCTTTATTGTATGTTTATACGATAGCAAAACAAATACTGCTAGCAGTTATTTTTGTAAATTATCTGGGAGTATGCGTACGGAATGATTTGAAGTGGAATGAGCATATAAAATATTGTTGGTAAGGCTGGTGCCAGGGTGAGATTCATTGGGAGAATCCTTAGAAAATGTAGTCCATCAACAAAGGAGGTGGCTTACAAAACACTCATTTGACCTATACTTGAGTATTGCTCATCAGTGTGGGAACTGTACCAGGTCGAGTTGACAGAGAAGATAGAGAATATCCAAAGAGGACCGGCACGTTTCGTCACAGGGTATTTGGTAAGCGTGATAGCGTTACGGAGATGTTTAACAAACTGAAGTGGCACACTCTGGAAGAGAGGCGCTCTGCATCGCGGTGTAGCTTGCTGTCCAGGTTTCGAGGAGGTGCATTTCTGGATGAGGTATCGAATATATTGCTTCCCCCTACTGATACGTCCCGAGGACATGACGAATGTAAAATTAGAGAGATTCGATCGCGCACGGAGGCTTTCCGGCAATCGTTCTTCCCGCGAACCATACGCGACTGGAACAGGAAAGGGAGGTAATGAATGTGGCACGTAAGGTGCTCTCCGCCACACACCGTTGGGTGGCTTGCGGAATATAAATGGAGATGTAGATGTTTTACTGATGTGTCATTGGATGACTGCTTGGCTTATAATCCAGTGGCAGGCAGTGCGACAGAACATTATCATTCAAAGAATTTTTGGTGGCCGTGGATACTGATGCAACTAAAATACTTTGTGTTAAATAATTTTGAGAGAATCACTATCCTAACATTTTGGTGATACATTGTCACTCATGTTCGCCAGAACAATGTTTGGTTGATTAGAGGTTCACATTGTCTCAGACAGATAAACGGACGAGATGTCACCATCGACAACTATCTACATAAATGACTTCAGCAGTCGATTCAAAGTGCTTTCTCGGTGGGGTTGTAGCTGGGGTCGATACCTGGAAGTAGACTTATTCCTTGATTTCGACACAGCAACGCACCAGCTGCGTTCTGCAGACAGCTCTTGTTGAAACTCTTTGTGTGTAGCAGCCGTTTCGTGGCTCTAGTAAATAGTATTTCTTGATATTCTCAACGACATGCGAGCTATCTGGACTTCCAGACGTAATGTGTACGCTTTCTCTGAGATTGGATGAGCTATCGATTTTGTTCGGTAGATATTTCTTCCCCTCTTATCGTCTGCTACCGCTGAATTTCTCTTACGGCGCCAGTCTTCCGTAATCATTTATTCTTTTCTGTTTAATCCTTCCTACTTTTGTTCAGATCATTGCTTCTCCCTTTAAATTATATTCTGTTTTCTTTTTGCTTCTGCTTTCCTTGAATGCATCGTCTTTTTCTATGCCTGCTGATTTTCCGCGTCTTCTTTTGTATTTGATTTTTCGCTTGCTTTATTACTTCATTTTCTTACACTGATCTAGATAGCGCAGTGTTTAAACATTGACTCGCATTCGGGACGAATGCGGTTCAAATCTCCGTCCGGCTATAAATATTTACGGTTTCTGTGAGTTCCCTAAATCGCTTAAGGCAAATGTCGGAAAGGTTGCTTTGAAAATGAATGGTCGACTTCCTTCCATTGACAGTCCACATTATTGAAATGTTCAAATGTGTGTGAAATCTTATAGGACTTAACTGATAAGGTCATCAGTCCCTAAGCTTACACACTACGTAACCTAAATTATCCTAAGGACAAACACACACACCCATGCCCGAGGGAGGACTCGAACTTCCGCCGGGACCCACATTATTCCGCGCTTGTGTTTAGTCTCCGATGACCACGTCACCAACTGGATGTTAACTTCCATTCTTTTTACCTTTATTTTCTTACCGTATACTTCTTAATCCTTTTCTTCTGCACAGTACACTTTAAGCTCTACTTGATCAGGGAATGCGAACGTAGTAAAATTACCGTCCACCAACGCTCTCTATACTCAAGAAACACAGCTCTAAAGAAAACGCCCAAGAGCGAACCTGTCCCTTTGATGCGGTGGCCGTTAATAGATCGTGTTTGTCGTTGGTCAACTCTGCGCATTTTCGACAGTTCGCCACTCATCCGGGTAGCACCACACGTTTCAGTTATTGGGCACATCGCTGTAGCTTTACTGTGAACGCATTTTAACTCATTTTATGCTTCGCAGTTATGCCAGCTTAGTTGCTGCATCTCGTCCAATTGATTTATCCTCAGTGCCTAACAATTCTTCCGTTTTCAGTTACAGTCGTTTTTACAATTCTTTCAGTTCTTCTACATCTTTTTCCCTCCACTTGTCCTGACTCTACAAGAAAGACACACAACTTCATGCGGCTGTTTTCTCCTCTTCGTATTTCTTCGTCGCAGCTTTATTGAACTTGAGGCTCGCCAACCCATCTTATTAATCTCGCTTCCTGACACGGATGCTTTCATTTTCCTGGATCACTTCGTATTTCTACAGTTTCTGTCATAATTTATTTTTATATTTGACCTAGGTTTATTGAAACATACTTCGCAGAAACATAAAATCATTTATACTGAAACATCCAATATAAACTGGTTTAACAATGATTTAACATTATTTTACAGCATCCACTTAGAAACACAATAGATATAACTAAAGAATAATGACATAACACCACTTGTAGACAAATTAGAATATGAGAAACACTCAGGAGATTGGCGAATGAACTTATGGATATTACATTATTAATGTAAAAGCTAATAGTACACCATATTTCATAACCACAAATTGAAATATCGTTTTAAATTAGAAAGGGCTTTATGTATTTGAGGATCTTCTTGACAGAATAAAATTGAGCCACTTGTAGGAAGGGTTACTTTAATTATTACAAGGTTTTGCAGTGAGGAGTTTCTGTGTGCTTCAGTTAAACAGCAAGTAAACAGCAAGTGGTTTCTTCCCTCTTCTGAGAGTTACAGAAAGAGCTGTCCTTGATGTCAGTTCGATGTAAATGGGAAGGAGTTGAACCACGGATGGTACACGTTCGAACCTTGGTTCCTGAAATTTTCGAAGTCAGGGGTAGATTATAATAACTCGTTGGATCGCAGATTGGTATTGACCTTTAAGACACATTGAAAAGCACCAGTCCTGTGCCCATTCTTCCTCTGCTTGTTTCAGTATCGATATTTCGAAAGCAGTGTGTTGTAGGCTATCGTTCATTGTGTGTGCCCTCTCCAACTGGTCGACTATGACATAGTAAAAAGTCTTAGATGACCTTGTGTCCAAAGAAATGAGATTCCCAGGCCTCTTCTTTTGTTTTTCAAATTTTTTCCTACAATTATCAGTCTACTGATGTTCATTTTACTGTTCCACTTTGGGTTTTCATTGTACTGCAATTCACTTTTTGGGACCGATACTATAAGAATGTTCCTGAGCCCCAAATGGCTACAAATTTGAGAGCCTCTCTAATCGCTGACTCCAGCACAGTAAAAATTGAACGACATGGGGCAGACGAAATCGACTGACATATTTCTGCAGGGGTACAAGAAACGTACATCATATTGCTGAAATCTCTTGATATGGAGAGCCGTCAGTACACACATGAAATGCGGCGAATAATCATTTACGGAAGCACTGAAACTTAATTTTTCGGAAAGTTTAATTCACGAAACTGTAATAGTGAACAGCGATGTTTTCCAACTGATATTGTAACTGATTTCCTAATGCGACTATGGACATATTAGATAGAATCCAGCACACTATGATATGCAACAAATGTAATGGCGCTTCCAGTAGAGGGCCAAGATTCCGGAGAGGACTTTATGGGCGGAAACTTGTCATGTCTCGTAGGACGTGGCACACTTGTGGCAAATAAATATTGTCACCCCAAACAGGTTAGTTGCTAATTGACATTCCGTAACGCCGTCATTTGCCAGATCAATTGTACCCAATTACAACATGTACTAGAGGTACACATTGTTTCTTACACTGTAAAACAATTCCCATCAGCACTGGAAGACTTTTGTTTATGACGTGCTGCAATTAACACTACTATTCACCACCTGTTACCCGATCGTCCGGACACTAGTCTGCTGAAACCGTCGGCCTTATAGAGTCGTAGCCCCAAGTATGACGAGCCAATGAAAGTAAGAATGCGGATTATGACAATTTCAACCTTTCACGGAACTGAAAATTGCGGAGTTTGTCGAATAAGAAGGTAGATTGCTCAGTCGTGAAACAAAACAACAAGCCAATGTTATCGCCATTTCAGTCAAAAATGTGTGTGCCTCTAGTTACCCTCTACATCTTATACATGCGACTGTTGGAATCTCTCATCAGCTCTTGCAGTAGCTGCTAATCAGAGCAGCCCTCTGGCTTACTGTGCCGTATGAAACAACGTTTGGCCGGCCGGAGTGGCCGTGCGGTTCTAGGCGCTACAGTCTGGAACCGGGCGACCGCTACGGTCGCAGCTTCGAATCCTGCCTCGGGCATGGATGTATGTGATGTCCTTAGGTTAGTTAGGTTTAATTAGTTCTAAGTTCTAGGCGACTGATGACCTCAGAAGTTAAGTCGCATAGTGCTCAGAGCCATTTGAGCCAAACAACGTTTACTGATTCGCCACCAGTCTATATATCGCCGTCCTCTTCCCTGTTGCCGCTTGTTTTCCTCACTGCCTCGAACTTCGAGCATATTGCCCACTGTGTCCATTCTGTCGCCTTCTCATCACCGATTACTGAAACAATCAGCCATGGATCTTCCCACCACCAAAATACCGAGAATAACCAACTTCCAACTCTGTTCTACCTCTACGAACACTTGACATCCACTATTCCTTATTTCCATTTTCTCTGACGACCATTACCACTTACTCCAATATAAAGGTGACCTCTTCTTTTCCCGCCCATCCTTACACACTTCCACCACATCATTCAGAAGAGAGCTGCGGACACATTTTACCGGTAGGTGGTGTTGCGCCGCGATACCGACGTTGACCTTGATCCCATGGGCCGACATGGTCCATGCGCTATTCATTGCTGCAGAATCCGCCGGGGGATTAGTGTCGAGGTCCGGTGTGCTGGCCAGTCTGTGGATGGTTTTTAAGGCAGTTTTCCATCTGCCTCCGCGAATGCGGGCTGGTTCCCCTTATTCCGCCTCAGTTACAATATGTAGGTGATTGCTGTGCAAACACTTTCTCCACGTATGCGTACACCACAATTACTCTACCACGGTGTGGGGCGGCGGTGGGGTGAGTGGACTGCTGTAGCCAGTTGTGGGGTAGTGAACCACTGCGGGTTACGGCGGGGACGAAGCCTCTCCGTACTTCCATACAATACAGTACAATGTACATGTCCTGTGAATATGAACCTCCTATCTCTAGTCGTTGAAGGTTATCTCTTTTTTCTAAACGTGAGTGTATATGTGTACGTGCTGTGATTGATTATAGTTGAAAAGAAGTGATTCTTTTAGGTTCAAGACATGTTGAATGCAATAATTACTTCTCTGTTGATCGCATGTATCGCATGACTGAGATAGAAGTTAGTATCGATAGCTGTTATAAACTACAATAATAGAAATTTACCTGGCCTGAGTTATGTTTTTACCTTTAGTGCTGCCGTCATGTAAAAGGTGACTGACCGGGAATTAAGAACAATTATGGGTTCCAGATCGAATAAACACTTCGCATTCATTATAAAACCACCACTGCTTTCCTCAGCCACGTATTGTTAGAGCCCCCATCAGTTGTTCATTACTTTATTAGCCACGGCGCTTTCATTTAGCCCTAGAGGCAATATGTAGAACATTCTTGATCCATAGCTCAAGCATATCGTTCCCAGTAACACCTTCACGCCTTTACCGTCCAGCCCAACGCTTCAAAACCTGCCCAGCTGGTCCATAGAATTGTATTTCAAATACACTTAGAAGACATAATCAGCACTGGTGAATAAGCGTACCTTGTATAACTAATACCACGCCAGTCTGGCCGGTTTCGCAACGTCCACCAGTAGATTTAGCAATCGCAGAATAATTTCGCTTTGCTATGCTTTTGTTGTTGTGGTCTTCAGTCCTGAGACTGGTTTGATGCAGCTCTCCATGCTACTCTATCCTGTGCAAGCTTCTTCATCTCCCAGTACCTACTGCAACCTACATCCTCCTGAATCTGCTTAGTGTATTCATCTCTTGGTCTCCCCCTACGATTTTTACCCTCCACGATGCCCTCCAATACTAAATTGGTGATCCCTTGATGCCTCAGAACATGTCCTACCAACCGATCCCTTCTTCTGGTCAAGTTGTGCCACAAACTCCTCTTCTCCCCAATCCTATTCAGTACCTCCTCATTAGTTATGTGATCTACCCATCTAATCTTCAGCATTCTTCTGTAGCACCACATTTCGAAAGCTTCTATTCTCTTCTTGTCCAAACTATTTACCGTCCATGTTTCACTTCCATACATGGCTACACTCCATACAAATACTTTCAGAAATGACTTCCTGACACTTAAATCTATACTCGATGTTAACAAATTTCTCTTCTTCAGAAACGGTTTCCTTGCCATTGCCAGTCTACATTTTATATCCTCTCTACTTCGACCATCATCGGTTATTTTGCTCCCCAAATAGCAAAACTCCTTTACTACTTTAAGTGTCTCATTTCCTAATCTAATACCCTCAACATCACCCGACTTAATTCGACTACATTCCATTATCCTCGTTTTGCTTTTGTTGATGTTCATCTTATATCCTCCCTTCAAGACACCATCCATTCCGTTCAACTGCTCTTCCAAGTCCTTTGCTGTCTCTGACAGAATTACAATGTCATCGGCGAACCTCAAAGTTTTTATTTCTTCTCCATGGATTTTAATACCTACTCCGAATTTTTCTTTTGTTTCCTTTACTGCTATGCTGTCCGTTCGAAATGGTTCAAATGGCTCTGAGCACTATGGGACTTAACATCTGTGGTCATCAGTCCCTTAGAACGTAGAAATACTTAAACCTAACTAACCTAAGGACATCACACACATCCATGCCCGAGGCAGGATTCGAACCTGCGACCGTATCGGTCACGCGGTTCCCGACGGAAGCGCCTAGAACCGCTCGGCCACCACGGCCGGCTATGCTGTCCGTCAGCACTATTACATTTTCCAGTTGATTATGCTCCTACCTTTATTCCTACTGCTCTGAAATGTCTCAGATCTCTGAGGTGATTAAATGCTAAGACTATTTGGTAGCGTACAGCTTTCAATAAACTTTCTGAATGTTTTCCAAATAAAAAAAGAACATACAGTAGAAAACGTGAGCGTTTTAATCCAATTAAAACTGCTTTAATCGCTATCCACAAAGTGAATCCTAATTTGATTCTCATTAAACAATCGAAATACGTCTTCTAGTATTCTGTTCCTTTTCGCAAGCCTACTAGGCGCACATGCGACAGACGGCGAGTCTCTGTCAGCTGTTTGTCGAAATCAACGCGAGCGTCACATTTTCAACATTTGCACAGTACTTCCGTCATCTGTGCCTCTGTTCGTGATGCTCCAATTCTGTTTCACTTAGCACGCAGTATAAGATCATTCAATCCACGGCGCAGTGGCTGCGAAACTTGAAACGTATTTGGGCTGTATGCTAGCTGGACATAGAGAGAGAGTCACGACTGTGCGGTTGCTAATTCGGTATCTCGCACACTTGCCGGAAGAAACATTATAGACACCACACCATAGCCTTATTAGGTAAAATATGTGTACTGCAGACATGTAATGGAGACGTTGGAAAAGTTGAAGGAGGGCAACTAGTTTCGTATTATCGCGTAGTGAGGAATAGAGCATCACAGATATAACAGGCGAGTTGTTGCAGCAATCATGTTTTTCACTGTGGTGAGATTGTTTCGTGAAATTTCAGCCACTAACTTTCTCATTTTGTTGTAAAAATGTTTTGTTGACTGTCATGTACAAAGGGGGAAATGACTATTTGATAAACTAAAGGAAATCAGAACTCGCACGGTAAGATTTTGGGGCTCATTTTTCCCCACATGTTTTTCGAGAGATCAAAGGAATTACCTATATCAATGGAATTACCTATGTTTTTGTACAATGTGAGGAAATACAAGAAGTCTATTACAGTGTCTTGAAGGAAAGGTACAACACTTGTCAGAAGATTAAAGGCACTCGACCTTTTCATTGTTTTGTACCCAGTTCATACAACTTACTAAACTATAAGATCACACCAAGTTCGCCTGATAGTGAACTTCATTAGTGTGGAAAACTTGTACAACAGGTTCTTCAAAATAAAGACACAGTGGCTTGTGTTTACGATGAACAGTGGTGGATTGGCGAAGTTGATAATATTGACTGTCAAAACCAAGATGTACATGTTGTATTTCATCACCCTCCAGGACCAAGGAAATCTTTTTAAAAAATTGAGAAGTATCAAGTTTGGATGCCACTTAAAAAATGTACTAAGGAAGCTGTCTCCCATGGAATTTACAACTGTGACTGGGCGAACTTATAATCTAACACCCAAACTGAGTAAACAAATTTCTAAAACGTTCAATGAGCAATGTACTAAAAACAAATAACAAGAGAACAATATAATGTAATTATTAGGCTGATTTTCAATAAAAAAAGTAAGTAATCATATTTATGATTGAAATATATACTGGAACTGATATATTTTATTCCATAAGCATAGATATCGTAGATGTTAAAAAACGAATTTTTGACACGTGTTTGTAATTTTTTCCGATAACTTTCAATTGAATTTCAAAGTTGAAATTTATACTGAAGTTTGATATCATAAAGGTCCAATTACTGAGAAATTTTGAGCTTTTTATCAACTCCCCCAACAAAGATATTGCAGGTCACAAAATGGAAAAATTAAAAAATTCCATTTTTTAAAATAGTGTATTTTATTAAGTGTAAGCTGCTCACCATTGATACACTATAAAAAGTAACTATACTATACAGTGTAATAGCAGAAAAAATATTAAAGCTGAGAAATTAATCTTTCTTTGGAAAACTACTGTTCAAAAATTGTGTTTTTTTAATTTGTGACTGATAACTTTTAACTATTAAAAATATATTAAAGAATAAATTCAGCTAAGTGATAATGATGTTAATTTGTAGCCCAGAGTGTGCTGAACTAAATGAATTTTATCTGAAAGGCTTAGGACAAGCCACTACTGAATAATTTTAAAAAAATGTAGATGCTTGCAAATACGAATAAAACGCATTCGGCCTGGAACAAATATGACTGCCATTCCAAAATTTTAAACAAGAATTTTTTTTAAAAAAATATTTATTTTTGTGACTACTAAACATTGGGGAATTCAGCGAGCAAATATAAAACTTTTCTGAGATGGCCAAGCAACCTGTGCTTAACCACTTGGTATGGATTGACCCGTCTATGTTAATTTCGTGAACTGAAAATTATTTCAACAAATATGAACTACACAAGAAGAGACTTTTAAAACACTTGCTAAGTGACTAAGCAACACGTTCTGTTAAACTAGCCACTAAAACTACCTAAAAGATAAATGTGTGAACTAACCTTTTTTGCTGGATTCATTTTATAGTGGTTCGTAACATCTTTAGTTGTGTAAAGTGGTGGAGTGTGAAAGCCCCATCGCAGTTTTCTCAGGTTTTCTTTCGATTGCGTCCAAATGGAGGAGGGGTGAGCGCGACCAAATATTCACTTAGTCCTGATCGTCGAAACAATTCCCGACTTTAACGCTAAGTCATGATAACTAATATTTTACTGCGAAACGTTACCAAATCTGTTGTTAAATCAACAGCATAGATGTCACGGGGAAGAGCTCACTCTTCACGTTATTGCTTAACTAAACTATTTGCAAGAAATCACTGTTCATCTTCAACAAAGTTATTTTCTTAGCAAAAAATCCACTTCAGGTTCCAGTAACTACAGCTATTTAATCATTATTTTCGTCAGCTGTACAGCCCCTGAATGAAGATACGTTAAATGGCGCATCCGAATACTGTAATAGATACTGTCTCTGCTATCCAAGTGGACGGCGAAACAAATTTTTGTGCTTTAATGAAGTCATCGATGATATTGTATCCCATCATACGAAATTTAATTCTGTGCTTTTATTACTATTTGTGTTCACCTTCGATTGTCTCATTTTTATAAAACACGAAGAATGCACAGTCATCTTCTTCCTTATTTTTGCTTGAGCCTCGCTACTATAGGGTCGTGTATTAAAAGAGATTTGTATTTTATTGTGAAATAACAATTAATTTGATGTTGAATATGTTGTTTGTTATTTATTAGTACTGAGTCTATTCCACTTTTTTACAATGATTCTCTCTGTATATTTTTCTGCCCTTTACATACATTGCATATGGTCGGTCAACGATCGTGCACCATGAGCAGAATTTCGTTTATGTATTTCAATATTGGTAAGTTGAGCTGCAATCTGCCTCTAATGAAGTCCGATCATTGTTACTATTATTATGCATGTCACTGTCTTGCACTGAAACCTAATATAACACGGTTTCATGTCACCAAGCTTGCCACTTACGAACGGCGTCCTAAGCTCTGATTCGGGTAAAATGAGTTCTGTAGCAAGAGAAATTGACTTTCATTGAATGCATAATTTCTGCGTCAGACAGATTTATACGTTTATCTCATTCTCTTGCTGTTGTCAGTGTGATGCGCATTCCCTTCATCAACATTTTACCTTCTCATTCAAAAATTAATATAAAATCCACACCGGGAGGAAGGAGGTAGCGTTTCACCTCCAGTAAACAAAGAAAGAAACGCTTCATTACCTAATAATATACACCGAATACAAACCAGATTCTACGCATAAGAATCTGCTACTCAACCACACATCAACTTCCTGACACGCAGTAGCACACCGCTTAACGTTAACTTAATCCCTTAATTGTACACTACATAATACACAGCGCTAAATGTCTTCTCCTACTTCCTGTATCTTAGCCCATATCGAATTTCATGTGCATCTCGGGCGAGGTTTGGTCTGTTGTTGTATGAATCAGTAACTGGAATTTCACATTAACTGCTAACATGGTTTCAGATATCTGATGAGTTCTCTAGTAACAAATTACCCATTGTCCTGCCCCCTACTGTGGTAATTTCCCCACGTGATTGCCTACCTGCTCTTGGCATTCCTGGGCTTTGGTATTTACCCCTGAACAGATTCACTGTCATTACCGGTTTTTGGGTTGACCTTGTCAAAAGGTGCTGGCATTCTCCTCTAATGGGGATAGCCCAGTACAAGTATGGAACTTCTGTGTCCCAGTCTTTATGGTGCAAGTTTACATAATGACTCAACATCTTCCTAATTATACGATAAATACTCTCCATCTTACGATTAGTTTGTGGGTGCAACGGACTGGATCTCAATTTCCAAATCCGTAGCAAATGATAAACTTGTTTTGGCAAACCGGCCATAAAATACTTCTCTTGGTCTGTGATTATTGTTTCTGGTGCACCAATTTTGAGCATCCAGCTGCTGACCAATGCTTGCACCACTGTTGTTGCCTGCTGATTAAGAAGGGTGATCGTTTACATGTAGCAAGAAAAGTTATCAGTAATGGTTAATACAAAACTATCTCCTGTAGAAGTCTGGTTACATAGTCCCAAAATATCCACCCCAACATTTGAAAAGATTTAATTGCCTCCGGCAACCATTGCAATGGCACTAAAATGGTTCAAACGGCTCTGAGCACTATGGGACTTAACATCTGAGGTCATCAGTCCCCTAGAACTTAGAACTACTCGAACCTATCCAACCTAAGGACATCACACACATCCATGCTCGAGGCAGGATTCGAACCTGCGACCGTAGCGATCGCGCGGTTCCAGACTGAAGCGCCTAGAACCACTCGGCCACACCGGCCGGCCCAATGGCACTAGCTTATGGTTCATATGTGTTCATTGTGCACATTGTATACAATTTCTTGCATTCTTTTCCACATCTCCCCTTCTCATCTTCTATCGATAGCGTCCTGCCGGACTTTTATTCTTTGTTCTACACCCTCCATGCCCAGACAACATGTGATCGTGTACCTCCTTGAGAACTTATTCCCTCAGCTCAGCTGTCACTACTACGTAAGGCCCGAACCTTGTTGTATGCATAAAAGGCTGTCACATAAAACGAACTGCGGCTGCATTGCATACAGCTTGCATTTGGCGTCAGCACTTAGTACGGCTTGCAACAGTGCACGGCTGTCTCTCAGTGCCTGTCTAACCGCACACGTCATGCTTAAATCATCAGTGTTCCCATACTTCTTACCAGATTTATGTAAAACTTCATATTAAACCTCACCTGATTTAAACGCCCCTCTCGTGGCATCACTAGAAGGGTACTTTAGTCCTGACAAGCATTTACACTTGCATGGTGGCTACCACCTTAAATTTCTTCCCGTATAAACAACACTGAAAATACGTAATCCCATATGTCACACTAAGCACTGCCATTTCTTTCATGGACAAGTTCCTCACCACTCTGTTTAGCAGACAAGTAGCGTGTCCCACTGGATGCTCTCTACTGTCTACCAACTGTCTCAAAACACACCCCGAAGCCTGACTGGAAGCGTCACAGAAAATCAGCATTTTATCTCTTAATTCAGAAAAAATATCTCTGGACTCGATGTTAATGCTCTCTTCAGTGCCTCTAATGCGTCCTGGCATTCCTTTGTCCCCTCCAACTTTAAACCTTTCTTCAACAACTGCATAAGTCGTTTTGTCACCCCCACCAACCTTATATACACATTTTCTTTAATATTGTGTTAAACCCAAAAATGGTTGTAATTCTTTACTATCCTTCCTCAAGTCATCAGTCTTCTGATTTGTTTGATGGAGCCTACCATGAATTCCTTTCCTGTGCCAACTTCTCCACCTCAGAGTATCACTTGCACCCTATGTTCTCAATTATTTGTTGTGTATAATTCTACCTCTGTCTTCCTCTACAGTCTTTACCCTTCACATTACCATCGAAGTTGTTACCTGATATCGTAACACGTGTCCTATCATCCTGTCCCCTCTTCTTGACAGTGTTTTCCATACGTTCCTGTCTCTAACGATTCTGAGGAGAACCTCGCATTTCCTACCTCTTAAGTCCAGGTAATTTTCAACGTTGTTCTGCAACAACACTACTCAAACTGTTCGATTCTCTTCTGTTTTGGTTTTTCTATAGTCCATGATCCACTAGCCTTCAATGCTGTGCTCCAAACTTAGATTCTCAGAAAATTCATACTCGATCTAAGTTTTATGTTTGACACTAGTAAATTTCTCTTGACCACGATGCCCCGTATGTGTGCGTTTGTCAGCATTTTATGTTCTCAATGCTTCGTCCATCATGGGTTATTTTGCTTCGAAGGTAGCAGAATTCCGTAACTTCGTCTACTTTGTGATCACCAATTTTGATTTTTAAGTTTTCTCATTTCTGCTACTTCTCGTTACTTTCGCCATTCTTCCCTATACGTTGAGTCCATATTCTGTACTTATTAGACTGCTCATTCTGTTAATCAGATCTTGTAATTGTTCTTCACCTCCACTGAGGATAGTAATGTCATCAGCGAATCCTATCATTGATATTATCTCACCCTAGATTTTAATCCCATTCTTGAACCTTGTTTTATTTCCGTCATTGCTCCTTCAACGTACCGAATGAACAGTAGGGGTGAGAGACTGTATCTCTGTCTTACCCTGTTTTTATTCCAAGCACTTCGTTTTTTTATCTTTCAGTCGTATTGTTCATCTTGATTCTTGTACATATTGCATATTACTCGTCTTTACTTACAGCTTACTCCTGTTTTTCTTAGAATTTGGAAGATATTCACCATTTTACATTGTTGGACGATTTTTCAAGGTTGATAAATCCTATGAACGTATCATGATTTTTCTTTAGCCTTACTTCCATTGTCAAGTGCAACGCCAGAACCGCCTCTCTGGTTGCTTTGCCTTTCGTAAAGCCAAACTGACAGTTATCTAACAGTATCTGAGTTTTCTTTTCCATTCTCTTGTACATTATTCTTGTCAGCAACTTGGAAGCATGAGCTGTTAAAGTTGATTGTGCGATAGCTCTCGCACTTAACTGCTGTTGCTTTCTTCGAAATTGTATGGATGATATTTTTCCGAAAGTTTGATGGTGTGTCGCCAGTCTGATAGATTCTGTATACCAATTTGAATAGTCGTTTGTTTGTCACTTCCGCCAATGGTTTTAGAAATTCCGATGGAATTTTATCCATCCCTTCTGCCTTATTTTGTGTCATGTCTTCCAAAACTCTTTTAAATTCTGACTCTGGTACTGGATCCCCTAAGTCATCCGCATCGACTCCAATTTCTTCATGTATCGCGTCATGAGACAATTCCTCCCCCTCCTAGAGACCTTCAGCTTACTCTTTCCTCCGACCCACTCGTCTGCGTTTAGCAGTGGAATTTACATTGCACTCTTAATGTTGCCTTCGTTGCTTTTAATTTCATCGAAGGTTGTCTTGACCTTTCCGCATGCTGCGTCAGTCCTTCTGATGATATTTATTTTTCGATTTCTTCAGACTTTTCCTGCAGCCATTTCGCCTTGGTTTCCATGCACTTCGTGTTTATTTCATTCCTGAGTGATTCATATTGCTGCAGTTCTGCCTTTCCCTGAACAGTTTTGAACTTCCTCCTTTCGTTGATCCACTGAAATAGCTAATCTGTTACCCAAGGTTTTCTCCCAGTTATCTTCCCAGATTCTACGTTCCTCTTTCCAACGTATGTGATGGCTCTTTTTGGAGATGTCCACTCCTCTTCAACTGAACAACCTACTTGATAATCCTTAACGGGTGTCCGCAATTTTAGTTAACTTCAAATGAGTTCTATCATTCCTCACACTGTTTCTGCTCTAACATTCTCTTAAACTTCGGTCTATTCTTCATACTTACTAAACTACGATCTGGGTCTATATCTGCTCCTGGGTACGCCTTAAGATCCAGTGTCTGATTTCGGAATCTCTATCTGACCATAATGTAATCCAGCTGGGATCTTCCCATATATTCAGGCCTTTTCCAAGTACGTCTACTTCTCTTGTGATTGATGAGTAGCGCATTTGCTATTACTGATATCTATTGCAAAACTCTATTTGTCTTTCTCTCCTTTCATACCCACTACCAAGCCATATTTTTCCGTAACCCTTTCTTATTTTCCTTCCCCTACAACAGAAGAATGGAAAAGAAAAATCAGGTTCTGTTAGACGATGAACTGATTTGGTTTAGTAAAGGTAAAGGCACAAGGGCGGTGTTTCCGAGGCGTTGAATAATAACGGATACAAGACTGAAGAAAAATCAAGACAGAATTGGTCGACATGGTAAAAGCATTCGCCAGTATGAGATCTATATCTACATCTACGTGACTGCTGTACAATTTCCCTCGATTCCTACGTACTGTGTCGTACCTGACAGGAAATTACGAGGCAGTCGCTCAACTAAAGGGACAGGCCATAGACACACAATTCTATTAGAATTCACTTGTACGAACGGCCTCAAAGCCTTCTGGAAATCCAGAAATGTGGAATCAGTCTGAGATCTCCTCTCGATAGCGCTACTTACTTCGTCCGAAAAAATATATTTTCATAATCCGTGCTGTGTGTCGCTAGACTGTTTCCCTCGAGGTGGTTCATAACGTCCGAACACAGTATATGTTCCAAAATTCTACTACAAATCGACGCCAGTGATATGGATCTGTAATTCATCGGATTACTCCTATTTCATTTATTGAGCGTTGATGGGGCCTGTGCAACTATCCAGTCTTTCGGTATGGATCGTTCGTCGATCGAACTGTTGTGTATGATTGTTAAGTATGGAGCTATTTCATCAGCATATTCTGCGTCATGTCTTCATGGGTGAACTGTATCCATCTCCTCTCTTTATGACTAGTTATGAAAAACCTGTGCAATACTTCAAATTCGATATCGACATATGCGAATGCTACTTTTGCTTATTTGCAAGCGATCGAGCGCTTTGACTTTTAGCGTTGGACTCTCACGTCACTGGTGTGAATGCCGTGGACAGACAGCTAATTGCTGCCAGTTACCTGCGTGTTGTGTTAAGTGAGACGACCTCCACTCGAATAACAGCAGAGATTGCCACTGGAAGCAAAAGCCGGCGGCGGTGGTCTCGCGGTTCTAGGCGCGCAGTCCGGAACCGTGTGACTGCTGCGGTCGCAGGTTCGAATCCTGCCTCGGGCATGGATGTGTGTGATGTCCTTAGGTTACTTAGGTTTAAGTAGTTCTAAGTTCTAGGGGACTGATGACCACAGAAGTTGAGTCCCATAGTGCTCAGAGACATTTGAACGATTTGGAAGCAAAATTACGTTTGTTCAGAGGCGAAGTCTTTAATTTTTGATCCTCTATTGAGTCTACCAATTTTTAAAAAAATGTGTTTTGTGCTGGAGGAGGGGAGACCAACTTGGCTATTCACATGATAGTAGGCAGCGACGTCAGACACAAAGGGGAGTATCATCGTTTACCCTTTCTGAATATTATCTGCCTCGTTCTGATCACGTCATTCACCTGCTACCAAGTTTGTTTTCTACATACAATATTAGTATATGGAATGAAGTATGTAATATATATTAGTAATAATAATTTGCGGAACGGATGGCTGTGATACCGAGGGAAGCTTGTACCGACTTGGGATCTGATAACAGAATATTTTTTGAATCAAGAATCAAGTAGCAAATCGCGATTATAGATCCGCATCGGCTGCAGGGTACTTCAGAATAATACTGCTGTTGACCGTGTAATGTAATGGACTACTGAAACTACCTATACCACCGGCTGGCGAGGTTTGCGGTGCCGTCAATCAACTTGAAGGAACGAGTGAACTTTAACTACGTAAACATAATCTGAAATATTATTATTTTGTTACAAAATTGTTAATATGAAGACAATGATGAGGTATATTGCCACAGAACTATATTATAAACACTTTTCATTTTTCATACTATGTTTTTCATATATTTATACGTGCGATGTGTAAAATATCGATATACAACCAAGGTTGGCAGGACTGCACAGTTTGTAAGCTCTGTGAACAGGAGCCGGTGGTTGTCGGGTGTAGAGACAATGGGCAGTTGGTGTTGAGACGTCTTGTAATACGCTTGCTTTGTGAAGGTCAAGGATAGAGGGAACAAAATGATATATTGGAAAAGCTGTTACACCGAAAATTATTGAATATCGTCACGATCGGCATTTATAAAATAAAAGTTGGTAGTTTAAATATGTGTCTGTTCTTACTCAGCACAATACACACCCTGGACCTCAAATTGATTTAACAAACAGCGGATGGCGAGATTCATCACTGGACCACGAGCGTGCAACAATGACCAATAAAGGTAAGAAAGTTACATTACTCTAAATTCAAATTGTGACGATACCTTTGTTTCTCCATGTCTTCAACCCTGTATGTACTCTGTTGTTAGAGTGAGCAGCGTGACGGAGACTTGTGGTCGACTAGGCACACCAGGGAGACCACACAGGTTTAAAATGATAATTTGTAGCTTAATATACTACTACTGATAGTAATTAATATTTGTCCCTCAGAGAAAGAGGTGCATTACAACCGTCAACATGGTGTCTCACAGTGGACAGACCTTACTGTCTTATTCAGGGTATACAAATGCAACTCTCATCGAGGTTGTGGTAATGACTTACAGAATAGAACAGGTATCGGAACTATGTTATAAAACTTTTAAAATGACAATTTAATTTTGAATAAACGTGAATTTGTCATAGGCACAAACATCAAGAAGATAATAGTTCCGACTCGAAATACTCATGGTCCAGAAAGTAACTTGTTTCCTCTAGTGACAATAAAATAAACAAACGGTCTCTTAACACAAGAAAAGTGGAATACATTGAAATCATAGACTCATTCACAATTAGTACCAGCCTCGTATAAGGAGCGGTGTCCGCCCCTGGTAGATGAGTGGTCAGCACGACGGAATGTCATACCTAATGGCCCGGGTTCAATACCCGGCTGGATCGGAGATTTTCTCCGCTCAGGGACTGGATGTTGTGTTGTCCTTATCATCATCATCATTTCATCCCCATCGACACGCAAGTCGCCGAAGTGGCGTCAAATCGAAAGACTTGCACCAGGCGAATGGTCTACCCGACGGGAGGCCCTAGCCACACAGCATTTCCATAAAGCATTTCCATAAGTAGCGGTGATATGATGCAGAGGGTAAGAAAAAAATCACGTAAGTAACTCGCTCAGTTCATCACTCAAACACACAGGGAGGAAAAAGGCAGCATTCCTTTTTACAAAGTGCTATTACAAAACTACTCAGGAAACAAGCAGAAAGAGCACGGGCGAGTATAATGTATGGACACGCAGTCACTAAAATATGTTAAAATTACAGATCAGCGAACTCAGAGAATCTCTCCACACATTCCGGATCAAGATTCACATATTAAAAGATGAGTAACAGTGTAAGGCAATAACTAACAACTAACTGTGTCTCACGATCGTTGACCATCTCGAATCAAAGACAATTCGTCTACCTTCCGTAGCTACAACTCATTTAGAATTCGAAAAGGAGGGACGCTAAGGAACAATAAACGAGCGCAGAGGCGCATGCATCTAACACTGGATTGTTTGAGGATAGGCGCAGTCCCATAGCAGCAACATATGGGGTTATAGCAAGCAAAAGTCTGAATTGTTATCAAATCAGAAATCTGGTTAATTACGATGGGACAAATGTAGGCATCTTGGGAGGAAACATGCATTCACTTTAATAAGCTATCAGGTCATGAAAATCTAACCACGTTGTATTATAAGTTCATATGCGGGCAGCTCAGAAGGAGCAATTTGCACCGTACTAACGTACTGTATGCACTAACAAATCGGTAAAAAGAATTAAGAAAGGGTCGCGAAGCATCTACATATACTTAACGAGGCCTGCCGAAAAAAAGTCTTCTCCGCGTGCTCGCTCGCACTGTTGGGAGTGTAACGAGAATGGGCTAATAAGTGACGTTGTGGAGAATTGCCCATCCCTGTGCCTTGAGTGCACGAGTTCTAACGTTCCTTATCGATACTGACCAATCTCTTTGCTATGTACCTTCACCAGACGTTGTCAGAACTCATGATATCAATAATCAGAAAGGGAGGAACATGCAGACATTAAATTAACACAAATAATTCTATATTAATCGTAACATGTAAGCTTTCACGGCCGGCGTCTTCATTAATTAAAACTTCCGGGCTGAATTGCCGTGGTCCAGGAAGGAGAAGCAGTTTTATATATGGACCACGGCAATTCAGCCCGGAAGTTTTAATTAATGAATTGTATATTAAATTTCGTCATTCCTCCATATGCTTGGTTTCGTCTCAGCTAAGTAACAGGTGTCTCACAGTGGAGCCCTCATTTTTATGAAACGGCTGTGGTTGACTCGTTTCTGTGTGATGCATAGTAATTAATACTTTGGGATACCTGCTGGATATTTAGCAGGGTCAACAAGGTTCCCGTTGCGGAATACAGATTAATTCCTATCGCTTGTGCTGCATTTTTGCGTAGGAGCGATCTTCCTCTCACCCGCATCACATTACAGCAAAAATCTTATGTCGATGGCCTAGCTGTTCCTAACGAGGAACAAGCCTCCAACAGGCTATAACCTGCGCCTGGACAAACTTTCAAGAAAGAACAGATGTAACTGTTAGTAAAGTTAATGGAATTAGATTCGAGAAGCAGGAGTAGAGGACATTTTTTAAACGATGGAAATATTCGGGAAATATTCATTTCATCGACACAGAATTTCCTTTAAAATAATAACTTCCACTACAGTCAGTTAGTCCATACCTAGAGAACAAGCAGCACCGCGCTCTATATGAGGAAGCTTATTCCAATCATGACAGAGGAACACCGTCCCAACAATTGATTGTGTCGATGCTTTACGTTCTATTTAGTCGATAGACGAATCAGATCGATAGATGATTATATCTTTGGTCCAACAAGGAGTTCCTATGCGATCATCTGTCAGAGTCATGACCTCGTAATAATGCGTACTTCTGAGAGAAGCGATTTCAGTGGAGAACATGTGACACGGAGATAGCAAATAGTATGCCCTAAATCAGACAATTCACTGGATTTATATGAATGGTATTCATCTATAGAGGATCCTCTCTGATCTGACACATGATCTACATCTACATCTAAATTTATACTCCGCAAGCCACCCAACGGTGTGTGGCGGAGGGCACTTTACGTGCCACTGTCACTACCTCCCTTTTCTGTTCCAATCGCGTATGGTTCGCGGGAAGAACGACTGTCGGAAAGCCTCCGTGCGCGCTCGAATCTCTCTAATTTTACATTCGTGATCTCCTCGGGAGGTATAAGTAGGGGCAAGAAATATATTCGATACCTCATCCAAAAACGGACCCTCTCGAAACCTGGCGAGCAAGCCACACCGCGATGCAGAACGCATCTCTTGCAGAGTCTGCCACTTGAGTTTGCTAAACATCTTCGTAACGCTATCACGGTTACCAAATAACCCTGTGACGAAACGCTTCTCTATCTCCTCCGTCAACCCGATCTGGTACGGATCCTGTGGTGTCACCGCTAGACACCACACTTGCTAGGTGGTAACTTAAATCGGCCGCGGTCCTGTAGTACATGTCGGACCCGCGTGTCGCCACTGTGGGATCGCAAACCTAGCGCCACCACAAGGCAGGTCTCGAGAGACTGAGGAGACCTCGTCCCCAGTTGTACGGACAACATAGCTAGCGATTGGACGTGCTAAGCCTTGCTCTCATTTGCCGAGAGATAGACAGTAGAATAGCCCTCTGCTAAGTTAAATGGCGACCACCTAGCAAGGCGCCATTTGTATCAGTGCCAATAGCTTACGAGTATGCAGGAGAGATGTATTCCAACAAGAGAATAAAGTTAAGTATTAAAAAAGCTACGTATTTTCTTTAGTGCATTTATAAGTCTCATGTTCCAGACTTCACGCCCGTCTGCGTTAGCCTTGCGTGCCCTATCGGCTACAGCATTGTGTCTGGGCTGTATGGTCTAGACACAACAGATCCCACACTGATGAGCAATACTCAAGTATAGGTCGAACGAGTGTTTTGTAAGCCACCTCCTTTGTTGATGGACTAAATTTTCTAAGGACTCTCCCAATGAATCTCAACCTGGTACCCGCCTGACCAATAATTAATTTTATATGATCATTCCACTTGAAATCGTTCCGTACGCATACTCCCAGATATTTTACAGAAGTAACTGGTACAAGTGTTTGTTCCGCTATCATATAATCATACAATAAAGGATCCTTCTTTCTATGTATTCGCAATACATTACATTTGTCTGTGTTAAGGGTCAGTTGCCACTCCCTGCACCAAGTTCCTGTCCGCTGCAGATCTTCCTGCATTTCGCTGCAACTTTCTAACGATGCAACTTCTCTGAATACTACAGCATCATCCGCGAAAAGCCGCATGGAACTACCGACACTATCTACTAGGTCATTTATATATATTGTTTATATCACTCTGTGTCTAGCTGCTGCACAGGCAACTGCATTGAACGCCGCCAACATGCCTTACAGGAGATATCGACGTCGTCGTCGCACAACAGTGTACAAAAATATAGAAGACATTGAACTTACTACAACATCTGGGGACAAGAAGAATCGCATTCCAGTGAAGAGCGTTGCAGCCCATGCTCTCGTTGATGGACCTTGTGTATTTCTTGGATGTTCACTTAATTTTAGCCTTGATATAAACGATACATTCTCACATGGAAATGGATGGTTCACCGTCGCTATTGTGAGAGGTGGTAGCGGAGTGTCTAGTGTACCAGGACTTGAAAGCTTTAATGATAGAGATGTAATTGCTTATCGTACCTACCATATGTTTGAAATTGCTAATAAAGACTTTGGTAAATCTGCTTATGACTCTACCTCTCCACTTGTATGATGTTGTCAATACTGAGATGTTATGGATACTATTTAACGATGAACACTGTTAATGTTCAAATAACTTATGAAAATGTCTCCTGGAAACTTCCTTGATAACCACTAACATTTCGACAAATGAACGTCTCTCCATTTACAAGGCACAAATGAAAGTTGGCTTCTGTGAATGGCATCTTAAACACGTCGTGGACGGGGATCCGCCCATCGGGAAGTCAAAAGACGGCGTATTAAGAAGACAACACACGTACCGTCATCCACTGTCAAAATCACATAACCAAAGTTGACCAACGCCAGATGTTAACTTTAGTGAGATATTAATTACCAATGGGTGAGCAAGCAGCACAATATATTTCTCTCTGTTGTTTGACCAGGGAGAGAGCAGGGTTCCAAGTACGATTCAAACAAAACCTACGGTCGCAGGTTCGAATCCTGCCTCGGGTATGGATGTGTGTGATGTCCTTAGGTTAGTTAGGTTTAAGTAGTTCTAAGTTCTAGGGGACTGATGACCTTAGAAGTTAAGTCCCATAGTGCTCAGAGCCATTTGAACCATTCAAACAAAACGTCGGTGTTAATTTATAAAGTCACTTGCTAGTTTGATCTCAACATCTTTCTTAATACCACAATCACACTAACTGAAAGTGCGCGCCAGAATCTTTGCGTTGTCATAATCCATTCGATCATCAGCATCAAGGCAACGTATTGCAATCGCAGATTTTCTTATCTAATCGTGAGTACGCTTATGGGCTATATTCTGCAGCCGTAATGGTCTGACGTATCTACGACGTGCCACAACTGCACTGGATGCCGTTAACATCGGCTTTCAAAAGACCAAGATCATAAAAGGGCCCTAATATTAGATGATGGTCGAAAAATACACTTCACATCACACAGGGTGGGGCAAATAAAAGTGGCCCGGAGAATAGAGTTCAATGGTACAAAGAAATAGAGCAGAGGAAAGGAAATACAGTAATAACCTGACTATAGCAATTGTTGAAAGTGACCACCATGCATTCAGTTGGCTTTCTACTGTGTATGCTAATGACCAAGTGAGCCGTCGCTCTTACGTCGCAGCAAGACGTCTGAAAACGACAGGCAGCCCTCCTTCTCCGACTCCATAGTAAATCTTATATTTTCGTGTATGGAGTTCTGATGATGTAGATGTTTTGAAGTTCTGTTATTAATGAATCCGTGGAAATACGACTGTCTGACAGTAAGTCTCTTATTAATAGAGACGGCCGATTTGAATTGAATTCGGCATGGAATCCAATCGCTGAAAAACTTCATGATCTCCGTGGCCGGTATAGTTCTGTGATGGAACCGCGGGAAGACAAACTGATATCGCTGCGGCGAGTTTTAACCACGGAGGGCGCGCGGCGCAGCAGAATCGAACGCGCTCAAGTAGCACACTTTCAACGCCTAGTGTATCCACCACACATGTGCCGGCGGGGGCTTAAATACCAGAGCTCAGTGCGTTTCCGCCAGTATCAGATGGCCAGAAGACTCTGCACCGAAATACTGTGGCAGGAAGTTACAAACATCCGGCAGTTCGCTAGAAATTTTGTGGAACAGAAGTTCTACCTTTGATCACATCTCTCGATTAGTAGGATCCTTATCGACTTTGCGATACTTTGAGTCACTTAATGAAACATTTGCCCGGAATATTATGGAACACATTGTAACCGCTTCGCACCCGCGCCTGCCATCCAACACCAAGTACTGGACTCTGTGAAACAGTCTGTGTCATCCTGCACCATTGGTAGCAGAGTAGCAGGAGCCAGACTAGGGAATTACCGTCCCATGCACATGCTGCCGTCGACATCAAAACACAAACGGCTACGTCTTGAGTGGTGTCGTCATTAGGAGGCATGGCATGCTGATGAATGGCATCGCATTGTGTTCAACTGTGACTCGCGGATCCGCACTTCTCCAGATGACCATCGTTGGCGATTGTGTCGCACGCCTGGAAAGAGGTCCCACTCTTCCAATGTTACACAGAAGCACTACAGTGTTACCCCCGGCGACGTGATGTGGTGTATGACTTCAAGTCACGGTTGGTAGTGATTGAAGAGACTCTGACAGTACAACGGAACGTCGTGGACATTCCGCGTCCTCATTTGTTACCTCTCATGCGACAGTATTGTGGTGTCATTTTCCAACAGGACAACGCTCGTCCAAACATTGAACGTGTTTCTGTGAACTGTCTGCATGAAGTTGAGGTACTTTTGTGGCTAGCACGCTCCGTGGATGTGTTCACAGCAGAACATCAGTGGGACCAGGCCGGACGTTTACTTCGTCTCAGTGTCAGTATCCAAGATATCAAGGACCAGTTACAACAATTGTGGGCCACTGTGCGTCATGGGAGGATACAACGGCTTTATGACACCCTTACCAACTGAACCAGTGCACACATCTACACTCATGCTCATAAATTAAGTATAATGCTGATACATGGTGAAACAACGCCCTGGTGGGCGGTTTGCGGGTTTAATTCACCTCGGGGTATGACCTTCTTTCTGAAGAAGAGAAATTTGTTAACATCGAGTATAGATTTAAGTGTCAGGAAGTCGTTTCTGAAAGTATTTGTATGGAGTGTAGCCATGTATGGAAGTGAAACATGGACGATAACCAGTTTGGACAAGAAGAGAATAGAAGCTTTCGAAATGTGGTGCTACAGAAGAATGCTGAAGATAAGGTGGGTAGATCACGTAACTAATGAGGAGGTATTGAATAGGATTGGGGAGAAGAGAAGTTTGTGGCACAACTTGACTAGAAGAAGGGATCGGTTGGTAGGACATGTTTTGAGGCATCAAGGGATCACAAATTTAGCATTGGAGGGCAGTGTGGAGGGTAAAAATCGTAGAGGGAGACCAAGAGATCAATACACTAAGCAGATTCAGAAGGATGTAGGTTGCAGTAGGTACTGGGAGGTGAAGAAGTTTGCACAGGATAGAGTAGCATGGAGAGCTGCATCAAACCAGTCTCAGGACTGAAGACCACAACAACAACAACATGACCATGCAGTGCATTTGACCTGCGGTAGTCGCACGGTGGCGCTGGCAGCAGTCCACATACGCAGAAGTGTGTTGCTGCATTTCAGAGTACGGTGCAGCGATTAAGTGTGCAGACGTTTTCAGATGTGCTAATGGTGACTGTGTGTTGAAAATGTCTCAGAGAACACATATTGATGACGTTATGAGCGGTAGAATACTAGGGCGACTGGAGGCTGCTCAAACACAGCAGGTCGTAGCATGGGCCCTTTGTGTGCCACAAAGTGTGATCTCGAGATTATGGCTACGATTACAGCAGACAGGGAATGTGTCCAGGCGCTACAGTACGGGACGTCCACAGTGTACAACACCACAAAAAGACCGATATCTCACCATCAGTGCCCGCAGAGGACCAAGGAGTACTGCAGGTAACCTTGCTCGGGATCTTACCGCAGCCACTGGAACAGCTGTCTCGAGACACGTGTCTACAGACGACTGAACAGACATGGTTTATTCGCCCGGAGACCTCCACGGTGCATTCCACTGATCTCTGGTAACAAGAAAGCCCGTAAGACTGTTATCAAGAAAACAGTACATGGTCATTGGAACAGTGGTCCCAGGTTATGTTCATGGACGAGCCCAGCTATATTCTGAACAGTGATTCTTGACGGGTTTTCTCTGGTGTCACCGCCGGACACCACACTTGCTAGGTGGTAGCTTTAAATCGGCCGCGGTCCATTAGTACATGTCGGACCCGCGTGTCGCCACTGTCAGTGATCGCAGACCGAGCGCCACCACACGGCAGGTCTCGAGAGACTTACTAGCACTCGCCCCAGTTGTACGACGACTTTGCTAGCGACTACACTGACGAAGCCTTTCTCTCATTTGCCGAGATACAGTTAGAATAGCCTTCAGCTAAGTCCATGGCTACGACCTAGCAAGGCGCCATTAACCATTTCAAGATAGAGTCTCACTTGTATCATCAAGAATGCTGTATACAAATGATGGAATAAAGTTAAGTATTTCCGCAGCTACGTACTTTTCTTTATAGCATTCATTACGAATCCTGTTTCAGACCTAAACTAGCCTGCGTGAGTTGACGCGTGCCCTTTCGGCTTCCACGCCTTGTGTCTCGACTGTCTTGTCTAGACACAACATTTTCATCTGGCGTGAACCAGGAACCAGATACCAACCCCTTAATGTCCTTGAAAGGGACCTGTATGGAGGTCGTGGTTTGATGGTGTGGGGTGGGATTATGATTGGTGCACATACACCCCTGCCTGTCTTTGACAGAGGAATTGTGACAGGTCAGGTGTATCGGGACGTCATTTTGCATCAGTATGTCCGCCTTTTCAGGGGTGCAGTGGGTCCCACCTTCCTCCTGATGGATGATAACGCACTGCCCCACCGAGCTGCTATAATGGAGGAGTACCTTGAAACAGAAGATATCAGGCGAATGTAGTGGCCTGCCTGTTCTCCAGAACTCCATCGAGCACGTCTGGGATTCTCTCAGGCGACGTATCGCTGCCCGTCTTCAAACCCCTACGACACTTCAGGAGCTCTGACAGGCACTGGTGCAAGAATGGGAGGCTATACCCCAGCAGCTGTTCGACCACATGATCCAGAGTATTCCAACCCGTTGTGCGGCCTGTGTACATGTGCATGGTGATCATATCCCATATTGATGTCGGGTACATGATTAGGAAACAGTGGCGTTTTGTAGCACATGTGTTTCGGGACGGTTTTCTCAACTTACCACCAATACTGTGGACTTACAGATCTGTGTCGTGTGTGTTCCCTGTGTACCTATGCTATTAGCGCCAGTTTTGTGTAGTGCCACGTTGTGTGGCACCACATTCTGCAATTATTCTTAATTTATGAGCATGAGTGTAGGACAGAGAGGTTGCAGCATCGTACTGATTAGTGTAGTCTCAAACTGCCTGGTTCTTTGTATATTGTGCTAAATTTTGTGAGCACTGAAATAGCATCACGTACCCCCGAAGCCCTCAAAGTTTGACTTCGTTTGCTTCTCCGCTTCTGGGTGCTTTATATTTTTTGCCAGGTAGCTTATCTGTGCCCTGAAAATGAAGGGATGACCACATGTAGAACTATCGGCGAGTGTCGAAGACATTACACAGCTGTGTAACTACCTGAATAGTCCGCAGCTCGTGGTCGTGCGGTAGCGTTCTCGCTTCCCGCGCCCGGGTTCTCGGGTTCGATTCCCGGCGGGGCCAGGGATTTTCTCTGCCTCGTGATGACTGGGTGTTGTGTGCTGTCCTTAGGTTAGTTAGGTTTAAGTAGTTCTAAGTTCTAGGGAACTGATGACCATAGATGTTAAGTCCCATAGTGCTCAGAGCCAACCTGAATATTCGACATGCCAGAATAAGCTCAAGATTCCCACTACTGTTAAATATATCATCCTAAAAACAATTCAAAATAGTCAGTTGGATCACAGTTTACGTACAAGCAGTGCGGAAGGCACAGCGACTTTTTTAATCGTTAAGCAACAGTAAACCTTATGAAATGTAGCAGCACGAAACGAGCGAAATGGAACTGGTTTTGAGGCAACGCACTCAGTATTAGGATAAACATGGTTGAAATCGCAATCGAGAGGTTTCCCATTATTTCGATAGATCACACACATTATTGTGCCAAATCGTTTCTTAATGTTTTTAAGATCGATTTACTTTCCTGCCCTGGTATGTTATGAACCGGATTTCCGGTGAATTTCAGAATCCAGCCCTCCTTCCTAAGTAATGAGATGGAACACAAAACGAGAGGAGAATGACTGTTGTGGGGACCACGGCAAAGGATTTTTGGGTGACAGAGCAAAGTGATTTCGGAAATGTTTATTGATGTAAAACAGCTCAAGATATACACTGGTGTACAAAATTAAAGCAACAAACTGCTATTTCCCGGTCCTGCGTCTAAGTCACCGTATAATCATACAAACTGTCAACAGATGTCGTTACGATCGCGATGTGCACGGAAGATGGCATTCCGATCAACGGACAACCACGCCAGCAATGACGTCAGGGCACCTATCAAGCGGGATAGCGTTTGCAGGGTACTCCCACATCCACAATCGCTGTGTACACAATCACAGATGGTGCAGTTGGCACAGAGAAGAAGCCTACAGCCTCTCTGCTGTGGAAGGTCATAGGACGAATAGAAGCAGGAGAGTCGCAAACTGATGTGGCCCGAATGGGCCTCTCTACTGAGTGGACCGTTATTTTGCTGTAAGGACGCGACTGTACCGCCTTAGTACTGCGCAGCAACTGGCTTCTGACCTGGCAGCATCCCCTGGACGTGCTGTATCGAGGCAAACGGTGTACAGAAGGCTTCGGCAGAGTGGCCTTTATTGTTGGAGACCTGCTGTCTATGTACCTCTGGCGTTTCTCCACATAAGGGAACGTCTAGAGTAGATCGTCAACATGCCACCTTGACGGTCGAACGGTGGGCCAACGTTCTGTTCACAGGTGAGTCCCGACTTGGTCTCGAGAGTGAATGTCGACGGATTCGCATCTAGAGGGCACGTGGAACGCCATTTCGGAACACAAATACAGGGTGATTCAAAAAGAATACCACAACTTTAAAAATGTGTATTTAATGAAAGAAACATAATATAACCTTCTGTTATACATCATTACAAAGAGTATTTAAAAAGGTTTTTTTTTTCACTCAAAAACAAGTTCAGAGATGTTCAATATGGCCCCCTCCAGACACTCGAGCAATATCAACCCAATACTCCAACTCGTTCCACACTCTCTGTAGCATATCAGGCGTAACAGTTTGGATAGCTGCTGTTATTTCTCGTTTCAAATCATCAATGGTGGCTGGGAGAGGTGGCCGAAACACCATATCCTTAACATACCCCCATAAGAAAAAATCGCAGGGGGTAAAATCAGGGCTTCTTGGAGGCCAGTGATGAAGTGCTCTGTCACGGGCTGCCTGGCGGCCGATCCATCGCCTCGGGTAGTTGACGTTCAGGTTTCATAACTAACCTTTTTCGTAGGACTCTCCATACAGTTGATTGTGGAATTTGCAGCTCTCTGATAGCTCTGCGAGTCGATTTTCCTGGGCTGCGAACAAACACTTGCTGGATGCGTGCTACATTTTCATCACTCGTTCTCGGCCGTCCAGAACTTTTCCCTTTGCACAAACACCCATTCTCTGTAAACTGTTTATACCAACGTTTAATACACCACCTATCAGGAGGTTTAACACCATACTTCGTTCGAAATGCACGCTCAACAACTGTCGTCGATTCACTTCTGCCGTACTCAATAACACAAAAAGCTTTCTGTTGAGCGGTCGCCATCTTAGCATCAACTGACGCTGACGCCTAGTCAACGGCGCCTCAAGCGAACAAATGTACAACTAAATGAAACTTTATAGCTCCCTTAATTCGCCGACAGATAGTGCTTAGCTCTGCCTTTTGTCGTTGCAGAGTTTTAAATTCCTAAAGTTGTATTCTTTTTGGCTCTGGCTCTGAGCACTATGGGACTTAACTTCTAAGGTCATTAGTCCCCTAGAACTTAGAACTACTTAAACCTAACTAACCTAAGGACATCACACACATCCATGCCCGAGGCAGGATTCGAACCTGCGACCGTAGCGGTCGCGCAGTTCCGGACTGAGCGCCTAGAACCGCTAGACCACCGCGGCCGGCTATTCTTTTTGAATCACCCTGTATTGTGGAAAGAGATCGTTGTCCAGGAAGATCCTTAATTGTGTGGATATGAACTATGTGGACCTCTTCATGAAATTGTACGTGTGAATCAGTAAGATTTAACTGTTGTGAGGTATCGTGAGGAGATCTTGGGTTCTCATGCGCTGTTGTTGTTTGGTCGATTTTAGGTCATCGGTCCCATCGGATTAGGGCGGGACTGGGATGGAAGACAGCCGTGTCCTTTCAAAGGAACCATCCCAGCATTTGCCTGAAGTGATTAAGGGAAATCACGCGCGGTTGTTGCGAGATGCTGTGGGGCGAGACTTCGTATTGATGGAGATAATGTTCGACCTCATAGAGCACGGGTGATTAATGCTTTTTGGTAACGGAAGATATTGTACGCATGGCGTGGCCTGCTCGCTCTCCCGATTTGAATCCCATAGAGCATGTCTAGGATGCACTAAGGAGACGAGTTGCATCACGTCAGCATCCAACAACCACTCTCCAAGACCTGTGAGCAGCTCTGCAGGAAGAATGGGCGTTATTGCCTCAATATGAGATTGATAATATCATTCACAGCATGTCCCGTAGTTGTCAGACCTGTATTGGTGCCAGAGGTGGTCACATCCATATTGCGCACATTAACCAGGTGTCAGAATATGTTTTCAAATCCGTTAAGCTGAAAAAAAAGCAGAACATTTTTGTCTACCGTTATGCATGTTGCAGTTGATTCCGTTCTGTATTCTTTACATTGTTTTTACTGTTTATACTGTTTTGTGGTAAAATAAACGCGACCTTGCAAAATTTCCGTTCGTTGCTTTGATTTTGGACACCAGTGTACTTTATGTGAAGTTCACATTACCGTGGTGACAGGGACTGTCCTGTAATTAGCTAGCTCTTCCTAAGGGAGCGAAGTATGAGCGCTTATTAGGTGCTGCTTGAGATACTTAACACCTGTTACGAACACTCTACGCGAAGCGTTTCTGATAACCAAAGACACATTCAGCAGGTGAACCACAGGAAATTATTACTTCTTCGCTAAATGCTTCAGACACGCACAGACATTTTTTCGCATTTGTGTGAAAACGGAGGAAAGTGTGGCTTTTAAAAGATATACAGGGTGCTGGCCTCTTGAGCCAGTGTTGACAGGAAACTATTTACCGCGTAGGTACCCAACTTTATAGGAATGATTTTCAGAGTGAACGCTGCAGGGCTTACGATTTGCGTTGTTAGTAGTGATACTGCCACGATTTCCCGTCTGGTGCCGATACTGGTACGGCGGCGCAGGGTTGAAACACAATAATCAGTGCGCATTGAAGTTGCCGACAATCAGCATGGGTCTGGACAAGGTGAGCAGGGCTTTTCTCATAAAGCTGTGTTATCAAAACAACAGCAACTCTTCACGTGTATCGACCCGTTACTGGAATACGGAGAGATGCTCTTTCCGCACCGGGGTTGAAAAACGCGATTCGGAAGTTCGAATCATGTGGCGATTTGGGAACTGCTTCTGGCAGGGGCCGACGGCAAATTTCGCCAGAAATTGTTGAAGAAGTTACTGTTGCCATGGCTGAGAACTCTGGACGCAATTTGCGATTTTCAAACAGTGCACGAGCTATGTGGCGATAGTTAACGTTCCCCAGTACACCGTTAGAAAAGTGTTGCGAATGATTGTGAAATGGTATCTCTAGTGCGATTATAGGCCGTCGTTGATGCAGATGGTCGTGAACTTGACAACGTTTGTAACCTGGAACGGAAACATGGTAGACAGTCGACAAATGTTGCCCCCTCATGTGGAAATTAAAATGCGTTTCTTTCAGTAATTCAATCGTTATTTCTCTTCCGCATATCCTTACAAATGTTTTTGCACAGTTTCATTGTCCTATGATTACTTGATTTTCATGGGGGCGCGCTAAAGTAGCGGTAGTTTTATCGTGACCATCCCGTATGAAAAATATTTTGTTCATTGACGTCGAACTAAAAGTTATTTTGTAAACGACGAAACATTTTGCAGGCAACCTAATTAGAAATGATGCCCATACGAGGATTTGACAAAAATGAGCAAAGGAATCGGCAGTGTCCTTTTTCAAGGGATCATCGCGGTATTAACCTCAAAAGCTTTAGGGAAACTCAAGAAAACCCAAGTCAACATGTCTAGATATGGCGACATGAATCGCACTCTCAAACGTGAGTTGAGCGTGCTAACCGCTGTACTATCTCGCTCGCTGCAATCACTGAATTTATATAGAATTGTAATGAATAACTCAAAATAGTTTTTACGTCATAGGCTTAAAGTAACTCCATTAGTGAAAGCCACTGTATAAATTGTCATCACATGTATACAGTGTGTTCTTTTTTCCTTTATTGAGTTTCGATTTCCCCCCCCCCCCCCCCCCCCCTGAAGGGGGCGGGCTGACAGCAGCTTAGTACGCCGCTCTTCAGCCTACAGAATTTGTTTTAAAAAGATGAAGATAATAAAAACAGATGATAATATCGGATACTTAAATGGTAGCATGGCGGAAAATCGTGAAACTTAAAACATAGAACAAAGGGATGATAATGCTAATAAAATACACATGAAGCAGACAGGTAAAATAGAAGACAGACAATTAAAAAACCACGGCGACAGTCTGGTTTCTGTTCGCAAAAGAGATAAAAATGACACCCAGCGACAGTATGATTTCCGTTCGCAACACTTTGGAAAAGACGAACAACACTTAACACTCACTCGAAACACTGCACTAAAAAGTTGGCACGAAGATGACGCACCGCAGCCAAGGGCAGATAGGGGGTATAGGGTGTTCATTTTAATTGAAGGCATTGAAATGTCTCGAAAACTACACACGAGATCAAAAAATGTTTTAATTCCAATTTGTTTGCTTCGAAGGGAGACATCCAACGATACCACACTCGACCCGCCACCCCATGCGTGCATGGCGGGAAGCAACCTTGAAATCTTCAATTTCAACCCCCGTGCTTTTTTCTTTTTTTGTTTGTTTTGCAGATTTGGGATTCTTCGGCCAAAGGGTCATACGTTTTTTATGAAGCATTTTCTTCGTTTCGCTACAGATGGCGCTGTAGTCGGAGGAATAGAAATGGGTCCACCTCAGTTTTGCGAGGTTAGGGGACTACAAAAATGGTTCAAATGGCTCTGAGCACTATGGGACTTCATCTCAGGTCATCAGTCCCCTAGATCTTAGAACTACTTAAACCTAACTAACCTAAGGACATCACACACATCCATGCCCGAGGCAGGATTCGAACCTGCGACCGTAGCGGTCGCGCGGTTCCAGACTGGGGCGCCTAGAACCGCTCGGTCACACCGGCCGGCTAGGAGACTACACGACGCGCCACTGTGGCCGTGGCTCGAGGCGAGCGCTACTCTATTTTTCCAATTAAAGTAAGTTTTCAAACATAGTACTGCCAACTTCAACACACTTAGTGATCCGCTTTTCAAATGATCATACACAGGACGAAAGCATATCTGCGGGAATACCAGAACAGACGTTTCTGATGCGGTCGACCATGTCTTTACGGCACGTTTGCCCTTGCTGGTATACCTTAGCTTTTAAACATAGCCACAGAAAGAAATTCGGCCGCGTAAAATCCGTAGATATAGCGGGTGAATTAATAGGACCAACTCTACCAATCCACCGACCATACCTAATACCTCCCGTGCTTCAACTACGTAATGCTCTGGGCAACCGTCATGCTGAAACCGTATGCGTTGTCGAACCTTCAGGGCAGCATCCTGCAGTAGTACCGGTAGTTCCTGTTCCAAAAACATTCGACATTTGGGACCATCCAACGTGCCATCAATAAAATGTGGACTAAAGAGTTTGTTCCCCGTGATGCCTCACCAAACGTTAACTGACCACGGACTTTGATAGTCATCTTGTCGTAAACAGTAGGGATTGTCTACGCTCCAGTAATGCATGTTACGCCGGTTAACGTTACGGTGATTTGCGAATGTGGAAAACAGTACCTCGGCAAAGAACCCGGGGGTCGTTTGCATTTGTTGACGTGCTCATTCACAAAACGCTACCCGGTTAAGGAAATCGGGGCCATGAAGTTCTTGATGCAATGACACGTGATATGGATGATATTTATGACGACGCAGTAGTCATTTCTATTCCTCTTATTGCAGCGCCATCTGTGGTGAAACGAAGTAAATGTTTCAGACAAAACGGATGTAGATTTTGCTGTAGAATTGCAATCTGCGGTAAAAAACGGGAATTCCGCTTGGAGATTTCAAAGTTGCCCTCCGCCACCCACGCACGGGGTAGGATGGGAAGTCGAGTGTGGTATCACTGGATGTACCCCTCCGAGACATACGAATAGGAATTATAACTTTATTTGAAACTCCCTGGCAGATTAAAACTGTGTGCCGGACCGAGACTCGAACTCGGGAGCTTTGCCTTTCGCGAGTTCGAGTCTCGGTCCGGCACACAGTTTTAATCTGCCAGGAAGTTTCATCTCAGCGCACACTCCGCTGTAGAGTGAAAATTTCATTCTAATAACTTTATTTGATCTGAAGTGTAGTTTTCGAGGTATTTCAATGTCTTCTGTTAAAATGAGCACCCTGTATTGTAAATCCGAGTGTTTGTGGGTGAGTATGTTTGTTACTGGTTCACGCTGAAATGTCTGGACGGATTTGGAAAAACTTTTTAATGAAATTAGCTTGTACCCTGAATAACACATAGCCTACCTTAAAAAGTGTATAGCACAAGGTATTTATGGATTTGAAGAATATAACGTGAAATGTATAACAATATTATTCTTGGAAAAGGCTATTTAGCCTATCCTTTGGCCCAGAAGATGGTGTAATTTAAATGTTGTCGATTCTTTACATATAGAATGTGGTAGACTTTTAGTGAGGTTGGATTTGATTATGGTACGCGAGCGAATGCGCAGATAACAGGTACACACGTCTGGGCAGATGACGTTGTTGCACGTACAAATAGTGTAAAATTTGTGCTACACCGAAGTAGATATTGCTTATTTTCTTTCTTTGTCGATTTAGTATATTTTTTACTTCAAGATGATGCGTCTGGACGGATTTAGTTGGACTTTGGAATGGATATGGTCTATACCCCGAATTAACACATGTTGTACCAATTATTCGGAAAACAAAAAACCGCAGTTCTCGTGAGGTGGTGAACGTTTTGCAGTGGAGTTATGGTTCGCCATACGCTTCAATACTGTAATGATCTTTTCCGTACTAGACATGTCACAAACAGTCGTGAACTTATGTACTTTCTTCCCTGGCGCATTTTGTAATCCACTACTCGGCCACGTAAAAATATTTTCCTTGAGTAAATGAGCGACTTGTAAGCGACATGTATTCTGTCAGGGTCTCCCATCCACATAAAATTTGACGTTTCTCTTCCGGGTGTTGAGCAGTTTGCTGGGTCGCAAGTGTCTCGCACCTCAATACATAAAAGAGATAACTTTTGTGATGGCACACGCGTGGATAGTGAGTTTCTGCGTTAACATTTCCTTATGGATAACTGTTTAACCTCGGGTAACACCACGGAGCGCCGCTAGTTATTTTATATATCTTTTGTCGTTGGCAGAAGAACGTAGCGCTGTGTAGTGCCAAGTCCAAAGTGTACACTCGCATTTAAACCATTCCCAGATCACGAATTTTTCTGAGTAACTTGCAGTTCATTCCGACAGCGACACGGTTGCAAATGTAACTGTTCCGTGTCTAGCAGAGGACAGAAAATCGAGGCAGTGTGCGATGTTCATCACAGGCGACTTCCATCAGTCCGGATGTCACTTTGTTGACATGAAACATTTTATAACAATTCCTGTAGCGCAGTTATTAAGCTAATTTTAAAATAATGTGCATTTTGCTAGCTATGAAACGGTTCCTTGTTTATTTCCTGTAGTCATCACAAAAACGTGAATTGTCTGTTGGATATGGGAGGAGACATTATACATAGGCAAGGCACACCTGATAAAAGAAAAATTAATGCAATTAGGCACTTCACAGTAATTGCTAATTTTATTTAGACAGAAATGGAAGGGCGTACGTAGTGGTCATGGCCGTTGCTCTACATTTTCTGCTGCATACCAAGCGAACTTGATCAGATTCCTAAAATGTGGTAACGAAAATTGACAACGCACTAAGAGACTCAAGTTTAATAGTACTGCTCCACTCATAAACCTGAAATGATAAAAAGCTATTAGAAAGTGTGTTGTCCCACAACTTTCTTAAAAATATTTTAGACTGTGGCGAAAAAGTCTTTATTGAGAAGCTGAATCGCACAAACTATTTGCTGCAGATGCAATCCGAATTCTGCCTTTTCATCGTCCTCCAAAAGACAGAGGTGTTGTTACCTTCAGACCAAGAGTCCCACAAAAGCAATGAATTATTCTGTACAACTGAGAAGAAGACTTTTCAGTATTGAAAATTATTTTCTCCCATATTGAAAATTGTTTTCTCCAATTTTTCCAGATTTTGCTTCATTGGTTTTTTACAACTTTCCGCCGCGCGGGGTGGCCGAATGGTTTAGGCGCCATCTCACGGATTGCGCGGCTCCTCCCTCGGGCATGGTTGTGTGTCAGTGTTGTTCTTAGCCCAAGTTAGTGTAAGTAGTTTGTAAGTCTAGGGACCGATGACCTCAGCAATTTGATCCCTTGAGAACGCACACACATTTGAACATTTTTTACAACTTACCGCTCCTTTTTTAAATTTTTGGTCCTAATTTGCCTTTAGGTTTCCGAAGACAGACTCTGAAAACAGTAATTCGCTGATACCTATCTCTGGCATTGTTGTAAATGAATATGTCATAGTAATCATCAGCTGCACAAGCGACTCTGCCTCTTTTTCCTCGAAATTATGAAGTTGCAGTTTGCGCACCGTTCTCGCACGGAATCTGACAATTGATTTATACACAGCAGTTTTGGGGATAACGAGAAGTTTCATCTTCACACCCACTACAAATTTCTTTATAGTATTTCCTGCTAATGACATGTTCCGTACAAATTTACTTGAAGTAAAGTTTTGTGACTTCCTTTTCCATATAATTTCCAGAATCCGTTAAGGCAGGTCAAAGAAGTAAGAAAATCAGTAATGCTTGTCTCACTTGCCACTGAGAGGACCCAATCTCGTAGATACTCCTTGGTAACCGTGCGTTGACTTCCACTAGCAGTTCTAAATCCTTAGTATAGTTTTTATTTCACACTTTTGCGAGTCTCATTCTGGTGCATATTTTGTACTCCCATATATATATATTTTCTTCCATTTATACAATTCACATTCAGATTTTATGAATCAGAACAGGCTTTGCACACTGCTTAACATTAAGCGTTTCCTCCCTCCTTCAATTAACCAAAAACTTTACAGTATTTTCTTTGTCACTGAAAACTGTTACTGTACATGTTTTCTTTGTGCTAGAAAAGTACTGTATTTTTGTTCTGGACTTAGCACAACAATCATCGTTTGAACCATAGTTCATGGAATCGTCAGAGTTATTTCCTGTTTCTTCTACTGTTTTCACAATTTCTAACGAAATTCCAACATCATTTGAACGATTGCCCAAGAAATTAACTAATAAATAACACATTGTAGGTTTTTGAGAGAAGTAGATGATTTCGATTGCATACCACATTCATCATATTTCATCTTTGCAAGATTGAAAACATTAACGGGAGTGCACGTTACTGTGAAATTGTGGAACCTACACAAAGACAGCTCTATCGGCAAACATATACGAAGAAAACTGAATGAAAAATTAATTCAGTTTTATCTCCATTGTTCACATTAACCGATATCACAAAGGCACCTGCTAATTATTATGGACACTAAATGAGTAGCAAATTCGAGTGAATAGCAACTCTGGCCAACTGTGTTACAGAATGTATCAATGGAAACTAAAATTCGCTTTATAAACGCGTTGTGCCGTGTTATGTGATTACGGACGTTCCGTCAATGAAGGCTATGCGTCTGCCATGTTGCGTATGCACTGTCTACTACAGCTACGGTAGGGCTGTATATCCCTCCAGCCGCCTGGTGAGCTGCGAATTTGGCAATTTTCAACATTTTTGAAGTCTTGCTGTGTGTCTTAGCAATTGTCGGTGTACTCTTCCAACATAAAAAATTTCAGGGCTGGTTTCGACGTCAGACTGGATCATTCCCTTGTTAGTATGGCTCTGTTCTACATCTTAATTTGTTTATTGTTTGAGCAGATGTTCAATGTTTTATTTCATAAATACGTATGGTCATTTATTACCTTCTTTCGAAGAGATTTGTGAACGTGGACGTTCTATTTTCGTGTTATGATTGCTCGATTTAATAATTTTTAAATTTTTATCACGTTTGATAATTAATGCCATTATTTATTAGATGCATACAATGGTCGAATAGCAGCTTTCATGTTTCTGGCTTGTAATATGTTATTTGTACTGCAGTCTGATATTTCTGCCTGTCATCGCAAGATACATAGATTTGCAGATCTCACAGAATCTGGTCTATAAGTTGATCATTGTGTCCGCTATTCTTACTTGTCTGTAAATGTCAAAGTTATGCCTACAGACATCGTTTTGTATTGTAATGTACAGAATAAATGTCTGTTTTCTTTCGACTCTTCTGTAGTGTGTTGAAGTTTCTTATGTATTCTGTTTGTTTCCATGAAACTGTTCGTTTTCTCTGGTCGATCATCTACCAGACATGCTGCTCGGTTCAGTCAAATTAATGTGCCCACCGCCTGTGTTCAATGTCGACGTATAATAACCACACACAGACGACAGGTGGCAGCACTAGCAGTGGAGGATATGTAAAGAGTATTGGCTAGATGCAGAAAAAAGTGGAGTCGTTGTTATTGTGCGGAAACAGAGCGATTTACGAGTATCTGACATCCAATAGGGCACTGTCTTTGCCTTTTGGGCCAAGATGGAAGCATATCCGAAAGAGCTGAGTTTGTAGTCTGTTCGCATGCTGCCATGGTTAAGGTATACCTTGCATGGTGAAATAACGCCATCCAAAACTGGCGGCGAGGCAAATGTGGTGCAGATGACATGGGTGAACGACGTCTTAGGAGTTGCGCACGGACGAATAGACGTGCAACTGTTGAGCAGCTGACCACACAGCTGAACCAAGGGGCTACCAACAAGTGTCCCCTCAACGACAGCTCCGTGAACGTTGCTGCTTTCGCTCCTTTGTAGGAGGCGCCTGGTTCATGCATCTGTATTGAATGCTTTTCATCGGTGACAAGGGCTGGAATTTGCACGCCAATATCGCAGCTGGGCGTCAGCTGAGTGGCGACACATGGCCTTTTCAGATTAGTCACGTTTTATGCTCGATCGGATAGACGATCAGTGGCATGTGCGGCGTGAAACGTGTGAAAGAGAACACCTTGCAACAGTTATCAGAAGCCCGCCCGGCTAGCCCTGCGGTCTAACGCGCTGCCTCCCGAGTGGGAAGGCGTGCCAGTCCCAGCACGAATCCGCTCGGCGGATTAATGGCGAGGTCCGGTGTGTCGGCCAGCCTGAGGGTGGTTTTTAAGGCGGTTTTCCATCTACCTAGGCGAATGCAGGCTGGTTCCCCTTATTTCACCTCAGTTACACTGTGTCGGTTATTGCTGTGCAAACTCCATTTCCACATACCCATACACCATAATTACGGGGCTACACTCATTTGGTAGGAGACGTTCCCAGGGGGGTTCTATTGGGCGCCAAACCGCGCAGTAACCCTGGGGTGAGTGTGGGGTAGCGGTGGGGTGGGTGGACTGCTGTGGGGTTCTGAACCACTGAGGGCTCCGGCGGGACGAAGCCTCTCCATCGTTTCTAGGTCTCCGGTTTAGTACAACACAATACAATTATCAGAAGGTTCGAGGCCATTGCTATTCTCCAGGTGATGTTATCATTGTGGAAGACACAATGGATCAACACAGGTATGCATCTATCTATGGGGACCAAGTCTACTCCTGCAAGCAGTTTGGTTTTTCTTGGCGCGGTGGCATCTACAAGCAGGACAATGCAACGTTTCACGCAGCTTGCAGCTTACGTGGTACGAAGAGCACCAGGATGAGTTTACCGTACTCCCGTGGCCACCAAACTCCACGGATTTAAAACCAGTCGAGAATCTGTGGGACCACTTCGATCGGCCTGTTCGCGCCATGGATCAAGCGACAAACTTAGCGCAACTGGCCACGGCGCTGGAGTCTGCATGGCTTCACATCCCATTCAAGAACCTAATTCACTCTTTTCCATACGTCTCGCAGCGATCCGCGCTACAAAAGGTGGTTATTCAGGATTAATGATAAAAACTGTGGCATATATTTATCATCTCCGGTTACTGTTACGGTACTGGGAAGCTACTGTTTAATGGTTAGGTGAAATGTCGATTCATCTCTGAAGACCACACGTTCTAGAAAGTCTTCATCGTCATGAACCAACATTTCGTTGGCACAGTTGGTACGTAAACCGTAGGCTGTAGTAATAAATGATACAAATATTGAAAATATAACAGTCACGGTTGCAAAGTTATTTCTATTTAAAAATAAAGCGTTTCGCCGTGATTATGCATCATCAGAATAACTAAAACGAAAAAGGCTGCTAATTAAATAAATATTATAAGGCATTATCGGAAGTTGCGTCAGGAATTTAATTAATACACTAAAAAGCCCTTATGTAAAACTTCATATTAATTTTCTTGCGTGGGCCACGAAACCTGTATGTCAACCATACACACATAAAACAATTTGACTGAAAATCCGGCCGTCAAAAGAAAAGAAAAAAAAAAAAATAAAATGAACTGTGGGAACTTAGACTGAAAAATTTCGGAAGACATGCGGCAACCGTGACTGTTTTATAATCAATATAACCCTGAAGACCGTTTGCTGTATCAGTCAGCCAACGCTGGAGTGCAATGAATACTAAAATGCCGAAAAGCCTTTAAACCCACACAAACACCTTGAACGACTAGAGATAGGAAGTTCATATTCACAGTACGAGTATATTAATATGGTCTCCAGTGATGAATAGCCGGCCGTTGTGGCCGTGCGGTTCTAGGCGCTTCAGTTTGGAACCGCGTGACTGCTGCGGTTGGTTGTTGGTTGTTTTTGGGGAAGGAGACCAGACAGCGTGGTCATTGGTCTCATCGGATTAGGGAAGGATGAGGAAGGAAGTCGGCCGTGCCCTTTCAGAGGAACCATCCCGGCATTTGCCTGAAGTGATTTAGGGAAATCACGGAAAACCTAAATCAGGATGGCCGGACGCGGGATTGAACCGTCGTCCTCGCGAATGCGAGTCCAGTGTCTAACCACTGCGCCACCTCGCTCGGTGGGACCGCTATGGTCGCAGGTTCGAATCCTGTCTCGGGCATGGATGTGTGTGATGTCATTAGGTTAGTTAGGTTTAAGTAGTTCTAAGTTCTAGGGGACTGATGACCACAGACGTTAAGTCCCATAGTGCTCAGAGCCATTTGAACCATTTAGTGATGATTAGCATTTGATTCATGTTGAACCGCGGGTTTAAGGTCAACATCGATATCGCGGCGCAACACCACCTACAGGTAAAATGTGCCTGCGGCCCTCGTTGTCTCTATAAACCGAAGGTAATGGATCAGCAGACGTGCAAAATGGTTCAAATGGCTCTGAGCACTATGGGACTTAACATCTGTGGTCATCAGTCCCCTAGAACTTAGAACAACTTAAACCTAGCTAACCTAAGGACATCACACACATCCATGCCCGAGGCAGGATACGAACCTGCGACCGTAGCGGTCACGCGGTTCCAGACTGTAGCGCCTAGAACCGCTCGGCCACTCCGGCCGGAGCAGACGTGCAGGATGCCTCGCAGACGTATGAACGAGTAATTTTGTCAAATCAGTCAGCCTGAAAACGGGCACATTGGCCTGCGAGAAAGTGATGCATCCATCCGGGAAACTGCTACTGTTGTAGGACGAAGCGTTTCGGCAGTGCAACGGGTGTGTGCAGAATGGTTCACGGAAGGCCGTAGAACACGACGAGATGGGTCAGGTCGCACCACCCAGCCCCTCCACCGAGAAGATCGACACCTCATCTGAATGGCATCGCAAAACAGATCTACGTCCTCTTCGGCTCTGGCGCAACAGTGGAACACATCGTACGCTACCAGGGGTGACAGTCGGTCGCCGTTTATTACAGCATGGGTTAGGTGCGCGTCGCCCACTTCTCCACCTACCTTTGACGAATGTGCGGAAACATGCTAGACGGCAAAGATGTATATAAGGACGTCACTGGTGACATGAATGATATCAGATATTGTTTTCGAACGAATCTAGTTTCTGTTTGTTTGAAAATGATGGCCGCATTTTGGTTCGCTGCAGGCAGGGGGAGTAGCATCACAGTGACTGTATTCGCACCAGACATACAGCTCTAGATCAAGGCCTTTTGCTGTGGGTACTATTGGGTACAATCATTAATCACAGTTGGTGCATGTCCAGGGCACTGTGACCAGTGTCACCTGCGTGAATGGAATCCGCGACCCGCAGCCACACCCTTTCTACACAACACCCGAGACGCCATTTTTCAGCAGGACAATGCACAACCACATGTCGCTGCATGAACACGTGCCTTCTTGGTGTCACAAGATTTGAGCCTTTTGCCCTGGCCAGCCAGACCACCAGACTTATTGTCAACCGAAAATGTGTGAGATATAGAGAAACGATGAAGCGCTGTGAACCAATGCCAGTCACCACAGACGAACTTCCGGACCAGGTAAATGCAGTGTGGATGGCTGTATCACAGTACGCCATTCGTGCCTTATACGCGTCGATGCCACCACGCAGGGACTAGTTATCAGGGCACACGGTGGACCCTAGACCTACAAGGCAACGGGGCACATGCTGATCAGAGGTGACTGAAATGCTAACAATTTCTGCAGAACACACTACTGTCTATGTAGCGTGAATATGAACGTCCTATCTCTAGTTGTTAAACGTGTGCTGTTTTTTCTGAACATGAGTGTATTTTATGTACTTGACCCTCAAGCAGATGAGGAAGGTCACTGTGTATAAAACATGTAGAGAGCTTACAAACTGTATAAAAGTTAATGTCTGTGTTAATAGTTTGTTTGGGATAACGCACCTGACCATAAGTTACTTAATCACATAGGATACGTTTCGCAAGTGCAACATGTCTCTGAAGGAAACCAGTTGTTAATTATACAAGAGAAGATTTGCAAAGCTTAATTGCTTTCAATATAACAGAGATTACTTTTGTAGATAAGCAGACGTGAAATGCATATGTCTATGCAGTCTGTGGGAACTGAAAAAACACCAAATCTGAGTAACACACGAAAAACACTAATCTCCGAATACGAAATTGGATTTAACTGGATCATTTCATGAGAACTGATCTGAAAATAGAGATGCCAGTGAAAATGCGTTCATCAACAAACTGCGGCAAAAGTACTTACTGAAAGTGCTTAAAGATTACGGAAACTGTGACAGTAACATGTGATTCTAGAACAAGGAATGACGAGCTGCAGGTCGTGAACATTCATAACCACGTGTACCAGTAGCAAACAAAGGAAGATTTAGCAAAATAATCAGACGGATGTTGATTCTGGTTAGGAATGTGATGTCATTAAAACGGCTGCAAATACAGAGTAGGCAGGCAGTAAGATGATCTCAAGCTTCATCAGAGTTTACACAAACGGCCATGATATGGCGCATTTTTACGATATTCATAAAATACTGTTATCAAAGAAATGTGCTCTCTTATTATCGAATGAGAGGTTGCTTGAATACCACGTATGCTTACGGATGAATATCGTGTGATTCGAGTCCGATCATAATTGAATCTAAGCTCCATTTCAACTAGAACACGCAGCAAATACAAAGGATTTACTCTCTGTAACGACGTCTTCGAAAAACAAACACATTCTACATGAACGTAGCAAAATACCCTTGCAAAGTGTTGGTTAATCAAGACCATGTAGCGATTTCACCTACAAGTTTTGAGGCACCGTTATGTAGATACAGCGACAGACTGTTCCTCCGCCTCACGTCACGTTACGCACCAAAGGAAAACTAGCACCAGCCCACCTAATTAGCTGGTGCTACTCAAAGAGGTTAACCCACAAAGGACGCCTGATACGTGCTGCATGCAAAGATGTGAACAGTCTACGATCGATAGTGAAATGTCAAAGCTACGTGCCTGTTTGGAGAGGAGAGAGCAGTCTCATGTTAATGTCTTAATGAAGCGAGTCGAGGATAAAAGCAGATGCATATCAACGGGTCAATTGTTTGATAGGAACCGCCTGCTTCAAACTGCCTATACAAGCGTTATTTTCACAAAGATTAGTGACCTTAATTTAACCCTGGTCAAACAAGTCATTATATGTACTGCTCATGACAAATACTTAATTTCAAGAAAAAGACAGCATTTTGGAAAATTTATATTCTCTCCAATGAGAAAAGGCCTTTTTGGAATAAGAGAAGCTTTTACTGATGAAATTATTCAGTACCTGAAATATCTGAACGAAACTTTGATTAATATTCATAATAGGAAGAAAAATTTAATCTAATGACATAAGCAGAGTTCATGGGAAGTTTAAAAGATGACTGGACTCAATTGTTGCAAAAGGCTGTGAACCATTTAGAACAAGTATCACAGCAGGTCGCAATTCGTGGAAATTGACGGAAAGTAATCTAGTTAAACCAGTAATTTCTGGCATTCCTCAAGGTAGTGTTATAATCCCTCTGCTGTTCCTTATCTATATAAACGATTTAGGAGAAAATCTGAGCAGCCGTCTTAGGTTGTTTACAGGTGATGGCGTCCTTTATCGTCTAGTAAAGCCATCGGAAGATCAAAACAAATTTCAGAACGATTCAGAAAAGATATGTGTATGGTGCGAAATCGGGCAGTTAACGCTAAATAATGAAAGTGTGAGGTTACCCACATGAATGCTAAAAGGAATCCGTTAAACCACGGTCACACGATAAATCAATCAAATCAGAGTCCGTAAATTCAACTCAGTACCTAGGAGCTACAATTACGAACAACTGAAATTGGAAAGAACACAGAGAAAATGTTGAGCGGAGGTCCAACCAAACACTGTGATGTATTGGCAGAACACTTAGAACATGCAGCAGGTCTATTAAAGAAACTGCCTACACTGCGCTTGTCCGTCCTCTTTTGGAGTACTGCTGCGCGGCCTGGGATCCTTACCAAATAGGATTAGCGGGGTACATCTAGAACGTGCAAAGAAGAGCAGCATGTTTTGTAATTTCGAAAAATAGGGGAGAGAGTGTCCCGGACATGATGTAGGATTAGGGGTGAACATCATTAACACAAAGGTGTTTCACGTTGTAGCGGGATCTTCTCACGTAATTTCAATCACCAGCTTTCTCCCTCAAATGAGAAAATATTTTGTTGACGCTGACCTAGGTAGGGAGAAACGATCATAATAACACAATAATGGTAATCAGAGCTCGTACAGAAAGATACAGGTGTTCTCTTTTTCCGCGCGCTGTTCGACAGTGGAATAACAGAGAATTAGTGCGAAGGTGGTTCAGTGAACTCTCCGCCGGACACTTAAGTTTGATTTGTAGAGTATCCACGTAGATGTAGATGCTGATGTAGATGTACTGCCGAACCTGTCAGGGATGCTTTGCTTGGACCCTAGTGTTAAAACATTCCTATCTACTACCTTCTTTTGACTTACTCTCACGGCTGCGATTGTACTAATATTAATTAAGACTATATCACAGGTATTAAATTTGACAACTGTTGACGTAAGCCAGTAAACGTTCTGGTGTTTTGATGATCGCAATACTGTCGCCAGTAACTGACACTTTAATGCACAACGTCTCCACAACAAAACCTTTCTGATAAAAACTAATCCAGAATACCTTGCCCTGTTTTGATGGATTCATCTTAACACAGGATTCCTCAAGCCCCAACGGATATACCTATGAAATGGTCTTGCGGCTACCTGTCCTTTGACAAATGACTGGGATGAGCAAGGCGGCACACATATTGACATAAACTCTTACAAGTAAGGAATACAAATATTTACATGCATAGATATAAATATACATATACAAGACGAGCTACTTTAATGATTAATGAGAAGTTAACTATCTGTTATTGAAAATAGCTACATCGTCAATGATATCAGTTAAGGCAGATATAGTGTTATGCGAGGAGCAAGTGACTAGATAAGCTATACTGAAACGAATTAGCTGTTCAGTGTTGTGCAAGGTATTGAGATCGGACGTAATAACAAAATGTTGACTGTTATACATATCAACTACGTATGAATGCGTGACGCTTACCAAAAGTTATGTTATAGTAGTGTAGATTAATACTTAATAGACTTCACAGTCTCTGACATATCCAGATTAACACAGAAAATAACTCGGGAGCTTGAAGGAGTCCTGATATATTTGTTTCCTTTTGATGAGATTGCTTCGGGTACTGGACTGAGCTGGAAATCGTCTGCTTCTTCTTTCTGATGTCTTCTCTCTTGTAATTCTTGATTCTTCTTTTCCTTCTCTTTTTCAGCCTTCACCACTTGTGCTAGCCTCTTCTGCGTCGAGTCTCACAATAAAATCGCAATCTCTAAATGTTGGTACATTACTGTAAAAGTAGCAAGCAATCACTTCCCAGAAGGTTCTGTACACTTCTCAATACATTTTTCCTGAAATCATCCAAGTTTCTTCACTTTTCACAACCCACAAAGTGATCTGCCTTCCATCAAACTAGTTTATCTTTCCACTAATTAACTTCGCATCTACGCTCATTCGTCCAGTTACACGAGCGTCCAAATGTACATTCCTTTACTCCTCAACTGCCTTTGCTCATCAACTGTTGTTCTGTTGTTGGCAATATTTTTGGATAGCTAAAATGTTTCCTACCAGGGTACTGCTCCCAAAGATGCACAGAAGTTAACAAACACATTGAAAGAATAGTGTTACAAATTGACGCAAAACTGTTGAGAACCTATCCATTTGCACTGTAAGCTTTATGTTCAGGGTGGTACATTGATCGTGACCAGGCCAAACATCTCACGAAATAAGCGTCAAACGAAAAAACTATAAAGAATGAAACTTGTCTAGCTTGAAGGGGGAACCCAGATGGCGCTATGGTTGACCCGCTAGTGGCGCTGCCATAGGTCAAACGTATATCAACTGCGTTTTTTTTAAAAATGGGAACCCCCATTTTTTATTACATATTCGTGTAGAACGTAAAGAAATATGAATGTTTTAGTTGGACCACTTTTTTCGCTTTGTGATAGATGGCGCTGTAATAGTCACAAACATATGGCTCACAATTTTAGACGAACATATGGTAACAGGTAGGTTTTTTAAATTAAAATACAGAACCTAGGTACGTTTGAACATTTTATTTCAGTTCTTCCAATGTGATACGTTTACCTTTGTGAAATTAGCATTTCTGAGAACGCATGCAGTTACAGCGTGATTACCTGTAAATACCACGTTAATGCAATAAATGCTCAGAATGATGTCCGTCAACCTCAATGCATTTGGCAATACGTGTACCGACATTCCTCTCCACAGCGAGTAGTTCGCCTTCCGTAATGTTCGCACATGCACCGACAGCGCGCTGACGCATGTTGTCAGGCGTTGTCGGTGGATCACGACAGCAAATATCCTTCAACTTTCTCCACAGAAAGAAATCCAGGGACGTCAGATCCGGTGAACGTGCGGGCCATGGTATGGTGCTTCGACGACCAATCCACCTGTCATGAAATATGCTATTCAATAGCGTTTCAACTGCACGTGAGCTATGTGCTGGACATCCATCCTGTTGGAAGTATATCGCCATTTTGTCATGCAGTGAAACATCTTGTAGTAACATCGGTAGAACATTATGTAGGATATCAGCATATATTGCACCATTTGGATTGCCATCGAGAAAATGGGGGCCAATTATCCTTCTTCCCATAATGCCGCACCATACATTAACCCGCCAAGGTCGCTGATGTTCCACTTGTCGCAGCCATCGTGAATTTTCCGTTGCCCCATAGTGCATATTATGCCGCTATTGGTGAATGACGCTTCGTAGCTAAATGGCATGCGTGCAAAGAATCTGTCATCGTCCCGGAATTTCTCTTGTACCCAGTGGCAGAACTGTACCGACGTTCAAGTCGTCGCAATGCAATTCCTTGTTCATAGAAATATAGTACTGGTGCAATCGATGTTGATGTAGCATTCACAACACCGACGTTTTGAGATTCCCGATGCTCGCGCAATTTGTCTGCTACTGATGTGCGGATAAGCCGCAACAGCAGGTAAAACACCTACTTGGGCATCATCATTTGTTTGCAGGTCGTGGTTGACGTTTCACATGTGGCTGAACAATTCCTGATTCCTCAAATAACGTAACTATTCGGCGAACGGTCCTGACACTTGGATGATCTCGTCCAGGATACCGAGCAGCATACATAGCACACGCCCGTTGGGCATTTTGATCACAATAGCCACTCATCAACACGGTATCGACCTTTTCCGCAATTGGTAAACGGTCCATTTTAACACCGGTAATGTATCATGAAGCAAATACCGTCCACACTGGTGGATTGTTACGTGATATCACGTACTTATACGTTTGTGACTACGTTTGTGACTATTACAGCGCCATCTATCACAAAGCGAAAAAAGTGGTTCAACTAAAATATTCATATTTATTTACGTACTACACGAATATGTAGAAAAAATGGGTGTTCCTATTTAAAAAAACGCAGTTGATATCCGTTTGACCTTATTCAGCGTCATCTAGCGGGCCAACCATAGTGCCATCTGGTTTCCCCCTTCAAGCTAGACGAGTTTCGTTCTTTGTAGTTTTTTCGTTTGATGCTTATTTCGTGAGATATTTGGCCCGGTCACTATCAATGGACTACCCTGTATAGTTTATCTATATATCATATAATGAATATTCTTTTCAAAATACTTTCTCGTGGTGGTAAGTGTCGTTAAATTATAATATTCGAATGCTGAGCAATACTAACTTTTGGTTGCTCTGCGCCGGCCACTGTCGCCGACCGGTTCAAGGCGCTTCAGTTCGGAACCGCGCTGCTGCTACGGTCGTAGGTTCGAATCCTGCCTCGCGCATGGATGTGTGTGATGGATGCCCTTAGGTTAGTTAGGTTTAAGTAGTTCTAAGTCTCGGTGACTGATGACCTCAGGTGTTAAGTCTCATTGTGCTTAGAGCCATTTGAACCATTTGAACTTTTGGTTGCCCCTTTATTGCGCTTGTGAACAATGTAGTGAAACAAAACTTTAATCTCAGTGAAATGATGAATTTAAAGTAATGAAAATGAATCTAATTAAATCCCAGAAGAAACTAATTGTGTACTCACAAGGGAACCTTCCCATCGCACCCCCCTCAGATTTAGTTATAAGTTGGCACAGTGGATATGCCTTGAAAAACTGAACATAGATCAATCGAGAAAACAGGAAGAAGTTGTGTGGAACTATGAAAAAAATAAGCAAAAATATACAAACTGAGTAGTCCATGCGCAAGATAATCAACATTCAAGGAGAATGTGAGCACAGGAGCGTCGTGGTCCCGTGGTTAGCGTGAGCAGCTGTGGAGCCAAAGGTCCTTGGTTCAAGTCTGCCCTTGAGTCAAAAAGTTTTTTCTTTTTTTCGCAAAGTTATGATCTGTCCGTTCGTTCATTGACGTCTCTGTTCACTGTAATAAGTTTAGTGTCTGTGTTTTGCGACCGCACCGCAAAACCGTGCGATTAGTAGACAAAAGGACGTGCCTCTCCAATGGGAACCGATAACATTAGATCGCAAGGTCATAGGTCAACCGATTCCTCCACAGGAAAACACTTCTGATATATTCTACACAACACTCGTGACGGCATGTGCGTCACATAATTGTCTGAAAATAAAAAATTAAAATATTCACTCAAAAGAAGACTTGAACCAAGGACCTTTAGTTCCGCAGTTGCTCACGCTAACCACGAGACCATTTTTTTTTTTAAGGATGCAGTTGGTGTGTTATTATGATTTTTTTTATTTTATTTATTCATTTATGTATTTTTTATTTTTTTTTATTTTCATTTTTTTTAGTTTTTTTGTTTTTTTAACAGTAAGGAACTGAAAACTCGTAAGTGCACTCTTTGCGTCGAGTTGGGGACGCACATAACTAAAACCATGCTAATAGTTGTAGAAAAAGGTATAAAGAAAGAGAGCAAAGTGCGGGGCAAAGGAAACAATGAAACAAAACTGAAGGGTGGAATCCATACCACCATTAACCAGTGCTACATCTTGCACCGGATGGGAAAACTAAAACTGCGAAGACCTTTTCGCACCGGGGACAAAAAGAGGAAATGGGGCAAATACTGCTACAGAGTGTGAGGGTTCACAACGAAACTCTCCATCTGCTGTATCATCCAGGTATGACTTCTCGTAATGATGAAAGTAGATCCCACGTTGTACCGTGTAGTGTTCTATCATCGTATTGTAATTTTAGCTTCTCTTACCCGTGATGTTCCAGCTACGTGGAGGGTCGTGGAACGCACTCCACAAAAAATTGGAAAAATATTGTCGATACTTTGGGTTACGGAGGATCTTGCAATGTCGTTCCTGCAAATAGTTCCAAAAGTCTAAAGTGTCCTTAGTGCCGTCTTGAAACAAATAATGCACTGCATGTCCACGAAGCCACGTCATTGCATTAGTTTTAGTGCGTGGGTAATACGTTTCATCCGGGAATAAGATAGTCTTGGGGTCGATATGATTCGGCGTTACCCGAAGGAAGTATGCTGACATTTGCCTCACTAACTGCCACACTGCCGTAGACTCGCCACAGCTAAGACGGTGTTCATCGTCGTCTTGAACGTCACAGTTCGTGCACGTGGGTGAGTCTACCATGTGGATCGCATGTAGCCTTGATCTGGTCACCTGCTTACCGTTGACAGTGATATACCACATCGCCGTGACGTCAGTGTCCAGTGTTACGTGGTGAATTGTCCTCCACACTACTCGCCAGTTGACGTTCGGGTGCTTCCTCTCCACGACGTTATCGGGTCGTCCACGTTGCAGGACCCTATAAACCGTCTTTGCCGTCGCCAGTTGAGTCGCTGGTAAGGCAAGTCGAACGTAACTGAGTTCGAGGTAAAAGACACCGATGTAAAAGAGCGAAGAGGGGACGTGGTGTATCGGCACAGGTGGCAACAGGGAGGGAGGTGCTAGTTCTTCTATTAACAAACTGGTCAGACTGTCCGGACGGCGGTGCCATAGTTTGACTAATGTGCTCACAAATAGGGCGACCGCTCTGTCATAAACGTGATAAAGGCCAAGCCCTCCCCGATCCGAGGGAAGGGTGAGAGTCTCATATTTGATCTTGAAAGACCACGGCGCTCCTGACCTATGGTTGTCCTTGATGTTACATATCTTGCACATGGACTACTCAGTTTGTATATTTTGCCTTTTTTTTTCATAGTTCCACACAACTTCTTCCTGTTTTCTCGATTGATCTGTGTTCAGTTTTTCAAGGCCTATCCACTGTGCCAACTTATAACTAAATCTGAGGGGGGTGCGATGGGGAGGTTCCCTTGTCAGTGGGAATGGTGTAACTGAAATTCTGAACTGAAGTACGTTACGAAAATTACGTAACATGAAGTGCAATGTCTGATTATAAATATCTGCAAAACAAAATACTGCTCAACTCGAAAGAAAATGGCTTTTGAAAATTATCTACACTGTTCCCTGTAAATTAATCTGCTTACTAAGCCCAACATCTGAAAGTTTTGGTAAAGTACTGTTTGCTCACAATAGTGCAAACTGACAGTGAGACTGCGCTGAAAGAAAAGTAACTTACCTCATGCTCGCCATAGAGTCTTGTGTCTGATATACTGAAGTTCGCGAAAGCAAATTGAAATCAGAAAATACAGCAGCTACAGAAAAATAATCTACACGCTGTTAAAATTTTCCTTTGTTTGGCATAAACAATCTGTTGCTGCAAGGGGCCTAAGATGCAACTCACACACTACAAAATATTAAACTTTACCGAGAATGGTGGAGGAGGGTCTTACTTTAAAGAAAAGCATTCTTGGAAAATTAAACTCTGATTATTGTCTAAAAAGAGTATACAAAATAAGATGACTCTAATAATTACGAAATTCACTCATTACCGAAATGACAGACGTTTAAACCAATTGTGTTATTTGTGACAGAATGAAAACAAATCAAATTAACACTGATTAGTTATCGAAGGGACAAAGATTTCATTGAATCAATAGTTCTAATAAATAAATATTTCGTTAAAAATGGTTAAGGCTTTCGTGGCTTCATGTTGACAAACTGCTTGTTAGCTTTGATTGATGATTTTTCGGAGGTCTCGCCAGCAGGAGTGACTGGCGTTGCCAAAGCTTCACCCTCCACTGCTGGTGGTGGACTAGAGTCGAGCTCGCGGCCGCAGACTGTCTCTACCTGACGCGCCAACGGCCAACGGCTTTTCCGTGGTCATTTCTGGTGCGGTTCTCCCCCTGCTACATGCAACGGTCGTTCTCTGCAGTGGGGAAATGCAGGGTACGTTCAACTTAAGGTTTTCTTCTTTCTTGTTGAAGCTATTCTCATGTTTCTGTATTTCTATAGCTTCTCTGAACAAGCGGGTCTGATAGCTCTTCTCTACATCATGAACTTCCGTGTCGGCGAATTTTACTATGTGATCGGTCTCACACAGCGCGTGCTCTGCCACAGCCAGTTTCTCCACCTGCCCCAGCCTGCAATGCCGAATAAATTCTGTGATCCTGATGTTGATTGATCGTCCAGTAATTCCGACATAATCTGCTCTGCATGTACATGGTATGCTGACATTGCAAGTGGGTCCCTTTTCTCCTTTGCCGATCTGAGACACTCTGTTATCTTCTTTTTCTGTTTATAAATTGTCTTTACACAGTGTTTGGGCAATATACGGCCGACACTGTCCGTCTTTCTAGAAATACACTCCTGGAAATGGAAAAAAGAACACATTGACACCGGTGTGTCAGACCCACCATACTTGCTCCGGACACTGCGAGAGGGCTGTACAAGCAATGATCACACGCACGGCACAGCGGTCACACCAGGAACCGCGGTGTTGGCCGTCGAATGGCGCTAGCTGCGCAGCATTTGTGCACCGCCGCCGTCAGTGTCAGCCAGTTTGCCGTGGCATACGGAGCTCCATCGCAGTCTTTAACACTGGTAGCATGCCGCGACAGCGTGGACGTGAACCGTATGTGCAGTTGACGGACTTTGAGCGAGGGCGTATAGTGGGCATGCGGGAGGCCGGGTGGACGTACCGCCGAATTGCTCAACACGTGGGGCGTGAGGTCTCCACAGTACATCGATGTTGTCGCCAGTGGTCGGCGGAAGGTGCACGTGCCCGTCGACCTGGGACCGGACCGCAGCGGATGCACGCCAAGACCGTAGGATCCTACGCAGTGCCGTAGGGGACCGCACCGCCACTTCCCAGCAAATTAGGGACACTGTTGCTCCTGGGGTATCGGCGAGGACCATTCGCAACCGTCTCCATGAAGCTGGGCTACGGTCCCGCACACCGTTGGGCCGTCTTCCGCTCACGCCCCAACATCGTGCAGCCCGCCTCCAGTGGTGTCGCGACAGGCGTGAATGGAGGGACGAATGGAGACGTGTCGTCTTCAGCGATGAGAGTCGCTTCTGCCTTGGTGCCAATGATGGTCGTATGCGTGTTTGGCGCCGTGCAGGTGAGCGCCACAATCAGGACTGCATACGACCGAGGCACACAGGGCCAACACCCGGCATCATGGTGTGGGGAGCGATCTCCTACACTGGCCGTACACCACTGGTGATCGTCGAGGGGACACTGAATAGTGCACGGTACATCCAAACCGTCATCGAACCCATCGTTCTACCATTCGTAGACCGGCAAGGGAACTTGCTGTTCCAACAGGACAATGCACGTCCGCATGTATCCCGTGCCACCCAACGTGCTCTAGAAGGTGTAAGTCAACTACCCTGGCCAGCAAGATCTCCGGATCTGTCCCCCATTGAGCATGTTTGGGACTGGATGAAGCGTCGTCTCACGCGGTCTGCACGTCCAGCACGAACGCTGGTCCAACTGAGGCGCCAGGTGGAAATGGCATGGCAAGCCGTTCCACAGGACTACATCCAGCATCTCTACGATCGTCTCCATGGGAGAATAGCAGCCTGCATTGCTGCGAAAGGTGGATATACACTGTACTAGTGCCGACATTGTGCATGCTCTGTTGCCTGTGTCTATGTGCCCGTGGTTCTGTCAGTGTGATCATGTGATGTATCTGACCCCAGGAATGTGTCAATAAAGTTTGCCCTTCCTGGGACAATGAATTCACGGTGTTCTTATTTCAATTTCCAGGAGTGTATATATCAGAAAGACCGTACTCGATATTTCTTTTTCCGATGTGTCACTTCACCGACTGTTCGACTGTGACACTTCTCATGTAAATGGTGGAGTTCCCACGGCTCCTCAGGACGGTTTCCAGGTGCTGCATCTCGCGTCTGACGTGCTGCGGATCACATATTCGTCTCGTTCGCGTTACGAGCGTATTAATCATGTCTCTTACCTGTCTCGCTTGGTGACTTGACAGTTTGTTCAGGTATCGGTCCTTGCGTGTCGGCTTCCGATTGACGCAGTGTCTCAGATTTTCACCATCCTTTGTGACCAGCACCTCTAGAAAGGGTAGCTGTTTGTTCTTTTCTTCCTCCAAGTTGTCCGCCCTGATAGCTGAGTGGTCAGCGTGACGGATTGCCGTCCTACGGGCCCGGGTTCGATTCCCGGCTGGGTCGGGGATTTTCTCCCCTCAGGGACTGGGTGTTGTGTTCATCATCATTTCATCCCAATCCGGCGCGCAGGTCACCCAATGTGGCGTCGAGTGTAATAAGACCAGCACAAAGGCGGCCGGATCTGCCCCGTAAATGGTCCCCCGGCCAATGACGCCAAACGCTCATTTCCATTTCCACCTCCAAGTTAAATTTTGTGCTAGCATGGAGAGTGTTCCTCACCATGGATCCACTCAATGATGGTATCTGTACCACACGTTATGTTTACAAGGTGCCCAGTCCAGTGCCTGTGCTTCGAAATGTTCCCTGAAGAGGTTGGCCGCCACTGGACTAAGAGGACTACCCATGGCGACGCCTTCCAGCTGTTCGCAGAAGTTGCTATTCCATCGTGACACATGCATGTAAGAGCTTGATGTCTCGAGGGAAAATGGAACCGATGTGCTCTGAAGACTCACTGTGTAGCACTTTGACAGACAATGAAACAACATGAAAGCTATTCAGCACGTCGTTTACACCAAGTTTTAGTTTCTTCAGTTTCTGAACGTAATTTCCTGTCTGAATCCTTTATGTGTCAGTCTTCTTATGAACCTTTGGTAATCCACGCAGCTGAGGTGATAGGGCTTCTGTGTTACGTTGCATCTTCTGTATGTCCGCCGAGAGAGAAGGTGCCTCGACTAGCCGATCGTATTCCGTGTGTTCCACTGCGTCAGATCTGCGCTTAGTTTTCGGTAAGTCGTTGGATCTAATAGGTCCTCGATCATCTGCTCATAATCTTAGGTCTTCATTACGACGGGCGCATTTCCCTTATCGGCAGGCAGTACCAATGTACTCTTGTCGGCATTAAGACTCTTGATAGCTTGTATCTCTTCATCCTTTAGGTTGCAAGCTGCTGGTTTTGCTCGGCGCTGTTTCAGTGCGTATTTCCTCAACTCTTTTACAAGGAAGCATCCGGTAGGCGGCTTCGATATTAGCAATGATATACTCCATAGATATAGTTCTTGGGATGGTAGCGGAATTCCCTCTTTTTAGAAGGACGGACTGTTCCTCTTTATTTAAGTACTTCTAAGTTCTAGGGGACTGATGAGCTCCGATGTTAAGTCCCATAGTGCTCAGAGCCATTTGAACCATTTTTTAGTTCCTATTTGGTCAGTTGTCATTCAGTGAGATTGACCACTGTACGTGACATGTTGTGAATCGCCTTGTCAGTCTGCTTCCGTCGTCTTACAAACTTTATCTTCTGTCGCTCATTGCAGCGCTCGAGATCGTTCTGTAAACTGCTGTGAGTGATGCTGTCGATCTTATCCCAGTCGTCTCGGTGCATCCTGCTACTTAGTTGATAGAAAATGCCCAAAAGTTCCTCATCCGTTCTGGCCAAGTATCTACATGTACGAATTTACTCAGGTATCAAAGCTCGTTCCATTCTGTGGTAGACACGATGTTCTTGGGCGATGGTGAATAGGCGCTTATATTTCAAAAACTTCGGGGTAGCTCCTTCATCCCGGCACCGCAAAAGAAAGGCGAGAGAGGACATCAATCGCGCTTTCTTCTTCCGTAGTTGGTTAAGCCGCCAGTGCAATCTGCAAATCTCCTCCCCGTAGAGGCGTAGTACAAAACTGTTACTGCTTTCGTGCGACTTGTTGACAAACTGCCTGTTGGCTTCTGTCTCGGGCTCTTCGGCTACAAAACTGGTTTGAAAACCTGGGACACAGGGTGTATTCGAAACAGACACGCAAGGATCGATACCTCCCGAGATATAAAAGAGGTGTAATTAATTCTCCTGTAACGCGAGAAAGGCTAATACATGAGCCGTAACAGCTCAGACGTCAGTTGCAACACCTGCAAACCGTTCTGAGGAGCAACGGGTACTCCACAAGTTACGTGAGAAGTGTCATGGAGTCAAACACTCGGTGAAGTGAGACATCGGAGAAAGAAATATCAGGTACAGCCTTTCTGCTATATAGTCCTAGAGTGACGGACAGAATCGGCCGTATATTGCGCAAACACTGCGTAAAGACTACGTATTTATAAACTGACAAAGAAGATATAAGTTTATCACAGATCGGCAAAGGAGAAAAGGGACTCACTTGCAATGTCTGGAATATACAGCATATCTTGTACATGTGGATAAGATTATGTTGGACTCACTGGACGATCAATCAACATCCGGATCAAGGAACATTCCAGGCTGGGGCAGGTGGAGAAATCGGCCGTGGCAGAGCACGCACTGTGTGAGACCGACCACACAGTAAAACTCACCGACATGGAAGTTCTTCCTGTAGAATGGAGTTATCAAACCCATTTGTTTAGAGACGTTATAGAAACACACAAACATGAGAATAGCTTCAACGAGAAAGAAGAAAGCCTCAAGGTGAACGTATCCTGGATTGTCCCGCTGCAGACAACGACCGTTGCAGGTAGTAAGGGGAGAACTGCACCAGAAATGACGACGGAAAAACCCTTGGACGTTGGCTCGCCAGGTACATATAGCCTGCCGCCGCGAGCGTGACTCCCATAAAGGAACCTCAGCCCCACACCACATCCTACACAGCCCTGACTTAGACAACTCACTTCACCTACCCCGAATCGGAGACTCCATCACTAGCGACCACCTAACCATCCTCTTTTCCACATCCGCAAACCTCCCCCCTCCACCCCACCCACACAGAAGAATAATATGCCAATACAACAGAGCAGATTGGGAAAAATATCAGGATACACTCAACCACGAACTATCCATTCTAGTAATAATTACTGACGAAGACGACCTCCATGAGATCACCAGTAAACTTGAAACAGCCATCACCAAAGCAGTACAAGAAACAGTCCCCACCAAAGTAAAAGAAAACTGGAAACCCTCCATCCAAGAAGCAGCGCTAGACCTAATACGACAGAAGAAACGACTACAGCAACAGATGAGACGAGCTGACAATCCAGACCTAAGGATACAAAAGAACAGAATAAACGCTAGAATCAAAAGACTAATATCTCAACACAGATAAAAACAATGCGACGACACATGCAGCAAGTTGGACTACAGGAATGGGGGCAAGTTCTGGAACAGATTCAAAACACTCACAGGGCAACGCCAGACACACACTAACTCCTTAATAGTAAATAATGAACCTACATCAGACCCACTTGAGCAAGCAACAGCCTTCAAAGAAACATTACATACTCATTCCCAAATGACAACAGATTCGACGACACATTCACATACACACGCAACTAGAAACCCTGATAAACTCCCCAACAATTGAAACCGAAGAACAGCAGGCCCTCACCAAAGACATCACAGACGCGGAAATAGAAGACGCGATGTTTTCAGGACGCAACTCCGCCCCAGGACCGAATGAAATCAGGCGCATTCATTTACAAAAAGCCCCCCTCCACATCATAATCCCCATCCTATCCCTCATCTTTAACTACTGCCTACACAATGAGACAATACCAACAAACTGAAAGACAAGCAAGACTATCATGATCCCCAAACCCGGCAAACCTAGGACAGACCCAAAATCATACAGACCCATATCCCTACTGGACGTGATAGGAAAAACATACGAACGAATAATAACTGACCGCATAAGGACTTACGTTGAGACGGAAAACCTACTCCCCCTCACACAAGCGAGATTCAGACACAACCACTCGACTAACGACCCCCTCCTCAAACTGATAGACAGTACTACCAAAGGGTTCAACCAGGGACACTGCACACTCGCAAGCTGGCGTCCCCCAATGTGGCATCTTGTCCCCATTACTGTATATACTCTACACTGCTGACATACCTACTGTAACGACTCCCCACGAAGAAATTGGACTATATGCAGACGATACGGCATACTGGTGTACAGAATTACGTACAACGACATTGCGACGAAAAACGACCACATACCTCCACCGTCTAGACACTTGGATGGCAAAACGGAGGATACGACATAACCCAACCAAGACGCAGACAGTCCTCTTCAGACACAGACACGTAACAAAGAAGAAACAATGGAACGAACATGACATACGACAAACACTCTGGAATAGCCCCTTACAACTAAACGACACAGCCAGAGACCTAGCAGTATACTTAGACAAACATCTCAAATGGAAGATCCACTTGACGCACCTCCTTAACAAAACCCCGACTCAGACAAAACCAAATACGACAGGTGCATGAACGCTTCTATGGCTGCAACACTCAAACCGTACTACACACACAAGAACTTTTTTCGCCCAGTTTTAGAGTACGCAACATCCCCCCTGGGAGGCATACATGCACCGATCGCGCAAAGACTGTTCAGCACGGAACGCAGACTCCTATGCAGTATCGCAAGGCTACCATATATAGCACCCAGCAACGAAGTCTATGAGGCAACCAGAATGGAGCCGCTACAGACGAGACTAGCCAGACTGAGAGCCTGATACGGAAATCATATCCTAAGCAAAAGACCGGACGTGGAAGAAATTATCACAGTCAACCAAAGAACACACAGGAAACCGAAATTTAAAAACACAATACCCTCCCACACAATCGCACACAACACGGCAAAGACATACCTCGATCTCGCTCCCATCCTGTCACCACTCACAACAAATACCACCATCCTTCCGCACCTAACGAAAGAACACACTAATAAAACACAAAAACTACCATACAAACAAGAACATGGCCCACAAAAAGATCCACCAAGACATACCAAATAAAATATTGACTCCCTCCACTCCCCCTCCCTCGCTCTGCACTCTAATTAACAAGAAGGAAAAAAATCTCTTATTACTATTACTGTTCTTACTATTGCTCTTGATGACCCCAGTTTCCTATGTTATGTTCTCCACCTAGCTTCCTATGTAAAAGTTAAAACTGTAAAATGTATGTATAGTAACATTAAGAAATTACCTGTATTGTAAACTATCTATAAATATGAACTATAAATGGTAAAGAACAAATTACATTGTAAAATTAGTTAAAAGAACAAACTGTATTGTAATATTACCTAAAAATATCATTGTTAATTGTTAACGATCTAAAGAAAACTTGCACTATGTAGCAAGAAAAATGTAATAAATGTTTAAAAATAAAACTGCTGAAACCTATGGCTGGAAAGGGCAAATAGCAAGCCCTAAAACAGCCCCCTATGCCCCCTCAGGGCAGAGAATGCCAGCCACTCGCGTTGGCGTAACGTCAGAAAAATCATCAGACAAACGTCGGCCGAAGAACCCGAGACAGAAGCCAACATACATTTTGTAAACATATCATTCTTGCCTGTGCGTTGGTAAACTTGAAATATTCCTCCGAAAACCTTCTGCAGCCAGACAGTCAAGAAAATATGCTTAGAAAAAAGTTTTCATTTCCATAATACAGTATTCCAGATAATTTCTCCCAGATTTACAAATATCAGATTTCCGCTGAAACTCTACTGCTCGCTACAATGCCTATAGTAAGAATGCCTAACGCTGCACAGCTAGCTGGCGATGAAGCACACCACAGATTACCTGAAACACACAATCAAGGATGTCAAAGATTTTATCTACTACTCGCGCAGCGCGCTTATGTATCCTTGTCCCAGTACAGTAAAAGTGAAGTATTTACAGCGGCAAACAAAATATGAAAATCTTACAGCGTAAATTATGAAACAATAAATAAAATGAAGTAAAACTGAAAGAATATGTGTAACTTTATAATGCATTCGTGAGATACATTACACTAATGAAAGGCTGAAGTGTAAATACAGGAAAGGCAGAAAATATGCCCATTACACGTGCCTCCCCATTTCTAAAAATATGTTTTTGTTACTATTAGATTTGCCTAACGTTAAATAAATACATACATAATGTTGTTTATTGTACTGAATCGAAAACCGCATGCTCGCACATTCAATCCCTGCACAACGAAATCTGCAGCACCACGCACACGTCTTAGTCGGTTGTCCGCGGTCTTGTTTATAAACACGGCGTGACGTGATTCTTCTCAGTTGTTCCACCTTTCCTAGAACAACATGTTTCTTGTAGGTCTGCTTCCTTGTTTGTAAACATTCTCTCTCTGCTGCTTCTGGTTCACCAGTGTGCAGATAACCCAACTTCTCCTCTTCAGCAGTCTGGTCTGGCTCTTCCGAACTAGTCACTGCGCTGACTGTTTCAACTGCAGCGCAGTCTCAAAACTAATATTACTTCATTCACTTTCTCTCTCAACATTGTTATACTGACTCACCAAAATAAACATAGAACACATTAGCAAACACTCTAATAAAGTAACAATATAAAATTCTTCTTTCGGAACAAAATATTTAGGTAAATCATCATCTTGCTTAACCTAATTTGTGTAGTATTTTTATAACTTAATGTTGTTTCTAGCTCCATAAATTCTGCCTAAGTCAGGTTCGATTAGACTGCACACATTTTTCACTGGTTTCCTGTTACTGTAAAAGATCGTTCAGAAAAATTAGAAAATTTCTCAATCTCTTCGGCTTCTTCACTGGATTTCTTATAATTTCAAACCAAAATCCATTCTCTAATTTGGGATTCTGCACGTATCGTTTCATGAGCCATACAATTAATAACATTTTCAAACATTTGGAAGTATTCTTCCCAGGTGGTATTCCTATCCAAAGAGTTGGTTTTGGCTAGACATATTTCTGTAGTACAGCGTTCAGATGGATTACTTGCTGCATAGTAGGGTGTAGTACGTACTATTTTGTTACTGAGTGCTGCTAGCATATTTTTCCATTCTTTTGGAATGAGCTGGGGAACGTTGTCGGACAGTACCACCTTATGAATGTCCATTTATTCCGTATACTGGTCACCCATCGGCGCTACCGTTCTTCATATACACCTGCATCTACATGGATGCTCTGCAAATCACCCTTAATTGCCTGGTAGAGGGTTCATCGAACCACCCTCACAATAACTATTATTCGAATCTCGAACAGCGCGCGGAAAAAACGAACACACATATCTTTCCGTGCGAGCTCTAATTTTCCCTTATTTTATTACACTGAAGCGCGAAAGAAACTGATAAGGCATGTGTATTGAAATACAGAGATATATAAACACGCAGAATACGGCACTGCAGGCGGAAACGCCTATATAAAACAAAAAGTGTCTGGCTCAGTTGTTAGATCGGTTGCTGCTGCTACAATGGCAGGTTATCACGATTTAAGTGAGTTTGAACGTGGTGTTATACTCGGCGCACGAGCGATCGGACGCAGCTTATCTGAGGTAGCGATGAAGTGGCGATTTTCCCGTATGTACATTTCACGAGTATACCGTATATGACAGGAATCAGGTGAAACACCAGATCACCGACATCACTGCGGCCGGAAAAAGGTCCTGCAAGAACGGGACCAACGACGACTGAAGAGAATCGTTAAATGTGATAGAAGTGCAAACCTTCCGCATATCGCTGCAGATTTCAAATCTGGGCCATCATCAAGAGTCAGCGTGCCAACCATTCAACGAAACATCATCGATATGGGCTTTCGGAGCTGAAGGCCCATTTGTGTAACCTTGATGATTGCACGACACAAAGCCTTACGCCTCGCCTGGGCCCATCAACACCGACACTGGATTGTTGATGACTGGAAACATGTTGCCTGGTTGGAAGAGTCTCGTTTCAAATTCTATTGAGCACATGGACGTCTACGGGTATGGAGACAACCTCATGAATCCATGGACCCTGTGTGTCAGCAGGGGACTGTTCAAGCTGGAGGAGGCTATGTAATGATGTGGGGTGTGTGCAGTTGGACTAATATGGGACCACTGATACGTCTAGATACGACTCAGACAGATGACACGCACGTAAGCATCCTGTCTGATCACCTGCATCCATTCATGGCCATTGTTCTTTCCGACGGATTTGGGAAATTCCAGCAGGACGATGCGACGCCCCGCACGTCCAGAATTGCTACAGAGTCGCTCCATTAACACTCTTCTGAGTTTAAATACTTTCGCTGGCCACCAAACTCCCCAGACATGAACATTATTGAGCATATCTGGGATGCCTTGCTACGTGATATTCAGAAGAGGGCTGCATCCCATCGTACTCTTATGAAGTTGTGGACGCCCCTGCATGATTCATGGTGTCAGTTCCCTCCAGCACTACTTCAGACATTAGTTGAGTCCACGGCACATCGTGCTGCGCCATTTCTGTGTTATCGCGGGGGCCCTACACGATATTAGGCATGTGTACCGATTTCTTTGGCTTTTCAGTGTATGGTGATCGTTTATTCTTACGTAGGTCGGCGTTAACAAAATGTTTTCGCATTCGGAGGAGAAAGTTGGTGAATGAAATTTCTTTAGAAGATCCCGCCGCAACAGAAACGCCTTTGTTTTAATGATGTCCTAAATTCTTTACCATTCCTATCTTGTAAGGAACCCACACCGCGCAGCAGTACTTCAAAAGAGGACGGATAAGTGTAGTGTAGACAGTCTCTTTAGTAGATCTGTTACATTTTCTAAGTGTTCTACCAATAAAACGAAGTCTTTGGTTCGCATTCCCCAAAACATTTTCTATGAGCTCTTTCCAGTTTAAGTTGTTCGTCATTGTAATTCCCAGACATTTAATTGAATTTACGGCCTTTAGATTTGACTGACTTATTGTCTAAAAAAAGATCAACGGATTCCTTTTAGCACTCATATGGACGACCATATACTTTTCATTATTTAGGGTCAATTGCCAATTTTTGCACCATACAGATATCTTTTCTAAATCGTTTTACAATCTGTTTTGATCTCCTGATGAGTCTACTAGACGATAAATACAGCATCATCTACGAACAACCTGAGGCGGCTGCTCACATTGTCTCCTAAATCGTTTTTATAGATAAGGAACAGCAAAGGGCCTATAAGACTACCTTTGGGAACGCCAGAAATCACATCTGTTTACTCGATGGCTTTCCGTCATTTACTACGAATTTATTTACCTCTCCGACAGGAAATCACGAATCCAATCACGTAACTGACACAATATTTCGCGGCTGGTCCCGGCGGAGGTTTGAGTCCTCCCTCGGGCATGGCTGTGTGTGTTTGTCCTTAGGATAATTTAGCTTAAGTAGTGTTTAAGCTTAGGAACTGATGACCTTAGCAGTTAAATCCCATAAGATTTCACACACATTTGAACACACAATATTCCACAAGCAAGAAACTTGACTACAAGCCGGTTCTGTGGCACAGTGTCAAAGCCCTCAGAAAATCTAGAAATGGGAATCAATTTGAAATCCATTGTCAATAGCACTCAGCACATAGTGTGAGTAAAGAACTAGTTGTGTTACAAAAGAACGATGTTTTCTTAATCCATGTTTTTTACTGTGTCTCAATCGACCGTCGTCTTTGAGATAATTCATAATGTTCCAACACGTTCCAAAAAGGTGCTGCATATCGACGTTCATGATATGGGTTTTTAATTTAGTGGATTACTCGTACTACCTTTCTTGAGTATTGGTGTGACCTGTACAACTTTCCAGTCTTTGGGTACGGATCTTTCGTTCTGCGAGCGGTTGTGTATGATTCTTAAGTATGGGCCTATTGCATGAGCATGCTCTGAAAGGAACCTACAGTCAGTTCCACAAGAAAACGCACGCCGTTATCTGTGTGAAATAAAAGACACCATTATAAATGTACGTTTACGTGAAAATATATGTTATTATTAATTGCACAATTATCTAATAATTAAACAAATCGCCGCCATTATCGGTTATAGCTTGGTGCCTTTTTGGCATGCTTTTCACGAGATTTTCTACATATTCTCTCGGTGACGATCTCCATATCGTCCTGATTTTACACGACAGTTGCTTCATGGTGTGTACTGGCTTTACTTTAATCTTCATATTAATATACGACCAGACACTGGGATTGGATTTTCATCCGGAGACATTGCAGGCCAATCCATTGTGGACACCGCATGGTCTTGATTCCACACTGTAGAGAGACGGCTGCGACGTTTCGGACCATTATCCTCTTGAAGTTTACAGTTTGCCTCTTTCGAACCAAATAGCTTCTTAGCGGACCTCAGAAGGCATTTTTGATAAATACTGCACAATTTTTCAGCATGTAATTTTCAGTCAATGAGTGCAAAATGTCACATCGCTCACGTTAGCCCTTTTTCCGGTATATCATCCACGTTTTCAACCTCTAAATATCGTTTGACGCATTTCGCAACGAATATCTTTGACTTTCTAAGAATTTTAGCACATGAAAGCTTTGGTCCCTTTGGATGATTTAAAAGGAACACTACCTCATGACGCTTCAAATATTTTGCAATCATTTTAAACTACAACCGACAAAACAAAACATTCAACTCTCACACTGTTTATCTAAACACTGTGCAAAAGCGCATAGATTACAGATTCGAGACCACTATCAGAGATGTTGGTGCGAACATTACATTTAAAATTATGGCGTACACTTTCTTATGGAACTGATGGAACTGACTGTAGATGGTATACAGTCTGGACCAAAAGACTTGCTTTTATAAAATGATTTAAGTTCCTTCGCTACTCCGAGGATATCTACTTCTAAGTAGCTCATGGTGGCAGTTGTTCTTGATTCGAATTCTGTAATAGTAGAGAAGATATAAAATGTAGACTGTCAATGGCAAGGAAAGCGTTTCTGAAGAACAGAAATTTGTTAACATCGAGTATAGATTTAAGTGTCAGGAAGTCGTTTCTCAAAATATTTGTATGGGGTGTAGCCATGCATGGAAGTGAAACATGGACGATAAATAGTTTGGACAAGAAGAGAATAGAAGCTTTCGAAATGTGGTGCTACAGAAGAATGCTGAAGATTAGATGGGTGGATCACATAACTAATGATGAAGTATTGAATAGAATTGGGGTGAAGAGGAGTATGTGGCACAACTTGACAAAAAGAAGGGACCGGTTAGTAGGACATATTCTGAGGCATCAAGGGATCACAAATTTAGCATTGGAGGGCAGCGTGGAGGGTAAAAATCGTAGAGGGAGACCAAGAGATGAATACACTAAGCAGATTCAGAAGGATGTAGGTTGCAGTAACTACTGGGAGATGAAGAAGCTTGCACAGGATAGGGTAGCATGGAAAGCTGCATCAAACCAGTCTCAGGACTGAAGACCACAACAACAAAAACAACAACAACAACAACAACGATAGTAACTTCGTCACCTTTGGTGAAGTAATTTCGGAAGGATGCGGTTAGCAAATCTGCTTAGGTAGCGCTGTCGTCGATAGTATTTCCATTGCTATCACGTAGAGAAGGCGTCGATTGTGTCTTGCCGCTAAGCATACTTGACATACGACCAGAATCTCTTTGGATTTTCTGCCAGGTTTTGGGACAATGTTGCGTTGTGGAAACTACTGTAAGCATCCTACATTGAAGTCCGCACTAAATTCTAGCTTCTGTAAAAGATCGCCAATCTTGGAGATTTTGCATCTGTTTAAATTTGGAATGTTTTTTTCGTTGTTTCTGCAACAGTGTTCTGACCCGTTTCGTGTACCGAGGAGAATCAGCTCCGTTGTTTGTTAATTTATTTGGTATAATTTTCTCAATTGTTGCCGATACTATTTCTTTGGATTCAAGCCACATCTGGTCTACACAAACATTGTTAATTTGGAGGGAAAGGGGTTTGTCTCTCAGGAATGGATATATATTTCGGTTATTTTTGGAGGGTTTGGAGGTTATAATATTCAATCTTGCTACGAAAACCCTGTGTTCACTAATCCCTGTATCCGCTTTGATGCTCGTTATTGGCTCAGGATTATTTGTTGTTAAAAGGTCAAAGTGTGTTTACACAAGCGTGTACTATTCGCGTGGGCTCATGAACTAACTGCTCGAAATACTTGTGTGTAGCACAATTTCGGATGATGTTTCATGCGTACCTCCGGATTCAAACATGTATTTTCGCCAATATACTGAGGATATATTAAAGTTCTTCCTTTAGGATTCTATACAGTTTTATAAATTTGAGGAATGTGTCAAACGTAACAAAGATTTACTGAACTCCTCCAATGGTTCTAGGGAGGCGACCGTACACATCTTCTGATGCTATTTCTGAAGTTTCCCGTACTAGAATATTTCCCACATTTCCGTAAGTAGTTTTCTTCATATTTCCCTTTTTGACATCGATCACAGACATTGATTCACTGATTTGTCGTCTTCCTCATATGCTTGAATATGACGGTTTCTTTAAGTTTAGTCAAACATTTCCATTCCCCTAAATAATCATTACTGATGTGTGTGAAATCAATTAATTTACCCACAAACTTTTCTGGGTCCCTGTCTCTTCCCCTCTATGTAATGTAATGTCCCAAAACTTGATTGTTTCTTTCAAAATTTCTAATTTCACATCTTTCAGTGCCATTACTCCTCTAATAAGTTTTCTTAACAGTTCTGTAACTATATGAGAGTCTTCCTCCCACTGACAAGTAGCAATCAATTGTTCGTCTAAACGGATTTTTAATTTTGAACTTAACTTGTGTTATAAAACGGCATACAAGGCTCTGATAAACGATTACATAGAAACGCTGAATCCAAAGGCCACAACTTTACGCACGTAACGTTTCCAGTTTGACAATACCCGCACGTCAAACCGCAACTGTTCGTATACAGACATTTTTCCTGGCCAGTCAGTTTTCATTTGCTTGATGAAATTCCCAGCCCTCTTCTCACCTGCCTTTTCCGTCTGAGTCTTTACATCCTCGATTTTCTTCTCAACCTGTTGTCGGAAAGATCTGAGTTCATTTTTCAACCTAATCTCCATGTTTTCAATTCGGTCTGAACATTTTTTATTTTTGTTTCTATTATATCTCCTAATTGTTCTGACCTGCCGTTACTACTCTTTCGATGTACTTCTGCTTCGATTTGGTCTATTTTTTCCAAATTTCTCATTTCTGTTTTTATTTACTTCTGCTTAGTTTCAAATACCCATTCGATGAGGACTTTCATCATGTAGGAAAACTCGCTAAATACTGGATTAGCATTCATGTTTCCAAGTGGACATACTTCTACTGTAGTATTTATAGCAACTGGTTGGGTTTTCAATTCTGTTTTTCCCACCCTCTCCTTTTCTTTCACAATGCTACTTCTAACGACCTCCTCAATTGTCTCATCAACCGAATCCATCGTGATATCTCCCAATTTTGCTTTGACTCAGGTATGCAAAAGCTCTCACCTAACCAATAGTCTCAGTCCAAAGATTGTTGACTGGGTCTAAGTGGATTTTGTTGGGTATGATAACAACACTAGTGCTTTCGCAGTGGCCATACGTTCTTCTGACCCGCTATAACAGCTGGTACTGTATTTGTTAAGACTGTTTCACAAGTTTTAATTAAGTTCCAAAAGTTTTGGTAGTGCTTCCGCACCCGCCATTTTCCAATGGTATTTGGAACAGCTGACTGCACAAGTGCCAAACTATTCAAACTATTTGGACGATATTATAGTAGCAGGTCATACGCCTGAAGAACATATTACTAATGTTAGTGCTTTGTTTCGAGTGTTATCTGAAGCAGGAGTAAAGTCTACACTGGACAAGTTTGGGTTTTTGAAACCTGAGTTGTAGTATCTTGGTCATGTAAAAAACAGTTAAGGTGTACATCCTCTGCAGTCGCATTTGTTAGCCATACGAGATATGCCAGTTCCCCGAAATGTCACAGAATTGCAATCAGTTTTAGGGAAAATCAATTATTACATTCGTTTCATACCGAATACTGCACAAATCGCGGCTCCATTGTATCGCTTGCGTTGCAATAATGTCCCCTTTGTTGGAACAGATGGGTGCCAAGTAGCTTTTCAAAAACTTAAAGATGTATTGCTCAGTGGTCGATGCTTAGTTCACTTTGATTCTGATAAACCGGTTGTATTGCAAGTTGACGCTTCCTCTTACGGACTCGATGCAGTACTTTCGCACAGAATGGTGATAAAGACACACCTATTGCTTTCGCATCAAAAGTGTTGTCCAAAGCTCAGTGTAACTATTCACAAATTGAAAAAGAGGCATTGGCTATTATGTATGGTGTCACCAAATTTCACCACTATTTTTATGGCCGAAAATTCAACTTAGTAACGGATCACAACCCATTGCATTCCCAGTTTCATCCGACGAAATCGGTTCCTGAACGAAGAGCTTAAAAAAATGCAAGGACGGGCTTTGTCGTTGTCTCAATACCAGTACGAGAGTGTGTGTATCATCGACAGTTCAACATGGAAATGTGGATGCACTTTCACGTCTTCAAATTGGCCCTGATACAGACTTCGACGCTTTTGCGGCATCTTGTTGTCAGGATTCTGAATTGCTTCAGTCTTTTCCGCTGTACTACAAGAAAATTGCACAGGCCACGGGAGCTGATCCCGATTTCAACATTTTGCCCAACAACATTCGCACACCTTGGCCTCACTCCTTGCGTAGCATAAAGAACTTCGTTGTGCGCTGATACTCTGCACGTCGGCATAGCCTCACTGTACAGAAAAGTGTGATTCTTATTCAAAATGACAGTGGACAGTCACGGGTGTTGATCCCTAAAGTTTTGCAAAAAGAAGTGTTCCTTCTCCAAGGACACTGGGGGATTGTTCGTACGAAACAGTTAGCGCGTCGACACTGTACTTGGCAAGGTATGGATGCCCAAAATAGAACGTGTGCACATAGACTTTGCGAGACCTTTTTTGGAACACTCGCTGGCTAATTGTGGTTGACTCGTATAGCAAGTTTTCGTTTTCTGTGCCAATGAACTCGACAACATCCCGTAGCACAATTCAGGTGTTGTCTTCGATTTTTTGCCTTGAAGGTTTACCTGCAGTAATAGTGTCAGACAACAGCCCTCAGTTGACGTCACATTTGAAACATTCTATGAGCGCAATGGCATAAAGCATTTAACTAGTGGAACATACCATCCACAGTCAAACGGCGAAGCGGAACGTTTTGTCAGAACATTCGAGCAGCAGATGGCCAAACTTCGTCCAGCACAGAGCAGGGAACAAGCATTGCAACAGTTTCTCGCCTCGTATCGCTCGCATCCACGAGATGGACCATCGCCGGCGGGACTGCTTGACGGCTGCCACCATCAGACGCTGCTCCAACTGCTCCACCCGCCTCAGCATCCAGGGCCGAAGGAAGGCCGCAAGTATCGCTTCGCGCCGCATGATATTGTCTTTTATAGGGTTTTTAGCGGCAGCACACGGTGGGCGCGGGGAAAGAGCGTCCGTCGACTTGGCGCTTGCATGTATCTTCCTTTCAGGTCCAAATGATTTGCAGCGCCGCAATCAAAATCAACTTCACCTCTGTCACATGCACGTTGATCTTTCAGTCTCTCTTCCCCCAGATTCACAGGTCCAGAGGATAGCACAGCCACAGCAGCGCCAGGGGGTGTCTTCACGACACTGCGGGTCGATCCCATGGAGGCGAAGCCTTCGCCTCCTCCTCTCGTCCTACCAATGGAGCTGGACCTGCCCACACCTCAGCAGTCGCCGCCTTCATCTGGTTCATGGCAGCAGGAGATGGACGCGTACCCTTCTGGTCTGGAAGGCTTTACACACTGTACCACACAAGCGGCTTGCAGTGAAACTGCGTGCTTATGGAATATCGTCTCAGTTATGTGACTGGATTTGTGATTTCCTGTCAGAGAGATCATACATAGTACGTAGTAACTGACGGAAAGTCATCGAGTAAAATAGAAGCGATTTCTGGCGCTCCTCAAGGTAGTGCTATAGGCCCTTTGCCGTTCCTTATCTGTATAAACGATTTGGGAGACAATCTGAGCAGCCGTCTTAGGTTGCTCCCATATGACGCTGTCGTTTGTCGACTAATAAAGTCATCAGAAGATCAAAACCAACCTGCAAAACGATTTAGAAAAGATATCTGAATGGTGCGAAAATTGGCAGTTGACCATAAATAACGAAAAGTGTGAGGTCATCCACATGAGTGTTAAAAGAAATTCGTTAAACTTCGTTCACACAATAAATCAGTCTAATCTAAAAGCTGTAAATTCAACTAAATACCTCGGTATTACAATTACGAACAACTTAAATTGGAAGCAACACACCGAAAATGGTGTGGAAGGCTAACCAAAGACTGCATTTTGTTGGCAGAAGACTTGGAAAATGTAACAGATGCACTAATGAGACTGCCTACACTACGCTTGTCCGTCCTCTTTTAGAATACTGCTGCGCGGTGTAGGATCCTTACCAGCTAGGACTGACTGAGTACATCGAAAAAGTTCAAAGAAGGGCAGCACGTTTTGTGTTATCGCGAAATATGGGAGAGAGTGTCACAGAAATGATACAGGATTTGGGCTGGACATCATTAAAAGAAAGGCGTTTTTCGTTGCGGCAGAATCTTCTCACGAAATTCCAATCACCAACGGAGAAATGATCACCACGATAAAATAAGGGAAATCAGAGCTCGCACAGAAAGATATAGCTGTTCTTTCTTTCCGCGCACTATATGAGATTGGAATAATAGAGAATTGTGAAGGCCGGCCAGAGTGGCCGAGCGGTTCTAGGCGCTACAGTCTGGAACCGCGCGACCGCTGCGGTCGCAGGTTCGAATCCTGCCTCGGGCATGGATGTGTGTGATATCCTTAGGTTAGTTAGGTTTAAGTAGTTCTAAGTTCTAGGGGGCTGATGACCTCAGAAGTTACGTCCCACAGTGGTCAGAGCCATTTGAACAATTTTTTAGAATTGTGAAGGTAGTTCGATGAATACTCTGCCAGGCACTTAAATATGAGTTGCAGAGTATCCATGTAGATGTATATGTAGATGTAGATGGTCGTTTTCCGGGGGACTTTCCCGCCAGAGCGCAGGCCGGATGGCGGAGTACGGCTGGAAGCTGGACGTCCCCTGCAGCCACAGCTTCTCGTCCATCAGAGCGTCCACGCTCCTGCATCCCCCGCCGTGGTCGAACTCCATACATGACGACGGTCCAGCACTTTGGGGGGAAGAACGTTCTGGCGTAACCACAAGCGCTGGAACAAAGATGCGGAACGCAAGAACAGAGAAGGCAGTGAGGAAACGGCGGCCAATGGTGCGCGGAGTTCGACTGCGCCGCGTCAAGAGCGACACCTGGAAGAACGGAATATAAGCGACGCTCTTGCCAGCCTCGGCCGCTCAGATCGGCACCGGATTGCGGACGTTAGTTATCAGTGACGAGTGTCAACCTGCCTGAACAGTCCACATGTCAAGGACTCTAAATTATATTGCCTGTCGCCCCTCGGTTGCGACTACTACTTGTAAATCTCCTAAGTATTGTCAGTTGCTTTATAGAAATAAAACTACTAACGTTATTTGTTTGAATTGTTGTATAGCATTCTGAGAACGCTGCATCCCATAAGCACCATATTAGTGACGAGTGGGCAAGACGCCACAAATATCAGTATCGAAGATACATAAATAAATAAAAACATCAAATTTGGAATCCACAGGAGAACTGAGTATCATTTGGGCTCAAGAGAGGCTTAATGAAATATTTTCTTGTACGGTTCGTCCGTATTTGGATCACACTTGGTGTATGCTTCTCTGTTCTCCATCGCTGTCAAATCTCTTGGTGTTCTGACTTACTGATACCTAAACTTTACGTTCCTCGTTCGCTTGTTTTCTTCTTTTAAAAGTTATATTAATGGCTGTTATTCTTCTGTACATATCTTTGACTATAATGTCTTCTATGGTTAGTCCTCGTTCAAGTCTTTTGTAATTTATTTCATCCATATTACAGTGCTCCGTAACTCCTTAGTCTGTTCACAGACCCTCCCAATCAGCCAGTGGTTGCTCGTCCTCCAGAAATGCCGGGTAAACTTCACCCGTCTTCTCCTCATTTCGTTTGAAAGTTCAGTAGACCGCGTATACGACTCCTGGCTGTTTCTTTCCTTCCAGATGGTCCTTCTATTCTGTTATTCATCTAGGGGAAGGTTATTATCTACGCGCCACGTAAAGAAAATGTGTACTAAATTTCAGAGATATTTGCAACAAATATTTTATTTGCAGTGTAACATTAACCTTTATTTTCACGTTTCACTATAGTAGACGCAGGCGTGATAAATATTCATCGTTAGTGAAATATTTGAAATCATTCGTCGACTTTAAGAAGGCCTACGACTCCATAAATAGAGAACTACTATTCATCGCACTGGAAGAAATGAAGGTGGACAACAATACCGGCAAGTTAACCCAGGAAACGTTAAGAAGAGAAATATCTGAAGTGAAGTTCATAGGAGAGATCTCGGAACCATTCTAAATCAAGACAGGAGTGAGACAGGGAGATGATCTGTCGTCCATTCCATTTAACTCGCTTTTGTTGGAAGTAATCAGAACATGGGACAAAGCAGTCATTGGGATAAAGATGGGGAAACACAAGGACAGAACAGTCAGCATTAGATGTCTGGCCGTTGCATATGATATAGCCATAATAACAAGTAACAGTATAGAAGCCAAAGAAGCTCTAAAGACACTACACGAAATCTCGGCCAAAACAAGGCTGCAAATCTCTTATGAAAAACACAGTACATGGACGCAATATCCACAGACGGTCACCAACCGCTAAATAAGGATGGAAAGATAACACAAGCAGTAAGTTTCAAATACTGAACTCGATATCTAATGAAGAAACGATCGCAAAGCTACAAAAAGGATACAGACTTACATGGAACCATTGCAACAAAAGAATATCCATCAATGGTAAATTAAGACAATACAGTACAGAAGTCTTACTAGAGACCTTGAGTGCTTGAGAAACAACAGTAATCAGGGGAAGAACGAGGAGATGGAAAAACAAGAGAGAAAAATACTGAGGAGGATCTACGTGCCGGTGCGGACAGAGGAGATCTGGATACAGAGACCGACAAAAGGACTGTGCAAACAGAGAGAGCGATTACAAATAACATAAGGAAAAGGACAAAGTTCTAAGAACATATACATAGGATGAAATACATCTCCACAGAAGTCATGACAGACAAGGAAAAACACAGAAAAAAAATCTGAAAACAGAAATTTCACCAAACGCCCAAAGCGAAGAAAACAGGAAAAAAGTGGATAGAGGGGAAGAAAAACACAGCGCTTATATGAAAGTTTTTTCGAAAGGACAAAGAAAGGAACAGAAAAATGCTATAGAAACTGATTGTGTTTTAGAGCTCTCCGTAAGGAGAATTAATAATAACAATAACGAAATACCAACGTATACAGAAAAATAATACATAAAAAAGACAAGAAATTGGCATAGATTATTCAGGAAAAAATAAATGATAGTATAAATAGACTAATTTGTTCTGAATTATACTGTGACATTATCTTTTGGTTATACCGTAGTATCTAAAAGTAAAGATTAAGAAATGTGGCACCATGGCAGAATCATCTGACACAGTTCGCAGTGCTGCACAGAAGAGCTACGTAGGAAGAGATACTAAGTAACGTGAGTACCGTTTCAAAAGTCCATGGTTTTTTGTATGTTGTAGCATTTACTGATTCGGGAATAGCGTTGATCTCAGCGGAAAATTGGCACATTTAGCAGCGCGAAACCCTCTATTAGAAGAAAACAGCCACTGTCAAGATTCAACAACTCGTTGATGACAGGGGTCGAGGTCGACTGTTGCTGGTAATAACAGTGGATAGGTTAGTCACAGTGCGGGAAACTACTCGGGAGGGAGGGAGGGGGGGAGGGGGGGGGGAAGGAGGGGGAGTGGACCAAAAAAAAAAGAAACCGGCGACCATCCATCCGTACCGTGCAGAGCCATCGCTTCGCAACGTTACTTATTTGTGCCTCTGCTGAGCCAACTTCACAGAGTACAGAAATTACTGTAGGAGCAAGAAATTTACCACTGGAAACTCAAAAAATGGAGGACAGTGACCTATGCATATGAGTTGCAGGACACTTTTGATACACATCGTTTGCAGGGTACGAGTGCGCCAAAGACACTTACGCTCGCCAACAGTGCAATGTCAATGGCAGAACAATCATCGCGTGGGTAAGGTCACGTGGAATAATATGGGTCACTTGAACGTACTGGAACTGTCTCAGAGTACGTGGTTCGTCCTGTTTTAGTCAGTGAATAAACCAGTGACCGTTATCTGAACGAAAGTGCCGCAAATCAATGAAATGTGAAATTTTCAAACTGTATACTTTGAAAGACAATTTTAAACTCAGAATTATCTTGATCGCACTTGGTGAAATTTATGGCTATTCACCGGTTTCGAATCTTATGAGTCATCATCAGAACTAAAAACAGGGAAGATAAACTGTAAAATTACCATTAGTATAAAAAATTAAAAGTACGATAAATATAAAAATAAGTCTGTTATACCGGGTGTCTCTCCTAACAGCCGCCACGCGCGTTTTCTATGGTGTTTCGGAGGATACCTGCGATTCCTTATTGCATTGCTTTAGCTCACATCAGCCCAAACTATTACGACTCGTCGTATCTTTCATACTACGAACAATGACAACAGAAAGCATCGGTTTGTTTCCCATTATAAACAAGACTATTGTTAAATCGGAATTTCACTGACCCATTCGATAGAACGCTCCCTAATCAGTCTATTCCGATATTCGTTTTGTCGATAATGGCCGGCCTCGGTGGTCGTGCGGTTCTAGGCGCTTCAGTCTGGAAACGGGACTGCTACGGTCGCACGTTCGAATCCTGCCTCGGGCATGGATGTGTGTGATGTCCTTAGGTTAGTTAGATTTAAGTAGTTCTAAGTTCGAGGGGACTGATGACCTAAGATGTTAAGTCCCATAGTGCTCTGAGCCATTTGAACCATTTTTTTGTCGATAATGTATTAACAGGAACGGTAAAACACGAAGAATAAATAACATTCCAGCAGCGACTCAATAACGCTGGATGCTTGGCGTTAGCAGTCAGCATGGGCCAGGGCAGTGATAACGCTGCTGGAGTACTGATTATTATTTGAGTTTAACGGTCCCTCTTAACACATTCTGATAAAACGGATATCGGACTAAACTAATCTACGACTGCTCTACCGAATGGGCAAGTAAAACGATTAAAAAATCATTTAGTACGAGTATGTAGCGGGAAACAAGCTGATGCAATCCATCGACACTGGGCGTTGCACGATAGACGTTGCATGGGGGCTTAATTAAATAGAATGCAAATATTTTTAATTTTAGTCGCTGTATGTCCGGTTACGAAGTCTCGTAACCGGTTGGCCCTGAGTAGTATTAGTACGCAATCTGACTGCATAGAATAACAACAAAGAATGAAAGGAAATTTCCGTTAACACAATGAATTAATTAAGTCTCCAGCAACTATAAAAGCTGTAAGTAGGCTGTTTAGGTTTTTTTATTGGTAACGTCACCTCTGTATGAAAATCACTGGCTGTGCTGTGTGCAGTCTGTGGCTGCTTTGCATTGTTGTAATACTCGCCATTGTAGTGTTAGGCAGCTGGCTGTGAACAGCGCGTAGCGTTGCGCAGTTGGAGGTGAGCCGCCAGCAGTGGTGGATGTGGGGAGAGAGATGGCGGAGTTTTGTAATTTGTCATGAACTGCTATATATATTATGACTATTGAGGTAAATACATTATTTGTTCTCTATCAAAATCTTTCATTTGCTAACTATGCCTATCAGTAGTTAGTGCCTTCAGTACTTTGAATCTTTTATTTAGCTGGCAGTAGTGGCGCTCGCTGTATTGCAGTAGCTTGAGTAGCGAAGATTTTTGTGAGGTAAGTGATTTGTGAAAGGTATAGTTTAATGTTAGTCAGGGCCCATTCTTTTGTAGGGATTATTGAAAGATAATCTGCTTTTTAACTTTGTCTTTGCCATAAAACTTTTCACTTCACATTTCTAGTATGCTTTGTCAGACTTAAGAAACTGTTAACATGCAACAATGTTTGAAGTTAAATATCGAGCCTAGAACCTAGGGAACATTTTTAAACAGAAATTACGAATGCATTGTTATTGTGAACAGACGACACAGTGTTATTGTGTGTGTGCATTCTTGCTTGTTTGTTGCACGATTACGTAACGACTATAAGGCTCACATACTTAAGAACATTTACCAGTACTGCTAATGAGATTTTAATGCAACATTTTGGTTTATTTGAAAATACATTCTGGATTTAAAGTACTTTCCGTGAGATACCAGATGACACAGTGGTTGGTTTATGTGACAGCTACACGATTTTATCACGACGCTACTAATGAGTGACAGTTTACAATGTTGCTTTTGCAGTGTTTCTGTTTTATATCTGCACAGTTTTCTGTTTTATTCTGCAAAGTAAAACATGTTTTAGTAGTAACTTTTGTGGTATAGCTACAATGAGACAGCCTTTTCCGTAGCACAACAATACGTTACAACACAGTACTTTCCTCATCACGGCAATAAGCGTAATAACTAAGATATCTATACGCAAAGCATTTCACTTTTGTGTATCATGAGGTAAGCACATTGACTTCTGCAGAACTTAGCTTTCGGAGGACGATAACTACGACACTTCCACAGATATTATGTTGCAACAAGACGCACATTTAGCGCTACAGGACACGTATTTGAGTGATTAATTTCGCACTTAAAACATTTATTTTTTTTAAGATATTTGAAGTACAATGATACAAGGGTTTTCCGTGATATATTTCATTCCATTGCTGTAATCTGTAACACCTGAGGGTATAATTACATTAATCCTCAGGGGGGTACACGCCTACTTTGTGTACCATGTGTTTGGCAAGCACAAGGAGCCCTAGCTAATATGGTATTTGCTTATACAACTTTACACCTCGGTACCATATTTCTCTAACACATAAATTACACAGCTATCTGATCCTTTAACTGAGAGAGACAAACATTTTTTTACTACATCAGAGACTCATGCTTACGCAATTACACAGTTGGATAACTTCACACTTATGAAATTGTATTTTGTCTGTACTTTGTGAACTGTTCATAATTTTTCGGAACCACTGTGATGCTATGAGAGCTTTGAATGATGTATTTGGTGTGGGATCATGATTTTTAAAGTACGTTTGAGGTAGATGACACTATTTAAATGAGCAGAGAATTTTTTTAGGTTTTGACATTATTGCAGAAAGCTACAACGTTTTTGAGATTTGACTGAGGTGTTATGATGTTATTTTTACGACGACGATGTGTATTATGCTGCTGAGGTATGTTTATGATCAATAAGCTGATGCTATATGAGTTATTTGATTATGCTACGTCTCTTATGATGAAATATTGAAGAAGTGTCGACGAATAAGGTAAGGAATAATGAGTAGTGGTTAGGGACGCTGATTTGTGAAAAAGGTTGTTGGAAACCAAGAATCGTACTTTAAGAGTTATGAAATGTGTGTATATGCGTGAATGTATCACAATGCTGGCGAAAATTTTTTGGACGCTGTTATATTTACAGGATTTTGTTTCTACACATTTGTAACGCAAATTCTTGACCTGTGAAATTTTTTATATGAGACTGTCACTGTAGCGGAAACTGGTGTCGTAAATACTTCGGTAAGAAAGTTAAGTGACCACCTGCACGTAATGCGTCGTGGGCACCCAGCTGAGCGACAGCCGCCCAGAGAAAAAGCCATTAGGTGGAGAAAAAAGAGGCCATTAACCTCGCTTCTGACATTCCTTTGTAGAAAGCATCGCAAAAACGACACGGTCGAACTTGAAAACATATGATTACACTGTGGAGCTCTTAATTTATGATATTTACAGAAATGCCTAATGAAATGACGAGAAATATTTTTACATCTGCACACCTGATTATGACAAGCGTCTTTCTACGAGAGTTGAGAGAATTTCTACTAATTTATTAAATGTCACATGACTATTGAATGATATTTTTATGTTTTGGTTTGCGTAATTGCTTATTTCATTTGATATCTGTTTTCCAGCTGTGTTGCAGCATTGGTTTTATAAAATAAACTTAAATGCATTTGCTAATGTGAAAACTTTCTGTCAACAGATCTATTAAATAATTATTTTATGATCCACATTCTTCGAAAAAAAGAGCTCTTGGAATGGAAAGAACAATAAGAAGGGACTAATAACAGTAACTGCATATATAATTTTCTTTTCGAGTACTTGGTAATTTTTGTAGAATTAGTTTTTGTGGTGCACCACTTTAATTACTTAGACATTAAGATGTGAATAGACATTTCCCTTGTCTGCATTGTTATCGTTAGTGTACTATTTTTTCTGCTTGAGCTTTGTCATGTTTAGATATAATTTATTACCTTTGCTTCTGCTGTTTGCCAGGCATAGTGCTATTAAATTTCACTTTGCATTACTCTGTTAAGCTAGTTTACTACTGATTTATTTTTCTTGTTTGCTGCTCATTGCCTTATATTAGTTGTAATTTATGCTGCTTGCTTTGCCTTTTGTATTTTTTGTCATTGCTGTTTGTGTTAATTGTTTTGTGCTGCTGCATTGCCTCGTCCCTTAGTTTAATATCTGAGCTCAGTAGATTTAAGTTAGCTTAAGAGGGGGTAGACTATATAAGAATCTAACTATGGAGAATAGGGAAAGAATGCTTTGAAAGTTATATGAAAACGATTTGGGCCTAAATGAGTATTGTACAATGAGCCATATTTATTTTGAAAGAAATATGGTTAGAATACAGAAAAGAGGTACAGATAGGACTTTTTGGGAATAATGATGAACGAAGGGAGATCTCCAAGAACAAAAAAGGTTTTGTTCGCAAAATACTGCAGTACCAAAAGTTACACTGAAAACGAACCCTGTCCTTTCCATTCTGTTATCCCCCTATATGTTTGTGTACCCTTGTGTATTTGTTTTCTTCCTGTCTCTGTGTACTGTTTCATAGAACTTTTTTCTCTTCTAATACTAAGTTACATTCACTATGATGAGGAATACTGTTATCCTCAAATACAATTGGCATTAATAATATGTTATTTACTTTTTAAAGATGCTTTAGACATTATTTATTCTGTTTTGTGTTAATGCTCATGTGTGAAGTTGATGTTTCGAAAGTTATTCTGATCTTTTATGTATGTACTCATGTCATAATTCCTGTAACACTGTTGTATATGTTATTTCTATTCTTTTGAAAAGCCTGTACTACAAATGTTATCTGTATTGTTATGTTCTTTAATGATGTTTTCTGTATCTTTGTTATTGCATTCTCATGTTATAAAATTGCAATTGACACCAGTTCATCAAATTAAGTAACTTGTAAGTTACATCTCACTGCACACGTTTCTGTTGGTCATAGTATATGGACAATATGTGACAAGTAGGGACTGTTAGTGTTTGCACGTGTGTTAATAATTCAGCAAGGGACTGGGTAACAGAACTGCTGGTTCTAAGGACAATTTCAAAAACTTTGTGAGTGCACAAGTGGTGGTTTATGGACTTGCTATATTGTCCGCAAGACTCTTTGATGGTGATTGTCACCTGCACAGTTGCAACAGATGGCTGCTGGCCGTCTCTACAAGGACTACAGTGGGTCTGCACCTTTGATGACCCACCAATACCATTATTTCTACAGGGACTGCAGTGGGTCTGCGCCTCTGGTGGCCCACCAATGCCGTGTTTACAAGGACTATAGTGGGTCTGCATCTTTGATGGCCTACCAATCCCATAATCTCTACCAGGACTACTGTGGGTCTGCTCTGTGATGACCCACGTACCAATATTCTTCAACTTCGACTGACTCTGCTGTGGGTTTGCTCTGTTGTGGCCCATTACCTATCGGCATGTCAAGAGTCAGCACCGTCTTTCCGTTGGAAGGACAACACTACTTCTTCAAGACTGCATGGAAATCCACTACTTCCGTGTGCATTTTCTTTTACTGCTCAGACTTTGAGAAAAACACTGATATTTTACTGTGATGAACGATTAGGACTGTCTTTATGGACTGTGAGAAAGTTTAGCTTTTGACCAACATTGTATCAATAAGTGTGTGCATATGATTTCTTTGTTATTGTAATTATGAAAAAATTTTTCAAATCTGTATTGGCCACTGCCCAAACCAATTTGTAAAATTTTTTGTGGGGAGCATGGGGGCTATGTAAGTAGGCTGTTTAGGTTTTTTTATTGGTAACATCACCTCTGTATGAAAATCACTGGCTGTGCTGTGTGCAATCTGTGGCTGCTTTGCATTGTTGTAATACTCGCCATTGTAGTGTTAGGCAGCTGGCTGTGAACAGCGCGTAGCGTTGCGTAGTTGGAGGTGAGCCGCCAGCAGTGGTGGATGTGGGGAGAGAGATGGCGGAGTTTTGTAATTTGTCATGAACTGCTATATATATTATGACTATTGAGGTAAATACATTATTTGTTCTCTATCAAAATCTTTCATTTGCTAACTATGCCTATCAGTAGTTAGTGCCTTCAGTACTTTGAATCTTTTATTTAGCTGGCAGTAGTGGCGCTCGCTGTATTGCAGTAGCTTGAGTAGCGAAGATTTTTGTGAGGTAAGTGATTTGTGAAAGGTATAGTTTAATGTTAGTCAGGGCCCATTCTTTTGTAGGGATTATTGAAAGTCAGATTGCGTTGCGCTAACAAAATATTGTGTGTCAGTTTAAGGACAGTCGTGTATAATTGTTATAAGGGGACGTTGCAAAGCTACTAAACAAACACTACGAAACAACAAAGCACAAGCGTAACTGTTCTGTGTGTGGAAGTGTGATTCAACGTACACATCTGGCACGGTTCTTCCTCAATACGACAAGATGCTTTAAACGCCATTTACAATGAAGTAATCAAAAAAAACCAGAAATACTATGATTGCACATAGAAACCAGAAGTACACTCTAATACATGAACACAAGCCAGATGCTTTGTTGACTGAACCTGTGACCAAGAGACATTGTTAGTTAGGAAATTTAAAAAAAAATAAAAAAAATGTTTTTACCTTCATATATTGACGAAAAATACACTCTGATCATTACAACATCCCCATTCGAACAACATCTGCTGTCTAGCCCGTCAAAACAACTGCACACGACATGGCCTCGAATAGTACAGCTATCAACATCCTCTCAGCAAAGCACAAACCACCACAACTTCTGAACAAGCACTGCCAGTGGAGGCGGCGGAATAAAACTCTTTGGCGCAATCTCTGGCGCTGTGACTCAGTGTAGCCACCTTTCAACGTGATGTGCATTATTTGTTTGGACTTACTCCAACTACACTTCACAAAATTGAAATTGCAAATATCTGATGAAACACCAGAGGAAATGCTTCTGGAGACACACACACACACACACACACACACACACACACACACACACACACACAAACACACACACACACTCTCTGATCAGCCAGAACATTATGACCATCTTCTTAATAGTCAGTATGCCCACCTTTGACACGGATAATGGTGGCGTCGTGTCATGGAATGGAAGCAATGAGGGCCTGGTAGGTCGCTCGAGGGAGCTGGCAACACACAGACTGCACACTAACTCATATTACATGCACCATGCATGTGTCTGATTAACAGTCATTCCTTGCCAGGTGATGCTGCTATCACCTGGCTGGACTTATATTGACAGTAGGTTGCTGGCCAGGATATATCTGTACGTACAGGATATCCCTCCAAACCCCTGGATCGATTTCAAGCAAATTTTTGAGTAAAACAACAGGCCTCATGAGCATCAGCACTGTCGGGCTTATAAACTCCTTGCTCCAAAATGAGTAGAGCTACAGGCAAAACTGTATTTTTTCCTAGCCCTTGGCATATAGGCTGACCTGCATAACAGGCTTGTTGTGTGAGAATGGTATCGATGTGCCGAATCAACTTGCTTTGCATGACAGTCTACATCTTAGGGGCGAGACACAGGTTTCCAGGCCGTGCCATGTAGGCTGTCCTGTATGACAGGTGTATTGTGATGGTGTACAATTGGCTTGCTTTATCTACCTGCTTTGCGTGGAGGCCTGTATGTCAGAGGAAAATAAACTATTTCTGCACCCTTGATGTGTACCTACCCTGTATGAAAGCCATGTTGTGGAGGCAGTATTGGCCTACTTTACTGAACTGCACATATGTGCCGATGAGCATGGCTAGGGACAGGTTGAGAGGAATATAGAAGGGAGGATGGATAAAATGAGGAGTAGGAGGAAGCTGACAGAGAGCTGATAGAAGGATGAGATGCCTGAGGTAGGTGGAAGGTGTAGAGGGATGGTGTACAAGTGGAAAAGGGAAGAGGGGAGGGAGAGATGAAATGAGAGAATGGGATGAGGAAATGGACAAACAGAGGGCAATGAGGAGATGAAGAAACAGAGGAAGCAGGGAGGAGGAGACAGAGAGAGAGAGAGAGAGAGAGAGAGAGAGAGAGAGGTGAGACAATGAGGTGACAAGACAAAGGGAGGGAGAGGTGGACACAGAGAAGGGGAGATGTTGTGTTCAGATGAGTGCTATGTGACTGAATGATGTTTCATTTTGCAACCCAATACTAGGTACAAATTATTTTATTTTATTCTCTTTATGTAGCACATTCTAATTAGTTTTGTTTAAATGTAATTTTGAATGTGGCTTCTCTTTTAATTCTGATTGTTTCATATGTGTCAAAATTTGTTACTGTTATTAAGTCCATCAAGTGTGATTAAGACAGTTGGGGATAAAAAATGTTACAAATAATAATGAAACACAATTGTCATTAAAAACCCTTTAATTTAATTTTGTTTGTTTGTTTACACTACAGATCTACAGTGGATATTACTGACAGCTCACCACGTTCCTCATCTCAACATCTCACTCATTATAGAGGTAGCACTGGTATAAGCAGATTGGCTTTGTGTTCAGGAATATGAAGACTCTGACCAGCAATTGGACATCCCAATTTAGGTTTCTCACAGTTTCCTTAAATTACTGCAGGCAAATGTAGGGATATTTCCTATTATACTTGTCAAATTACTGTCGAACTAAATCGTCAATTGTATGTGTGGATGTATATAAGAATCATGTAACTTCCTTTTTTATCTATGGGTGGATAGAACTACTACTACTGCTACTAAAATTTTGACTGCATCTCCATTTATCTTTAACTAAGACACAGGTTGCTATTTAAACAATTTTAAAAATCGTGCATAAGAACTTTTATTGGGTCTCAGAGCGACTATCTGTTTCCTTGTTTCTTTTTTTAGCAGTCAACTGGCCGGATGTGACTGGGAAAAACTTTAGCACACTTTTCATCTCGTCTGTCACAACTCTCCGCAAGCACTGCTGTCTCTTTTGGGTGACAGAGTTCCAGTCCTCCTGTACACATGCAACAAGCTGGCCTCCATTGACTGTGGATGAGGTTCTTTGAAAACTACATCAGGGAGTCTTGTCCGCAGGTTCTTTACAGGGTTTAGGTGTGGACTGTTCGCTGCCTAGTCATCCGAAACAATAAGGAATTTTGTCAACAGAAGTATTATTGTTTGTTTTGCTATGTGAGCTATTGCTCCATCTTGCATGAGAACAGCATTGTCTTGATCTTGGAAAAACCATTCAGAACTGCTTGAACATAGAGAGGAACAATCCTTTCCAGATACTAATCGCCATTGATGATCTTTTTTGTATCAACCACATTCAATTTTGTATTTCCATAATCAGCGATACGACCAGCGATCATTGCCTTCAATCCTTATTTTGGTCTGTGGACTGGGAAAATTTTCTCCAATTCATTTGAACACACTTCGGCGTTTTATTTGATGTTCCTTTGGTAAAGCTCTACTGGAGTCTCATCTGTAAACAAAATAAACATCCCTTCTCTGTTTCCTTCAGGGTTGGCATCACAGAAACCATGACATTATTCTTTCACAAAACTCGTGACAACAAGAATTTTTTTTGACATTATGGCTTTTGTTGTCTGTACGTAATCGTGTTTTCCCATCCACTGTCTACAAAAAAGTGTGTTGCCTTGTGCTAAGATGGTCTTGTCGTTGCTGATAGTCATATGAGAAATGCAGGTTTGGAAACTGCTCGAGTGACGACACTACTTTCATCCTGTACCATGTCTGAGTTTGGTTTTAGTGTCTGCCTCCATTCGCAAACTAGCCGACCGCTGTGGCAGAGCGGTTCTAGGCGCTTCAGTCCAGAGCTGCGCTGCTGCTACGGGCGCAGGTTTGAATCCTGCCTCGGTAATGGATATGGGTGATGTCCTTAGGTTAATTGGGTTTAATTAGTCCTAAGTCTAGGGCACTGATCACCTCAGATGTTAAGTCCCATACGCAAACTGTTCAACTCTGCTGTCTTCACTCGTCTTCGTCACTACTAGCGAAGTATAACTTGGTGTTTAGTGACTAATGGTTGCAAGAAGCAGGGAAACGGATAGGGTATGCTGTGGGGAAGGTTCAAAATGGTTCAAATGGCTCTGAGCGCTATGGGACTTAACGTCTGTGCTCATCAGTCCCCTAGAACTTAGAACTACTTAAACCTAACTAACCGAAGGACGTCACACAACACCCAGTCATCACGAGGCAGAGAAAATCCCTGACCCCGCCGGGAATCGAACCCGGGAACCCGGGCGCGGGAAGCGAGAACGCTACCACACGACCACGAGCTGCGGACTGTGGGGGAGGTATGATGCCGGGGTGTGGGGGGAGTGTACTGTACTATAAGTACTTGTATGCAGTGCAGGCAACAGAAACTTCTGTTTTGAGTTTCCCAGAGCTCCTGACAATCGGCTTCCTTTTCTGAACAAGAGTAGAAGGTAACAATGGAATGCGCCAGCAACCGCATCATCACTCATTTTCGAAAAAATTACAATGAAAGTAGCACAACAGAACACAAACAGTGACATTACAGATCAGCAACAAAGCAGATGGAAATGTAGTTTAAAAATGCAAATGGTACGCTGAACAGTTTGGCAACGAATATCTGCAAATCACTAGGGCACGAAATCTCCAGGCTATTGCCGACTGCTACCGATCGTAAGTACAGATTCCGCGTGCGGAACCATGGTTCCCACCTAGTACTGACTGTGGTCACTTTGAAACTTCCTGGCAGATTAAAACTGTGTGCCGGACCGAGACTCGAACTCGGGACCTTTGCCTTTCGCGCGTAAGTGCTCTACCAACTGAGCTACCCAAGCACGACTCAGGTCCCGTCCTCACAGCTTTACTTCCGCCAGTACCTCGTCTCCTACCTTCTAAACTTCACAGAAGCTCTCCTGCGAACCTTGCAGAACTAGCACTTCTGGTCACTTTATTTTACATGAACCAGGACGCCGAAATACGCCAACCTTTGTGCAGTCAGCCTGCAGCCAGTAGATGTCATTAGGGATTTCCAAGAATATTAGCACCGTAGTATGAGAAGACAGGCTGAGGTGTGATTTCCAGTCACCTCAAGAACAACATTTCAAACATTTCGTTTCCCAAGAAGCCTGGAGTCAAAATCGGCAATATTTGTGCCGAATTACTTACAAGGGAAAATCCCCATCGCACCCCCGTTAGGTTTAGTAGTAAATTGGTCCATTGGATAACTCGTCGAAAACTGAACACAGGTCGAGGATGGAAACAGGAAGGTGTGGAAAAATAAAGCAAAACAGAAACAGAAAAGTGTCCATATTTAACATGTGCAAATTATGTATCGTAGTTCATCGTAATCTCCTGGTTGTGTGGTGACGGTGTTAGACTCCAAAGCGGAAGACACGGGTTCAAATCTCACTCGTGTGCTAAATTTATGACGTGTTTGTTCACTGTATGCAAATTTGTGTGTATGTTGTGGCGTAATGTCCACTGGCAAGAGCGACGTGTAACGAAGCACCTCCAGACGCACGTACCTCCTGTTTGTTCTACAGATGTATCAAGTGTTACGCCTCATGCGCTCCGTTTTGGAAGTTTGACTCTTGTATCCCTTCGTTGTAACACTGTTCACTCCTGTTAATTTGTTGTTTTCATTTTTGTGAGAGGTCTAGGCGGCATCTTGCCTGCTCCACTCTTCATTACCATTAATTTCGACGGTAAATATTCCTACCACATGACTTATATTTTGTGATAAATAGTGAGAGCAGGCGAGAGGCCTTATAGACTTCTCACAGAAATTGTTGTTGTTGTTGTGGTCTTCAGTCCAGAGACTGGTTTGATGCAGGTCTCCATGCTACTCTATCCTGTGCAAGCTTCTTCATCTCCCAGTAACTTACTGCAACCTACATCCTTCTTAATCTGCTTAATGTATTCATCTCTTGGTCTCCCTCAACGATTTTTACCCTCCACACTCCCCTCCAACACTAAATTGGTGATCCCTTGATACCTCAGAACATGTCCTACCAACCGATCCCTTCTTCTAGTCAAGTTGTGCCAGAAACTTCTCTTCTCCCAAATCCTATTCAACACCTCCACATTAGTTTTGTGATCCATCCATCTAATCTTCAGCATTCTTCTGTAGCACCACATTTAGAAAGCTTCTATTCTCTTCTTGTCCAAACTATTTATCGTCCATGTTTCACTTCCATACATGGCGGTACTCCATACAGATATTTTCAGAAACGACTTCCTGACACTTAAATCTATATTCGATGTTAAAAAATTTCTCTTCTTCAGAAATGCTTTCCTTGCCATTGCCAGTCTACATTTTATATCCTCTCTACTTCGACCATCATCAATTATTTTGCTCCCTAAATAGCAAAACTCCTTTACTACTTTAAGTGTGTCATTTCGTAATCTAATTCCCTCAACATCACCCGACTTATATCCTCGTTTTGCTTTTGTTGATGTTCATCTTATTATCCTCCTTTCAAGACACTATCTATTCCGTTCAACTGCTCTTCCAAGTCCTTCGCCGTCTTCGACAAAATTACAATGTCATCGACGAACATCAAAGTTCTTATTTCTTCTCCATGGATTTTAATACCTACCCCGAATTTTTCTTTTGTTTTCTTCACTGCTTGCTCAATATACAGATTGAATAACATCGGGGAGAGGCTACAACCCTGTCTCACTCCCTTCTCACAGAAATAAAAAAAAAAAAATCAATTAAGGCAGTCTGACCTATGTTACAACGGAAGAATTCAATAGTCAAAACTTCCAAAACGGAACGCAAGAGGCATAACATGGGGTACTTGCGTAGAACAAACAGGAAGTACATACGTCTGGGGGTCTCTTCGTTACACGTCGCTGTTGCAAACGGACATTACGCCACGACGCACATACAGATTTGAATACAGCGAATACACACATCAATGACCGGACGGACAGTTCGTAATATTGTGAAAAAAAAAAATCTACGATACGGGAGGGATATGAACGCGGACTTTCCCGTTGGGAGTCCAACACCGCAACCACACAACCAAGTAAATACTCTGAGTTACGGTTCTCGATATTGCACATATTCAGTATGGACCGTTCACTGTTTATATTTTGCTTCTTTTTTCCACAGTTCGGTACACCTTCTTCCTGCTTTCATGCTTGATGTGTGTATAGTTTTTGAGGGGCCATCCAATGGGCCGACTTGCCATTAAATCTAACGAGGGCGGGGGGAGGGGGGGGGGGAGGTTTCCCTCGTTTCTCAGTAAAGGCTTCCAGTCTTTGGCGTCATGCCTTAAGGACATTTTCCGGCATATTAAAAATAACAGATATTACTCTCCTGTTGACGAATCTTTGTTTTCTCATCCCTTTCTCTTCATAAATAGAATCTTCGAACAAAATTTCAAGCTCGTCATTCTGTATCAATATCGTTGTAATATCGCGTTTACCGCGAAAGAATAAATTTCGCAACGAAACGACCTTATCGCTTTAATTCTCATAAATAAGATAATCATTTTCGCAACCAGAAATATATGACTCTTAAAGTCAAAGTTCAAAATATCTTCTGTCACGCTTATCGTTAATGCGAAAAAAATCGTGCCTCTGTAAATATGTGGTATCTAATATCCCTAAATTTCAACAATCTTGCTCATGATGAAGCAAGACCGAAGATTAACTTTGTCCAAGCATAAAAATTGACGGAGAGCATATGGATTCTTACAGAGGGCAGCGTAACGTGTTTGGATTATCGTAACTTCAGAAGGCGTAAGTGTGATTTCAGTCTTTGATTCGCCTCGAAAGGGATGTAAACGGGAAATTATATTTACTCAAACGGACGACTTTAATAAAGAACTGGTTTGCAGGACTGTGGTAGAATACTACAGTATAGGAGAGTATCCTACTGCCAGTAACACTTGTGCCGAAACACAACACAATATTCAGTATGGGAGGTCGGGAACGTCCGTTATCCGCCTTCTAAAAGACAATGTACAAATTTCTTATAGAACGAAATGATATTTACTTCGCGAGAGGTACAGTTTCGGGCATTGTGCATTTATAGCATAGGGAGGACTAAACGCCTCTGCTTTATCTGGACTAAACTATTCAAGCAAAGATATTTGCGAAGACTCCAAGGAAAATGGTAGCCCGAAACTACCCTGAATAGTTCTACGTTTTCATGGTAAAGTACGTATCAGGTGCATCTATAAACTTTAGGAATGTTCCTACTTTTGAGAGCGCAAATATTGTTTCTGACTTTTATATATATATATATATATATATATATATATATATATATATATATATATATATATATATATATATATAAAAGTTTAGGAGCTGTTCAGCTATTTCGTTTGGTGTTCTGTAACCATACTTTAAACGACCGAAAATTAAATCCATAGAAAACGTACTACTTGAATTATCCTCGGTGCCCAAGCATTTACGGTTCGTGATGTGGCACTCAACTAAGTGTCTGTTGATCTGACGGATGCCTGGCAAACTGTGCGCACCTGAGTATGATGTGGCGACGGTGATGTGCCGTGTATATACCGCGACGGTCGGTCATTGTTTCATGTGATGTACATTCGGAACTTTTGGACGATGGCCGAATGAAGGGACGCTATCAACGTGGTGAAGCTGTTATAGGGGGAAATAGGCTATGGCAATGTTGTTCAAATAAAATCAAATGACCTGGCTGATTTGGCGTGATAAAAAACTAAACAGCCGGCAACAGCTATTCAGTGTGTTTCGGAATGAACGCAGATTGATTTCGTCTCCTCTGTATCAAAGTAAGTGCTAACAGAAATCCATTAGGATTAACGCAGCGATAGCTGGTCCTACACACTCTTAGTTAATTGCGTCATGCGTCTTTGGAAAGGACAGCGATGTTGTTAGTCCACATATTTCTCCTTTAATTTTTAAGGTCTCCTTAATTTTTCATGTCGCTCTTTCCGCCTAGAACCTCTTTCAAGGTTGACGGGATCCGTTTGTGGTCTGAAGGTGACACGCTCATTATCTTTACAACGTTGCGAAAGCAAGTTAACGGCCCTAGGAAAAGAAAAAAAAACTTCTGGTTTTAGCAGAAGGCTATAAATGTTGTAAACAACAAGAAATGTGCTTGGGCAGTACGTAGAGTTAGGAGGTGGTTGCACAACAAAGAACTTCCGTGCTCACGATAAGGGAACAAATACCGAAACGCTGTCATCGTGTCAGTAACTTCATCGCTCTTCAACGATTCGAACCGCTTCACGCCGCAAGGTACTGCAATAAGCTCACGACACGTGTAGGTTTCTTGCGACAGGCTTGGTTATTGTTTAGCGAGTTGCTACGTTGGTTTTATCAGCCCAGCCGAGCCGGTTTCTTTGTGCTTCGTGCATGCGTGACCGATAAACAATACGCCTGTAAGGCTCCATAAGGCGCTCAACTTCTCTTATTTTGGCTTACGTACTCCTTACTGATAAAACACTGCTTTCGTAGAACGGGTTTAACGTTACTTCTACGAGAAGAAACCAAAAAGTTTTAATTATCGTCCCGGAGAAACCAGAGTGCGACCAGGAAATTGGTAACATATCCATTCCTGAATGCGAAACATTTTTCCCAATTATGGACGACTTGGCGGAAACCTTAGTTTTGTAATTCTCTGTTTTGGTTGTTCTGGATACCTTACACCCCGAAATTCACCTAGTCATCACACTGGAAATGTTTGCCAAGTAAGGGCTTCTTCATCTGAGGGAAGAGGAACAAGTCACTGAGTGCCATCCAAGCATACTGTGAAAGAGGTGAAGTTTGACGGGGAACGGCTAAGACTCTGTTTGCTTCCCTTCACAACCACTGCATACCGTTCATGTCATTCGGTTCTTATACCTGCAGTCTGGGCTCTGTACAAGTTGTAAATAACGTTTCACTCCCTCCGTTTTATCCCTGATACCTTCAAAATTTCAGAGAATGTATCACAATCAACATTTTCAAAAGCTTTCTCTAAATGTACAAATGCTATAAATGTAGGTTTGCTGTTCTTTCACTTATCTTCTAAGAAAACTATGAATTATTAAACTGATTGTTTGGTAATATTCATATACCTCACCACCTGATTTATTTGGAACGGGTATTCTTACATTTTGTTTTGATGTGTGATTGTATGTAGGGTGTCCGATACGTCTTGCATACAAGGCGCCACAGTTTTTCCATTGCTGGCTCTCCCAACGTCGTCCGCTCAGGGGTTTGATTCGACTTAGATCTTTCAGTGCTCCGTCAAATTCTTATCGCAGAATCATATCTCCCGTTTCGTCTACATTTACTTTCCTTTCTCTATCTGTAATACTGTCTCCACGTTTATTCTCTTTTCTGAGTGTGGGCTCCTCATCTGAGCTTTTAATATTCATACAAGCTCTGGTCTTATCTTGAAAAGTCTATTCGCTGCATCTGTCTTTCCTATAATCATACATACTCCTACTACCTTGCGTTTCTCTTCTAGCTATACTTGGCTATACTTGCTTCGCCGTTTTGAACCACTATTAATCTCATTTTTATCCGTATTTTTTTCCTTTTGTCAGCTTCATTTGCCACATTTTTATATTTTCTCTATCTGTCCATTAGATTCAAAATACCCCGCGTTTTCTAAGGATTTCTATTGAGCGTTGTCTTTTCGCCTATTTGATTCTCTGCTACCTTCACTATTTCTTCTGTTAATGCTACCCTTTGGTCTTCTCTTGCGTTCGTTACTTCTCTTTTAATCGTCGTCTAATGTTCAGTTTTCAAACTCTGGTACGTTCAATTATCCAGTCCCGTATGCCTTATTTACTACATTTCTGCTGTTTCTTAGTTTGAATCCGCAGTTCATTACCAGTAAAATATGGTCAAACTCCACATTTACTTCGGAAGCATTCAAATTTTGTTTCGAAATCTCTGCTTTATCGTAACGTAATCTTTCTGAAACCGTTCAGTGTTTTTAAGTCTACTCCACGTGTAAAAAGCTTCTTTTATCATCTTGGAGCGAAGCGTTAGCAATGATTAAATTGTGCTCAGTGCAAAGTTCTAGCAGGTAACGTCCCCCGTCATTCCTCCCTCCCAGTCTGTGCACCCCTACTAGCTATTTCACTCGTCCTTTTCCTGCTACGCTATATCCATCCGCCGGCCGCGGTGGTCTCGCGGTTCTAGGCGCGCAGTCCGGAACCGTGCGACTGCTACGGTCGCAGGTTCGAATCCTGCCTCGGGCATGGCTGTGTGTGATGTCCTTAGGTTAGATAGGTTTAAGTAGTTCTAAGTTCTAGGGGACTGATGACCACAGCAGTTGAGTCCCATAGTGCTCAGAGCCATTTGAACCATTTTTATATCCATCCCTGATCTCAATTAAATTCCGTCTTCCTTATCTATTTCAATATTTTTTTATATTCAGTGATTCATTATTCATTCTATAAGAATACACACAATAAGCGAAAATGAGATATCTTCCGTCTCTGGTGTTGCAGTTTAATTGTTAACAGCGTATGTTTTCACTTGCCATTCAGGAAAAAGTCCATGTCTTTGGGAAAAAATTCAGTTCCAAGAACTTAACAGCCGTGCCAGCCTGTAGTTATGAAGACGGTGGTGGGAGCAACTGTCGAAAAATGTGAGACCATTATTCGAAGAGATGTTGCATGTATACCGAAAAGAAGATACCTTGACTTATGACCATCATTTTCAATACGTATGTTCTGCACAATATTTTGAAACATACGTCACCGCAAATCAAAAGTTTTGTTAATGAGTTTTCGCCTATTGCTTAGAAGCTTAAGGAATTATAGAGCCAGCTGCGCCGAGTATGTCGACTACACTTCCGATGGTCGTATATAAACTGAATTGTTCTTTTAAATTCTGGGAGATGTTGAGTTCACTACCAACGCACGGCCTCACATCAGTGTTTAGTACATGCCCTATCCCCCTTCCAGAAGAATTACGCTCAAATTATAACGATGAAATCGACCTGTCTTACGCCCTAGGTCTACCGCTGCCCTCAAATGAGGGATCGGAACAGCACCAGGTAATCTGCAGCCTGTGTGGTCCGTAATGCTACGAAGGATAACGATCCAGCACTTCTAGAGTCCCTACGAGATTTCAGTCGTTTGTTCGAGCAGCTCATGCAACGTATATCTACACTCCTGGAAATGGAAAAAAGAACACATTGACACCGGTGTGTCAGACCCACCATACTTGCTCCGGACACTGCTAGAGGGCTGTACAAGCAATGATCACACGCACGGCACAGCGGACACACCAGGAACCGCGGTGTTGGCCGTCGAATGGCGCTAGCTGCGCAGCATTTGTGCACCGCCGCCGTCAGTGTCAGCCAGTTTGCCGTGGCATACGGAGCTCCATCGCAGTCTTTAACACTGGTAGCATGCCGCGACAGCGTGGACGTGAACCGTATGTGCAGTTGACGGACTTTGAGCGAGGGCGTATAGTGGGCATGCGGGAGGCCGGGTGGACGTACCGCCGAATTGCTCAACACGTGGGGCGTGAGGTCTCCACAGTACATCGATGTTGTCGCCAGTGGTCGGCGGAAGGTGCACGTGCCCGTCGACCTGGGACCGGACCGCAGCGACGCACGGATGCACGCCAAGACCGTAGGATCCTACGCAGTGCCGTAGGGTACCGCACCGCCACTTCCCAGCAAATTAGGGACACTGTTGCTCCTGGGGTATCGGCGAGGACCATTAGCAACCGTCTCCATGAAGCTGGGCTACGGTCCCGCACACCGTTAGGCCGTCTTCCGCTCACGCCCCAACATCGTGCAGCCCGCCTCCAGTGGTGTCGCGACAGGCGTGAATGGAGGGACGAATGGAGACGTGACGTCTTCAGCGATGAGAGTCGCTTCTGCCTTGGTGCCAATGATGGTCGTATGCGTGTTTGGCGCCGTGCAGGTGAGCGCCACAATCAGGACTGCATACGACCGAGGCACACAGGGCCAACACCCGGCATCATGGTGTGGGGAGCGATCTCCTACACTGGCCGTACACCACTGGTGATCGTCGAGGGGACACTGAATAGTGCACGGTACATCCAAACCGTCATCGAACCCATCGTTCTACCATTCGTAGACCGGCAAGGGAACTTGCTGTTCCAACAGGACAATGCACGTCCGCATGTATCCCGTGCCACCCAACGTGCTCTAGAAGGTGTAAGTCAACTACCCTGGCCAGCAAGATCTCCGGATCTGTCCCCCATTGAGCATGTTTGGGACTGGATGAAGCGTCGTCTCACGCGGTCTGCACGTCCAGCACGAACGCTGGTCCAACTGAGGCGCCAGGTGGAAATGGCATGGCAAGCCGTTCCACAGGACTACATCCAGCATCTCTACGATCGTCTCCATGGGAGAATAGCAGCCTGCATTGCTGCGAAAGGTGGATATACACTGTACTAGTGCCGACATTGTGCATGCTCTGTTGCCTGTGTCTATGTGCCTGTGGTTCTGTCAGTGTGATCATGTGATGTATCTGACCCCAGGAGTGTGTCAATAAAGTTTGCCCTTCCTGGGACAATGAATTCACGGTGTTCTTATTTCAATTTCCAGGAGTGTACATGACTGAATGACCTTGACCATCGCAGGCGCGTCGTGTGAAAATCTTCATACCTGCTTTGCGGGACTGTACTACAGAATAAGAGCCTTTGTTGCACGTTTTTAATGCTCGGATCCACAGCCACATTAAATTTCTTGTACGAAATTTTTACTGCATCAGATTGTGTTTTTACTTGAAACGAATGCTTTATTTCATTCGTAAATAGCTAATTGCGTCCACTTAGCAATCCGCTGGTATAGATCAATAACATATTTTATCATAATGTATACACTGACATTACTCGGTGGAGCCTGTACATTACTCGGTGGAGCCTGTAACCCCTAGACGCGTACCCAGGTGGCGGATCGGAAAATGTGTCCCAGATATGGGTGGTGGAAGGGAAGTGAAACGCTTCCCGCATACAAAACGGCAATGCAGAATCTGACCCGGAGCGGTCGGCTGCTAAAGGCTTCTGTATCCTATGTTAGGGGCGGTCACCAACATAAGGGAATGCAACGGAATACCTACAGATAATTTTTTGTCTATAATACAGTTTCCAATTTATATGCAGACACAAAGTAGCAAGATATAATTCACAGTTTGTGATATTATGGAAAAAGTAGGTACAGACGAACTTCATGATCCACATCGCGACTTTTGTTATGTTTCCTTTATTGTAGTTTCGTTCCCTTGGCCTCACGGACGTGTATAGGCTGGCAGTGAAAGATTTGCCGCTCTACAGCCAGAAGTGCAGCGTGTCCATTGTTGAAGTTACAGTCTCAAAACGCTGTAGGAAGAGAACCAGTGCTCAGAATGATGTCAGATTTGAACAGCATGTTATTGACGCAGTGGGAAACGCCATCGGCTACAAGTGACAGTCGAATCGCAATACTATCGGTATGGTTTGAGTTGCACATTATATCACCTGTGCTGCTCAATCTGGATGACTGCGTAAGTTAGGTAGCCAACAGTTGTGGCACTGTCAGGTAACTAAGCCCATCTATCACTGAAAGGTCGTATCACAGCGGATGGAAAGAAGTGGGTTTTAGTTGTCCTGAGGCGAAAAACCCCACACAAGCAAAATTACGTCGGATTTGAAATATCCTGCAGCCAGAAACCTCAAAGAGGCAAAAAATAGGCGTATCCGTTTCTAATTTTCCTGAGACTGGCGCAAGACATATTCAGTACGCCGTCACCGTTTTTTGTCAGAAACAGCATGTTCCACAACAGACCGGAGTGCCTCAGGGGTCACGTTCAGAATGCGTTGCGCAGTGCGTGACTTCAGTTCAGCTACGTTCGTAATTGGAGCACTAAACACAACATCTTCTAGATAACTCCACAGCAAGTCGTCACACGGATTAAGATCTGATGACCTGGACGGTCAGCCTGTAGGGGAATGATGGCTGGTAATTCTAGCATTTCCGAAAGGCCCCTGCACCAGCCGCTTCAGTGGTCGTGCAATGGGCTTAGGAGCGCCATCTTACATAAAAATGATCCTACCCATCCACGCTGTTGAAGGGTTGGAATGACGTTGGTGCGCAAAAGACTCTCATACCGTTTACCATCACGACCTGCAGGATTCAGCACCTCGAAAAAATAGAGCCCTACGATGCTGTCAACCCTCAACACAGACACAGGTACCGGTTGATGGGGCCTCGGTTTTTCCGTTGCCCACATTCTGCAATTCTGCGTATTGACGTGTCGTTAGAGATGGAAATCGGTTTCATCTCTCCACAGGATGTTCCAAGGCCGAACATTGTCCACATCCATTCGAGGAAGAAATTCCGGAGCTCTCTTGCTGGCAGGTCAGCAGGAAGCGAATCCTGAACATATATTTGCTAATTACGTCCTTTTCTTTCTTGGTACTTCTCGCGTTGCAACTTGTGGGTCGTAGCATCTGGTCTTTGCTGGAGTTTTTACAGTGGTTCTTACAAAAAGTTTTACTTATAATCATTTAACGTATGTCTAGTACCTACATTGTTTTACGCCTTCTTAAAAAGCTTTACAAATTTCGGCGCCCTTTCCATGTTACAATTCTAAGATTTTTGAGTCTTAACTTCTACAAGAATTCTCAAATTCGTTTTTTATTTTTGTGTAGAGTCGTGGTGTATAGCATTTTAGTATTACATGCTGTAATACTATCTACGTTTTATCCCTTCACCTTAATCTATGGTACTATTGGTGTTATTTTTGTTTTTGTTTTTATTGGAACTACTTTCTTTTTCCCACCTTCCTCTCTCTTCATTCTTCTTTCTCCTGACGATCTTATCTGCAACATAATCTTGAAATATTGTGCTGATTATTTACCAGTAATAAAATTAATCTTCAAACTTTTTGATATGACTCACATGGTGAAGTCCTAAGGTTTTGCCTGTTTTTGGGTTCATTAGTTCCACAGCATTATCATGAGCAATTCGGCTAATTATGACAGGTTCTTTGTATGCAGCATAAAACTTACGTATTTTGTGTTTCTGTTTGATGGAGAGATGGTGTGTTTTTACAAATGCTTTCTGGCCTACTGAGAATGTTCTTTTAATTGCTGTTCTATCTCCTCTTTCTTTTCTTTTAATGGCTGCCTTTCTGATGTTGAAGATGCTGTTGCAATGACTTGTTTGTGCTGTCTACGTGGTACAACAGGAAATCTAACATTTTCTCTGGTTATGTTTGGGGGTTCAATATTTTTAAGTACAGTAACTGGAGGTAGTAGTGTAGTGCTATGTGGCATTTCATTTATCACTTCTTGAAAATCTTTAAGGTATATATCCCAAGTGTTGTGTCTTTTGCCTGCATATAATCGGCATAAAGTGCCTATGTCCTTCATAGATCGTTCTGCGGGATTTACGCTAGGTTTGTACTTAGATATGTAGATGGGTTTTATTTTGTGTTGTTTTAACATGTTCTGCCATTGCACTGATTTGTATTGTGGGCCATTATCCGAAATTATTCGTTCCACTTGACCTACTTGTCTGAGAAAATCTTGTCTAAATGCTTTACTTATAGCAAGACCTGTTGCCCGTTTTAATGGTGTCAAGGTAACATATTTAGAAGTAAGTTCCAAAAAGACAAATATGAAAATATATCAATTTTTTGTGCGTGGGAGGGGCCCCATCAAATCTGTTGCAGCTATTTGTTTTAATTTTTTAGGGATTATTGGGAACATAGGTGGTTCGGTTTGGAAAGTGACGTGTTTAGCCCTCATACATTTTTTGCATTTGACTAATACTGTTCTAATTCGTCTTTCCATATTAGGAAAATGGCTTGTTTGTTTTATTTTTAAAAAGCATTTCTTTGGTCCAAAGTGGCCATTACTTAAATCTGTATACCATATGAACTTATCTGGGATATAAATTAACCATTCATTCGTTGCAACATTTCGTCTAAAAAATAAAACATTGTTTTTAACGAGATAGTGCTGTTGAATGTGTGGAAAATCTTTACTTCTCCACTTGTGTTTGATTCCTAGTATTTCAGGATCCTTGTCCTGTACTTTGCCTATGTTTTTCAATGCTGTCGTAGTTTTCGAAAGGTACTTGTTTCATATAGTACATTGTAAACTGGTCTTCTGCTGCTTCCAAACCTATGTTATTGGATGCACCCTGTGGACATCGTGATAAACCATCTGCTAATACATTCGCTGGTCCTGGTATGTGTGTAATAGTGAAGTCAAATTCTTGTAGTATTAACATCCATCTGGCTAACCTCCCATGAGTTAGTTTGGCGGATAACAGAAATTCTAATGCTTTGTGGTCAGTGTATACTTTTGTTTTTCTTCCGAATAGGAAGTATCGAAAACGTTGGAAGCCCCATACAATAGCCAATGCTTCCAGCACCGTGACTGAATAGTTTTTTTCGCTTTTTGTGAGTACACGACTGGCAAATGCAATTGTTCTATATGATCTTAGCCCTGCCTGTTCGTGTTCTTGGAATAAAACAACTCCTAAACCTGTTTTCGCGCTATCAGTGGCCATACAAAAATTTTGTCTTAGATCAGGATGTGCTAAAATCGGTGCTGTTGTTAGTGCGTTTTTCACTTTTAAAAATTCTTCGTTGGCTTGTTGATCCCATACCCATGGCGTGTTTTTCCAGTCAATGCTTTCACAAATCACTTACCTCACAAAAATCTTCGTTACTCAAGCTACAGCAATACAGCGAGCGCCACTACTGCCAGCTAAATAAAAGATTCAAACTACCGAAGGCACTAACTACTGATATGCATAGTTAGCAAATGAAAGATTTTGATAGAGAACAAACAATTTATTTACCTTACTAGTGTTCAAAAGTCATAATATATATAGCAGTTCATGACAACCAGTCTTACAAATTTCCAAACTCCGCCATCTCTCTCCCCACATCCACCACTGCTGGCAGCTCATCTCCAACTGCACAACACTACGCGCTGTTCACATCCAGCTGCCGCTGCCCAACACTACAGTGGCAGACAACAATGGAAACTAGCCACAGACTGCACACAACACAGCCAGTGACTTTCATACAGAGCGCTACGTAACGTTGCCAATAAGAAAACATAAACAGCCTACTTACATAGCCCCCATGCTCCCCACAAAAAAATTTACAAATTGTTTTGGGCAGTGGCCAATAATGATTTGATAAAATTTTTCGTAATTACAATAACAGAGATATCAAATGCACACACTTATTGATATAATGTTGGTCAAAAGCTAAAATTTTCTCACAGTCCATACAGACAGTCCTGATCATTCATCACAGGAAAATTGTAGTGTTTTTCTCAAAGTCTGAGCAATAAAAGAAAATGCACACGGAAGTATTGGATTTCCATGCAGTCTTAAAGAAGTAGTGTTGTCCTTCCAACAGAATGACAGTGCTGACTCTCGACATGCTGACAGGTAATGGGCCACAACAGAGCAAACCCACGGCAGAGTCATTCGAAGTTTTGAAGAATATTGGTAGGTAGGTCATCACAGAGCAGACCACTGTAGTCCTGGTAGAGAGTATGGTATTGGTGGGCCACCTGAGGTGCAGACCCACTGCAGTCCTTGTAGAAATAATGGTATTGGTGAGTCATCAAAGGTATAGACCCACTGTAGTCCTTGTAGAAGCGGCCAGCAGCCATCTGTTGCGACTGTGCAGGTGTACAATCACCATAGAAGAGTCTTGCGGACAATATAGCAAGTCCATAAACCACCACTTGTGCACTCACAAAGTTTTTGAAATGTCCTTAGAACCAGCAATGCTGTTAACCAGTCCCTTGCTGAATTATCAACACACATCCAAACCTTACAGTCCCTACTTCTCACATATTTTCCATATACTATGACCATCAGAAATTTGATGCATTGGTGTTGAAACGTCCCCTTTTTTGAACAACTGTACACGAGACTGTGCTTTAACTGGCACACAATATTTTTAGCGCAACGCAATCTGACTTTCAAAAAATCCCTACGAAAGAATGGCCCTGACTAACATTAACCTATGCGTTTCACAAATCGCTTACCTCACAAAAATCTTGGTTACTCGAACTACTGCAATACAGCTGGCGCCACTACTGCCAGCTAAATAAAAGATTCAAACTATGGAAGGCACTAACTACTGATAGGGATAGTTAGCAAATGAAAGATATTAATAGAGAACAAACACTGTATTTACCTTAATAATGTTGAAAACTCATAATATACATAACAGATCATTGTATATCTTACAAATTTCCAAACTCCGCCATCTATCTCCCCACATTCACCACTGCTGGCGGCTCACCTCCAACTGCGCAAAGCTACGCGCTGTTCACATCCAGCTGCCGCTGCCCAACACTGCAATGGCAGACAACAATGCAAACCAGCCACAGACTGCACACAGCACAGCCAGTGATTCTCACACAGACCGCTACGTAACGTTGCCAATAAGAAAACATAAACAGCCTACTTACATAGCCCCCATACCCCCCCCCCCCAAAAAAAATTTTACAAATTGTTTTGGGTACTGGCCAATACAGATTTGAAAAAAATTTTCATAATTACAGTAAGAAAGATATCATATGCACACACTTATTAATACAATGTTGGTCAAAAGCTAAAATTTTCTCACAGTCCATAAAGACAGTCCTAATCATTCATCACAGTGAAATTGCAGTGTTTTTTTTTCACAAAGTCTCATTAGTAAAAGAAAATGCACATGGAAGTAGTGGATTTCCATGCAGTCTTGAAGAAGTAGTGTTGTCCTTCCAACGGAAAGACAGTGCTGACTCTTGAAATGCTGACAGGTAATGGGCCACAACAGAGCAAACCCACAGCAGAGTCAGTCGACGTTTTGAAGAATATTGGTAGGTAGGTCATCACAGAGCAGACCCACTGTAGTCCTGGTAGAGAGTATGGTATTGGTGGGCCACCAGAGGTGCAGACCCACTGTAGTCCTGGTAGAGATTGTGGTATTGGTGGGCCACCAGAGGTGCAGACCCACTGCAGTCCTTGTAGAAATAATGGTACTGGTGAGTCAGCAAAGGTGTAGACCCACTGTAGACCTTGTAGAGATGGCCAGCAGCCATCTGTTGCAACTGTGCAGGTGCACAATCACCATCGAAGAGTCTTGTGGACAATATAGCAAGTCCATAAACCACCACTTGTGCACTCACAAAGTTTTTGAAATTGTCCTTAGAACCAGCAATGCTGTTATCCAGTCCCTTGCTGAATTATTAACACACGTGCAAACACTAATAGTCCCTACTTCTCACATATTGTCCATATACTATGACCAACAGAAACGTGTGCAGTGAAATGTAACTTACAAGTTACTTAATTTGATGAACTGGTGTCAATTACAATTTTATAACATAAGAATACAATTACAAAGGTACAAAATACATCATTAAAGAACATAACAATACAGATAACATTTACAGAAATTACGAATGCATTGTTATTGTGAACAGACGACACAGTGTTATTGTGTGTGTACATTCTTGCTTGTTAGTTGCACGATTACGTAACGACTATAAGGCTTACATACTTAGAACATATACCGGTACTGCTAATGAGATTTTAATGCAACATTTTGGTTTACTTGCAAATACATTCTGGATTTAAAGTACTTTCTGTGAGATACCAGATGACACAGTGGTTAGTTTATGTGACAGCTATACGATTTTATCACGACGCTACTAATGAGTGACAATTTACAATGTTGTTTTTGCGGTGTATCTGTTTTCTATCTGCACAGTTTTTCTGAATTATTCTGGAAAGTAAAACATGTTTTAGTAGTAACTTTTGTGGTGCAGCAACAATGAGACAGCCTTTTTCGTGGCCCAACAATACGTTATTATACAGTACTTTCTTCATCACGCCAATAAACGTAATAATTAAGATATCTATACGCAAAGCATTTCACTTTTGTTTATCATGAGGTAAGTACATTGGCTTCTGCAGAACTTAGCTTTCGGAGGACGATAACTACGACACTTCCACAGAGATTATCTTACAGCAAGACGCACATTTAGCGCTACAGGACACGTATTTGAGTGATTAATTTTGTACTTAAATCATTTATTTTTAAAGATATTTGAAGTACAATGATACAAAGAAAGTTTTCCGTGATACATTCCATTGCTGTAATCTGTAACACCTGAGGGTATAATTACATTAATCCTCAGGGGGGTACACGCCTACTTTGGGTACCATGTGTTTGGCAAGCACAAGGAGCCCTAGCTAATATGGTATTTGCTTATACAACTTTACACATTGGTACCATATTTCTCTAACACAGAATTACACAGCTATCTGATTATTTGACAGAGATAAACATTTTTTTTACTACATCAGTGACAGATGTTTACGCAATTACACAGTTGGATAACTTCACACTTATGAAATTGTATTTTGTCTGTACTTTGTAAACTGTTCATATTTTTTCGGAACCATTGTGATACTATAAGAGCTTTGAATGATGTATTTGGTAAGGGAGCATGATTTTAAAGTACGTTTGAGGTAGATGACACTCTTGAAATGAGCAGAGAATTTTTTTTAGGTTTTGACATTATTGCAAAAAGCTACGACGTTTTTGAGATTTGACTGACGTGTTATGATGTTATTATTATGACGACGATGTGTATTATGCTGTTGAGGTATGTTTATGATCAATGAGATGATGCTATATGAGGAATTTGATTATGCTACGTATTTATTATAATGAAATATTGAAGAATGTCTACGAATACGTATATGTGTAATAAGGTAAGAAATAATGATTAGTGGTTAGGGACGCTGATTTGTGAAAAAGGTTGGTGGAAACCAGGAATCGTACTTTAAGAGTTATGAAATGTGTGTAAATGCATTAATGTATCACAATGCCGACGAAAACGTTTTGAACACTGTTATATTCATAGGATTTTGTTTCTACAGATTTGTAACCCAAATTCTTGACCTGTGAAATATTATTATATGAGACTGTCACTGTAGCGGAAACTGGTGTCGTAAATATTTCGGTAAGAAAGTTAAGTGATCAGAAGATTCCAGGTTCGAATCCTGGCAGGGTCGCCAAATGAAACGTCTCCTTTTTTGAACAATTGTACACGAGACTGTGCTTTAACTGACACACAATATTTTTAGTGCAACACAATCTGACTTTCAAAAAATCCCTACGAAAGAATGGCCCTGACTAACATTAACCTACGCGTTTCACAAATCGCTTACCTCACAAAAATCTTGGTTACTCGAACTACTGCAATACAGCTGGCGCCACTACTGCCAGCTAAATAAAAGATTCAAACTATGGAAGGCACTAACTACTGATAGGGATAGTTAGCAAATGAAAGATATTAATAGAGAACAAACACTGTATTTACCTTAATAATGTTGAAAACTCATAATATACATAACAGATCATTGTATGTCTTACAAATTTCCAAACTCCGCCATCTCTCTCCCCACATTCACCACTGCTGGCGGCTCACCTCCAACTGCGCAACGCTACGCGCTGTTCACATCCAGCTGCCGCTGCCCAACACTGCAATGGCAGACAACAATGCAAACCAGCCACAGACTGCACACAGCACAGCCAGTGATTCTCACACAGACCGCTACGTAACGTTGCCAATAAGAAAACATAAACAGCCTACTTACAGTGTCAATTACAATTTTATAACATGAGGATACAATAACAAAGGTAAAAATACATTATTAAAGAACATAACAATACAGATAAATGTGTAGTAGTACAGGCTTTACAAAAGAATAGAAATAAACAGATACATCACTGTTACAGGAATTATGACATAAGTGAATATGTAATATAATGAGAATAGTTTTCGAAACATTAATTTCACATATGAGCATTGAAACAGAACAGAATAAATAATGTCTAAACATCTTTACAGAGAAAATAACATAGTATTTGAAAAATTCTACAACATAAATCTTATTAGCTAAACACATAAAGACAGGAAAAAAGGCAAATACACAAGGATACATAAATACATAGCGGAATAATACAAAAGGAATGACAGGGTTCATTTTCAGTGTAACATTTGGTACTGCAGTCCAACCCAAAACTTCATTCCATAGATCTTTCGTCTTATTTCAACATTTGTTTTCACCAAAACATCCTATCCAAGCATGCTTTCTGTATTTATATGTTCATGTATTTCTTACCTCGTTATTTATTTTCCATTATTTTACATCATTTATTTTCAAGAAAATCCTACCTAAATTTGTTGTCTCTAAACCCTACTTTTTTGGTTCATATCCTCTTTCAAAATACTTTTTTGGCCAAACCATTTTCTTATAGCTTCTCAATGCATTTCATTCCATTCATTACAACTTGTTCTCTTATATGGCCTACCCCATCTTAAGCTAACTTAAATCTACTGAGCTCAGATGCTAAACTAAGGGACGAGACAATGCAGCAGCACAAAACAATTAACACAAACAGCAATGACAAAAAATTCAAATTGGCAAAGCAATTGCAACAACTAATATAAGGCACTGTGCAGCAAACAAGAAAAATAAATCCGCAGTAAAACTGGCTTAACAGCGTAATACAAAGCCAAATTCAGTAACACTATGCCTGGCAAGCAGCAGCAGCAAATGTAATAACTTATACCTAAACATGAAAAAGCTCAAGTAGCAAAAATAGTACACTAAAGACAACGCAGATAAGGGAAATGTCTGTTCACATCTTAATATCTATGTCATTAAAGTGGTGCACCACAAAAACTAATTCCACAAAAATTACCAAGTACTTGAAAAGAAAATTATATATGCAGTTACTGTTATTAGTCCCTTCTTATTGTTCTTTCCATTCCAAGAGCTCCTTTTTCGAAGAATGTGGATCATAAAGTAATTATTTAATAGATCTGTTGACAGAAAGTGTTCACATTAGCAAATGCATTTAATTTTATTTTGTAAAACCAATGCTGCAACACAGCTGGAAACCAGATATTAAACAAAATGAGCAATCTCTCAACTAGAAAGACAATAGATGTAAAATGTTTCTCATCATTTCATTAGGCATTTTAGTAAATATCATAAATTAAGAGCTTCACAGTGTAATCATACGTTTTAAAGTTTGAGCGTGTCGTATTTGCGATGCTTTCTACAAAGAAATGTCAATAGCGAGGATAATGGCGTCCTTTTTTTTTCTCCACCTGTGCCTCTGAAAGGCACACACTAATGGCTTTTTTCCAGGCGATTGTCGCGCAGCTGGGTGCCCACGACGCATTACATGAAGGTGGTCACTTAACTTTCTTACCGAAATATTTACGACAGCAGTAACAGTCTCATATAAAAATTTCACAGGTCGAGAATTTGCGTTACAAATGTGTAGAAACAAAATCCTATCAATATAACAGAGTCCAAAAAATTTTCAGAGGCATTGTGGTACATTCACGCATGTACACACGTTTCATAACTCTTTAAAGTACAATTCTCAGCTTATTGATCATAAACGTACCTCAACAACATAATACACATCGTCATCGCAATAATATCATAACAGATCAATCACATCTCAGAATCGTCGCAGCTTCTTTCAATAATTTCAAGACCTTCAATAAAGTCATCTACCTCAAACGTACTTCAAAAATCATGATCCTTTACCAAATACATCATTCTAAGCTCTCATAGTATCACAATGGTTCCGAAAAAATATGAACAGTTCACATAGTACAGACAAAATACAATTTCATAAGTGTGAAGTTAGCCAACGGTGTAATTGCGTAAACATCTGTCACTGATGTAGTAAAATAAATGTTTGTCTCTCTCAGTCAAATGATCAGATAGCTGTGTAATTTATGTGTTAGAGAAATATGGTACCGATGTGTAAAGTTGTATAAGCAAATACCATATTAGCTAGGGCTCCTTGTGTTTACCAGACACATGGTACACAAAGTAAGTGTGTACCCCCCTGAGGATTAATGTAATTATACCCTCAGGTGTTACAGATTAGAGCAATGGAATGAAATGTATCATGGAAAACTTTCTTTGTAATTCAAAAATCTCGAAAAATAAATGGTTTAAGTACAAAATTAATCACTCTAATGCGTGTCCTGTAGCGCTAAATGTGCGTCTTGCTGTAATATGATTCTGTGGAACTGTCATAGTTATCGTCCTCCGAAAGCTAAGTTCTGCTGAAGTCAATGTACTTACCTCATCATAAACGAAAGTGAAATGCTTTGCGTATAGATACCGTAGTTATTACGTACCTTACCGTGATCAAGAAAGTACTATAATGTAACGTATTGTTGTGCTACGAAAAAGGCCGTCTCATAGTAGCTATACCACAAAAGTTACTACTAAAACATGTTTTACTTTCCAGAATAATTCAGAAAAACTGTGCAGATATAAAACAGATACACCGCAAAAGCAACATTGTAAATTGTCACTCATTAGTAGCGTCGTCATAAAATCGTGTAGCTGTCACATAAACTAACCACTGTGCCATCTGGTATCTCACAGAAAGTACTTTAAATCCAGAATGTATTTGCAAGTAAACCAAAATGTTGCATTAAAATCTCATTAGCAGTACTGGTAAATGTTCTAAGTTTGTGAGCCTTATAGTCGTTACGTAATCGTGCAACTAACAAGCAAGAATGCACACACACAATAACACTGTGATGTCTGTTCACTATAACAATGCATTCGTAATTTCTGTATAAATAGGTTCTCTTGGTTCTTGATTGGATATTTAACTTCAAACATTGTTGCATGGTAACAGTTTCTAAGTCTGACAATGCATACTAGAAATGTGAAGTGAAAAGTTTTATGGCAAAGACAAAGTTAAAAAGCAGATTATCTTTCAATAAACGGTTTTACATGTGAAATGTGGTGTAAACCTTCACTCTTCCTAGTACGCAGAGTTTCAACTTCAACGCAATTATCATGTGGTATACGTCGGATTCTGTAAGGTCCATTGTAAACTAGAAAGAATTTGTGACTCAAGTGTTTCTTCTTATGTGACAATGAATGAGCTTTAATGAGAACTTTCTGACCAATATATAATTTCTTTGCATTTGCTTTACCATTTAGTTTCCTCTTTTGTCTGCTGCAGATTTTATATTTTTAATAGCCAAATCAATTATGTCTTTGTGTCGAAGTTTACGTGTATTCGGGAAAGGTACAAGCTCTCTGATTCTGTTCGGTGGTTCTTCATTTTTCAGTACAAGAGTAGGTGGTAAAGCAGTGGAGTTATGAGGCATTTCATTCAGCACGTTTTGAAATAAGTGTAAATATCTGTCCCAATGCTGATGCTTTCTGTGACAATAAAGTCTGCAAAGCTTATTGATTTCTTTCATAATCCGTTCGGAGGGGTTACAATGTGGTGAGTACAATGAAATAAAAACAGGTTTGATTTTATGATTCCGAAGCATGTGTGACCAAACAGCAGATCTGAATTGCGGTCCGTTATCTGAAATGACTTTACTAACGTGTCCAACTTCACGTAAGAAATTTTTAACAAAGGCGTTGGATACAAACCGTCCAGTGGCTTTACGTAACGGAGTGAAAGAAACAAATTTTGAAGTAAGTTCAACTGCGACTAGAACGTACGAAAATCCATTAGATGTTCTGACAAGCGGTCCCAAGAGATCAACAGCAGCAAATTCTTTTAATTTAGAAGGAATGATAGGAAACAGTGGAGCACGATGGGAGATAGTAGATGGTTTCACCTTTTGACAAAGTTTACAAATAGACAAGACTCTTCGAATTCTCTTTTCCATATTGTTAAAATAACAAGTCGTTCGAAGAATATGATAACATTTTCGTGGGCCAAAATGTGCATAGCTGAAATGAATGTACCAAATGAGCTTATTAACAAAATCGTCAGGAATGCAAAGTACCCATAGCTTGTCATCAACAGTGCAGCGTTTGAACAGTATGTTGTTTCTAACCAGATAATAATGCCGAATCTGTGTGTGTCTTTTCATGCCATTTGCTTTTGATGTCTTTCCAAATCGGATCTTTATCTTGTTCATCAGCAATGTCCTTTAAAGATGTGGTGATGAAGTTTTCAAAGGCGACTTTCTGAATGTAAAGAATATTGAAATTTTTCTCGAGGTTGCCTTCTGTGTTACTTTTCTCAAGCCCACCCGGTGCGCGTGACAGTGCGTCCGCAACAATGTTCTCCTTGCTGGGAATGTAGACTATTGTGAAGTGGAATTCTTGCAGAAACAATGCCCAACGTTTTAACTAGAGATGGGCAAAACTGTTCTTTTCAGAGATTGGATCAGAACTGTTCACTCCCTGAAATGAATTAGCTCTTTTTCATGACTCACCACTCATTTACAAAAGAAAATAAATGAAAGGCACATTGCCCTTTAAACTTGGTTTATTCCAGTACTATACCTGTATTTTGATCTTATTTGATCCTATTTTGAAGTAACACAGATAATGAGTAAGAATTTTGTATTGTTTATTGAAATTTCCACGATATGACAAAGTTTTTGATTATTGATTTATTTTGCACTAGCGTGGTTTTTTGGGTGATCGGAAAATGTTGTAACTTGAGATTTACATTAACAATATATTTGGCTATAATGTATTAAAATTTCATTAACCTCATACAAATACATCGCAAGCCATATATTTTTCCTTTCGAAGACGCCTAAAATCGCAAAATCCGTACCAGAATAAGAAAAAAAAAATATAAATTTGACTGTAAAACGAAAGTGATGCATATAGCCTTACGCAGAATAAAACAAGGAAAATATTGGTGTATCACATTTTGCGATACGTTTATCGGTTCGCTCGTAATTAAAGCGTAAATTCGAGTGTCCATAATAAAAATCCTATAGTAAGAGGAGTCATCAGGAACCTAATCTAATCAGTTTAAACAAATAAAAATAAAATAAAAACAATTGATGTATACATAACATAATAATGTAATATACATAGCGGTATTACTACGAAGAACAATATCCAGTGGGGACAAACTCCGATGCAGAGGCGCTGAGTCGAGCAGGTCGAGCCGCGAGCTTTATTACTGCGTGAGCTGAGACCGCAGAGACCAGAGTGACACCAGAGTCGCTTTGCTCGACGCTCTGGCTAGAGTCGAGACGGTGGGGTGAGCGTTGAGCGGGCGAGTTACGAGGGTGGGGGAAGCGGTGAACTCACCCGCTCGGAGCCAAATCGTCCGTTCCCTTGCGAGCCGGTTTTTGCAAGTAGTTCCAATGTTATCCGCTAGGTGGCTCTCTGTCCTGTTGCTCGCATCAACTGCCCAGAGGGCAGGACGTGCGACTGAAACGATCGCCGACAGAGTGCGATGCGAAGTTAAGCTGCGCCAGAAACTGCACAGTGCACACGGCAGACGACGCACAGAGACTGCCCGGCATATGTGAAACACAAAATCCAATGGGGCACTGCACAATGCAGGCAGCCAAGGTAGAAGCAGGGCAGAGGCCGGCGCTGGCTGTGTTGTGTGGCGTGCACTGTGCTCTGACCAGCAGAGGCGCTGCTGATATGCTCCGTCTCTCTCTCTCTCTCTCTCTCTCTCTCTCTCTCTCTCTCTCTCTCTCTCTGCCGTGGGAAACGTTTGGAGCTACCGTTCTTTTTTTCTGAATCACTGATTGTTCACTCCTTTGAAAGATTGAACTCTATGAATTAGTTCAAGAGCGGATCCCCCATCTCTAGTTTTAACCTGTCATGATTTAATTTTGAAGACATAAGAAATTGTAATGCACGATGATCACTGTATACTTTTACGTGCTTGCCAGAAAGAAAGAAACGGAATTTGTTAAATGCCCAAACGATAGCTAAAGCTTCTAATTCAGTAACGGAATAATTTTTTTCAGGTTTTGTTAGCACTCGGCTAGCAAAAGCAATGGTTTTCTGAACAGTTGTGTCATTTTCTATGGCTTCTTGAAATAAATGGGCACCAAGACCGACTTTAGAAGAATCCGTGCTAAGGCAAAAATCTTGTGACAGATCTGGACGAGCTAGTATTGGCGCGTTAAGTAGCGATTCTTTCAAAGTATTGAATTCCAACTGTGCTTGTTCGTCCCAGCTCCAAATAGTATTTTTTCCAGCGAGAGAACAAAGTTTTGGTGTAACAAGAATTTGCATATTCAGAAAACGACGGTAAAAATTTACGAGACCTAGAAAACTACGGACTTGTTTTTTGTGGATGGAACTGGAATGGCTCTGATTGCTTCTAACTTTTCAGGATCCGGCTGAATGCCTTCAGAAGAAATATGTCCCAAAACCCTCAACTTTGACCTACCGAATTCAGACTTTTCCAAGTTAACTGTAATTCCAGATTCTGCAAAAATACGTAACAAACTGTTGAGGATGCGATTATGTTGTCCCCATGAGGCTTCTGCTATCAGAATATCGTCCACATATAAGGTGATGTGACGTTTTAAGAACTCAGGTAATATGGAATTTAGCACGCGAATGAACGCAGCCGAAGAAATGTTCAAACCAAAAGGAAGTTTCCGAAATTGATAACAAACGCCGAAACAAAGGAAAGCTGTGTATTTTCTACATTCTGGATGAAGTTCGATCTGATAAAAGCTGGATCTGAGATCAATGGAAGACAACACTTTTACACCATTAAAATTTTGAAGAAGTTCTTCCAACTTTTGCGGCCTGTCTGTTTCAGGAATAATGATAGTATTGATTTGTCTCGAATCTAAGACAAGCCTGATCGATCCATTTTTCTTCTCAACAACATGTAATGGATTGTTATATGAGCTTACTGCAGGCTCAACAATGCCCTCGTCAAGCATAGATTGTATTTATGTTCTAACACGGTCCCTATAATGTGCTGGAATTACGTATGGTCTAACACAAAATTTAGTATGCTCACGAACACGAAATTGGTATTGAAATCCCTTGATTGTTCCTGTTTTGTGAGTAAAAACTGTAGAATGTGCTTGTAAAATCTCAAAAAGGTCCTGCCTATCAGTGTCATTACAATTCTCAATTGTTTGAATTTTATTCTGAATTAACTCATTAGTATCAAATATGTCGTCGATATCATCCCTGTCAGTACTTGCAGAGTGATTGTTAGTGTCTATTTCCGTAGAAAATTCCGAACTGTTGTCTAACAGAAGGTAAAGCCGATTAATTTCCTCGTCATGGTTTGAGAGCCAATCTTCAAATTTCAAAGCTATTGACTTACCTTCTTCCTCTAAACTTATTTCAGCATCGTAAAAGTTTAAGATTGCTTTGTATTCATTCAAAAAGTTTACTCCCAATATAATTTCCGTCGACAATAATGGAACAATAAGAAAGTTCATAGAGAAGCTGTGGCTTTGCAAAAGAATTCTAAGTTGGTTTGTTGGCGTACATCTACACTTTTTCCAATGATTGCACCTTGTAATTTAAGCTTACGTAACGGAAGTGTGGGGCAATCGTTCGATTTGTTGCATTTGCTAAAAGCTGTTTCACTAATTACTGAAATGGGACTGCCAGAGTCAAGTACTGCCGTAAATTTTACGACATTTACTGTAATGTGAATCACAGGATATGCAATGATGTTATGTTTTACGTCGTGTTCCTGGAGTAAGATGTCCCTAATGTCTTCCATTTTTACGTAATTACTAGCTACGGCAGCTGCATCGTCAGTTTCATAAGTACGTTTTGTGGCTGCCAGCGGTATGAGTCATTGCCTATTGTGTCTTTGTTGGCGTGCGTAGTTATTGGGATTTGGAGACATAACTTCTACAAATTCACCTTGTCGAGAGGGCCCTACTCTGTTAGAATACCGCCAGTTCTGATGCAATTCAGGTCTGTCGTTACTACCATATCGTCTGTCGTCATGTCGGTAGATTCCATAGTTCCTTTCTTGTCGGTCATGTGGTGGAGAATTTCTCCCTGAATCGTAACTGCGCGCTGGACTGTTGCATCTAAAGTTATTCTGTCTCCCTTGATAATAATTATTTTGGTTCCCATATTGTCTGTATCTTTGTTTGTCTCTGTGATAGTCACTACCGCGGAGAGGTGATCTTTCCCTGTAATTATTACTACTCTGCCAACGGTTGTCATACGGGTGGTGTCTGTTTTGATCACGATTTGGGTTGTGAGAATAGCCTTGTCGTGTCCAGTTATTATTTCTTTCATCGCGGAATTGCGACGGATGTGACCTGTAATTGTTGTGTTCCTGTTTTCGCGTTTCGCGATTGTCAGTGTCAATTTCCACTTCTTGTAACAGTCCCTGAAAAGCTTCAATGTCGTCTTTGCAACGTCCTGCCAAAATAATATGTCATAAATGTTCAGGTAATTTGATTAAGCAAATGCGGATGAGTTCTGAGGGGCTGTATGGGTTTGAAAGGTACTGATTCTTATGCAACATGTCTTCAAAATATTTCACAAGACTGGAGAATTCAGATTGTTCGAAATGTTTCATCATTATGATGCTATGTTTTACTCGGTATTGTGTAGCTTGAGACCAGTACGCTGAGAGGAAGGCATGATAAAATTCTCCTTCACTGTGACAATCGTGAATGACCGATCGCATTCTTTCAGCTGGTTCATTCTCTAAGTAGCCACACATAAATTCTAATCTGTGCTCTAATGACCAGTTGGGAGGAAAACAATGATAGAATTGATGGAGCCACGCTTGTGGATGAATGTCGTTGCTAGAATTCTTAAATGTTTTAAATTTACGTGTAGTAATGGACAGCTTATTGTCAAAATCATGTCGGCGAGTCGCATATCGGTCATTGTTACGTCGTTTCGGCGGTTCCATTTCAAAATTCGGTGCACCTTGCCAATTTCTTTCATAATTTCCGAAATACGCTGTGTTATTATTTTGTGGTTGTTCCGTATTTCTATGCCCCTCTTCCTGTACTGGAGCGCGAGTGTCCTCTGAAATATGTAATTCTTGTATTACTTGTGCCAACTGATCTTGTACTTCCCGGATTTCTCTTTTGATTTGATTTTGATTTGGTTTGAATTTTCTAATTTGTTCATACTCTTCAGTGTCCGTGAAGGCTACAGGTCTTGTGTCATTCAGATTATCATCTACCTTTGTAGATAAGTTAGTGAACTGATCTGAAAGTTCGGCTACTTTATCCATTCGTGAAATTATTTCCTCTGTGTGTTTTTCTGAACCAAGTTTCAGAGTGTCCATTTGTGTTGAAATCGTATCTACTGTGTCCTTTAAGTTCTCCTGAGTTTTTGCAAGTTGCGTAACCAAATCGGTAGATGCAACTAAGTCAATTTTAGCTTGCAAGGTGTCGTGATTTTCATGAACAATGGTTTGCAGTTCTTTTATGGCTGCTTCGTGATTGTGTAATGCATTTTCATGCCGCGACGAAATATGTTGAAAATGCTCACAAATTTGTGTTTTTACGTCATTACAGACTTTTTTACATTCCGATTCGATTTTATGTAACTCACTAGTTAAATCTTCACGTGTTTGTTCAAGTGTGGTGTCTAACTTTTGAAGATTTTGTTCCATTGCGTCTAACTGTTGCAGTGTTTGTCTCTGGTATTGTTCCATTGTGTCTAACTTTTGAAGCTTTTGTCCCATTTGTTGCATTAATTGTAATAACAATTCACTGGTGTCTGAAACATGTTCCTCAGTGCTTTTCGGCAGTGAATTTGCACCGGCAACATTCACATTTTGAGAAACGGAAAATGTGTCTTGACTCATTTGAGAAAACGGTGAGAACCCAAAAACTGAGTCTACAGTATTTGCAATATTGTGTTCTGTCATTCCTGATTCCTGAGGCGAGCTGTTGCCGACCGATCGATCGATAATGCTTCCCTGTTCACTACCTGTTTCACTGTCTACACCATTATTTGACGCCCGCTCCATTTCCCTATGCACAGTTACCAAATTACTACTTTGAATATTAGTTTATTCATTACATGGTGCCGCTAACACACTGCTTTCGTCTTCACTGTCATTTCTCAGTTTACTTTGGAGCCTAGTATTACGTTTTTCACACGCCATTATTGTCACAATATTTCACACGACAATGCAGAAAAACACAATTTGAAGAGCAAAAATAAGAGAACACATTAACATAGCACTGAAAATAATATCTAGTTAATTGCAACCGCAGCTGCAAAATAGTTGGTACAAATTTAGATGCATGCCACACCTGTTTTACTGTACAACAATGAAAGACTGCAACTACAAAGAAGATTCTCTCTACAATTACGCTCTAGCAATAAACAAAATCTACACTAATTACACAAACTACAAGAAAAAATCAGAAGATTCCAGTGAGGTATCCTGGCAGGGTCGCCATATAAAACGTCCCCTTTTGAAAAATTATACACAACTGCGTTTAAACTGACACACAATATTCTTAGCGCAACGCAATCTGACTTTCAAAAATCCCTACAAAAGAATGGCGCTGACTAACATTAACCTATACCTTTCACAAATCACTTACCTCACAAAAATCGTCATTACTCAAGCTACAGCAATACAGCGAGTGCCACTACTGCCAGCCAAATAAAAGATTCAAACTACTGAAGGCACTAACTACTGATATGCATAGTTAGCAAATGAAAGATTTTGATGGAGAACAAACAATGTATTTACCTTACTAGTGTTCAAAAGTAATAATATATATAGCAGTTCATGACAACCAGTCTTACAAATTTCAAACCTCCTCCAAATCTCTCCGCAAATCCACCACTGCTGGCGGCTCACCTCCAACAGTGCAATGCTATGCGCTGTTCACAACCAGCTGCCGCTGCCCAACACTACAATGGCAGACAACAATGCAAACTAGCCACTGACAGCAAAGAGCACAGCCAGTGATTTTCATATAGAGCACTATGTAACATTGCCAATAAAATAACATATACAGCCTACTTTCATGCGATTTTCCCAGATATGCGATTTCCCCAGATTTGCGATTTCCCCAGATTTGCGATTTCCCCATATTTACGATTTCCCCATACTTGCGATTTCCCCATATTTGCGATTTCCCAATATTTGCGATTTCCCCATATTTGCGATTTCCCCACATTGGCGATTTCCCCATATTTGCGATTTCCCCATGTTTGCGATTTCCCCATATTTGCGATTTCCCCATATTTGCGATTTCCCCATATTTGCGATTTCCCGATATTTGTGATTTCCCCATATTTGCGATTTCCCCATATTTGCGTTTTCCCCATATTTGCGTTTTCCACATATTTGCGTTTTCCCCATATTTGCGTTTTCCCCATATTTGCGTTTTCCTCATATTTGCGTTTTGCCATATTTGCATTTTTGCCATATTTGCGCTTTTCCCATATTTGCGTTCTTCCAATTTTTGCGTTTTTTCCATATTTGCCATTTTCCCATCTTTGCCATTTTCCCATATTTGCCATTTTCCCATATTTGCCATTTTCCCATATTTGCCATTTTCCCATACTTGCCATTTTAACATACTTGCGATTTTCCCATACTTGCCATTTTCCCATACTTGCCATTTTCCCATACTTGCCATTTCCCATACTTGCTATTTTCCCATAACTCCCATTTTCCCATACTTGCCATTTTTTATATTTTCCATCTTTTCATATTTGCGATTCTCCCATATTTGGGATTCTCCCATATTTGGGATTCTCCCATATTTGCGTTTTACCCATATTTGCGTTATTCCCATATTTGCGTTTTTCCCACATTTGCGTTTATCCCACATTTGCGTTTTTCCCACATATGCGTTTTTCCCACATTTGCGTTTTCCCCACATTTGTGTTTTTCCCACATTTGCGTTTTTCCCACATTTGCGTTTTTCCCACATTTGCGTTTTTCCCATAGTTGCGTTTTTCTGACATTTGCGTGTTTCCCATATTTGCGTTTTTTCCATATTTGTGTTTTTCCCATATTTGCATTTTTCTCACATTTGCGTTTTTCCCATATTTGCGTTTTTCCCATATTTCCGTTTTTCCCATATTTGCGTTTTTCCCATATTTGCGTTTTTCCCACATTTGCGTTTTTCCCACATTTGCGTTTTTCCCACAGTTGCGTTTTTCCCACATTTGCGTGTTTCCCACATTTGCGTTTTCCCCACATTTGCGTATTTCCCACATTTGCATTTTTCGCATTACTCGTGAACCCTTCCTACCAACCGGTTCGTTATTCTAGTAAAGTTGTGCCACAAAATTCTCTCCTCCCTATTTGCCATTTTTCCTTATTTCCAATTTTCCCATATTTTCCATTATCCCATATATGCCTTTTTCCCATATACGCCATTTTCCCATATCTGCCATTTTCCCATATTTGCCATTTTCCCGTATTTGCCATTTTCCCATATTTGCGATTTTCACATATTTCCGATTTTCCCATATTTGCGTTTTTCCCATATTTCCGTTTTTCCCATATTTGCGTTTTTTGCATATTTGCATTTTTTCCATATTTGTGTTATTCTCATATTTGCATTTTTCCCATATTCACGTTATTCCCATATTTGCGTTTTTCTCACATTTGCGTTTTTCCCACATTTGTGTTTTTCCCACATTTGCGTTTTTCCCACATTTGCGTTTTTCCCACAGTTGCATTTTTCGCATTACTCATGAACCCTACCTACCAACTGATTCGTTCTTCTAGTAAAGTTGTGCCACAAAATTCTCTTCTCCTATATTTGCCATTTTTCCATATTTCCAATTTTCCCATATTATCCATTTTACCATATATGCCATTTTCCCATATATGCCATTTTCCCATATATGCCATTTTCCCATATTTGCCATTTTCCCATATTTCCAATTTTCCCATATTTGCCATTTTCCCATATTTCCCATTTTCTCATATTTGCCATTTTCTCATATTTGCCATTTCCCCATATTTGCCATTACCCCATATTTGCCATTTCCCCACATTTACCATTTCCCCAAATTTGCCTTTTCCCCATATTTGCCATTTCGCCTTATTTGTATTTTCCCGTTCTTGCATTTTTCCCATATTTGCCATTTTCCAATATTTGCCACTTTTTCATATTTGCAATTCTCCCATACTTGCTATCCTCCCATACTTGCTATTCTCCCATATTTATCGATTCTCCCATATTTGCAATTCTCCCATATTTGCGATTCTCCCATATTTGCGTTTTTCCATTTTTGTGTTTTTCCCATATTTTAGTTTTTCCCATATTTGCGTTTTTCCCATATTTGCGTTTTCCCATATTTGCGTTTTTGGAATTACTCATGCCACAAAATTCTCTTCTCCCATATTTCACATTTTCCCATATTTTTAATATTCCTATAATTGCCATTTTCCCATATATGTCATTTTCCCATATATGCCAATTTCACATGTTTGCCATTTTCACATATATGCCATTTTCCCTTGTTTGCGATTTTCCCGTATTTGCGATTTTCCTGTATTTGCGATTTTCCTGTATTTGCGATTTCCCCATATTTGCGATTTCCCGATATTTGTGATTTCCCCATATTTGCGATTTCCCCATATTTGCGTTTTCCCCATATTTGCGTTTTCCACATATTTGCGTTTTCCCCATATTTGCGTTTTCCCCATATTTGCGTTTTCCTCATATTTGCGTTTTGCCATATTTGCATTTTTGCCATATTTGCGTTTTTCCCATATTTGCGTTCTTCCAATTTTTGCGTTTTTTCCATATTTGCCATTTTCCCATCTTTGCCATTTTCCCATATTTGCCATTTTCCCATATTTGCCATTTTCCCATATTTGCCATTTTCCCATACTTGCCATTTTAACATACTTGCGATTTTCCCATACTTGCCATTTTCCCATACTTGCCATTTTCCCATACTTGCCATTTCCCATACTTGCTATTTTCCCATAACTGCCATTTTCCCATACTTGCCATTTTTTATATTTTCCATCTTTTCATATTTGCGATTCTCCCATATTTGGGATTCTCCCATATTTGGGATTCTCCCATATTTGCGTTTTACCCATATTTGCGTTATTCCCATATTTGCGTTTTTCCCACATTTGCGTTTATCCCACATTTGCGTTTTTCCCACATATGCGTTTTTCCCACATTTGCGTTTTCCCCACATTTGTGTTTTTCCCACATTTGCGTTTTTCCCACATTTGCGTTTTTCCCACATTTGCGTTTTTCCCATAGTTGCGTTTTTCTGACATTTGCGTGTTTCCCACATTTGCGTTTTCCCCACATTTGCGTTTTTCCCACATTTGCGTTTTTCCCACATTTGCGTTTTTCCCATATTTGCGTTTTTTCCATATTTGTGTTTTTCCCATATTTGCATTTTTCTCACATTTGCGTTTTTCCCATATTTGCGTTTTTCCCATATTTCCGTTTTTCCCATATTTGCGTTTTTCCCATATTTGCGTTTTTCCCACATTTGCGTTTTTCCCACATTTGCGTTTTTCCCACAGTTGCGTTTTTCCCACATTTGCGTGTTTCCCACATTTGCGTTTTCCCCACATTTGCGTATTTCCCACATTTGCATTTTTCGCATTACTCGTGAACCCTTCCTACCAACCGGTTCGTTATTCTAGTAAAGTTGTGCCACAAAATTCTCTCCTCCCTATTTGCCATTTTTCCTTATTTCCAATTTTCCCATATTTTCCATTATCCCATATATGCCTTTTTCCCATACACGCCATTTTCCCATATCTGCCATTTTCCCATATTTGCCATTCTCCCATATTTGCCATTTTCCCATATTTGCGATTTTCACATATTTCGGATTGTCCCATATTTGCGTTTTTCCCATATTTCCGTCTTTCCCATATTTGCGTTTTTTGCATATTTGCATTTTTTCCATATTTGTGTTATTCTCATATTTGCATTTTTCCCATATTCACGTTATTCCCATATTTGCGTTTTTCTCACATTTGCGTTTTTCCCACATTTGTGTTTTTCCCACATTTGCGTTTTTCCCACATTTGCGTTTTTCCCACAGTTGCATTTTTCGCATTACTCATGAACCCTACCTACCAACTGATTCGTTCTTCTAGTAAAGTTGTGCCACAAAATTCTCTTCTCCTATATTTGCCATTTTTCCATATTTCCAATTTTCCCATATTATCCATTTTACCATATATGCCATTTTCCCATATATGCCATTTTCCCATATATGCCATTTTCCCATATTTGCCATTTTCCCATATTTCCAATTTTCCCATATTTGCCATTTTCCCATATTTCCCATTTTCTCATATTTGCCATTTTCTCATATTTGCCATTTCCCCATATTTGCCATTACCCCATATTTGCCATTTCCCCACATTTACCATTTCCCCATATTTGCCTTTTCCCCATATTTGCCATTTCGCCTTTTTTGTATTTTCCCGTTCTTGCATTTTTCCCATATTTGCCATTTTCCAATATTTGCCACTTTTTCATATTTGCAATTCTCCCATACTTGCTATCCTCCCATACTTGCTATTCTCCCATATTTATCGATTCTCCCATATTTGCAATTCTCCCATATTTGCGATTCTCCCATATTTGCGTTTTTCCATTTTTGTGTTTTTCCCATATTTTAGTTTTTCCCATATTTGCGTTTTTCCCATATTTGCGTTTTCCCATATTTGCGTTTTTGGAATTACTCATGCCACAAAATACTCTTCTCCCATATTTCACATTTTCCCAAATTTTTAATATTCCTATAATTGCCATTTTCCCATATATGTCATTTTCCCATATATGCCAATTTCACATGTTTGCCATTTTCACATATATGCCATTTTCCCTTGTTTGCGATTTTCCCGTATTTGCGATTTTCCTGTATTTGCGATTTTCCTGTATTTGCGATTTCCCCATATTTGCGATTTCCCGATATTTGTGATTTCCCCATATTTGCGATTTCCCCATATTTGTGTTTTCCCCATATTTGCGTTTTCCACATATTTGCGTTTTCCCCATATTTGCGTTTTCCCCATATTTGCGTTTTCCTCATATTTGCGTTTTGCCATATTTGCATTTTTGCCATATTTGCGTTTTTCCCATATTTGCGTTCTTCCAATTTTTGCGTTTCTTCCATATTTGCCATTTTCCCATCTTTGCCATTTTCCCATATTTGCCATTTTCCCATATTTGCCATTTTCCCATACTTGCCATTTTAACATACTTGCGATTTTCCCATACTTGCCATTTTCCCATACTTGCCATTTTCCCATACTTGCCATTTCCCATACTTGCTATTTTCCCATAACTGCCATTTTCCCATACTTGCCATTTTTTATATTTTCCATCTTTTCATATTTGCGATTCTCCCATATTTGGGATTCTCCCATATTTGGGATTCTCCCATATTTGCGTTTTACCCATATTTGCGTTATTCCCATATTTGCGTTTTTCCCACATTTGCGTTTATCCCACATTTGCGTTTTTCCCACATATGCGTTTTTCCCACATTTGCGTTTTCCCCACATTTGTGTTTTTCCCACATTTGCGTTTTTCCCACATTTGCGTTTTTCCCACATTTGCGTTTTTCCCATAGTTGCGTTTTTCTGACATTTGCATGTTTCCCACATTTGCGTTTTCCCCACATTTGCGTTTTTCCCACATTTGCGTTTTTCCCACATTTGCGTTTTTCCCATATTTGCGTTTTTTCCATATTTGTGTTTTTCCCATATTTGCATTTTTCTCACATTTGCGTTTTTCCCATATTTGCGTTTTTCCCATATTTCCGTTTTTCCCATATTTGCGTTTTTCCCATATTTGCGTTTTTCCCACATTTGCGTTTTTCCCACATTTGCGTTTTTCCCACAGTTGCGTTTTTCCCACATTTGCGTGTTTCCCACATTTGCGTTTTCCCCACATTTGCGTATTTCCCACATTTGCATTTTTCGCATTACTCGTGAACCCTTCCTACCAACCGGTTCGTTATTCTAGTAAAGTTGTGCCACAAAATTCTCTCCTCCCTATTTGCCATTTTTCCTTATTTCCAATTTTCCCATATTTTCCATTATCCCATATATGCCTTTTTCCCATATACGCCATTTTCCCATATCTGCCATTTTCCCATATTTGCCATTTTCCCGTATTTGCCATTTTCCCATATTTGCGATTTTCACATATTTCCGATTTTCCAATATTTGCGTTTTTCCCATATTTCCGTTTTTCCCATATTTGCGTTTTTTGCATATTTGCATTTTTTCCATATTTGTGTTATTCTCATATTTGCATTTTTCCCATATTCACGTTATTCCCATATTTGCGTTTTTCTCACATTTGCGTTTTTCCCACATTTGTGTTTTTCCCACATTTGCGTTTTTCCCACATTTGCGTTTTTCCCACAGTTGCATTTTTCGCATTACTCATGAACCCTACCTACCAACTGATTCGTTCTTCTAGTAAAGTTGTGCCACAAAATTCTCTTCTCCTATATTTGCCATTTTTCCATATTTCCAATTTTCCCATATTATCCATTTTACCATATATGCCATTTTCCCATATATGCCATTTTCCCATATATGCCATTTTCCCATATTTGCCATTTTCCCATATTTCCAATTTTCCCATATTTGCCATTTTCCCATATTTCCCATTTTCTCATATTTGCCATTTTCTCATATTTGCCATTTCCCCATATTTGCCATTACCCCATATTTGCCATTTCCCCACATTTACCATTTCCCCAAATTTGCCTTTTCCCCATATTTGCCATTTCGCCTTATTTGTATTTTCCCGTTCTTGCATTTTTCCCATATTTGCCATTTTCCAATATTTGCCACTTTTTCATATTTGCAATTCTCCCATACTTGCTATCCTCCCATACTTGCTATTCTCCCATATTTATCGATTCTCCCATATTTGCAATTCTCCCATATTTGCGATTCTCCCATATTTGCGTTTTTCCATTTTTGTGTTTTTCCCATATTTTAGTTTTTCCCATATTTGCGTTTTTCCCATATTTGCGTTTTCCCATATTTGCGTTTTTGGAATTACTCATGCCACAAAATTCTCTTCTCCCATATTTCACATTTTCCCATATTTTTAATATTCCTATAATTGCCATTTTCCCATATATGTCATTTTCCCATATATGCCAATTTCACATGTTTGCCATTTTCACATATATGCCATTTTCCCTTGTTTGCGATTTTCCCGTATTTGCGATTTTCCTGTATTTGCGATTTTCCGGTATTTGCGATTTTCCTATATTTGCGATCTTCCCATATTCGCGATTTTCCCATATTTGCTTTTTTCCCATATTTGCTTTCCTCACATATTTGCTTTTTTCCCATATTTGCGTTTTTCCCATATTCGCGTTTTTCCCAAATTTGCGTCTTTCCCATATTTGCGCTTTTTCCATATTTGCGCTTTTCCCATATTTGCGCTGTTCCCATATTTCCGCTTTTCCCATATTTTCGCTTTTCCCATATTTGCGCTTTTCCCATATTTGCGCTTTTCCCATATTTGCGCCTTTTCATTATTTGCACTTTTCCATTATTTGCGCTATTCCCATATTTGCGCATTTGTCATATTTGCGCTTTTCCCATATTTGCGTCTTTCCCATATTTGCGTTTTTTCCATATTTGCGTTTTTCCGATATTTGCGTTTTTCCCATACTTGCATTTTCCCATATTTGCGTTTTTCCCATATTTGCGTTTTTCCAATATTTGCGTTTTTCCATTATTTGCGTTTTTCCCATTAGTTCCATATTCCCATATTTGCCATTTTCCCATATTTGCCATTTTCCCATATTTGCAATTTTCCCATACTCGCCATTTTCCCATACTTGCAATTTTCCCATACTTGCAATTTTCCCATACTTGCCATTTTCCCATACTTGCCATTTTCCATACTTGCCATTTTCCCATACTTGTCTTGTGCCCATATTTTCCATCGTTACATATTTGCGATTCACCCATATATGGGATTCTCCCATATTTGTGATTCTCCCATGTTTGCGTTTTTCCCATATTTGCGTTTTTCCCATATTTGCGTTTTTCCCATATTTGTGTTTTTCCCATATTTGCATTTTTCTCACATTTGCGTTTTTCCCATATTTGCGTTTTTCCCATATTTGCGTTTTTCCCATATTTCCGTTTTTCCCATATTTGCGTTTTTCCCATATTTGCGTTTTTCTCATATTTGCGTTCTCTCCATGTTTGCGTTTTTCCCACATTTGAATTTTTCCCTCATTTCCGTTTTTCCCACATTTGCGTTTTTGCACATTTGCGTTTTCCCCACATTTGTGTTTTTCCCACATTTGCGTTTTTCCCACATTTGCGTTTTTCCCACATTTTCGTTTTTCCCATAGTTGCGTTTTTCCCACATTTGCCTTTTTCCCACGTTTGAGTTTTTCCCACATTTGCGTTTTTCCCACATTTGCGTTTTTCTCACATTTGCGATTTTCCCACATGTCCGTTTTTCACACATTTGCGTTCTTCCCACATTTTCTTTTTTCGCACATTTGCGTGTTTCCCACAACCTCGTTTTCCCCACATTTGCGTTTTTCCCACATTTGCATTTTTCCCACATTTGCGTTTTTCCCATTAATAATGAACCCATCCTACCAACCGAATCCTTCTTCTAGTAAAGTTGTGCCACAAAACTCCCTTCTCCCATATTTGCCATTTTCCCATTTTTGCCATTTTCCGATATTTGCCCCTTTCCCATTGTTGCCATTATCCCATATTTGCCATTTTCACATATTTGCCATTTTCCCATATTTGCCATTTTCCCATAATTCCCATTTTCCCATACTTGTTATTCTCCCATACTTGCCATTTTCCCATACTTGCCATTTTCCCATACTTGCCATTTTCCCATACTTGCCATTTCGCATGCTTGCCATTCTCCCATACTTGCCATTTTCCCATATTTTACATCTTTTCATATTTGCGATTCTCCTATAATTGAGATTCTCCCATATTTAAGTTATTCCCATATTTGCGTTTTTCCCACATTTGCGTTTTTCCCTTATTTCCATTTTTCCCATATTTGCGTTTTTCTCATATATGCGTTTTTCCCATATTTGCGTTTTTGCCATATTTGCGTTTTTCCCATATTTGCGTTTTTCCAATATTTGCGTTTTTCCATTATTTGCGTTTTTCCCATATTAGCCATTTTCCCATATTTGCCATTTTCCAATATTTGTTATTTTCCCATACTTGCCATTTTCCAATATTTGCCATTTTCCCATATTTGCCTTTTTCCCATATTTCCCATTTTCCCATACTTCCCATTTTCCCATACTTGCCATTCTCCCATACTTGCCATTTTCCCATACTTGCCATTTTCCCATATTTCCCATTTTCCCAATCTTCTCATTTTCCATACTTGCCATTTCGCATATTTGCCATTTTCTCATATTTGCCATTTCCCCATATTTGCCATTACCCCATATTTGCCATTTCACCACATTTGCCATTTCCCCATATTTGCCATTTCCCCATATTTGCTATTTCGCCTTATTTGCCATTTTCCCATTCTTGCATTTTTCCCATATTTGCCATTTTCCCATATTTGCCACTTTTTCATATTTGCGATTCTCCCATACATGCAATTCTCCCATACTTGCTATTATCCCATACTTGCTATTCTCCCATATTTTTCGATTCTCCCATATTTGCAATTCTCCCATATTTGCGATTCTCCCATATTTTTCCCTTTTTGTGTTTTTCCCATATTTTAGTTTTTCCCATATTTGCGTTTTTCCCATATTTTCGTTTTTCCGATATTTGCGTTTTTCCATATTTGCGTTTTTCGAATTACTCATGCCACAAAATTCTCTTCTCCCATATTTGACATTGTCCCATATTTCCAGTTTTCCCATAATTGCCATTTCCCCATATATGTCGTATTCCCATATACGCCATTTTCACATATATGCCATTTTTCCCATATATGCCATTTTCCCATATTTGCGATTTTCCCGTATTTGCGATTATCCGGTATTTGCGAATTTCCCGTATTCGCGATTTCCCGTATTTGCGTTTTTCCCAAATTTTCGTTTCCCATGTGCGCGTTTTTCCCTTATGTGGGTTTTTCCCATATATGCGTTTTCCCCATATTTGCGTTTTTCCCATATTTGCGTATTTCCCATATTTGCGTTTTTCCCATATTTGCGTTTTCCCATATTTGCGTTTTTCCCATATTTGCGTTTTCCCATATTAGCGTTTTTCCCATTTCGCATTTTTCCCATATTTGCGTTTTTTCCAAAAAATGGCTCTGAGCACTATGGGACTCAACTGCTGAGGTCAATAGTCCCCTAGAAGTTAGAACCTAATTAACCTAAGGACATCACAACATCCATGCCCGAGGCAGGATTCGAACCTGCGACCGTAGCGGTCTTGCGGTTCCAGACTGCTGCGCCTTTAACCACACGGCCACTTCAGCCGGCCGTTTTTTCCATATTTGCGTTTTTCCCATATTTGCGTTTTTCCAATATTTGCGTTTTTCCATTATTTGCGTTTTTCCCATTAGTGCCATTTTCCCATATTTGCCATTTTCCCATATTTGCCATTTTCCCATATTTGCAATTTTCCCATACTCGCCATTTTCCCATACTTGCAATTTTCCCATACTTGCAATTTTCCCATACTTGCCATTTTCCCATACTTGCCATTTTCCATACTTGCCATTTTCCCATACTTGTCTTGTGCCCATATTTTCCATCGTTACATATTTGCGATTCACCCATATATGGGATTCTCCCATATTTGTGATTCTCCCATGTTTGCGTTTTTCCCATATTTGCGTTTTTCCCATATTTGCGTTTTTCCCATATTTGTGTTTTTCCCATATTTGCATTTTTCTCACATTTGCGTTTTTCCCATATTTGCGTTTTTCCCATATTTGCGTTTTTCCCATATTTCCGTTTTTCCCATATTTGCGTTTTTCCCATATTTGCGTTTTTCTCATATTTGCGTTCTCTCCATGTTTGCGTTTTTCCCACATTTGAATTTTTCCCTCATTTCCGTTTTTCCCACATTTGCGTTTTTGCACATTTGCGTTTTCCCCACATTTGTGTTTTTCCCACATTTGCGTTTTTCCCACATTTGCGTTTTTCCCACATTTTCGTTTTTCCCATAGTTGCGTTTTTCCCACATTTGCCTTTTTCCCACGTTTGAGTTTTTCCCACATTTGCGTTTTTCCCACATTTGCGTTTTTCTCACATTTGCGATTTTCCCACATGTCCGTTTTTCACACATTTGCGTTCTTCCCACATTTTCTTTTTTCGCACATTTGCGTGTTTCCCACAACCTCGTTTTCCCCACATTTGCGTTTTTCCCACATTTGCATTTTTCCCACATTTGCGTTTTTCCCATTAATAATGAACCCATCCTACCAACCGAATCCTTCTTCTAGTAAAGTTGTGCCACAAAACTCCCTTCTCCCATATTTGCCATTTTCCCATTTTTGCCATTTTCCGATATTTGCCCCTTTCCCATTGTTGCCATTATCCCATATTTGCCATTTTCACATATTTGCCATTTTCCCATATTTGCCATTTTCCCATAATTCCCATTTTCCCATACTTGTTATTCTCCCATACTTGCCATTTTCCCATACTTGCCATTTTCCCATACTTGCCATTTTCCCATACTTGCCATTTCGCATGCTTGCCATTCTCCCATACTTGCCATTTTCCCATATTTTACATCTTTTCATATTTGCGATTCTCCTATATTTGAGATTCTCCCATATTTAAGTTATTCCCATATTTGCGTTTTTCCCACATTTGCGTTTTTCCCTTATTTCCATTTTTCCCATATTTGCGTTTTTCTCATATATGCGTTTTTCCCATATTTGCGTTTTTGCAATATTTGCGTTTTTCCCATATTTGCGTTTTTCCAATATTTGCGTTTTTCCATTATTTGCGTTTTTCCCATATTAGCCATTTTCCCATATTTGCCATTTTCCAATATTTGTTATTTTCCCATACTTGCCATTTTCCAATATTTGCCATTTTCCCATATTTGCCTTTTTCCCATATTTCCCATTTTCCCATACTTCCCATTTTCCCATACTTGCCATTCTCCCATACTTGCCATTTTCCCATACTTGCCATTTTCCCATATTTCCCATTTTCCCAATCTTCTCATTTTCCATACTTGCCATTTCGCATATTTGCCATTTTCTCATATTTGCCATTTCCCCATATTTGCCATTACCCCATATTTGCCATTTCACCACATTTGCCATTTCCCCATATTTGCCATTTCCCCATATTTGCTATTTCGCCTTATTTGCCATTTTCCCATTCTTGCATTTTTCCCATATTTGCCATTTTCCCATATTTGCCACTTTTTCATATTTGCGATTCTCCCATACATGCAATTCTCCCATACTTGCTATTATCCCATACTTGCTATTCTCCCATATTTTTCGATTCTCCCATATTTGCAATTCTCCCATATTTGCGATTCTCCCATATTTTTCCCTTTTTGTGTTTTTCCCATATTTTAGTTTTTCCCATATTTGCGTTTTTCCCATATTTTCGTTTTTCCGATATTTGCGTTTTTCCATATTTGCGTTTTTCGAATTACTCATGCCACAAAATTCTCTTCTCCCATATTTGACATTGTCCCATATTTCCAATTTTCCCATAATTGCCATTTCCCCATATATGTCGTATTCCCATATATGCCATTTTCACATATATGCCATTTTTCCCATATATGCCATTTTCCCATATTTGCGATTTTCCCGTATTTGCGATTATCCGGTATTTGCGAATTTCCCGTATTCGCGATTTCCCGTATTTGCGTTTTTCCCAAATTTTCGTTTCCCATGTGCGCGTTTTTCCCTTATGTGGGTTTTTCCCATATATGCGTTTTCCCCATATTTGCGTTTTTCCCATATTTGCGTATTTCCCATATTTGCGTTTTTCCCATATTTGCGTTTTCCCATATTTGCGTTTTTCCCATATTTGCGTTTTCCCATATTAGCGTTTTTCCCATTTCGCATTTTTCCCATATTTGCGTTTTTTCCAAAAAATGGCTCTGAGCACTATGGGACTCAACTGCTGAGGTCAATAGTCCCCTAGAAGTTAGAACCTAATTAACCTAAGGACATCACAACATCCATGCCCGAGGCAGGATTCGAACCTGCGACCGTAGCGGTCTTGCGGTTCCAGACTGCTGCGCCTTTAACCACACGGCCACTTCAGCCGGCCGTTTTTTCCATATTTGCGTTTTTCCCATATTTGCGTTTTTCCAATATTTGCGTTTTTCCATTATTTGCGTTTTTCCCATTAGTGCCATTTTCCCATATTTGCCATTTTCCCATATTTGCCATTTTCCCATATTTGCAATTTTCCCATACTCGCCATTTTCCCATACTTGCAATTTTCCCATACTTGCAATTTTCCCATACTTGCCATTTTCCCATACTTGCCATTTTCCATACTTGCCATTTTCCCATACTTGTCTTGTGCCCATATTTTCCATCGTTACATATTTGCGATTCACCCATATATGGGATTCTCCCATATTTGTGATTCTCCCATGTTTGCGTTTTTCCCATATTTGCGTTTTTCCCATATTTGCGTTTTTCCCATATTTGTGTTTTTCCCATATTTGCATTTTTCTCACATTTGCGTTTTTCCCATATTTGCGTTTTTCCCATATTTGCGTTTTTCCCATATTTCCGTTTTTCCCATATTTGCGTTTTTCCCATATTTGCGTTTTTCTCATATTTGCGTTCTCTCCATGTTTGCGTTTTTCCCACATTTGAATTTTTCCCTCATTTCCGTTTTTCCCACATTTGCGTTTTTGCACATTTGCGTTTTCCCCACATTTGTGTTTTTCCCACATTTGCGTTTTTCCCACATTTGCGTTTTTCCCACATTTTCGTTTTTCCCATAGTTGCGTTTTTCCCACATTTGCCTTTTTCCCACATTTGAGTTTTTCCCACATTTGCGTTTTTCGCTCATTTGCGTTTTTCCCATTAATAATGAACCCATCCTACCAACCGAATCCTTCTTCTAGTAAAGTTGTGCCACAAAACTCCCTTCTCCCATATTTGCCATTTTCCCATTTTTGCCATTTTCCGATATTTGCCCCTTTCCCATTGTTGCCATTATCCCATATTTGCCATTTTCACATATTTGCCATTTTCCCATATTTGCCATTTTCCCATAATTCCCATTTTCCCATACTTGTTATTCTCCCATACTTGCCATTTTCCCATACTTGCCATTTTCCCATACTTGCCATTTTCCCATACTTGCCATTTCGCATGCTTGCCATTCTCCCATACTTGCCATTTTCCATATTTTACATCTTTTCATATTTGCGATTCTCCTATATTTGAGATTCTCCCATATTTAAGTTATTCCCATATTTGCGTTTTTCCCACATTTGCGTTTTTCCCTTATTTCCATTTTTCCCATATTTGCGTTTTTCTCATATATGCGTTTTTCCCATATTTGCGTTTTTGCCATATTTGCGTTTTTCCCATATTTGCGTTTTTCCAATATTTGCGTTTTTCCATTATTTGCGTTTTTCCCATATTAGCCATTTTCCCATATTTGCCATTTTCCAATATTTGTTATTTTCCCATACTTGCCATTTTCCAATATTTGCCATTTTCCCATATTTGCCTTTTTCCCATATTTCCCATTTTCCCATACTTCCCATTTTCCCATACTTGCCATTCTCCCATACTTGCCATTTTCCCATACTTGCCATTTTCCCATATTACCCATTTTCCCAATCTTCTCATTTTCCATACTTGCCATTTCGCATATTTGCCATTTCCCCATATTTGCCATTACCCCATATTTGCCATTTCACCACATTTGCCATTTCCCTATATTTGCCATTTCCCCATATTTGCTATTTCGCCTTATTTGCCATTTTCCCATTCTTGCATTTTTCCCATATTTGCCATTTTCCCATATTTGCCACTTTTTCATATTTGCGATTCTCCCATACATGCAATTCTCCCATACTTGCTATTATCCCATACTTGCTATTCTCCCATATTTTTCGATTCTCCCATATTTGCAATTCTCCCATATTTGCGATTCTCCCATATTTTTCCCTTTTTGTGTTTTTCCCATATTTTAGTTTTTCCCATATTTGCGTTTTTCTCATATTTTCGTTTTTCCGATATTTGCGTTTTTCCATATTTGCGTTTTTCGAATTACTCATGCCACAAAATTCTCTTCTCCCATATTTGACATTGTGCCATATTTCCAATTTTCCCATAATTGCCATTTCCCCATATATGTCGTATTCCCATATATGCCATTTTCACATATATGCCATTTTTCCCATATATGCCATTTTCCCATATTTGCGATTTTCCCGTATTTGCGATTATCCGGTATTTGCGAATTTCCCGTATTCGCGATTTCCCATATTTGCGTTTTTCCCAAATTTTCGTTTCCCATGTGCGCGTTTTTCCCTTATGTGGGTTTTTCCCATATATGCGTTTTCCCCATATTTGCGTTTTTCCCATATTTGCGTATTTCCCATATTTGCGTTTTTCCCATATTTGCGTTTTCCCATATTTGCGTTTTTCCCATATTTGCGTTTTCCCATATTAGCGTTTTTCCCATTTCGCATTTTTCCCATATTTGCGTTTTTTCCAAAAAATGGCTCTGAGCACTATGGGACTCAACTGCTGAGGTCAATAGTCCCCTAGAAGTTAGAACCTAATTAACCTAAGGACATCACAAACATCCATGCCCGAGGCAGGATTCGAACCTGCGACCGTAGCGGTCTTGCGGTTCCAGACTGCTGCGCCTTTAACCACACGGCCACTTCAGCCGGCCGTTTTTTCCATATTTGCGCTTTTCCTATATTTGCGTTTTTCACATTACTGATGAACCCATCCGATCAACTGATTCCGTCTTCTACTCAAGTTGTGCCACAAAATTGTCTTCTGCCATATTTCGCGATTTTCCCATATTTGCGAGTTTCCAATATTAGCGATTTTCCCATATTTGTGCTGTTCCCATATTTTCCGCTTTTCCCATATTTGCGCTTTTCCCATATTTGCACTTTTCCCATATATGCGCTTTTCCCATATTTGCGCTTTTCCATTATTTGCGTTTTTCCATTATTTGCGCTTTTCCCATATTTGCGCTTATGTCATATTTGCGCTTTCCCCAGATTTGCGATTTCTGCAGATTTGCGACTTCCCTAGATTTGCAATTTCCCCATATTTCCGATTTCCCCATATATGCGATTTCTCCATATTTGCGATTTCCCCATATATGCGATTTCTCCATATTTGCGATTTCCCCATATTTGCGATTTCCCCATATTTGCGATTTCCCCATATTTGCAATTTCCCCATATTTGTGACTTCCCCATATTTGCGATTTCCTGATATTTGCGTTTTCCCCATATTTGCGTTTTTCCAATTTCTCATGAACGCATCCTACCAACCGATCCTTTCTTTTACTTTAGTTGTGCCACAAAATTCTCTTCTGCCATATTTGCGATTTTCCCATATTTGCGGTTTTCCCATATTTGCGTATTTCTAGTATTTGTGTAATTCACACATTTGTGTTTTTCCCATATTTGGGTCTTTCCCATATTTGGGTTTTTCATATATTTCGGTTTTTCCCATATCTGCGTTTTTCCCACATTTGCGTTTTTCCCACATTTGCGTTTTTCCCATATTTGCGTTTTTCCTACATTTGCATTTTTCGCATTACTCATGAACCTTCCTACTAACCGATTCGTACTTCTTGTAAAGTTGTGCCACAAAATTCTCTTCTGCTATATTTGCCATTTTTCCATATTCCCAATTTTCCCATACTTTCCATTTTCCCATATATGCCATTTTCCCATATGTGCCGTTTTCCCATATATGCCATTTTCTCATATTTGCCATTTTCCCATATTTGCCATTTTCCCAGATTTGCTATTTTCCCATATTTGCGTTTTTCCCATATTTGCGTTTTTCCCATATTTGCGTTTTTCCCATATTTGCGACTTTCCCATATTTGCGATTTTCCCATGTTTGCGATTTTCCCATATTGGCGATTTTCAGATATTTGCGTTTTTCTCACATTTGCGTTTTTCCCACATTTGCGTTCTTGCCACATTTGCGTTTTTCTCACATTTGCGTTTTTCCCACATTTGCGTTTTTCCCACATTTGCGTTTTTCCCACATTTGCGTTTTTCTGACATTTGCGATTTTCCCACATTTGCGTTTTTCCCACATTTCCGTTCTTGCCACATTTGCGTTTTTCTCACATTTCCGTTTTTCCCACATTTGCGTTTTTCCCACATTTGCGTTTTCCCCATATTTGCGTTTTTCCAATTTCTCATGAACGCATCCCACCAACCGATCCTTTCTTCTACTTTAGTTGTGCCACAAAATTCTCTTCTGCCATATTTGCGATTTTCCCATATTTGCGGTTTTCCCATATTTGCGTATTTCTCGTATTAGTGTTATTCACACATTTGTGTTTTTCCCATATTTGGGTCATTCCCGTATTTGGGTTTTTCTCATATTTCGGTTTTTCCCATATCTACGTTTTTCCCACATTTGCGTTTTTCCCACATTTGCGTTTTTCCCACATTTGCGTTTTTCCTACATTTGCATTTTTCGCATTACTCATGAACCCATCCTACCAACCGATTCCTACTTCTAGTACAGTTGTGCCACAAAATTCTCTTCTCTCATATTTGCCATTTTCCCATATTTCCAATTTTCCCATATTTAAAATTTTCCCATATTTGCGATTTTCCCAAATTTCCCATTTCTCTCATATTTGCCATTTACTCATATTTGCCATTACCCCATATTTGCCATTTCCCCACATTTGCCATTTCCCCATATTTGCCATTTCCCCATATTTGCCATTTCGCCTTATTTGTATTTTCCCATTATTGCATTTTTCCCATATTTGCCATTTTCCCATATTTGCCACTTTCTCATATTTGCAATTCTCCCATATTTGCGATTCTCCCATACTTGCTATTCTCCCATACTTGCTATTCTCCCATATGTTTCGATTCTCCCATATTTGCAATTCTCCCATATTTGTGATTTTCCCATATTTACGTTTTTCCCATATATGCGTTTTCCCCATATTTGCGTTTTTCCCATATTTGCGTTTTTCCCATATTTGCATTTTCCCATATTTGCGTTTTTCCCATATTTGCGTTTTTCCCATATTTGCGTCTTTCCCATATTTGAGCTTTTCCTATATTTCCGCTTTTCCCATATTTGTGTTGTTCCCATATTTCCGCTTTTCCCATATTTGGGCTTTTCCATATTTGCGCTTTTCCCATATTTGCGCTTTTCCCATATTTGCGCTTTTCCATTATTTGCGCTTCTCCATTATTTGCGCTAATCCCATATTTGCGCATTTGTCATATTTGCCCTTTTCCCATATTGGAGCTTTTCCCATATTTGCGTTTTTCCCATATTTGCGTTTTCCCATATTTGCGTTTTTCCCATATTTGCGTTTTTCCCATATTAGCGTTTTTCCCATTTCACGTTTTTCCCATATTTGCGTTTTTTCCAAAAAAATGGCTCTGGGCACTATGGGACTCAACTGCTGAGGTAAATAGTCCCCTAGAACTTATAACTAGTTAAACCTAACTAACCTATGGACATCACAAACATCCATGCCCGAGGCAGGATTCGAACCTGCGACCATAGCGGTGTTGCGGTTCCAGACTGCAGTGCCTTTAACCGCACGGCCACTTCGGCTAGCCGTTTTTTCCATATTTGCGTTTTTCCCATATTTGCGTTTTTCACATTACTGATCAAGCCATCCTACCAACTGATTCTTTCATCTACTCAAGTTGTGCCACAAAATTCTCTTCTGCCATATTTTGCGATTTTCCCATATTTGCGAGTTTCCAATATTAGCGATTTTCCCATATTTGCGCTGTTCCCATTTTTCCACTTTTCCCATATTTGCGCTTTTCCCATATTTGCGTTTTTCCATTATTTGCGCTTTTCCATTATTTGCGATTTTCCCATATTTGCGCTTTTGTCATATTTGCGCTTTCCCCACATTTGCGATTTCCCCATATTTCCAGTTCCCCATATTTGCGATTTCCGCAGATTTGCGACTTCCCCAGATTTACGATTTCCCCATATTTCCGATTTCCCCATATTTACGATTTCCCCATATTTTCGATTTCCCCATATTTGCCAGTTCCCCATATTTGCGATTTCCCCATATTTGCGATTTCCCCATATTTACGTTTTCCCCATATTTGTGTTTTCCCCATATTTGCGTTTTCCCCATACTTGCGTTTTTCCAATTTCTCATGAACGCATCCTACCAACCGATCCCTTCTTCTTCTCAAGTTGTGCCACAAAATTTCCTTCTGCCGTATTTGCGATTTTCCCATATTTGCGATTTTCCCATATTTACGTATTTGTTGTATTTGTGTTATTCCCACATTTGCGTTTTTCCCATATTTGGGTTTTTCCCATATTTGGGTTTTTCCCACATTTGCGTTTTTCCCACATTTACGTTTTTCCCACATTTGCGTTTTTCTCACATTTGCGTTTTTCCCACATTTGCGTTTTTCCGACATTTGCGTTATTCCTTCATTTGCGTTTTTCTCACATTTGCGTTTTTCCCACATTTGCATTTTCCCCACATTTGCGTTTTTCCCACATTTGCGTTCTTCCCACATTTGCGTTTTTCCCACATTTGCGTTTTTCCCACATTTGCGTTCTTCGCATTACTCATGAACCCGTCCTACTAACCGATTCCTTCTTCCAGTAAAGTTGTGCCACAAAATCCTCTTCTCCCATATTTGCCATTTTCCCATATTTGCGATTTTCCCATATTTGCAAGTTTCCAATGTTAGCGATTTTCCCATATTTGCAATTTTCCCATATTCGCGATTTTCCCATAATTGCTTTTTTGCCATATTTGCTTTTCTCCCATATTTGATTTTCTCCCATATTTGCGATTTTCCCATATTTGCGATTTCCCCATATTGGTGATTTTCCCATATTTGCGTTTTTCCCACATTTGCGTTTTACCCCCATTTGCGTTTTTCCCACATTTGCGTTTTTCCCACATGTGCGATTTTCTCACATTTGCGATTTTTCCACATTATCGTTTTTCCCACATTTGCGTTCTTCCCACATTTTCTTTTTTCGCACATTTGCGTGTTTCCCACATTTGCGTTTTTCCCACATTTGCGTTTTTCCCACTTCTGCGTTTTTCCCACATTTGCGTTTTTCCCATATTTGCGTTTTTCCCATATTAGCGTTTTCCCATATTTGCGATTTTCGAATTACTCATGAACCCATCCGACCAACCGATTCCTTCTTCTAGTAAAGTTGTGCCACAAAATTCTCTTCTCCCATATTTGACATTTTCCCTTATTTCCAATTTTCCCATAATTGCCATTTTCCCATATATGTCCTATTCCCATATATGCCATTTTCACATATATGCCATTTTCCCATATATGCCATTTTTCCATACTTGCGATTTCCCCATATTTGCGATTTTCCTGTATTTGCGATTTTCCCATATTTGCGATTTTCCTGTATTTGCGTTTTTCCCAAATTTGCGTTTTTCCCAAATGTGCGTTTTTCCCATATGTGCGTTTTTCCCATATGCGCGTTTTTCCCATATGTGCGTTTTTCCCATATGTGCGTTTTTCCCATATGTGGGTTTTTCCCATATATGCGTTTTCCCCATATTTGCGTTTTTCCCATATTTGCGTTTTTCCCATATTTGCGTTTTTCCAATATTTGCGTTTTTCCCATACCAGCGTCTTTCCCATATTTGCGTTTTTCCCATATTTGTGTTTTTCCCATATATGCGTGTTCCCCATATTTGCGTTTTTCCCATATTTGCGTTTTTCCCATATTTGCGTTTTTCCCATATTTGCGTTTTTCCGATATTTGCGTTTTTCCCAAATTTGCGTTTTTCCCATATTTGCGTTTTCCCATATTTGCGTTTTTCACATTACTGATGAACCCATCCTACCAACTGATTCCTTCTTCTACTCAAGTTGTGCCACAAAATTCTCTTCTGCCATATTTTGCGATTTTCCCATATTTGCGAGTTTCCAATATTAGCGATTTTCCCATATTTGCGATTTTCCCATATTCGCGATTTTCCCATATTTGCTTTTTTCCCATATTTGCTTTTCTCCCATATTTGCTTTTCTCCCATATTTGCTTTTTTCCCATATTTGCGTCTTTCCCATATTTGCGTTTTCCCATATTTGCATGTTTCCCATATATGCACTCTTCCCATGTTGGCGCTTTTCCCATATTTGCGCTGTTCCCATATTTCCGCTCTTCCCATATTTGCGCATTTCCCATATTTGCGATTTTCCCATATTCGCGATTTTCCCAAATTTGCGTTTTTCCCATATTTGCGTTTTTCCCATATTTGCGTTTTTTCAATATTTGCGTTTCTCCCATATTTGCTCTTTTCCCATATATGCCATTTTCCCATATTTGCCATTTTCACATATTTGCCATTTTCCCCATACTTGCCATTTTCACATACTTGCCATTTTCCATACATGCCAGTTTCCCATACTTGCCATTTTCCCGTACTTGCCGTTTTCCCATATTTTCCATTTTTTCATATTTGCGATTCTCCCATATTTGGTTATCTCCCATATTTGGGATTCGCCCATATTTGCGTTTTTCCCATATTTGTGTTTTTCTCATATTTACGTTTTTCACATATTTGTGTTTTTCCCATATTTGCATTTTTCTCATATTAGCGTTTTTCCCATATTTAGGTTTTTCCCACATTTGAGTTTTTCCCTCATTTGCGTTTTTCCCACAGTTACGTTTTTCCCACATTTTGCGTTTTTCTCAGATTTGCGTTTTTCCCATATTTGCCATTTACCCATATTTGCCATTTTACCATATTTGCCATTTTCCCGTATTTGCTGTTTTCCCATATTTGCCAGTTTCCCGAATTTGCCATGTTCCCATAACTGCCATTATCCCATATTTGCCATTTTCCATATTTCCCACTTTCCCATATTTGCCATTTTCCCATATTTGCCATTTTCACATACTTGCCTTTTCCCCATATTTGCCATTACCCCATATTTGCCATTTCACCACATTTGCCATTTCCCCATATTTGCCATTTCCCCATATTTGCTATTTCACTTATTTGCCATTTTTCCATTCTTGCATTTTTCCCATATTTGCCATTTTCCCATATTTGCCACTTTTTCATATTTGCGATTCTCCCATACATGCAATTCTCCCATACATGCTATTATCCAATACTTGCTATTCTCCCATATTTTTCGATTCTCCCATATTTGCAATTCTCCCATATTTGCGATTCTCCCATATTTTTCCCTTTTTGTGGTTTTCCCATATTTTAGTTTTTCCCATATTTGCGTTTTTCCCATACTTTCGTTTTTCCGATATTTGCGTTTTTCCATATTTGCGTTTTTCGAATTACTCATGCCACAAAATTCTCTTCTCCCATATTTGACATTTTCCCATATTTCCAATTTTCCCATAATTGCCATTTCCCCATATATGTCCTATTCCCATATATGCCATTTTCACATACTTGCACTTTTCCCATATATGCCATTTTCCCATATTTGCGATTTTCCCGTATTTGCGATTATCCAGTATTTGCGATTTACCCGTATTCGCGATTTCCCGTATTTGCGTTTTTCCCAAATTTTCGTCTCCCATATGTGCGTTTTTCCCTTATGTGGGTTTTCCCATATATGCCTTTTCCCCATATTTGCGTTTTTCCCATATTTGCGCTTTTCCCATATTTGCGTTTTTCCCATATTTGCGTTTTTCCCATATTTGCGTTTTCCCATATTTGCTTTTTTCCCATATTTGCGTTTTCCCATATTAGCGTTTTTCCCATTTCGCATTTTTCCCATATTTGCGTTTTTTCCAAAAAATGGCTCTGAGCACTATGGGACTCAACTGCTGAGGTCAATAGTCCCCTAGAAGTTAGAACTAGTTAAACCTAATTAACCTAAGGACATCACAAACATCCATGCCCGAGGTAGGATTCGAAGCTGCGACCGTAGCGGTTCACATTACTGATCAAGCCATCCTACCAACTGATTCCTTCTTCTACTCAAGTTGTGCCACAAAATTGTCTTCTGCCATATTTCGCGATTTTCCCATATTTGCGAGTTTCCAATATTAGCGATTTTCCCATATTTGTGCTGTTCCCATATTTTCCGCTTTTCCCATATTTGCGATTTTGCCATATTTGCACTTTTCCCATATATGCGCTTTTCCCATATTTGCGCTTTTCCATTATTTGCGTTTTTCCATTATTTGCGTTTTTCCCATATTTGCGCTTTTGTCATATTTGCGCTTTCCCCAGATTTGCGATTTCTGCAGATTTGCGACTTCCCCAGATTTGCAATTTCCCCATATTTGCGATTTCCCGATATTTGCGTTTTCCCCATATTTGCGTTTGCCCCATATTTGCGTTTTCCCCATATTTGCGTTTTTCCAATTTCTCATGAACGCATCCTACCAACCGATCCTTTCTTCTACTTTAGTTGTGCCACAAAATTCTCTTCTGCCATAAAAATGGCTCTGAGCACTATGGGACTCAACTGCTGAGGTCATAAGTCCCCTAGAACTTAGAACTACTTAAACCTAACTAACCTAAGGACAACACACACATCCATGCCCGAGGCAGGATTCGAACCTGCGACCGTAGCGGTCGCGCGGTTCCAGACTGTAGCGCCAGAACCGCTCGGCCACCAGCGGCCGGCTCTTCTGCCATATTTGCGATTTTCCCATATTTGCGGTTTTCCCATATTTGCGTATTTCTAGTATTTGTGTTATTCACACATTTGTGTTTTCCCATATTTGGGTCTTTCCCATATTTGGGTTTTTCATATATTTCGGTTTTTCCCATATCTGCGTTTTTCCCACATTTGCGTTTTTCCCACATTTGCGTTTTTCCCACATTTGCGTTTTTCCTACATTTGCATTTTTCGCATTACTCATGAACCTTCCTACCAACCGATTCGTACTTCTAGTTAAGTTGTGCCACAAAATTCTCTTCTGCTATATTTGCCATTTTTCCATATTTCCAATTTTCCCATACTTTCCATTTTCCAATATATGCCATTTTCCCATATATGCCATTTTCCCATATATGAAATTTCCTCATATTTGCCATTTTCCCATATTTGCCATTTTCCCAGATTTGCTATTTTCCCATATTTGCGTTTTTCCCATATTTGCGTTTTTCCCATATTTGCGTTTTTCCCATATTTGCGACTTTCCCATATTTGCGATTTTCCCATATTTGCGATTTTCCCATATTGGCGATATTCACATATTTGCGTTTTTCTCACATTTGCGTTTTTCCCACATTTGCGTTCTTGCCACATTTGCGTTTTTCTCACATTTCCGTTTTTCCCACATTTGCGTTTTTCCCACATTTGTGTTTTTCTGACATTTGCGATTTTCCCACATTTGCGTTTTTCCCACATTTGCGTTCTTGCCACATTTGCGTTTTTCTCACATTTCCGTTTTTCCCACATTTGCGTTTTTCCCACATTTGCGTTTCCCCATATTTGCGTTTTTCCAATTTCTCATGAACGCATCCCACCAACCGATCCTTTCTTCTACTTTAGTTGTGCCACAAAATTCTCTTCTGCCATATTTGCGATTTTCCCCTATTTGCGGTTTTCCCATATTTGCGTATTTCTCGTATTAGTCTTATTCACACATTTGTGTTTTTCCCATATTTGGGTCTTTCCCGTATTTGGGTTTTTCCCATATTTCGGTTTTTCCCGTATCTGCGTTTTTCCCACAAGTGCGTTTTTCCCACATTTGCGTTTTTCCCACATTTGCGTTTTTCCTACATTTGCATTTCTCGCATTACTCATGAACCCATCCTACCAACCGATTCCTTCTTCTAGTAAAGTTGTGCCACAAAATTCTCTTCTCCCATATTTGCCATTTTCCCATATTTCCAATTTTCCCATATTTAAAATTTTTCCATATTTGCGATTTTCCCGTATTTCCCATTTCTCTCATATTTGCCATTTTCTCATATTTGCCATTTCCTCATATTTGCCATTACCCCATATTTGCCATTTCCCCACATTTGCCATTTCCCCATATTTGCCATTTCCCCATATTTGCCATTTCGCCTTATTTGTATTTTCCCATTATTGCATTTTTCCCATATTTGCCATTTTCCCATATTTGCCACTTTCTCATATTTGCGATTCTCCCATACTTGCTATTCTCCCATATGTTTCGATTCTCCCATATTTGCAATTCTCCCATATTTGTGATTCTCCCATATTTGCGTTTTTCCCATATATGCGTTTTCCCCATATTTGCGTTTTTCCCATATTTGCATTTTTCCCATATTTGCGTTTTTCCCATATTTCCGTTTTTCCCATATTTGCGTCTTTCCCATATTTGAGCTTTTCCCATATTTGCGCTTTTCCCATATTTGCGTTGTTACCATATTTCCGCTTTTCCCATATTTGCGCTTTTCCATATTTGCGCTTTTCCCATATTTGCGCTTTTCCCATATTTGCGCTTTTCCATTATTTGCGCTTCTCCATTATTTGCGCTAATCCCATATTTGCACATTTTTCATATTTGCCCTTTTCCCATATTGGAGCTTTTCCCATATTTGCGTTTTTTCCATATTTGCGTTTTCCCATATTTGCGTTTTTCCCATATTTGCGTTTTTCCCATATTTGCGTTTTTCCCATATTAGCGTTTTTCCCATTTCACGTTTTTCCCATATTTGCGATTTTTCCAAAAAAAATGGCTCTGGGCACTATGGGACTCAACTGCTGAGGTAAATAGTCCCCTAGAACTTAGAACTAGTTATACCTAACTAACCTATGGACATCACAAACATCCATGCCCGAGGCAGGATTCGAACCTGCGACCGTAGCGGTGTTGCGGTTCCAGACTGCAGTGCCTTTAACCGCGCGGCCACTTCGGCTAGCCGTTTTTTCCATAATTGCGCTTTTCCCACATTTGCGTTTTTCACATTACTGATCAAGCCATCCTACCAACTGATTCCTTCTTCTAGTAAAGTTGTGCCACAAAATTCTCTTCTCCCATATTTGCCATTTTCCCATATTTCCAATTTTCCCATATTTAAAATTTTCCCATATTTGCGGTTTTCCCATATTTCCCATTTCTCTCATATTTGCCATTTTCTCATATTTGCCATTTCCTCACATTTGCCATTACCCCATATTTGCCATTTCCCCACATTTGCCATTTCCCCATATTTGCCATTTCCCCATATTTGCCATTTCGCCTTATTTGTATTTTCCCATTATTGCATTTTTCCCATATTTGCCATTTTCCCATATTTGCCACTTTCTCATATTTGCGATTCTCCCATACTTGCTATTCTCCCATATGTTTCGATTCTCCCATATTTGCAATTCTCCCATATTTGTGATTCTCCCATATTTGCGTTTTTCCCATATATGCGTTTTCCCCATATTTGCGTTTTTCCCATATTTGCATTTTTCCCATATTTGCGTTTTTCCCATATTTGCGTTTTTCCCATATTTGCGTCTTTCCCATATTTGAGCTTTTCCCATATTTGCGCTTTTCCCATATTTGCGTTGTTACCATATTTCCGCTTTTCCCATATTTGCGCTTTTCCATATTTGCGCTTTTCCCATATTTGCGCTTTTCCCATATTTGCGCTTTTCCATTATTTGCGCTTCTGCATTATTTGCGCTAATCCCATATTTGCGCATTTGTCATATTTGCCCTTTTCCCATATTGGAGCTTTTCCCATATTTGCGTTTTTCCCATATTTGCGTTTCCCATATTTGCGTTTTTCCCATATTTGCGTTTTTCCCATATTTGCGTTTTTCCCATATTAGCGTTTTTCCCATTTCACGTTTTTCCCATATTTGCGATTTTTCCAAAAAAAAATGGCTCTGGGCACTATGGGACTCAACTGCTGAGGTAAATAGTCCCCTAGAACTTAGAACTAGTTATACCTAACTAACCTATGGACATCACAAACATCCATGCCCGAGGCAGGATTCGAACCTGCGACCGTAGCGGTGTTGCGGTTCCAGACTGCAGTGCCTTTAACCGCGCGGCCACTTCGGCTAGCCGTTTTTTCCATATTTGCGTTTTTCCCACATTTGCGTTTTTCACATTACTGATCAAGCCATCCTACCAACTGATTCCTTCCTCTACTCAAGTTGTGCCACAAAAATCTCTTCTGCCATATTTTGCGATTTTCCCATATTTGCGAGTTTCCAATATTAGCGATTTTCCCATATTTGCTCTGTTCCCATATTTCCGCTTTTCCCATATTTGCGCTTTTCCCATATTTGCGCTTTTCCCATATTTGCGTTTTTCCATTATTTGCGCTTTTCCATTACTTGCGCTTTTCCCATATTTGCGCTTTTGTCATATTTGCGCTTTCCCCACATTTGCGATTTCCGCAGATTTGCGACTTCCCCAGATTTACGAATTCCCCATATTTCCGATATCCCCATATTTACGATTTCCCCATTTTTGCGATATCCCCATATTTGCCAGTTCCCCATATTTGCGATTTCTCCATATTTGCGATTTCCCCATATTTGCGTTTTCCCCATATTTGTGTTTTCCCCATATTTGCGTTTTCCCCAAATTTGCGTTTTTCCAATTTGTCATGAACGCATCCTACCAACCGATCCCTTCTTCTACTCAAGTTGTGCCACAAAATTTCCTTCTGCCGTATTTGCGATTTTCCCATATTTACGTATTTGTTGTATTTGTGTTATTCCCACATTTGCGTTTTTCCCATATTTGAGTTTTTCCCATATTTGGGTTTTTCCCACATTTGCGTTTTTCCCACATTTACGTTTTTCCCACATTTGCGTTTTTCTCACATTCGCGTTTTCCCTACATTTGCGTTTTTCCGACATTTACGTTATTCCTTCATTTGCGTTTTTCCCACATTTGCGTTTTTCCCACATTTGCATTTTCCCCACATTTGCGTTTTTCCCACATTTGCGTTTTTCCCACATTTGCGTTTTTCCCACTTCTGCGTTCTTGCCACATTTGCGTTTTCCCCACATTTACGTTGTACCCCCAGTTGCGTTTTTCCCACATTTGCGTTTTTCCCACATTTGCGATTTTCTCACATTTGTGATTTTCCCACATTATCGTTTTTCCCACATTTGCGTTCTTCCCACATTTTCTTTTTTCGCACATTTGCGTGTTTCCCACATTTGCGTTTTTCCCACATTTGCGTTTTTCCCACTTCTGCGTTTTTCCCACATTTGCGTTTTTCCCATATTTGCGTTTTTCCCATATTAGCGTTTTTCCCATATTTGCGATTTTCGAATTACTCATGAACCCATCCTACCAACCGATTCCTTCTTCTAGTAAAGTTGTGCCACAAAATTCTCTTCTCCCATATTTGACATTTTCCCTTATTTCCAATTTTCCAATAATTGCCATTTTCCCATATATGTCCTATTCCCATATATGCCTTTTTCACATATATGCCATTTTCCCATATATGCCATTTTCCCATACTTGCGATTTCCCCATATTTGCGATTTTCCTGTATTTGCGATTTTCCCGTATTTGCGATTTTCCTGTATTTGCATTTTTCCCATATTTGCGTTTTTCCCATATCTGCGTTTTTCCCATATTTGCGTTTTTCCAATATTTGCGTTTTTCCCATATTAGCGTCTTTCCCATATTTGCCTTTTTCCCATAGTTGTGTTTCTCCCGTATATGCGTGTTCCCCGTATTTGCGTTTTTCCCATATTTGCGTTTTTCCCATATTTGCGTTTTTCCGATATTTGCGTTTTTCCCATATTTGCGTTTTTGCCATATTTGCATCTTTCCCATATATGCGCTTTTCCCATATTTGGGCTTTTCCCATATTTGCGCTGTTCCCATATTTCCGCTTTTCCCATATTTGCGCTTTTCCCATATTTACGCATTTCCCATATTTGCGATTTTCCCATATTCGCGATTTTCCCAAATTTGCGGTTTTCCCATATTTGCGTTTTTCCCATATTTGCGTTTTTTCAATATTTGCGTTTCTCCCATATTTGCTATTTTCCCATATTTGCCATTTTCCCATATTTCCCATTTTCACATATTTGCCATTTTCCCCATACTTGCCATTTTCACATACTTGCCATTTTCCATACATGCCAGTTTCCCATACTTGCCATTTTCCCGTACTTGCCATTTTCCCATATTTTCCATCTTTTCATATTTGGGATTCTCCCATATTTGGGATTCTCCCATATTTCGGATTCGCCCATATTTGCGTTTTTCCCATATTTGTGTTTTACTCATATTTACGTTTTTCCCATATTTGTGTTTTTCCCATATTTGCATTTTTCTCATATTAGCGTTTTTCCCATATTTGCGTTTTTCCCATATTTGCGTTTTTCCCACATTTGAGTTTTTCCCTCATTTGCGTTTTTCCCACGTTTACGTTTTTCCCACATTTTGCGTTTTTCTCACATTTGCGTTTTTCCCATATTTGCCATTTACCCATATTTGCCATTTTCCCATATTTGCCATTTTCCCGTATTTGCCGTTTTCCCATATTTGCCAGTTTCCCATATTTGCCATTTTCCCATAACTGCCATTTTCCCATATTTGCCATTTTCCATATTTCCCACTTTCCCATATTTGCCATTTTCCCATATTTGCCATTTTCACATATTTGCCATTTCCCCATATTTGCCATTACCCCATATTTGCCATTTCACCACATTTGCCATTTCCCCATATTTGCCATTTCCCCATATTTGCTATTTCGCCTTATTTGCCATTTTCCCATTCTTGCATTTTTTCCATATTTGCCATTTTCCCATATTTGCCACTTTTTCATATTTGTGATTCTCCCATACATGCAATTCTCCCATACATGCTATTATCCCATACTTGCTATTCTCCCATATTTTTCGATTCTCCCATATTTGCAATTCTCTCATATTTGCGATTCTCCCATATTTTTCCCTTTTTGTGTTTTTCCCATATTTTAGTTTTTCCCATATTTGCGTTTTTCCCATATTTTCGTTTTTCCCATATTTGCGTTTTTCCATATTTGGGTTTTTCGAATTACTCATGCCACAAAATTCTCTTCTCCTATATTTGACATTTTCCCATATTTCCAATTTTCCCATAATTGCCATTTCCCAATATATGTCCTATTCCCATATATGCCATTTTCACATATATGCCATTTTCCGATATATGCCATTTTCCCATATTTGAGATTTTCCCGTATTTGCGATTATCCAGTATTTGCGATTTACCCGTATTCACGATTTCCCGTATTTGCGTTTTTCCCAAATTTTCGTTTCCCATATGTGCGTTTTTCCCTTATGTGGGTTTTCCCATATATGCGTTTTCCCTATATTTGCGTTTTTCCCATATTTGCGTTTTTCCCATATTTGCGATTTTCCCATATTTGAGTTTTTCCCATATTTGCGTTTTCCCATATTTGCGTTTTTCCCATATTTGCGTTTTCCCATATTAGCGTTTTTCCCATTTCGCATTTTTCCCATAAATGCGTTTTTTCCAAAAAATGGCTCTGAGCACTATGGGACTCAACTGCTGAGGTCAATAGTCTCCTAGAAGTTAGAACTAGTTAAACCTAATTAACCTAAGGACATCACAAACATCCATGCCCGAGGTAGGATTCGAAGCTGCGACCGTAGCGGTCTTGCGGTTCCAGAATGCTGCGCCTTTAACCACACGGCCACTTCAGCCGGCCGTTTTTTCCATATTTGCGCTTTTCCCATATTTGCGTTTTTCACATTACTGATGAACCCATCCTACCAACTGATTCCGTCTTCTACTCAAGTTGTGCCACAAAATTGTCTTCTGCCATATTTCGCGATTTTCCCATATTTGCGAGTTTCCAATATTAGCGATTTTCCCATATTTGTCTGTTCCCGTATTTTCCGCTTTTCCCATACTTGCGTTTTTCCCCATATTTGCACTTTTCCCATATATGCGCTTTTCCCATATTTGCGCTTTTCCATTATTTGCGTTTTTCCATTATTTGCTCTTTTCCCATATTTGCGCTTTTGTCATATTTGCGCTTTCCCCAGATTTGCGATTTCCGCAGATTTGCGACTTCCCTAGATTTGCAGTTTCCCCATATTTCCGATTTCCCCATATTTGCGATTTCTCCATATTTGCGATTTCCCTATATTTGCGATTTCCCCATATTTGCAATTTCCCCATATTTGCAATTTCCCCATATTTGCGATTTCCCCATATTTGCGATTTCCCGATATTTGCGGTTTTCCCCATATTTGCGTTTTCCCCATATTTGCGTTTTCCCCATATTTGCGTTTTTCCAATTTCTCATGAACGCATCCCACCAATCGATCACTTCTTCTACTTTAGTTGTGCCACAAAATTCTCTTCTGCCATATTTGCGATTTTCCCATATTTGCGGTTTTCCCATATTTGCGTATTTCTCGTATTTGTGTTATTCACACATTTGTGTTTTTCCCATATTTGGGTCTTTCCCGTATTTGGGTTTTTCCCATATTTCGGTTTTTCCCATATCTGCGTTTTTCCCACAAGTGCGTTTTTCCCACATTTGCGTTTTTCCCACATTTGCGTTTTTCCTACATTTGCATTTCTCGCATTACTCATGAACCCATCCTACCAACCGATTCCTTCTTCTAGTAAAGTTGTGCCACAAAATTCTCTTCTCCCATATTTGCCATTTTCCCATATTTCCAATTTTCCCATATTTAAAATTTTTCCATATTTGCGATTTTCCCATATTTCCCATTTCTCTCATATTTGCCATTTTCTCATATTTGCCATTTCCTCATATTTGCCATTACCCCATATTTGCCATTTCCCCACATTTGCCATTTCCCCATATTTGCCATTTCCCCATATTTGCCATTTCGCCTTATTTGTATTTTCCCATTATTGCATTTTTCCCATATTTGCCATTTTCCCATATTTGCCACTTTCTCATATTTGCGATTCTCCCATACTTGCTATTCTCCCATATGTTTCGATTCTCCCATATTTGCAATTCTCCCATATTTGTGATTCTCCCATATTTGCGTTTTTCCCATATATGCGTTTTCCCCATATTTGCGTTTTTCCCATATTTGCATTTTTCCCATATTTGCGTTTTTCCCATATTTCCGTTTTTCCCATATTTGCGTTTTTCCCATATTTGCGTCTTTCCCATATTTGAGCTTTTCCCATATTTGCGCTTTTCCCATATTTGCGTTGTTACCATATTTCCGCTTTTCCCATATTTGCGCTTTTCCATATTTGCGCTTTTCCCATATTTGCGCTTTTCCCATATTTGCGCTTTTCCATTATTTGCGCTTCTGCATTATTTGCGCTAATCCCATATTTGCGCATTTGTCATATTTGCCCTTTTCCCATATTGGAGCTTTTCCCATATTTGCGTTTTTCCCATATTTGCGTTTCCCATATTTGCGTTTTTCCCATATTTGCGTTTTTCCCATATTTGCGTTTTTCCCATATTAGCGTTTTTCCCATTTCACGTTTTTCCCATATTTGCGATTTTTCCAAAAAAAATGGCTCTGGGCACTATGGGACTCAACTGCTGAGGTAAATAGTCCCCTAGAACTTAGAACTAGTTATACCTAACTAACCTATGGACATCACAAACATCCATGCCTGAGGCAGGATTCGAACCTGCGACCGTAGCGGTGTTGCGGTTCCAGACTGCAGTGCCTTTAACCGCGCGGCCACTTCGGCTAGCCGTTTTTTCCATATTTGCGTTTTTCCCACATTTGCGTTTTTCACATTACTGATCAAGCCATCCTACCAACTGATTCCTTCCTCTACTCAAGTTGTGCCACAAAAATCTCTTCTGCCATATTTTGCGATTTTCCCATATTTGCGAGTTTCCAATATTAGCGATTTTCCCATATTTGCGCTGTTCCCATATTTCCGCTTTTCCCATATTTGCGCTTTTCCCATATTTGCGCTTTTCCCATATTTGCGTTTTTCCATTATTTGCGCTTTTCCATTATTTGCGCTTTTCCCATATTTGCGCTTTTGTCATATTTGCGCTTTCCCCACATTTGCGATTTCCGCAGATTTGCGACTTCCCCAGATTTACGAATTCCCCATATTTCCGATATCCCCATATTTACGATTTCCCCATTTTTGCGATATCCCCATATTTGCCAGTTCCCCATATTTGCGATTTCTCCATATTTGCGATTTCCCCATATTTGCGTTTTCCCCATATTTGTGTTTTCCCCATATTTGCGTTTTCCCCATATTTGCGTTTTTCCAATTTGTCATGAACGCATCCTACCAACCGATCCCTTCTTCTACTCAAGTTGTGCCACAAAATTTCCTTCTGCCGTATTTGCGATTTTCCCATATTTGCGATTTTCCCATATTTACGTATTTGTTGTATTTGTTTTATTCCCACATTTGCGTTTTTCCCATATTTGGGTTTTTCCCATATTTGGGTTTTTCCCACATTTGCGTTTTTCCCACATTTACGTTTTTCCCACATTTGCGTTTTTCTCACATTCGCGTTTTCCCCACATTTGCGTTTTTCCGACATTTACGTTATTCCTTCCTTTGCGTTTTTCCCACATTTGCGTTTTTCCCACATTTGCATTTTCCCCACATTTGCGTTTTTCCCACATTTGCGTTCTTCCCACATTTGCGTTTTTCCCACATTTGCGTTTTTCCCACATTTGCGTTCTTCGCATTACTCATGAACCCGTCCTACTAACCGATTCCTTCTTCCAGTAAAGTTGTGCCACAAAATCCTCTTCTCCCATATTTGCCATTTTCCCATATTTGCTTTTTTCCCATATTTGCGTTTTTCCCATATTTGCGTTTTTCCCATATTTGCGTCTTTCCCATATTTGTGCTTTTCCCATATTTGCGTTTTTCCCGTATTTGCGATTTCCCCTTATTGGTGATTTTCCATTATTTGCGTTTTTCCCATATTTGCGTTTTTCCCACATTTGCGTTTCCCACATTTGCATTTTATTCACATTTGCGTTTTTCCCACTTCTGCGTTCTTGCCACATTTGCGTTTTCCCCACATTTGCGTTGTACCCCCAGTTGCGTTTTTCCCACATTTGCGTTTTTCCCACATTTGCGATTTTCTCACATTTGTGATTTTCCCACATTATCGTTTTTCCCACATTTGCGTTCTTCCCACATTTTCTTTTTTCGCACATTTGCGTGTTTCCCACATTTGCGTTTTTCCCACATTTGCGTTTTTCCCACTTCTGCGTTTTTCCCACATTTGCGTTTTTCCCATATTTGCGTTTTTCCCATATTAGCGTTTTTCCCATATTTGCGATTTTCGAATTACTCATGAACCCATCCTACCAACCGATTACTTCTTCTAGTAAAGTTGTGCCACAAAATTCTCTTCTCCCATATTTGACATTTTCCCTTATTTCCAATTTTCCCATAATTGCCATTTTCCCATATATGTCCTATTCCCATATATTCCTTTTTCACATATATGCCATTTTCCCATATATGCCATTTTCCCATACTTGCGATTTTTCCATGTTTGCGATTTTCCTGTATTTGCGATTTTCCCGTATTTGCGATTTTCCTGTATTTGCATTTTTCCCAAATTTGCGTTTTTCCCAAATGTGCGTTTTTCCCATATGCGCGTTTTTCCCATATGTGCGTTTTTCCCATATGTGGGTTTTTCCCATATATGCGTTTTCCCCATATTTGCGTTTTTCCCATATCTGCGTTTTTCCCATATTTGCGTTTTTCCAATATTTGCGTTTTTCCCATATTAGCGTCTTTCCCATATTTGCCTTTTTCCCATAGTTGTGTTTCTCCCATATATGCGTGTTCCCCGTATTTGCGTTTTTCCCATATTTGCGTTTTTCCCATATTTGCGTTTTTCCGATATTTGCGTTTTTCCCATATTTGCGTTTTTGCCATATTTGCATCTTTCCCATATATGCGCTTTTCCCATATTTGAGCTATTCCCATATTTGCGCTGTTCCCATATTTCCGCTTTTCCCATATTTGCGCTTTTCCTATATTTACGCATTTCCCATATTTGCGATTTTCCCATATTCGCGATTTTCCCAAATTTGCAGTTTTCCCATATTTGCGTTTTTCCCATATTTGCGTTTTTTCAATATTTGCGTTTCTCCCATATTTGCTATTTTCCCATATTTGCCATTTTCCCATATTTCCCATTTTCACATATTTGCCATTTTCCCCATACTTGCCATTTTCACATACTTGCCATTTTCCATACATGCCAGTTTCCCATACTTGCCATTTTCCCGTACTTGCCATTTTCCCATATTTTCCATCTTTTCATATTTGGGATTCTCCCATATTTGGGATTCTCCCATATTTGGGATTCGCTCATATTTGCGTTTTTCCCATATTTGTGTTTTACTCATATTTACGTTTTTCCCATATTTGTGTTTTCCCATATTTGCATTTTTCTCATATTAGCGTTTTTCCCATATTTGCGTTTTTCCCATATTTGCGTTTTTCCCACATTTGAGTTTTTCCCTCATTTGCGTTTTTCCCACGTTTACGTTCTTCCCACATTTTGCGTTTTACTCACATTTGCGTTTTTCCCATATTTGCCATTTACCCATATTTGCCATTTTCCCATATTTGCCATTTTCCCGTATTTGCCGTTTTCCCATATTTGCCAGTTTCCCATATTTGCCATTTTCCCATAACTGCCATTTCCCCATATTTGCCATTACCCCATATTTGCCATTTCACCACATTTGCCATTTCCCCATATTTGCCATTTCCCCATATTTGCTATTTCGCCTTATTTGCCATTTTCCCGTTCTTGCATTTTTCCCATATTTGCCATTTTCCCATATTTGCCACTTTTTCATATTTGTGATTCTCCCATACATGCAATTCTCCCATACATGCTATTATCCCATACTTGCTATTCTCCCATATTTTTCGATTCTCCCATATTTGCAATTCTCTCATATTTGCGATTCTCCCATATTTTTCCCTTTTTGTGTTTTTCCCATATTTTAGTTTTTCCCATATTTGCGTTTTTCCCATATTTTCGTTTTTCCCATATTTGCGTTTTTCCATATTTGGGTTTTTCGAATTACTCATGCCACAAAATTCTCTTCTCCCATATTTGACATTTTCCCATATTTCCAATTTTCCCATAATTGCCATTTCCCCATATATGTCCTATTCCCATATATGCCATTTTCACATATATGCCATTTTCCCATATATGCCATTTTCCCATATTTGAGATTTTCCCGTATTTGCGATTATCCAGTATTTGCGATTTACCCGTATTCACGATTTCCCGTATTTGCGTTTTTCCCAAATTTTCGTTTCCCATATGTGCGTTTTTCCCTTATGTGGGTTTTCCCATATATGCGTTTTCCCTATATTTGCGTTTTTCCCATATTTGCGTTTTTCCCATATTTGCGATTTTCCCATATTTGAGTTTTTCCCATATTTGCGTTTTCCCATATTTGCGTTTTTCCCATATTTGCGTTTTCCCATATTAGCGTTTTTCCCATTTCGCATTTTTCCCATAAATGCGTTTTTTCCAAAAAATGGCTCTGAGCACTATGGGACTCAACTGCTGAGGTCAATAGTCTACTAGAAGTTAGAACTAGTTAAACCTAATTAACCTAAGGACATCACAAACATCCATGCCCGAGGTAGGATTCGAAGCTGCGACCGTAGCGGTCTTGCGGTTCCAGAATGCTGCGCCTTTAACCACACGGCCACTTCAGCCGGCCGTTTTTTCCATATTTGCGCTTTTCCCATATTTGCGTTTTTCACATTACTGATGAACCCATCCTACCAACTGATTCCGTCTTCTACTCAAGTTGTGCCACAAAATTGTCTTCTGCCATATTTCGCGATTTTCCCATATTTGCGAGTTTCCAATATTAGCGATTTTCCCATATTTGTCTGTTCCCGTATTTTCCGCTTTTCCCATACTTGCGTTTTTCCCCATATTTGCACTTTTCCCATATATGCGCTTTTCCCATATTTGCGCTTTTCCATTATTTGCGTTTTTCCATTATTTGCACTTTTCCCATATTTGCGCTTTTGTCATATTTGCGCTTTCCCCAGATTTGCGATTTCCGCAGATTTGCGACTTCCCTAGATTTGCAATTTCCCCATATTTCCGATTTCCCCATATTTGCGATTTCTCCATATTTGCGATTTCCCTATATTTGCGATTTCCCCATATTTGCGATTTCCCCATATTTGCAATTTCCCCATATTTGCGATTTCCCCATATTTGCGATTTCCCGATATTTGCGGTTTTCCCCATATTTGCGTTTTCCCCATATTTGCGTTTTCCCCATATTTGCGTTTTTCCAATTTCTCATGAACGCATCCTACCAACCGATCCTTTCTTCTACTTTAGTTGTGCCACAAAATTCTCTTCGGCCATGTTTGCGATTTTCCCATATTTGCGGTTTTCCCATATTTGCGTATTTCTCGTATTTGTGTTATTCACACATTTGTGTTTTTCCCATATTTGGGTCATTCCCATATTTGGGCTTTTCATATATTTCGGTTTTTCCCATATCTGCGTTTTTCCCACATTTGCGTTTTTCCCACATTTGTGTTTTTCCTACATTTGCATTTTTCGCATTACTCATGAACCCTTCCTACCAACCGATTCGTACTTCTAGTAAAGTTGTGCCACAAATTTCTCTTCTGCTATATTTGCCATTTTTCCATATTTCCAATTTCCCCATGCTTTCCATTTTCCCATATATGCCATTTTCCCATATATCCCATTTTCCCATATGTGCCATTTTCCAATATCTGCCATTTTCTCATATTTGCCATTTCCCATATTTGCCATTTTCCCACTTTTGCGTTTTTCCCACATTTGCATTCTTGCCACATTTGCGTTTTTCTCACATTTCCGTTTTTCCCACATTTGCGTTTTTCCCACATTTGCGTTTTCCCCATATTTGCGTTTTTCCAATTTCTCATGAATGCATCCCACCAATCGATCCCTTCTTCTACTTTAGTTGTGCCACAAAATTCTCTTCTGCCATATTTGCGATTTTCCCATATTTGCGGTTTTCCCATATTTGCGTATTCTCGTATTTGTGTTATTCACACATTTGTGTTTTTCCCATATTTGGGTCTTTCCCGTATTTGGGTTTTTCCCATATTTCGGTTTTTCCCATATCTGCGTTTTTCTCACATTTGCGTTTTTCCCACATTTGCGTTTTTCCCACATTTGCGTTTATCCTACATTTTCATTTTTCGCATTACTAATGAACCCATCCTACCAACCGATACCTTCTTCTAGTAAAGTTGTGCCACAAAATTCTCTTCTCCCATATTTGCCATTTTCCCATATTTCCAATTTTCCCATATTTAAAATTTTCCCATATTTGCGATTTTCCCATATTTCCCATTTCTCTCATATTTGCCATTTTCTCATATTTGCCATTTCCTCATATTTGCCATTACCCCATATTTGCCATTTCCCCACATTTGCCATTTCCCCATATTTGCCATTTCCCCATATTTGCCATTTCCCCATATTTGCCATTTCGCCTTATTTGTATTTTCCCATTATTGCATTTTTCCCATATTTGCCATTTTCCCATACTTGCCACTTTTTCATATTTGCGATTCTCCCATACTTGCGATTCTACCATACTTGCTATTCTCCCATACTTGCTATTCTCCCATTAGCTTCGATTCTCCCATATTTGCAATTCTCCTATATTTGTGATTCTCCCACATTTGTGTTTTTCCTACATTTGCATTTTTCGCATTACTCATGAACCCTTCCTACCAACCGATTCGTACTTCTAGTAAAGTTGTGCCACAAAATTCTCTTCTGCTATATTTGCCATTTTTCCATATTTCCAATTTCCCCATGCTTTCCATTTTCCCATATATGCCATTTTCCCATATATCCCATTTTCCCATATATGCCATTTTCCCATATCTGCCATTTTCTCATATTTGCCATTTCCCATATTTGCCACTTTCCCATATTTTCGTTTTTCCCATATTTGCGTTTTTCCCATATTTGCGTTGTTCCCATATTTCTGCTTTTCCCATATTTGGGCTTTTCCATATTTGCGCTTTTCCCATATTTGCGCTTTTCCCATATTTGCGCTTTTCCATTATTTGCGCTTCTCCATTATTTGCGCTATTCCCATATTTGCGCATTTGTCATATTTGCCGTTTTCCCATATTGGAGCTTTTCCCATATTTGCGTTTTTCCCATATTTGCGTTTTCCCATATTTGCGTTTTTCCCATTTCACGTTTCTCCCATATTTGCGTTTTTTCCAAAAAAATGGCTCTGGGCACTATGGGACTCAACTGCTGAGTTCAATAGTCCCCTAGAACTTAGAACTAGTTAAACCTAACTAACCTAAGGACATCACAAACATTCATGCCCGAGGCAGGATTCGAACCTGCAACCGTAGCGGTCTTGCGGTTCCAGACTGCAGTGCCTTTAACCGCACGGCCACTTCGGCTAGCCGTTTTTTCCATATTTGCGTGTTTCCAACATTTGCGTTTTTCCCATATTTGCGTTTTTCCCATTACTCACAAACCATCCTACCAACCGATTCCTTCTTCTAGTCAAGTTGTGACACAAAATTCTCTTCTGCCATATTTGCGATTTTCTGATTTTCCGTTTTTGCATTTTTCCCATATTTGCGGTTTCCCTTATTTGCGTTTTTCCCATATTTGCGTTTTTCCCACTTTGCGTTTTGCCGATATTTGCGTTTTTCCCATATTTGCGTTTCTCCCATATTTGCATTTTTCATATATTTGCGATTTTCCAATATTTGCGTTTTTCCCATTACCGATGAACCCATCCTACCAACCGATTCCTTCTTCTACTCAAGTTGTGCCACAAAATTCCTTCTGCCATATTTGCTATTTTCCCATAATTGCAAGTTTCCAATACTAGTGATTTTCCCATATTTGCGATTTTCCCATATTTGCGATTTTCCCTTTTTTGCGATTTTCCCAATTTTGCGATTATCCCATTTTTGAGATTTTCCAATTTTTCCGATTTTCCCATTTTTGTGATTTTCCCATTATTGCGACTTTACCATTTTTGCGATTTTCCTATTTTTGCTATTTTACAATTTTTGCGATTTTCCCATTTTTGCGATTTTCCCATTTTTAGTTTTTCCCTTATTTGCGTTTTTCCCATATTTGCGTTTTTCCCATATTTGCGTTTTTCAAATATTTGCGTTTTTCCCACATTTGCGCTTATCCCATATTTGCGTTTTTCCCATATTTGCGTTTTTCCCATATTTGCGTTTTTCCCATGTTTGCGTTTTTCTCATTTCTCACGAACCATCCTACCAACCGATTCCTTCTTCTAGTCCAGTTGTGCCACAAAATTATTTTCAGCCATATTTGCGATTTTCTGATTTTCCGAATTTTGCGTTTTTCCCATATTTGCGTTTTTCCCATATTTGAGGTTTTCCCATATTTGCGTGTTTCCCATATTTGCGTTTTTCCCATATTTGCTTTTTTCCCATATTTGCGTTTTTCCTGTATTTGCGTTTTTCCCATATTTGCGTTTTTCCCATATTTGCGTTTTTCCCATATTTGCGTTTTTCCATATTTGCGTTTTTCCCATATTTGCGTTTTTCCCATATTTTCGTTTTTACCATATTTGCGTTTTTCCCATATTTGCATTTTTCCCGTATTTGTGTTTTTCCCATAATTGCAATTTTCCCATATTTGAGTTCTTCCAATTTTTTGCGTTTTTCCCATATTGGCGTTTTTCCCATATATGCGTTTCTCCCATATTTGCGTTTTTCCCTTATTTTCGTTTTTTGCATATGTGCGTTTTTCACATTACTCATGAACCCATCTTACCAAACGATTCCTTCTTCTAGTAAAGTTGTGCTACATAATTATCTTCTGCCATATTTGCGAATTCCCCATTAATGCCATTTTCCCATATTTGCCATTTTCGCATATTTGCCAATTTTACATTTTTGCCATTTTCCCATATTTGACATTTTCCCATATTTGCCATTTTCCGATACTTGCCTTTCTCCAATATTTGCCATTTTCCCAAATTTGCCTTTTTCCCATAATTGCGTTTTCTCATATTTGCGTTTTCCCCATATTTCCGTTTTTCGCATATTTGCGTTTTTCCCATATTTGCGTTTTTCCCATATTTCCGTTTTTCCCATATTTGCTTTTTTCACATATCTGCATTTTCCCCATATTTGCGTTTATCCCATATTAGCGTTTATCCCATATTCGCGTTTTTTCCATTTTTGCGTTTTCCCATATTTGCGTTTCTCCCATATTCGCGTTTTTCCAGTATTTGCGTTTTTCCTATTACTCATGAACCCATCCTACCAACCGATTCCTTCCTCAACTCAAGTTGTGCCACAAAGTACTCTTCTGCCCTATTTGCGATTTTCCCATAATTCCGAGATTCCAATACTAGTGATTTTCCCATATTTGCGATTTAACCATATTTGCGTTTTCCCATATTTGCGTTTTTCATATATATATGGGTTTTTCCCATATTTGGGTTTTCCCCATATTTGGATTTTTCCCATATTTTGATTTTTCCCATATTTCGGTTTTTCACAAATTTGCATTTAACAATATTTGTGTTTTAACCATATTAGCGTTTTTCACAATACTCATGAACCCATCCAACCAAGCGATTCCTTCTTCTACTCAAGTTGTGCCACAAAATACTCTTCTACCATATTTGCGTTTTTCCCATATTTGCGTTTTCCCATATTTGTGTTTTTCCCATATTAGTGTTTTTCGCATATTTGCGTTTTTCCCATATTTGCGTTTTTCCTCTATTTGCGTTATTCCCATATTTGAGTTTTTCCCGTATATGCGTTTCTGCCGTAGATGCGTTTCTCCCATATTTGCCTTTTTCCCGTATTTGCCACTTTCCCATATTTCCCATTTTCCCATATTTTCCATTTTCCTGTATTTGCCATTTTCCCATATTTGCGTCGTTCCCATCAGTGCGTTTTCCCATATTTGCGTTTTTCCCATATTTGGGTTTTCCCAATATTTGCGTTTTTCCCATATTTGCGTTTTTCCCATATTTGTGTTTTTCCCATAGTTGCGTTTTTCCCATTTATGCGTTTTTCCCATATTTGCGTTTTCCCAATATTTCCGTTTTTCCCATATTTGCGTTTTTCCCATATTTGCGGTTTTCCCACAGTTGCGTTTTTCCCTTAGTTGCGTTTTTCCCATATTTGCGTTTTTCCCATATTTGTATTTTCCCCATATTTGCGTTTTCCCCAAATATGCATTTTCCCCATATTTGCGTTTTCCCTATATTTGCGTTTCCCCATATTTGTGTTTTTCCCATATTTGCATGTTTCCATATTTGTGTTTTCCTATATTTGCGTTTTTCCCATATTTGCGTTTTCCTCATATTTGCATCACTCCCATATTTGCGTTTAACAATATTTGCGTTTCTCCCATATTTGCGTTTATCAATATTTGCGTTTCTCCCATATTTGCGTTTCTCCAATATTTGCGATTTTCCCATTACTCATGAACCCATCCTACCAACCGATTCCTTCTTCTACTCAAGTTGTGCCACAAAATTCTCTTCTGCCATATTTGCGATTTTCTGATTTTCCGATTTTTGCGTTTTTCCCGTATTTGCGTTTTTCCCATATTTGCGTTTTTCCCTTATTTGCGTTTTTCCCATAATTGCGTTTTTCCCATATTCGCGTTTTTCCCAAATTTTCGTTTCTCCCATATTTGCGTTGTTCCCACATTTGCGTTTCTCCCATACTTGGGTTTTTTGCATTTATGCGTTTTTCCCATATTTGCGTTGTTCCCATATTTGCGTATTAACCATATTCGCGTTTTTCCCAAATTTGGGTTTTTCCAATTACTCACGAACCATCCAACCAACCGATTCCTTCTTCTACTCAAGTTGTGCCACAAAATTCTCTTCTGCCGTATTTGCGATTATGTGATTTTCCGATTTTTGCGTGTTTCCCATATTTGCGTTTTTCCCATATTTTTGTTTTTCCAATATTTGCGTTTGTCCCATATTTGCACTTCTCCCATATTTGCGTTTTTCCCATATTTGCGATTCTCCCATATTTGCGTTTCTCCCATAATTGCGTTTTTCCAATATCTGCGTTTTTCCCATTACTGACGAACCCATCCTACCAACTGATTCCTTCTTCTACTCAAGTTGTGCCACAAAATTCTGTTCTGCCATATTTGCGAATTTCCCATAAATGCAAGTTTCCAGTACGAGTGATTTTCCCATATTTGCGGTTTTCCCATATTTGCGATTTTCCTATTTTTGCGATATCCCATTTTTGCGATGTACCCATTCGCGCGATATTCCCATTTTTCCTATTTTCCCATTTTTGCGTTTTTCCCATTTTTGCGATTTTACCATTTTTGCGATTTTCCCATTTTTGCGATTTTCCCATTTTTGCGTTTTTCCCATATTTGCGTTTTTCACATATTTGCGTTTTTCCCATATTTGCGTTTTTCCCATATTTGCGTTTTTCTCATGTTTGCGTTTTTCCCATATTTGCGATTTTCCCATATTTGCGTTTTTCCCATATTTGCGTTTTTCCAACATTTGCGGTTTTCTCATGTCTGCGTTTTTCCCATATTTGCTCTTTTCCCATATTTTCGTTTTTCCCATATTAGCGTTTTCCTCATGTTTGCGTTTTTACCACATTTGCGATTTTCCAACATTTGCGTTTTTCCACATTTTTCGTTTTTCCCATTTTTGCGTTTTTCCTATATTTGCGTTTTTCCCATATTTGCGTTTTTCCCATATTTGCGTTTTTCCCATATTTGCGTTTTCCCATACTTGCATTTTTCCCATATTTGCGTTTCTCCAATATTTGCGTTTTTCCCATTACCCATGAACCCATCCTACCAACCGATTCCTTCATCTACTCAAGTTGTGCCACAAAATTCTCTTCTGCCATATTGCGATTTTCTGATTTTCCGATTTTTGCGTTTTTCCCGTATTTGCGTTTTTCCCATATTTGCGTTTTTCCCATATTTGCGGTTTTCCCATACTTGCATTTCTCCCATATTTGCGTTTTTCCCATAGTTGCGTTTTTCCCATTGTTGCGTTTTTCCCATTTATGCGTTTTTCCCATATTTGCGTTTTCCCAATATTTGCGTTTTTCCCATATTTGCGTTTTTCCCATATTTGCGTTTTTCCCATATTTGCGGTTTTCCCATAGTTACGTTTTTCCCATAGTTGTGTTTTTCCCATATTTGCGTTTTCCCCATTTTTGTATTTTCCCCATATTTGCGTTTTCCCCATATTTGCATTTTCCCCAAATTTGCGTTTTCCCCATATTTGCGTTTCCCCATATTTGCGTTTTTCCCATATTTGCATTTTTCCATATTTGTGTTTTCCCGTATTTGCGTTTTTCCTATATTTGCGTTTTTCCCATATTTGCGTCACTCCCATATTTGCGTTTTTCCCATATTTGCGTTTCTCCCATATTTGCGTTTCTCACATATTTGCGTTTCTCCAATATTTGCGTTTTTCCCATTACTCATGAACCCATCCTACCGACCGATTCCTTCTTCTACTCAAGTTGTGCCACAAAATTCTCTTCTCCAATATTTGTGATTTTCTGATTTTCCTATTTTTGCGTTTATCCCGTATTTGCGTTTTTCCCATATTTGCGTTTTTCCCATATTTACGTTTTTCCCACACTTGCATTTCTCCCATATTTGCGTTTCTCCAATATTTGCGTTTTTTCCATTACTCATGAACCCATCCTACCAACCGATTCCTTCTTCTACTCAAGTTGTGCCACAAAATTCTCTTCTGCCATATTTGCGATTTTCTGATTTTGCGATTTTTGCGTTTTTCCCATATTTGCGTTTTTCCCATATTTGCGTTGTTCCCATCAGTGCGTTTTCCCCCTATTTGTGTTTTTCCAATCTTTGCGTTTTCCTCATGTTTGCGTTTTTCCCATATTTGCTCTTTTCCCATATTTGCGTTTTTCTCATATTTGCGTTTTTACCATTGTTTCGTTTTTACCACATTTGCGATTTTCCCACATTTGCGTTTTTCCACATTTTTCGTTTTTCCCATATCTGCGTTTTTCATATATTTGCGTTTTTCCCATATTTGCGTTATTCCCATAATTGCGTTTTTCCAATATTCACGTTTTTCCCAAATTTGCGTTTCTCCCATATTTGCGTTTTTCCCACATTGCGTTTCTCCCATACTTGAGTTTTTCCATATTTGCGTTTTTCCCATGTTTCCGTTGTTCCCATATTTGCGTTGTAACCATATTCGCGTTTTTCCCAAGTTTGGGTTTTTCCAATTACTCACGAACCATCCAACCAACCAATTCCTTCTTCTAGTCAAGTTGTGCCACAAAATTCTCTTCTGCCATATTTGCGATATTCCCATAATTGCAAGTTTCCAATACTAGTGATTTTCCCATATTTGCGATTTTCCCATATTTGCGATTTTCCCTTTTTTGCGATTTTCCCATTTTTGCGATTTTCCCATTTTTGAGATTTTCCCATTTTTCCGATTTTCCCATTTTTGCGATTTTCCCATTTTTGCGACTTTACCATTTTTGCGATTTTCCTATTTTTGCTATTTTCAATTTTTTCGATTTTCCCATTTTTGTGATTTTCCAATTTTTGAGTTTTTCCCTTATTTGCGTTTTCACATATTTGCGTTTTACCCATATTTGCGTTTTTCCCATATTTACATTTTTCCTATATTTGCGTTTTTCCTTTATATGCATTTTTCCCATATTTGCGTTTTTCCCATATATGCGTTTTTCCCATATTTGCGTTTTTCCCATATTTGCGTTTTTCAAATATTTGCGTTTTTCCCATATTTGCGCTTATCCCATATTTGCGTTTTTCCCATATTCGCGTTTTTCCCATATTTGCGTTTTACCCATATTTGCGTTTTTCCCATATTTGCGTTTTTCCATATTTGCGTTTTTCCCATATTTGCGTTTTTCCCATATTTGCGTTTTTCCCATATTTGCTATTTTCCCGTATTTGTGTTTTTCCCGTATTTGCAATTTCCCCATATTTGAGTTCTTCCCATTTTTTGCGTTTTTTCCCATATTTGCGTTTTTCCCATATATGCGTTTTTCCCATATTTGCGTTTTTCCCTTATTTTCGTTTTTCGCATATATGCGTTTTCCACATTACTCATGAACCCATCTTACCAAACGATTCCTTCTTCTAGTAAAGTTGTGCTACATAATTATCTTCTGCCATATTTGCGAATTCCCCATTAATGCCATTTTCCCATATTTGCCATTTTCGCATATTTGCCAATTTTACATTTTTGCCATTTTCCCATATTTGACATTTTCCCATATTTGCCATTTTCCGTTACTTGCCTTTTTCCAATATTTGCCATTTTCCCAAATTTGCCTTTTTCCCATAATTGCGTTTTCGCATATTTGCGTTTTCCCCATATTTCCGTTTTTCGCATATTTGCGTTTTTCCTATATTTGCGTTTTTCCCATATTTCCGTTTTTCCCATATTTGCTTTTTTCACATATTTGCGTTTTCCCCATATTTGCGTTTTTCCCATATTCGCGTTTTTTCCATTTTTGCGTTTTTCCGATATTTGCGTTTCTCCCATATTCGCGTTTTTCCAGTATTTGCGTTTTTCCTATTACTCATGAACCCATCCTACCAACCGATTCCTTCCTCAACTCAAGTTGTGCCACAAAATACTCTTCTGCCCTATTTGCGATTTTCCCATAATTCCGAGATTCCAATACTAGTGATTTTCCCATATTTGCGATTTAACCATATTTGCGTTTTCCCATATTGCGTTTTTCATATATATATGGGTTTTTCCCATATTTGGGTTTTTCCCATATTTGGATTTTTCCCATATTTTGATTTTTCCCATATTTCGGTTTTTCACATATTTGCGTTTAACAATATTTGCGTTTTTCCCATATTAGCGTTTTTCACAATACTCATGAACCCATCCTACCAAGCGATTCCTTCTTCTACTCATGTTGTGCCACAAAATACTCTTCTACCATATTTGCGTTTTTCCCGTATATGCTTTTCTCCCATGGATACGTTTTTCCCATATTTGCCATTTCCCCGTTTTTACCACTTTCCCATATTTGCCATTTTCCCTTATTTGCCATTTTCCCATATTTGCCATTTTCCCATATTTGCCATTTTCCCATATTTGCCATTTTCCCATATTTGCCATTCTCCCATATTTGCTATTCTCCCATATTTCCGATTCTCCCATATTTGCGATTCTCCCATATTTGCGATTCTCCCTTATTTGCGATTGTCCCATATTTGCGATTCTCCTATATTTGGGATTCTCCCATATTTGAGATTCTCCCATATTTGCGATTTTCCCATATTTGCGTTTTTCCATATTTGCATTTTTCCCATATTTGCGTTTTTCCCATATTTGCGTTTTTCGCATTACTCGCGAACCATCCTACCAACCGATTCCTTCTTCTAGTCAAGTTGTGTCACAAAATTCTCTTCTGCCATATTTGCGATTTTTCTGATTTTCCGAATTTTGCGTTATTCCCGTATTTGCGTTTTTCCCATATTTGCGTTTTTTCCATATTTGCGTTTTTCCCATATTTTGATTTTTCCCATATTTCGGCTTTTCACATATTTGCGTTAACAATATTTGCGTTTCTCCCATATTTGCGTTTCTCCCATATTTGCGTTTTTCCCATATATGCGTTTTTCCCATATTTGCGTTTTTCCCTTATTTTCGTTTTTCGCATATATGCGTTTTTCACATTACTCATGAACCCATCTTACCAAACGATTCCTTCTTCTAGTAAAGTTGTGCTACATAATTCTCTTCTGTCATATTTGCCAATTCCCCATTAATGCCATTTTCCCATATTTGCCATTTTCGCATATTTGCCAATTTTACATTTTTGCCATTTTCCCATATTTGACATTTTCCCATATTTGCCATTTTCCGTTACTTGCCTTTTTCCAATATTTGCCATTTTCCCAAATTTGCCTTTTTCCCATAATTGCGTTTTCGCATATTTGCGTTTTCCCCATATTTCCGTTTTTCGCATATTTGCGTTTTTCCCATATTTGCGTTTTTCCCATATTTCCGTTTTTCCCATATTTGCTTTTTTCACATATTTGCGTTTTCCCCATATTTGCGTTTTTCCCATATTCGCGTTTTTTCCATTTTTGCGTTTTTCCGATATTTGCGTTTCTCCCATATTCGCGTTTTTCCAGTATTTGCGTTTTTCCTATTACTCATGAACCCATCCTACCAACCGATTCCTTCCTCAACTCAAGTTGTGCCACAAAATACTCTTCTGCCCTATTTGCGATTTTCCCATAATTCCGAGATTCCAATACTAGTGATTTTCCCATATTTGCGATTTAACCATATGTGCGTTTTCCCATATTTGCGTTTTTCATATATATATATGGGTTTTTCCCATATTTGGGTTTTTCCCATATTTGGATTTTTCCCATATTTTGATTTTTCCCATATTTCGGTTTTTCACATATTTGCGTTTAACAATATTTGCGTTTTTCCCATATTTGCGTTTTTCCCAATACTCATGAACCCATCCTACCAAGCGATTCCTTCTTCTACTCATGTTGTGCCACGAAATACTCTTCTACCATATTTGCGTTTTTCCCATATTTGCGTTTTCCCATATTTGTGTTTTTCCCATATTAGTGTTTTTCGCATATTTGCGTTTTTCCCATATTTGCGTTTTTCCTCTATTTGCGTTATTCCCATATTTGCGTTTTTCCCGTATATGCGTTTCTCCCGTGGATACGTTTTTCCCATATTTGCCATTTCCCCGTTTTTGCCATTTTCCCTTATTTGCCACTTTCCCATATTTGCCATTTTCCCATATTTGCCATTTTCCCATATTTGCCATTTTCCCATATTTGCCATTTTCCCATATTTTCCATTCTCCCATATTTGCTATTCTCCCATATTTCCGATTCTCCCATATTTGCGATTCTCCCTTATTTGCGATTGTCCCATATTTGCGATTCTCCTATATTTGGGATTCTCCCATATTTGTGATCTCCCATATTTGCGATTTTCCCATATTTGCGTTTTTCCATATTTGCATTTTCCCCATATTTGCGTTTTTCCCATATTTGCGTTTTTCGCATTACTCACGAACCATCCTACCAACCGATTCCTTCTTCTAGTCAAGTTGTGTCACAAAATTCTCTTCTGCCATATTTGCGATTTTTCTGATTTTCCGAATTTTGCGTTATTCCCATATTTGCGTTTTTCCCATATTTGCGATTTTCCCATATTTGCGTTTTTCCCATATTTGCGTTTTTCCCATATTTTCGTTTTTCCCATATTTCCGTTTTTCGCATATTTGTGTTTTTCTCATATTTGCGTTTTTCCCATATTTCCGTTTTTCCCATACTTGCTTTTTTCCCATATTTGCGTTTCTCCCATATTCGCGTTTTTTAAATATTTGCGTTTTTCCTATTACTCATGAACCCATCCTACTAACCGATTCCTTCTTCTACTCAAGTTGAGCCACAAAATTCTCTTCTGCCCTATTTGCGATTTTCCCATAATTCCGAGATACCAGTACTAGTGAATTTCCCATATTTGCGAATTTCCCATATTTGCGTTTTCCCATAATTGCGTTTTTCATTTAAATTAGGGTTTTTCCCATATTTGGATTTTCCCATTTTTGGGTTTTTTCAATATTTGGGTTTCTCCCATATTTTGGTTTTTCCCATATTTCGGTTTTTCACATATTTGCGTTTAACAATATTTGCGTTTCTCCCATATTTGCGTTTTTCCCATATTTGCAATTTTCCCATATTTGCGTTTTTCCCATATTTGCGTTTTTCCATTATTTTCGTTTTTCCCATATTTCCGTTTTTCGCATATTTGTGTTTTTCCCATAATTGCGTTTTTCCCATATTTCCGTTTTTCCCATACTTGCTTTTTTCCCATATTTGCGTTTCTCCCATATTCGCGTTTTTAAATATTTGCGTTTTTCCTATTACTCATGAACCCATCCTACCAACCGATTCCTTCTTCTACTCAAGTTGAGCCACAAAATTCTCTTCTGCCCTATTGGCGATTTTCCCATAATTCCGAGATTCCAGTACTAGTGACTTTCCCATAATTGCGAATTTCTCATATTTGCGTTTTCCCATAATTGCGTTTTTATTTAAATTACGGTTTTTCCCATATTTGGATTTTCCCATTTTTGGGTTTTTTCAATATTTGGGTTTTTCCCATATTTTGGTTTTTCCCATATTTCGGTATTTCACATATTTGCTTTTTTCCCATATTTCCGTTTTTCCCATATTTGCGATTTTCCCATATTTGCGTTTTTCCCATATTTTCGTTTTTCACATTACTCATTAACTGATCCTACCAAGCGATTCCTTCTTCTACTCAAGTTGTGCCACAAAATTCTCTTCTGCCATATTTGCGTTTTTCCCATATTTGCGTTTTCTCATATTTGTGTTTTTCCCATATTAGCGTTTTTCCCATATTTGCGTTTTTCCTGTATTTGCGTTATTCCCGTATTTGCATTTTTCCCATTTATGCGTTTCTCCTGTATATGCTTTTTTGCCATATTTGCCATTTTCCCTTATTTGCCACTTTTCCATATTTGCCATTGTCCCATATTTGCCATTTTCCCATATTTGCCATTTTGCCATATTTGCCATTTTCCCTTGTTTGCCATTTTGCCATATTTGCCATTTTCCCATATATGCCAGTTTCCCATATTTGCGATTCTCCCATATTTGCGATTCTCCCACATTTGCGATTCTCCCATATTTGTGAATCTCCCATATTTGCTATTCTCCCATAACTACAATTCTCCCATATTTGTGACTCTCCCACATTTGCGATTCTCGCACATTTGTGATTCTCCCAATTTGCTATTCTCCAATATTTCCGATTGTCCCATATTTGCGATTGTCCCATATTTGCGATTCTCCCATATTTGCGATTGTCCCATATTTGCGATTCTACCATATTTGCGATTCTCCCATATTTGCGATTCTCCCATATTTGCGATTTTCCCATAATTTCGATTCTCCCATATTTTCGTTTTTCCCTTTTTGTGTTTTTCCCATATTTTCATTTTCCCATATTTTCGTATTTCCCATATTTTCGTATTTCCCATATTTTCGTATTCCCCATATTTTCATTTTACCCATATTTTCGTTTTTCCCTTATTTGCGTTTTTCCCATATTTGCCTTTTTCCATATTTGTGTTTTTCCCATATTTGCGTTTTCCCATATTTGACTTCTTCCCGTATTTGCGTTTTCCCCATATTTGCGTTTTTCCCATATTTGCGTTTTTCCCATATTTTCGTTTTTCCCATATTTGCGTTTTTCACATTACTCATGAACACATCCTACCAAACGATTCCTTCTTCTAGTAAAGTTGTGCTACATAATTCTCTTCTGCCATATTTGCCATTTCCCCATTAATGCCATTTTCCCATATTTGCCATTTTCGCATATTTGCCAATTTTACATTTTTGCCACTTTCCCATATTTGCCATTTTCCCATATTTGCCATTTTCTGATACTTGCCATTTTCCAATATTTGCCATTTTCCCAAATTTGCCTTTTTCCCATAATTGTGTTTTCCCATATTTGTGTTTTTCCCATATTTGCGTTTTTCCCATATTTGCATTTTCCCCATATTTGCGTTTTCTCCATATTTGCATTTTCCCCATATTTGCGTCACTCCCATATTTGCGTTTTCCCCATATTTGCGTTTCTCCCATATTTGCGTTTCTCACATATTTGCGTTTCTCCAATATTTGCGTTTTTCCCATTACTCATGAACCCATCCTACCAACCGATTCCTTCTTCTACTCAAGTTGTGCCACAAAATTCTCTTCTGCCATATTGCGATTTTCTGATTTTCCGATTTTTGCGTTTTTCCCGTATTTGCGTTTTTCCCATATTTGCGTTTCTCCCATATTTGCGTTTCTCACATATTTGCGTTTCTCCAATATTTGCGTTTTTCCCATTACTCATGAACCCATCCTACCAACCGATTCCTTCTTCTACTCAAGTTGTGCCACAAAATTCTCTTCTGCCATATTGCGATTTTCTGATTTTCCGATTTTTGCGTTTTTCCCGTATTTGCGTTTTTCCCATATTTGCGTTTCTCCCATATTTGCGTTTCTCACATATTTGCGTTTCTCCAATATTTGCGTTTTTCCCATTACTCATGAACCCATCCTACCAACCGATTCCTTCTTCTACTCAAGTTGTGCCACAAAATTCTCTTCTGCCATATTTGCGATTTTCTGATTTTGCGAATTTTGCGTTTTTCCCATATTTGCGTTTTTCCCATATTTGCGTTGTTCCCATCAGTGCGTTTTTCCCATATTTGCGTTTTTCCCATATTTGGGTTTTCCAAATATTTGCGTTTTTCCTATATTTGTGTTTTTCACATATTTGCGTTTTTCCCATATGTGCGTCTTTCCCGTATTTGCGTTTCTCCCATATTTGCGTTCTTCCCACATTTGTGTTTTACCTGCATTTGCGTTTTTCACTCACTTTCGTTTTTCCCTAATTTGTGTTTTTCACATTACTCACGAATCCATCCTACCAACCCATTCCTTCTTCCAGTAGAGTTGTGCCACAAAATCCTCTTCTCCCATATTTGCCACTTTCCCACATTTGCCATTTTCCCACATTTGCCATTTTCCCATATTTGCCTTTTTCCCATATTTGCCATTTTCCCATATTTGCCATTTTCCCATATTTGCGTTTTTCCCAGAATCGCATTTTTCCCATATTTGCCATTTTCCCATATTTGCCATTTACCCATATATGCCATTTTGGCATATTTGCCATTTTTCCATATTTGCCATTTTCCCATATTTGCCATTTTCCCATATTTTCGATTTTCCCATATTTGCGATTTTCCCATATTTGCCATATTCCCATATTTGCTATTTTCCCATATTTGCCATTTTCCAATACTTGCCATTTTCTGATACTTGCCGATTTCAAATATTGGTCATTTTCCCAAATTTGCGATTTTCCCAAATTTGCCATTTTCCCATATTTGCGTTTTCCCATATTTGCGTTTTCCATATTTGCGTTTTCCCATATTTGCCTTTTTCCCATATTTTCGTTTTTCCCATATTTGCGTTTTTCCCATATTTGCGTTTTACCATTTATGCGTTTTTCCATATTTGCGTTTTCCCAATATTTGCGTTTTTCCCATATTTGCGTTTTTCCCATATTTGCGTTTTTCCCATATTTGCGTTTTCCCATATTTGCGTTTTTCCCATATTTGCGTTTTTCCCACATTTGCGTTTTTCCCACATTTCTGTTTTTTGCATTACTCATGAACCCATCCTACCAACCCATTCCTTCTTCCAGTAAAGTTGTGCCACAAAATCCTCTTCTCCCATATTTGCCACTTTCCCATATTTGCCATTTTCCCACATTTGCCATTTTCCCATATTTGCCTTTTTCACATATTTGCCATTTTCCCATATTTGTCATTTTCCCATATTTGCGTTTTTCCCAGATTTTCATTTTTCCCATATTTACCATTTTCCCATACATGCCATTTTCCCATATTTGCCAGTTTCCCATATTTGCCATTTTGGCATATTTGCCATTTTTCCATATTTGCCATTTTCCCATATTTGCCATTTTCCCATATTTTCAATTTTCTCATATTTGCGATTTTTGCATATTTTCCATATTCCCATGTTTGCAGTTTTCCCATATTTGCCATTTTCCTAAATTTGCCATTTTCCCATATTTGCGTTTTCCCATATTTGCGTTGTCCATATTTGCGTTTTTCCATATGTGCATTTTCCTATATTTGCGTTTTTCCCATATTTGCGTTTTTCCCATTTATGCGATTTTCCCATTTATGCGTTTTTCCCATATTTGCGTTTTCCCAATAATTGCGTTTTTCGAATATTTGCATTTTTCCCATACTTGCGTTTTTCCCATATTTGCGTTTTTCCCATAGTTGCGTTTCTCCCATATTTGCGTTTTTCCCATATTTGCGTTTTCCCCATATTTGCGTTTATCCTATATTTGCTCTTTTCCCATATTTGCGTTTTTCCCATATTTGCGTTTTTCCCATATTTGCGTTTTTCCCATATTTGCGATTATCCCATATTTGCGTTTATCCCATATTTGCGTTTATCCCATATTAGCGTTTATCCCATATTTGCGTTTTTCCCATATTTGCGTTTCTCCCATATTTGCGTTTTTCCCATATTTGCGTTTTTCCCACATTTGCGTTTTTCACACATTGCGTTTTTCCCACATTTTCGTTTTTCCCACATTTGTGTTTTTTGCATTACTCATGAACCCATCCTACCAACCCATTCCTTCTTCCAGTAAGGTTGTGCCACAAAATCCTCTTCTCCCTTATTTGCCTCTTTCCCACATTTGCCATTTTCCCACATTTGCCATTTTCCCATATTTGCCTCTTCCCCATATTAGCCATTTTCCCATATTTGTCAATTTCCCATATTTACGTTTATCCCGGATTTGCGTTTTTCCCATATTTGCCATTTTCCCATATTCGACATTTTCCCATATTTGCCATTTTCCCATATTTGCCATTTTGGCATATTTGCCATTTTTTCATATTTGTCATTTTCCCATATTCGCCATTTTCCCATATTTTCAATTTTCCCATATTTGAGATTTTCCCATATTTGCCATATTCCCATATTTGCAATTTTCCCATATTTGCCATTTTCCCAAATTTGCCATTTTCCCATATTTGCGTTTTCCCATATTTGCGTTTTCCATATTTGTTCTTTTCCATAACTGCATTTTCCTATATTTGCGTTTTTCCCATATTTGCGTTTTTCCCATATTTGCGTTTTTCCCATATTTGCGTTTTTCACATAATTGCGTTTTTCCCATATTTGCGTTTTTCCCATTTATGCGTTTTTCCCATTTATGCGTTTTTCCCATTTATGCGTTTTTCCCATATTTGCGTTTTCCCAATATTTGCGTTTTTCGAATATTTGCGTTTTTCCCATATTTGCGATTTTCCCATATTTGCGTTTTTCCCATATTTGCGTTTTTCCCATATTTGCGTTTTTCGCATATTTGCGTTTATCCCATATTTGCTCTTTTCCCATATTTGCGTTTTTCCCATATTTGCGTTTTTCCCATATTTGCGTTTTTCCCATATTTGCGTTTATCCCATATTTGCGTTTATCCCATATTAGCGTTTATCCCATATTTGCGTTTTTCCCATATTTGCGTTTTTCCCATATTTGCGTTTTTCCCATTCCCATTTATGCGTTTTCCCACATTTGCATTTCTCCCATATTTGCGTTTATCCCATATTTGCGTTTATCCCATATTTGCGTTTTTCCCATTTTTGCGATTCTCCCATATTTGCGTTTCTCCCATATTTGCGTTTTTCCGATATTTGCGTTTTTCCCATTACTGACGAAACCATCCTTCCAACCGATTCCTTCTACTCAAGTTGTGCGACAAAATTCTGTTCTGCCATGTTTGCGATTTTCCCATAAATGCAAGTTTCCAGTACTAGTTATTTCCCATATTGCGTATTTCCCATTTTTGCGAATTTCCAATTTATGCGATTTACCCATTTTCGCGATTTTCCCATTTTTCCGATTTTCCCATTTTTGCGTATTTCCCATTTTTGCGTTTTTCCCATTTTTGCGGTTTTACCATTTTTGCGATCTTCCCATTTTTGCGATATTCCCATTTTTGCGTTTTTCCCATATTTGCTTTTTTCACATATTTGCGTTTTTCCCATTTTTGCTTTTTTCTCATGTTTGCGTTTATCCGATATTTGCGTTTTTCCCATATTCGCGTTTTTCCCATATTTGCGTTTTTCCCATATTTGCATTTTTCTCATATTTGCGTTTTTCCCACATTTGCGTTTTTCCCATATTTGCGTTTTTCCCATTTATGCGTTTTTCCCATACTTGCGTTTTTCCCATTTATGCATTTTTCCCATTTATGCGTTTTTCCCATATTTGCGTTTTCCCAATATTTGCGTTTTTCCCATATGTGCGTTTTTCCCATATTTGCGTTTTTCCCATATTTCCGTTTTTTCCATAGTTGCGTTTTTCCCATATTTGCGATTTTCCCATATTTGCGTTTTTCCCATATTTGCGTTAATCCCATATTTGCGTTTTTCCCATATTTGCGTTTTTTCCATATTTGTGATTTTCTCTTGTTTGCGATTTTCCCATATTTGCTTTTTTCCCATACTTGCGTTTTTCCCATTGTTGCGTTTTTCCCACGTTTGCGATTTTCCCACATTTGCGTTTTTCCATATTTTTCGTTTTCCCATATTTTGCGTTTTTCCTATATTTTGCGTTTTTCCCATATTAGCGTTTTTCCCATATTAACGTTTTTCCCATATTTGCGTTTTTCCCTTATTTGCCTTTTTCCCATATTTGCGTTTTTCCCATGTTTTCGTTTTTCCCATGTTTGCGTTTTTCCCATGTTTGCGTTTTTCCCATTTTTGCGTTTTTCCCATATTTGTGTTTTTCCCATATGTGCGATTCTCCCATATTTGCGTATCTCCCATATTTGCGTTTTTCCAATATTTGCGTTTTTCCCATTACTGACAAACCCATCCTACCAACCGATTCCTTCTTCTACTCAAGTTGTGCCACAAAATTGTGTTCTGCCATATTTGCGATTTTCCCATAAATGCAATTTTCCAGTACTGGTGATTTTCCCATATTTGCGATTTTCCCATTTTTGCGAATTTCCCATTTTTGCGATTTACCCATTTTCGCGATTTTCCCATTTATCCGATTTTCATTTTTGCGATTTTCCCATTTTTGCGATTTTACCTTTTTTGCGATTTTCCCATTTTTGCGATTTTCCCATTTATGCGTTTTTCCCATATTTGCGTTTTTCCCATATGTGCGTTTTTCCATATTTGCTTTTTTCCCATATTTGCGTTTTTCCCATTGTTGTGTTTTCCCACATTTGCGATTTTCCCATTTTTTCGTTTTCCTATATTTTGCGTTTTTCCCATATTTGCGTATTTCCCATATTTGCGTATTTCCCATATTAGCGTTTATCCCATATTTGCGTTTTTCCCATATTAGCGTTTTTCCCATATTTGCGTTTTTCCCATTTTGTGAATTTCCCATTTTTGCGATTTACCCATTTTCACGATTTTCCCATTTTTGCGATTTTCCCATTTTCGCGATTTTCCCATTTTTGCGTTTTTCCCATTTTTGCGGTTTTACCATTTTTGCGATTTTCCCATTTCTGTGATTTTCCCATTTTTGCGTTTTCCCATATTTGCGTTTTTCCCATATTTGCGTGTTTCCCATATTTGCGTGTTTCCCATATTTGCGTTTTTCCTATATTTGCGTTTTTCCCATACTTGCGTTTTTTCCATATTTGCGCTTTTCCCATATTTGCGTTTTTCTCATGTTTGCGTTTTTCCCATATTTGCGTTTTTCCCATATTTGCGTTTTTCGCATATTTGCAACTTTCCCATATTTGCGTTTTTCCCATATTTGCGTTTTTCCCATATTTGCGTTTTTCCCATATTTGCGTTTTTCCCATATTTGCGTTTTTCCCATATTTGCGTTTATCCCATATTTGCGTTTTTCCCATATTTGCGTTTATCCCATATTTGCGTTTATCCCATATTTGCGTTTATCGCATATTAGCGTTTATCCCATATTAGCGTTTATCCCATATTAGCGTTTATCCCCTATTAGCGTTTATCCCATATTAGCGTTTATCCCATATTAGCGTTTATCCCATATTAGCGTTTATCCCATATTAGCGTTTATCCCATATTAGCGTTTATCCCATATTTTCGTTTATCCCATATTTGCGTTTTTCCCATATTTGCGTTTTTCCCACATTTGCATTTCTCCCATATTTGTGTTTATCCCATATTTGCGTTTTTCCCATTTTTGCGATTCTCCCATATTTGCGTTTCTCCCATATTTGCGTTTTTCCGATATTTGCGTTTTTCCCATTACTGACGAACCCATCCTACCAACCGATTCCTTCTACTCAAGTTGTGCGACAAAATTCTGTTCTGCCATGTTTGCGATTTTCCCATAAATGCAAGTTTCCAGTACTAGTGATTTCCCATATTGCGATTTTCCCATTTTTGCGAATTTGCAATTTTTGCGATTTACCCATTTTCGCGATTTTCCCATTTTTCCGATTTTCTCATTTTTGCGTATTTCCCATTATTGCGGATTTCCCATTTTTGCGTATTTCCCTTTTTTGCGTATTTCCCATTTTTGCGTTTTTCCCATTTTTGCGTTTTTCCCATTTTTGCGTTTTTCCCATTTTTGCTTTCTTCTCATGTTTGCGTTTATCCCATACTTGCGTTTTTCCCATATTCGCGTTTTCCCCATATTTGCGTTTTTCCCATATTTGCGTTTTTCCCATATTTGCATTTTTCTCATATTTGCGTTTTTCCCATATTAGCGTTTTTCCCATATTAGCGTTTTTCCCATATTAGCGTTTTTCCCATATTAGCGTTTTTCCCATATTAGCGTTTTTCCCATATTAGCGTTTTTCCCATATTAGCGTTTTTCCCATATTAGCGTTTTTCCCATATTAGCGTTTTTCCCATATTAGCGTTTTTCCCGTATTAGCGTTTTTCCCATATTAGCGTTTTTCCCATACTGCGTTTTTCCCATGTTTGCGTTTTTCCCTTGTTTGCGTTTTTCCCATATTTGCGTTTTAACCATATTCGCGTTTTTCCCAAATTTTCGTTTTTCCGATTACTCACGAACCATCCAACGAACCGATTCCTTCTTCTAGTCAAGTTGTGCCACATAATTCAGTTCTGCCATATTTGCGATTTTCCCATAAATGCGTTTCCAGTACTGGTGTTTTTCCGTATTTGCGAATTTCCCATATTTGCGATTTTCCCATTTTGCGAATTTCCCGTTTTTGCGATTTACCCATTTTCACGATTTTCCCATTTTTGCGATTTTCCCATTTTTGCGATTTTCCCATTTCTGTGATTTTCCCATTTTTGCGTTTTCCCATGTTTGCGTTTTTCCCATATTTGCGTTTTTCCCATATTTGCGTTTTTCCCATATTTGCGTTTTTCCCATATTTGCGTTTTTCCCATACTTGCGTTTTTCCCATATTTGCGCTTTTCCCATATTTGCGTTTTTCTCATGTTTGCGTTTTTCCCATATTTGCGTTTTTCCCATATTTGCGTTTTTCCCATATTTGCGTTTTTCCCATATTTGCGTTTTTCCCATATTTGCGTTTTTCGCATATTTGCAACTTTCCCATATTTGCGTTTTTCCCATATTTGCGTTTTTCCCATATTTGCGTTTTTCCCATATTTGCGTTTTTCCCATATTTGCGTTTTTCCCATATTTGCGTTTTTCCCCCTTTTCGTTTTTCCCCCTTTTCGTTTTTCCCCCTCTTCGTTTTTCCCCCTTTTCGTTTTTCCCCCTTTTCGTTTTTCCCCCTTTTCGTTTTTCCGCCTTTTCGTTTTTCCCCCTTTTCGTTTTTCCCACATTTGCGTTTTTCCCGCATTTGCGTTTTTCCCGCATTTGCGTTTTTCCCGCATTTGCGTTTTTCCCGCATTTGCGTTTTTCCCGCATTTGCGTTTTTCCCGCATTTGCGTTTTTCCCACATTTGCGTTTTTCCCACGTTTGCGTTTTTCCCACGTTTGCGTTTTTCCCACGTTTGCGTTTTTCCCACGTTTGCGTTTTTCCCACGTTTGCGTTTTTCCCACGTTTGCGTTTTTCCCACATTTGCGTTTTTCCATATTTGCGTTTTTCCATATTTGCGTTTTTCCATATGTGCGTTTTTCCATATGTGCGTTTTCCCATATGTGCGTTTTCCCATATGTGCGTTTTCCCATATGTGCATTTTCCCATATGTGCGTTTTCCCATATGTGCGTTTTCCCATATGTGCTTTTTCCCATATGTTCGTTTTCCCATATGTGCGTTTTCCCATATGTGCGTTTTCCCATATGTGCGTTTTCCCATATGTGCGTTTTCCCATATGTGCGTTTTCCCATATGTGCGTTTTCCCATATTTGCGTTTCTCCCATATTTGCGTTTTCCCATATTTGCGTTTTCCCATATTTGCGTTTTCCCATATGTGCGTTTTCCCATATGTGCGCTTCTCCCATATGTGCGTTTCTCCCATATGTGCGTTTCTCCCATCTGTTCGTTTTCCCCATCTGTTCGTTTTTCCCATCTGTGCGTTTTTCACATGTGTGCTTTTTTCCCCATGTGTGCGTTTTTTCCCATATGTGCGTTTTTTCCCATATGTGCGTTTTTTCCCATATGTGCGTTTTTTCCCATATGTGCGTTTTTTCCAATATGTGCGTTTTTTCCCATATGTGCGTTTTTTCCCATATGTGCGTTTTTTCCCATATGTGCGTTTTTTCCCATATGTGCGTTTTTTCCCATATGTGCGTTTTTTCCCATATGTACGTTTTTTCCCATATATGCGTTTTTTCCCATATGTGCGTTTTTTCCCATATGTGCGTTTTTTCCCATATGTGCGTTTTTTCCCATATGTGCGTTTTTTCCCATATGTGCGTTTTTTCCCATATGTGCGTTTTTTCCCATATGTGCGTTTTTTCCCATATGTGAGTTTTTTCCCATATGTGCGTTTTTTCCCATATGTGCGTTTGTCCCATATGTGCGTTTTTCCCATTAATCACGAACCATCCTACCAACTGATTCCTTCTTCTACTCAAGTTGTGCCACAAAATTCTGTTCTGCCATATTTGCGAATTTCCCATAAATGCAAGTTTCCAGTACTAGTGATTTTCCCATATTTGCGGTTTTCCCATATTTGCGATTTTCCCATACTTGCATTTCTCCCATATTTGCGTTTCTCCAATATTTGCGTTTTTCCCATTACCCATGCACCCATCCTACCAACCGATTCCTTCTTCTACTCAAGTTGTGCCACAAAATTCTCTTCTGCCATAATTGCGATTTTCTGATTTTTGCGTTTTTCCCGTATTTGCGTTTTTCCCGTATTTGCGTTTTTCCCATATTTGCTTTTTTCCCATTTTTGCGTTTTTCCCATATTTGCGTTTTTCCCATATTTGCGTTTTTCCCATATTTGCGTTTTTCCCATATTTGCGTTTTTCCCATATTAGCGTTTTTCCCATTTTTGCGTTTTTCCCATATTTGCGTTTTTCCCATATTTGCGTTTTTCCCATATTTGCGTTTTTCCCATATTTGCGTTTTTCCCATATTTGCGTTTTTCCCATATTTGCGTTTTTCCCACATTTGCGTTTTTCCCACATTTGCGTTTTTCCCACATTTGCGTTTTCCCCACATTTGCGTTTTTCCCACATTTGCGTTTTTGCCACATTTGCGTTTTTGCCACATTTGCGTTTTTCCCACATTTGCGTTTTTCCCACATTTGCGTTTTTCCCACATTTGCGTTTTTCCCATATTTGCGTTTTTCCCATATTTGCGTTTTTCCCATATTTGCGTTTTTCCCATATTTGCGTTTTTCCCATATTTGCGTTTTTCCCATATTTGCGTTTTTCCCATATTTGCGTTTTTCCCATATTTGCGTTTTTCCCATATTTGCGTTTTTCCCATATTTGCGTTTTTCCCATATTTGCGTTTTTCCCATATTTGCGTTTTTCCCATATTTGCGTTTTTCCCATATTTGCGTTTTTCCCATATTTGCGTTTTTACCATATTTGCGTTTTTCCCATATTTGCGTTTTTACCATATTTGCGTTTTTACCATATTTGCGTTTGTACCATATTTGCGTTTCTCCAATATTTGAATTTTTCCCATTACTCATGAACCCATCCTACCAACCGATTCCTTCTTCTACTCAAGTTGTGCCACAAAATTCTCTTCTGCCATATTGCGATTTTCTGATTTTCCGATTTTTGCGTTTTTCCCGTATTTGCGTTTTTCCCGTATTTGCGTTTTTCCCATATTTGCGATTTTCCCATATTTGCGTTTTTCCCGTATTTGCGTTTTTCCCGTATTTGCGTTTTTCCCGTATTTGCGTTTTTCCCGTATTTGCGTTTTTCCCATATTTGCGTTTTTCCCATATTTGCGTTTTTCCCATATTTGCGTTTTTCCCATATTTGCGTTTTTCCCATATTTGCGTTTTTCCCATATTTGCGTTTTTCCCATATTTGCGTATTTGCCATATTTGCGTTTTTCCCATATTTGCGTTTTTCCCATATTTGCGTTTCTACCATATTTGCATTTCTCCCATATTTGCGTTTCTCCAATATTTGCGTTTTTCCCATTACTCATGAACCCATCCTACCAACCGATTCCTTCGTCTACTCAAGTTGTGCCACAAAATTCTCTTCTGCCATATTTGCGATTTTCTGATTTTCCGATTTTTGCGTTTTTCACGTATTTGCGTTTTTCACGTATTTGCGTTTTTCCTGTATTTGCGTTTCTCCCGTATTTGCGTTTCTCCCGTTTTTGCGTTTTTCCCGTATTTGCGTTTTTCCCGTATTTGCGTTTTTCCCGTATTTGCGTTTTTCCCGTATTTGCGTTTTTCCCGAATTTGCGTTTTTCCCGTATTTGCGTTTTTCCCGTATTTGCGTTTTTCCCGTATTTGCGTTTTTCCCGTATTTGCGTTTTTCCCGTATTTGCGTTTTTACCATATTTGCGTTTTTACCATATTTGCGTTTTTACCATATTTGCGTTTTTACCATATTTGCGTTTTTACCATATTTGCGTTTTTACCATATTTGCGTTTCTCCCATATTTGCATTTTTCCCATTACTCATGAACCCATCCTACCAACCGATTCCTTCTTCTACTCAAGTTGTGCCACAAAATTCTCTTCTGCCATATTGCGATTTTCTGATTTTCCCATATTTGCGTTTTTCCCATATTTGCGTTTTTCCCATATTTGCGTTTTTCCCGTATTTGCGTTTTTCCCATATTTGCGTTTTTCCCATATTTGCGTTTTTCCCATATTTGCGTTTTTCCCATATTTGTGTTTTTCCCATATTTGCGTTTTTCCCATATTTGCGTTTTTCCCATATTTGCGTTTTTCCCATATTTGCGTTTTTCCCATATTTGCGTTTTTCCCCTATTTGCGTTTTTCCCATATTTGCGTTTTTCCCATATTTGCGTTTTTCCCATATTTGCGTTTTTCCCATATTTGCGTTTTTCCCATATTTGCGTTTTTCCCATATTTGCGTTTCTACCATATTTGCGTTTCTACCATATTTGCGTTTCTACCATATTTGCGTTTCTACCATATTTGCGTTTCTCCCATATTTGCGTTTCTCCAATATTTGCGTTTTTCCCATTACTCATGAACCCATCCTACCAACCGATTCCTTCTTCCACTCAAGTTGTGCCACAAAATTCTCTTCTGCCATATTTGCGATTTTCTGATTTTCCGATTTTTGCGTTTTTCACGTATTTGCGTTTTTCACGTATTTGCGTTTTTCCCGTATTTGCGTTTCTCCCGTATTTGCGTTTCTCCCGTATTTGCGTTTCTCCCGTATTTGCGTTTTTCCCGTATTTGCGTTTTTCCCCACATTTGCGTTTTTCCCCACATTTGCGTTTTTCCCCACATTTGCGTTTTTCCCCACATTTGCGTTTTTCCCCACATTTGCGTTTTTCCCCACATTTGCGTTTTTCCCCACATTTGCGTTTTTCCCCACATTTGCGTTTTTCCCCACATTTGCGTTTTTCCCCACATTTGCGTTTTTCCCCACATTTGCGTTTTTCCCCACATTTGCGTTTTTCCCCACATTTGCGTTTTTCCCCACATTTGCGTTTTTCCCCACATTTGCGATTTTCCCCACATTTGCGTTTTTCCCCCTTTTCGTTTTTCCCGTATTTGCGTTTTTCCCGCATTTGCGTTTTTCCCGCTTTTGCGTTTTTCCCGCTTTTGCGTTTTTCCCGCTTTTGCGTTTTTCCCGCTTTTGCGTTTTTCCCGCATTTGCGTTTTTCCCACATTTGCGTTTTTCCATATTTGCGTTTCTCCCATATGTGCGTTTCTCCCATATGTTCGTTTTTCCCATCTGTGCGTTTTTCCCCATATGTGCTTTTTTCCCCATATGTGCTTTTTTCCCCATATGTGCGTTTTTTCCCATATGTGCGGTTTCTCCCATATGTGCGGTTTCTCCCATACGTGCGTTTGTCCCATATGTGCGTTTTTCCCATTACTCACGAACCATCCTACCAACTGATTCCTTCTTCTAGTCAAGTTGTGTGGTGTCACAGCCTGACACCACACTTGGTAGGTGGTAGCTTTAAATCGGCCGCGGTCCATTAGTACATGTCGGACCCGTGTGTCGCCACTGTCAGTGATCGGAGACCGAGCGCCACCACACGGCAGGTCTCGAGAGACTTACGAGCACTCGCCCCAGTTGTACGGACGACTTTGCTAGCGACTACACTGACGAAGACGCGCTCCTTTGCCGAGCAGACAGAATAGCCTTCTCATAAGTCCATGGCTACGACGTAGTAAGGCGCCATTAGCCTTACATAGCAATTGATACTTATCGTATAAAGCATGTATCATCAAGAACGATGTATACAACAAGGATGGATGAAAGTTAAGTATTCCAAAAGCTACGTACTTTTCTTTATAGCATTCATTACGTATCCTGTTTCAGACCTCACGCCATCCTTCGTGTGTTTATAGCGTGCATAGCGGTCCCCTCAAATCACACGGCACTTCTGTCGACACATCAAGTTGTGCCACAAAATTCTCTACTGCCATATTTGCGATTTTCTGATTTTCCGCTTTTCTGATTCTCCGATTTTTGCGTTTTTCCCATACTTGCGTTTTTCCCATACTTGCGTTTTTCCCATACTTGCGTTTTTCCCATACTTGCGTTTTTCCCATATTTGCGTTTTTCCCATTACTGATGAACACATCCTACCAACCGATTCCTTCTTCTACTCAAGTTGTGCCACAAAATTCTGTTCTGCCATATTTGCGAATTTCCCATAAATTCAAGTTTCCAGTACTAGTGTTTTTCCCATATTTGCGGTTTTCCCATATTTGCGATTTTCCCATACTTGCATTTCTCCCATATTTGCGTTTCTCCAATATTTGCGTTTTTCCCATTACCCATGAACCCATCCTACCAACCGATTCCTTCTTCTACTCAAGTTGTGCCACAAAATTCTGTTCTGCCATATTTGCGAATTTCCCATAAATGCAAGTTTCCAGTACTAGTGATTTTCCCATATTTGCGGTTTTCCCATATTTGCGATTTTCCCATACTTGCACTTCTCCCATATTTGTGTTTCTCCAATATTTGCGTTTTTCCCATTACCCATGAACCCATCCTACCAACCGATTCCTTCTTCTACTCAAGTTGTGCCACAAAATTATCTTCTGCCATATTGCGATTTTCTGACTTTCCGATTTTTGCGTTTTTCCCGTATTTGCGTTTTTCCCGTATTTGCGTTTTTCCCATATTTGCGTTTTTCCCATATTTGCGTTTTTCCCATATTTGCGTTTTTCCCATATTTGCGTTTTTCCCATATTTGCGTTTTTCCCATATTTGCGTTTTTCCCATATTTGCGTTTTTCCCATATTTGCGTTTCTACCATATTTGCGTTTCTACCATATTTGCGTTTCTACCATATTTGCGTTTCTACCATATTTGCGTTTCTACCATATTTGCGTTTCTACCATATTTGCGTTTCTACCATATTTGCGTTTCTAACATATTTGCGTTTCTAACATATTTGCGTTTCTACCATATTTGCGTTTCTACCATATTTGCGTTTCTACCATATTTGCGTTTCTACCATATTTGCGTTTCTACCATATTTGCGTTTCTACCATATTTGCGTTTCTACCATATTTGCGTTTCTACCATATTTGCGTTTCTACCATATTTGCGTTTCTACCATATTTGCGTTTCTACCATATTTGCGTTTCTACCATATTTGCGTTTCTACCATATTTGCGTTTCTACCATATTTGCGTTTCTACCATATTTGCGTTTCTACCATATTTGCGATTCTCACATATTTGTGTTTCTCACATATTTGCGTTTCTCCAATATTTGCGTTTTTCCCATTACTCATGAACACATCCTACCAACCGATTCCTTCTTCTACTCAAGTTGTGCCACAAAATTCTCTTCTGCCATATTTGCGATTTTCTGATTTTCCGATTTTTGCGTTTTTCCCGTATTTGCGTTTTTCCCGTATTTGCGTTTTTCCCGTATTTGCGTTTTTCCCGTATTTGCGTTTTTCCCGTATTTGCGTTTTTCCCGTATTTGCGTTTTTCCCATATTTGCGTTTTTCCCATATTTGCGTTTTTCCCATATTTGCGTTTTTCCCATATTTGCGTTTTTCCCATATTTGCGTTTTTCCCATTTTGCGTTTTTCCCATTTTGCGTTTTTCCCATATTTGCGTTTTTCCCACGTTTGCGTTTTTCCCACGTTTGCGATTTTCCCACATTTGCGTTTTTCCCACATTTGCGATTTTCCCACATTTGCGATTTTCCCGTATTTGCGGTTTTCCCGTATTTGCGGTTTTCCCGTATTTGCGGTTTTCCCGTATTTGCGGTTTTCCCGTATTTGCGATTTTCGCGTATTTGCGATTTTCCCGTATTTGCGATTTTCCCGTATTTGCGATTTTCCCGTATTTGCGTTTTTCCCGTATTTGCGTTTTTCCCGTATTTGCGTTTTTCCCGTATTTGCGTTTTTCCCGTATTTGCGTTTTTCCCGTATTTGCGTTTTTCCCGTATTTGCGTTTTTCCCGTATTTGCGTTTTTCCAGTATTTGCGTTTTTCCAGTATTTGCGTTTTTCCCCACATTTGCGTTTTTCCCCACATTTGCGTTTTTCCCCACATTTGCGTTTTTCCCCACATTTGCGTTTTTCCCCACATTTGCGTTTTTCCCCACATTTGCGTTTTTCCCCACATTTGCGTTTTTCCCCACATTTGCGTTTTTCCCCACATTTGCGTTTTTCCCCACATTTGCGTTTTTCCCCACATTTGCGTTTTTCCCCACATTTGCGTTTTTCCCCACATTTGCGTTTTCCCCAAATTTGCGTTTTTCCCCACATTTGCGTTTTTCCCCACATTTGCGATTTTCCCCACATTTGCGTTTTTCCCCCTTTTCGTTTATCCCGCATTTGCGTTTTTCCCGCATTTGCGTTTTTCCCGCATTTGCGTTTTTCCCGCATTTGCGTTTTTCCCGCATTTGCGTTTTTCCCGCATTTGCGTTTTTCCCGCATTTGCGTTTTTCCCGCATTTGCGTTTTTCTCACATTTGCATTTTTCTCACATTTGCGTTTCTCCCATATGTGCGTTTCTCCCATATGTGCGTTTCTCCCATATGTGCGTTTCTCCCATATGTGCGTTTCTCCCATATGTTCGTTTTTCCCATCTGTGCGTTTTTCCCCATATGTGCTTTTTTCCCCATATGTGCTTTTTTCCCCATATGTGCTTTTTTTCCCATATGTGCGTTTTTTCCCATATGTGCGGTTTCTCCCATATGTGCGGTTTCTCCCATACGTGCGTTTGTCCCATATGTGCGTTTTTCCCATTACTCACGAACCATCCTACCAACTGATTCCTTCTTCTAGTCAAGTTGTGTGGTGTCACAGCCTGACACCACACTTGGTAGGTGGTAGCTTTAAATCGGCCGCGGTCCATTAGTACATGTCGGACCCGTGTGTCGCCACTGTCAGTGATCGGAGACCGAGCGCCACCACACGGCAGGTCTCGAGAGACTTACGAGCACTCGCCCCAGTTGTACGGACGACTTTGCTAGCGACTACACTGACGAAGACGCGCTCCTTTGCCGAGCAGACAGAATAGCCTTCTCATAAGTCCATGGCTACGACGTAGTAAGGCGCCATTAGCCTTACATAGCAATTGATACTTATCGTATAAAGCATGTATCATCAAGAACGATGTATACAACAAGGATGGATTAAAGTTAAGTATTCCAAAAGCTACGTACTTTTCTTTATAGCATTCATTACGTATCCTGTTTCAGACCTCACGCCATCCTTCGTGTGTTTATAGCGTGCATAGCGGTCCCCTCAAATCACACGGCACTTCTGTCGACACATCAAGTTGTGCCACAAAATTCTCTACTGCCATATTTGCGATTTTCTGATTTTCCGCTTTTCTGATTCTCCGATTTTTGCGTTTTTCCCATACTTGCGTTTTTCCCATACTTGCGTTTTTCCCATACTTGCGTTTTTCCCATATTTGCGTTTTTCCCATTACTGATGAACACATCCTACCAACCGATTCCTTCTTCTACTCAAGTTGTGCCACAAAATTCTGTTCTGCCATATTTGCGAATTTCCCATAAATGCAAGTTTCCAGTACTAGTGTTTTTCCCATATTTGCGGTTTTCCCATATTTGCGATTTTCCCATACTTGCATTTCTCCCATATTTGCGTTTCTCCAATATTTGCGTTTTTCCCATTACCCATGAACCCATCCTACCAACCGATTCCTTCTTCTACTCAAGTTGTGCCACAAAATTCTGTTCTGCCATATTTGCGAATTTCCCATAAATTCAAGTTTCCAGTACTAGTGATTTTCCCATATTTGCGTTTTTCCCATATTTGCGTTTTTCCCATATTTGCGTTTTTCCCATATTTGCGTTTTTCCCATATTTGCGTTTTTCCCATATTTGCGTTTTTCCCATATTTGCGTTTTTCCCATATTTGCGTTTTTCCCATATTTGCGTTTTTCCCATATTTGCGTTTTTCCCATATTTGCGTTTTTCCCATATTTGCGTTTTTCCCATATTTGCGTTTTTCCCATATTTGCGTTTTTCCCATATTTGCGTTTCTACCATATTTGCGTTTCTACCATATTTGCGTTTCTACCATATTTGCGTTTCTACCATATTTGCGTTTCTACCATATTTGCGTTTCTACCATATTTGCGTTTCTACCATATTTGCGTTTCTACCATATTTGCGATTCTCACATATTTGCGATTCTCACATATTTGCGATTCTCACATATTTGCGATTCTCACATATTTGCGATTCTCACATATTTGCGTTTCTCACATATTTGCGTTTCTCACATATTTGCGTTTCTCACATATTTGCGTTTCTCACATATTTGCGTTTCTCACATATTTGCGTTTCTCCAATATTTGCGTTTTTCCCATTACTCATGAACACATCCTACCAACCGATTCCTTCTTCTACTCAAGTTGTGCCACAAAATTCTCTTCTGCCATATTTGCGATTTTCTGATTTTCCGATTTTTGCGTTTTTCCCGTATTTGCGTTTTTCCCGTATTTGCGTTTTTCCCGTATTTGCGTTTTTCCCATTTTGCGTTTTTCCCATTTTGCGTTTTTCCCATTTTGCGTTTTTCCCATTTTGCGTTTTTCCCATTTTGCGTTTTTCCCATTTTGCGTTTTTCCCATTTTGCGTTTTTCCCATTTTGCGTTTTTCCCATTTTGCGTTTTTCCCATTTTGCGTTTTTCCCATTTTGCGTTTTTCCCATTTTGCGTTTTTCCCATTTTGCGTTTTTCCCATTTTGCGTTTTTCCCATATTTGCGTTTTTCCCATTACTCATGAACCCATCTTACCAACCGATTCCTTCTTCTACTCAAGTTGTGCCACAAAATTTTCTTCTGCCATATTTGCGATTTTATGATTTTGCGAATTTTGCGTTTTTCCTATATTTGCTCTTTTCCCATGTTTGCGTTTTTCCCACATTTGCGATTTTCCCACATTTGCGATTTTCCCACATTTGCGATTTTCCCACATTTGCGATTTTCCCACATTTGCGATTTTCCCACATTTGCGATTTTCCCACATTTGCGATTTTCCCACATTTGCGATTTTCCCACATTTGCGATTTTCCCACATTTGCGATTTTCCCACATTTGCGATTTTCCCACATTTGCGATTTTCCCACATTTGCGATTTTCCCACATTTGCGATTTTCCCACATTTGCGATTTTCCCACATTTGCGATTTTCCCACATTTGCGATTTTCCCACATTTTCGTTTTTCCCACATTTGCGTTTTTCCCACATTTGCGTTTTTCCCACATTTGCGTTTTTCCCACATTTGCGTTTTTCCCACATTTGCGTTTTTCCCACATTTGCGTTTTTCCCACATTTGCGTTTTTCCCACATTTGCGTTTTTCCCACATTTGCGTTTTTCCCACATTTGCGTTTTTCCCACATTTGCGTTTTTCCCACATTTGCGTTTTTCCCACATTTGCGTTTTTCCCACATTTGCGTTTTTCCCACATTTGCGTTTTTCCCACATTTGCGTTTTTCCCACATTTGCGTTTTTCCCACATTTGCGTTTTTCCCACATTTGCGTTTTTCCCACATTTGCGTTTTTCCCACATTTGCGTTTTTCCCACATTTGCGTTTTTCCCACATTTGCGTTTTTCCCACATTTGCGTTTTTCCCACATTTGCGTATTTCGCACATTTGCGTATTTCGCACATTTGCGTATTTCGCACATTTGCGTATTTCGCACATTTGCGTATTTCGCACATTTGCGTTTTTCCCATATATGCGTTTTTCCCATATATGCGTTTTTCCCATATATGCGTTTTTCCCATATATGCGTTTTTCCCATATATGCGTTTTTCCCATATATGCGTTTTTCCCATATATGCGTTTTTCCCATATATGCGTTTTTCCCATATATGCGTTTTTCCCATATTTGCGTTTTTCCCATATTTGCGTTTTTCCCATATTTGCGTTTTTCCCATATTTGCGTTTTTCCCATATTTGCGTTTTTCCCATATTTGCGTTTCTCCCATATTTGCGTTTCTCCCATATTTGTGTTTCTCCCATATTTGTGTTTCTCCCATATTTGCGTTTCTCCCATATTTGCGTTTCTCCCATATTTGCGTTTCTCCCATATTTGCGTTTCTCCCATATTTGCGTTTCTCCCATATTTGCGTTTCTCCCATATTTGCGTTTCTCCCATATTTGCGTTTCTCCCATATTTGCGTTTCTCCAATACTTGCGTTTCTCCAATACTTGCGTTTCTCCAATACTTGCGTTTCTCCAATACTTGCGTTTCTCCAATACTTGCGTTTCTCCAATACTTGCGTTTCTCCAATACTTGCGTTTCTCCAATACTTGCGTTTCTCCAATACTTGCGTTTCTCCAATACTTGCGTTTTTCCCATTACTCATGAACCCATCTTACCAACCGATTCCTTCTTCTACTCAAGTTGTGCCACAAAATTCTGTTCTGCCATATTTGCGAATTTCCCATGACTCCAAGTTTCCAGTACTAGTGATTTTCCCATATTTGCGTTTTTCCCATATTTGCGTTTTTCCCATATTTGCGTTTTTCCCATATTTGCGTTTTTCCCATATTTGCGTTTTTCCCATTTTTGCGTTTTTCCCATATTTGCGTTTTTCCCATATTTGCGTTTTTCCCATATTTGCGTTTTTCCCATATTTGCGTTTTTCCCATATTTGCGTTTTTCCCATATTTGCGTTTTTCCCATATTTGCGTTTTTCCCATATTTGCGTTTTTCCCATATTTGCGTTTTTCCCATATTTGCGTTTTTCCCATATTTGCGTTTTTCCCATATTTGCGTTTTTCCCATATTTGCGTTTTTCCCATACTTGCGTTTTTCCCATACTTGCGTTTTTCCCATACTTGCGTGTTTCCCATACCTGCGTGTTTCCCATACCTGCGTGTTTCCCATACCTGCGTGTTTCCCATACCTGCGTGTTTCCCATACCTGCGTGTTTCCCATACCTGCGTGTTTCCCATACTTGCGTGTTTCCCATACTTGCGTGTTTCCCATACTTGCGTGTTTCCCATACTTGCGCGTTTCCCATACTTGCGCGTTTCCCATACTTGCGCGTTTCCCATACTTGCGCGTTTCCCATACTTGCGCGTTTCCCATACTTGCGCGTTTCCCATACTTGCGCGTTTCCCATACTTGCGCGTTTCCCATATTTGCGCGTTTCCCATATTTCCGCGTTTCCCTTATTTCCGCGTTTCCCTTATTTCCGCGTTTCCCTTATTTCCGCGTTTCCCTTATTTCCGCGTTTCCCATATTTCCGCGTTTCCCATATTTCCGCGTTTCCCATATTTCCGCGTTTCCCATATTTCCGCGTTTCCCATATTTCCGCGTTTCCCATATTTCCGCGTTTCCCATATTTCCGCGTTTCCCATATTTCCGCGTTTCCCATATTTCCGCGTTTCCCATATTTCCGCGTTTCCCATATTTCCGCGTTTCCCATATTTCCGCGTTTCCCATATTTCCGCGTTTCCCATATTTCCGCGTTTCCCATATTTCCGCGTTTCCCATATTTCCGTGTTTCCCATATTTCCGTGTTTCCCATATTTCCGTGTTTCCCATACTTGCGTGTTTCCCATACTTGCGTCTTTGCCATACTTGCGTCTTTTCCATACTTGCGTCTTTTCCATACTTGCGTCTTTGCCATACTTGCGTCTTTGCCATACTTGCGTCTTTGCCATACTTGCGTCTTTGCCATACTTGCGTCTTTGCCATACTTGCGTCTTTGCCATACTTGCGTCTTTGCCATACTTGCGTCTTTGCCATCATTGCGTCTTTGCCATCATTGCGTCTTTGCCATCATTGCGTCTTTGCCATCATTGCGTCTTTGCCATCATTGCGTCTTTGCCATCATTGCGTCTCTGCCATCATTGCGTCTCTGCCATACTTGCGTCTCTGCCATACTTGCGTCTCTGCCATACTTGCGTCTCTGCCATCATTGCGTCTCTGCCATCATTGCGTCTCTGCCATCATTGCGTCTCTGCCATCATTGCGTCTCTGCCATCATTGCGTCTCTGCCATCATTGCGTCTCTGCCATCATTGCGTCTCTGCCATCATTGCGTCTCTGCCATCATTGCGTCTCTGCCATCATTGCGTCTCTGCCATCATTGCGTCTCTGCCATCATTGCGTCTCTGCCATCATTGCGTCTCTGCCATCATTGCGTCTCTGCCATCATTGCGTCTCTGCCATCATTGCGTCGTTGCCATCATTGCGTCGTTGCCATCATTGCGTTTTTCCCATCATTGCGTTTTTCCCATCATTGCGTTTTTCCCATCATTGCGTTTTTCCCATCATTGCGTTTTTCCCATAATTGCGTTTTTCCCATAATTGCGTTTTTCCCATAATTGCGTTTTTCCCATAATTGCGTTTTTCCCATAATTGCGTTTTTCCCATAATTGCGTTTTTCCCATAATTGCGTTTTTCCCATAATTGCGTTTTTCCCATAATTGCGTTTTTCCCATCATTGCGTTTTTCCCATCATTGCGTTTTTCCCATCATTGCGTTTTTCCCATCATTGCGTTTTTCCCATCATTGCGTTTTTCCCATCATTGCGTTTTTCCCATCATTGCGTTTTTCCCATCATTGCGTTTTTCCCATCATTGCGTTTTTCCCATCATTGCGTTTTTCCCATCATTGCGTTTTTCCCATCATTGCGTTTTTCCCATCATTGCGTTTTTCCCATCATTGCGTTTTTCCCATCATTGCGTTTTTCCCATCATTGCGTTTTTCCCATCATTGCGTTTGGGTTTTTCACATATTTGGGTTTTTCACATATTTGGGTTTTTCACATATTTGGGTTTTTCACATATTTGGGTTTTTCACATATTTGGGTTTTTCACATATTTGGGTTTTTCACATATTTGGGTTTTTCACATATTTGCGTTTTCCCATATTTGCGTTTTCCCATATTTGCGTTTTCCCATATTTGCGTTTTCCCATATTTGCGTTTTTCCCATATTTGCGTTTTTCCCATATTTGCGTTTTTCCCATATTTGCGTTTTTCCCATATTTGCGTTTTTCCCATATTTGCGTTTTTCCCATATTTGCGTTTTTCCCATATTTGCGTTTTTCCCATATTTGCGTTTTTCCCATATTTGCGTTTTTCCCATATTTGCGTTTGTCCCATATTTGCGTTTGTCCCATATTTGCGTTTGTCCCATATTTGCGTTTGTCCCATATTTGCGTTTGTCCCATATTTGCGTTTGTCCCATATTTGCGTTTGTCCCATATTTGCGTTTGTCCCATATTTGCGTTTGTCCCATATTTGCGTTTGTCCCATATTTGCGTTTGTCCCATATTTGCGTTTGTCCCATATTTGCGTTTGTCCCATATTTGCGTTTGTCCCATATTTGCGTTTGTCCCATATTTGCGTTTGTCCCATATTTGCGTTTGTCCCATATTTGCGTTTGTCCCATATTTGCGTTTGTCCCATATTTGCGTTTGTCCCATATTTGCGTTTGTCCCATATTTGCGTTTGTCCCATATTTGCGTTTGTCCCATATTTGCGTTTGTCCCATATTTGCGTTTGTCCCATATTTGCGTTTGTCCCATATTTGCGTTTGTCCCATATTTGCGTTTGTCCCATATTTGCGTTTGTCCCATATTTGCGTTTGTCCCATATTTGCGTTTGTCCCATATTTGCGTTTGTCCCATATTTGCGTTTTTCCCATATTTGCGTTTTTCGCCATATTTGCGTTTTCGCCATATTTGCGTTTTCGCCATATTTGCGTTTTCGCCATATTTGCGTTTTCGCCATATTTGCGTTTTCGCCATATTTGCGTTTTCGCCATATTTGCGTTTTCGCCATATTTGCGTTTTCGCCATATTTGCGTTTTCGCCATATTTGCGTTTTCGCCATATTTGCGTTTTCGCCATATTTGCGTTTTCGCCATATTTGCGTTTTCGCCATATTTGCGTTTTCGCCATATTTGCGTTTTCGCCATATTTGCGTTTTCGCCATATTTGCGTTTTCGCCATATCTGCGTTTTCGCCATATTTGCGTTTACTCACGAACCATCCTACCAACCGATTCCTTCTTCTAGCCAAGTTGTGCCACAATATTTGCGTTTTCCCCCATATTTGCGATTTTCTGATTTTCCGAATTTTGCGTTTTTCCCATATTTGCGTTTTCCCCACATTTGCGTTTTCCCCACATTTGCGTTTTCCCCACATTTGCGTTTTCCCCACATTTGCGTTTTCCCCACATTTGCGTTTTCCCCACATTTGCGTTTTCCCCACATTTGCGTTTTCCCCACATTTGCGTTTTCCCCACATTTGCGTTTTCCCCACATTTGCGTTTTCCCCACATTTGCGTTTTCCCCACATTTGCGTTTTCCCCACATTTGCGTTTTCCCCACATTTGCGTTTTCCCCACATTTGCGTTTTCCCCACATTTGCGTTTTCCCCACATTTGCGTTTTCCCCACATTTGCGTTTTCCCCACATTTGCGTTTTCCCCACATTTGCGTTTTCCCCACATTTGCGTTTTCCCCACATTTGCGTTTTCCCCACATTTGCGTTTTCCCCACATTTGCGTTTTCCCCACATTTGCGTTTTCCCCACATTTGCGTTTTCCCCACATTTGCGTTTTCCCCACATTTGCGTTTTCCCCACATTTGCGTTTTCCCCACATTTGCGTTTTCCCCACATTTGCGTTTTCCCCACATTTGCGTTTTCCCCACATTTGCGTTTTCCCCACATTTGCGTTTGCCCCACATTTGCGTTTGCCCCACATTTGCGTTTGCCCCACATTTGCGTTTGCCCCACATTTGCGTTTTCCCCACATTTGCGTTTTCCCCACATTTGCGTTTTCCCCACATTTGCGTTTTCCCCACATTTGCGTTTTCCCCACATTTGCGTTTTCCCCACATTTGCGTTTTCCCCACATTTGCGTTTTCCCCACATTTGCGTTTTCCCCACATTTGCGTTTTCCCCACATTTGCGTTTTCCCCACATTTGCGTTTGCCCCACATTTGCGTTTGCCCCACATTTGCGTTTGCCCCACATTTGCGTTTTCCCCTTTACTGATGAACCCATCCTACCAACCGATTCCTTCTTCTACTCAAGTTGTGCCACAAAATTCTCTTCTGCCCTATTTGCGATTTTCCCATAATTCCGAGATTCCAGTACTAGTGACTTTCCCATATTTTCGTTTTTCCCTTATATGCGTTTTTCCCTTATATGCGTTTTTCCCATATTTGCATTTTTCCCATATTTGCATTTTTCCCCCATATTTGCGTTTTCCCCCATATTTGCGTTTTCCCCCATATTTGCGTTTTCCCCCATATTTCCGTTTTCCCCCATATTTGCGTTTTCCCCTGTATGTGCGTTTCCCCCCCATATGTGCGTTGTCCCCCCCATATGTGCGTTGTCCCCCCCATATGTGCGTTTTCCCCCCCATATTTGCATTTCCCCCCCCATATGTGCGTTTTCCCCCCATATGTGCATTTTCCCCCCCATATTTGCGTTTTCCCCCCCATATTTGCGTTTTCCCCCCATATTTGCGTTTTCCCCCCATATTTGCGTTTTCCCCCCCATATTTGCGTTTTCCCCCCCATATTTGCGTTTTCCCCCCCATATTTGCGTTTTCCCCCCCATATTTGCGTTTTCCCCCCCATATTTGCGTTTTCCCCCCCATATTTGCGTTTTCCCCCCCATATTTGCGTTTTGCCCCCCATATTTGCGTTTTCCCCCCCATATTTGCGTTTTCCCCCCCATATTTGCGTTTTCCCCCCCATATTTGCGTTTTGCCCCCCATATTTGCGTTTTCCCCCCCATATTTGCGTTTTCCCCCCCATATTTGCGTTTTGCCCCCCATATTTGCGTTTTCCCCCCATATTTGCGTTTTCCCCCCATATTTGCGTTTTCCCCCCCATATTTGCGTTTTCCCCCCCATATTTGCGTTTTCCCCCCCATATTTGCGTTTTGCCCCCCCTATTTGCGTTTTCCCCCCCATATTTGCGCTTTTCCCCCCCATATTTTGCGCTTTTCCCCCCCATATTTTGCGCTTTTCCCCCATATTTTGCGCTTTTCCCCCCATATTTTGCGCTTTTCCCCCCATATTTTGCGCTTTTCCCCCCGTATTTGCGCTTTTCCCCCCGTATTTGCGCTTTTCCCCCCGTATTTGCGCTTTTCCCCCCGTATTTGCGCTTTTCCCCCCGTATTTTCGCTTTTCCCCCGTATTTTCGCTTTTCCCCCGTATTTTCGCTTTTCCCCCGTATTTTCGCTTTTCCCCCGTATTTTCGCTTTTCCCCCGTATTTTCGCTTCCCCCGTATTTTCGCTTTCCCCGTATTTGCGTTTGTCACATATTTGCGTTTGTCACATATTTGCGTTTGTCACATATTTGCGTTTGTCACATATTTGCGTTTGTCACATATTTGCGTTTGTCACATATTTGCGTTTGTCCCTTTACTGATGAACCCATCCTACCAACCGATTCCTTCTACTCAAGTTGTGCCACAAAATTCTCTTCTGCCCTATTTACGATTTTCCCATAATTCTGAGATTCCAATACTAGTGATTTTCCCATATTTGCGATTTAACCATATTTGCGTTTTCCCATATTTGCGTTTTCCCATATTTGCGTTTTCCCATATTTGCGTTTTCCCATATTTGCGTTTTCCCATATTTGCGTTTTCCCATATTTGCGTTTTCCCATATTTGCGTTTTCCCATATTTGCGTTTTCCCATATTTGCGTTTTCCCATATTTGCGTTTTCCCATATTTGCGTTTTCCCATATTTGCGTTTTCCCATATTTGCGTTTTCCCATATTTGCGTTTTCCCATATTTGCGTTTTCCCATATTTGCGTTTTCCCATATTTGCGTTTTCCCATATTTGCGTTTTCCCATATTTGCGTTTTCCCATATTTGCGTTTTCCCATATTTGCGTTTTCCCATATTTGCGTTTTCCCATATTTGCCATTTTCCCATATTTGCCATTTTCCCATATTTGCCATTTTCCCATATTTGCCATTTTCCCACATTTGCCATTTTCCCACATTTGCCATTTTCCCACATTTGCCATTTTCCCACATTTGCCATTTTCCCACATTTGCCATTTTCCCACATTTGCCATTTTCCCACATTTGCCATTTTCCCACATTTGCCATTTTCCCACATTTGCCATTTTCCCACATTTGCCATTTTCCCACATTTGCCATTTTCCCACATTTGCCATTTTCCCACATTTGCGATTCTCCCACATTTGCGATTCTCCCACATTTGCGATTCTCCCACATTTGCGATTCTCCCACATTTGCGATTCTCCCACATTTGCGATTCTCCCACATTTGCGATTCTCCCACATTTGCGATTCTCCCACATTTGCGATTCTCCCACATTTGCGATTCTCCCACATTTGCGATTCTCCCACATTTGCGATTCTCCCACATTTGCGATTCTCCCACATTTGCGATTCTCCCACATTTGCGATTCTCCCACATTTGCGATTCTCCCACATTTGCGATTCTCCCACATTTGCGATTCTCCCACATTTGCGATTCTCCCACATTTGCGATTCTCCCACATTTGCGATTCTCCCACATTTGCGATTCTCCCACATTTGCGATTCTCCCACATTTGCGATTCTCCCACATTTGCGATTCTCCCACATTTGCGATTCTCCCACATTTGCGATTCTCCCACATTTGCGATTCTCCCACATTTGCGATTCTCCCACATTTGCGATTCTCCCACATTTGCGATTCTCCCACATTTGCGATTCTCCCACATTTGCGATTCTCCCACATTTGCGATTCTCCCCATATTTGGGTTTTTCCAATGACTCACGAACCATCCTACCAACTGATTCCTTCTTCTAGTCAAGTTGTGCCACAAAATTCTCTTCTGCCATATTTGCGATTTTCTGATTTTCCGATTTTTGCGTGTTTCCCATATTTGCGTGTTTCCCCATATTTGCGTGTTTCCCCATATTTGCGTGTTTCCCCATATTTGCGTGTTTCCCCATATTTGCGTGTTTCCCATATTTGCGTGCTTCCCATATTTGCGTGCTTCCCATATTTGCGTGCTTCCCATATTTGCGTGCTTCCCATATTTGCGTGCTTCCCATATTTGCGTGCTTCCCATATTTGCGTGCTTCCCATATTTGCGTGCTTCCCATATTTGCGTGCTTCCCATATTTGCGTGCTTCCCATATTTGCGTGCTTCCCATATTTGCGTGCTTCCCATATTTGCGTGCTTCCCATATTTGCGTGCTTCCCATATTTGCGTGCTTCCCCTATTTGCGTGCTTCCCATATTTGCGTGCTTCCCATATTTGCGTGCTTCCCATATTTGCGTGCTTCCCATATTTGCGTGCTTCCCATATTTGCGTGCTTCCCATATTTGCGTGCTTCCCATATTTGCGTGCTTCCCATATTTGCGTGCTTCCCATATTTGCGTGCTTCCCATATTTGCGTGCTTCCCATATTTGCGTGCTTCCCATATTTGCGTGCTTCCCATATTTGCGTGCTTCCCATATTTGCGTGCTTCCCATATTTGCGTGCTTCCCATATTTGCGTGCTTCCCATATTTGCGTGCTTCCCATATTTGCGTGCTTCCCATATTTGCGTGCTTCCCATATTTGCGTGCTTCCCATATTTGCGTGCTTCCCATATTTGCGTGCTTCCCATATTTGCGTGCTTCCCATATTTGCGTGCTTCCCATATTTGCGTGCTTCCCATATTTGCGTGCTTCCCATATTTGCGTGCTTCCCATATTTGCGTGCTTCCCATATTTGCGTGCTTCCCATATTTGCGTGCTTCCCATATTTGCGTGCTTCCCATATTTGCGTGCTTCCCATATTTGCGTGCTTCCCATATTTGCGTGCTTCCCATATTTGCGTGCTTCCCATATTTGCGTGCTTCCCATATTTGCGTGCTTCCCATATTTGCGTGCTTCCCATATTTGCGTGCTTCCCATATTTGCGTGCTTCCCATATTTGCGTTTTTGCCATATTTGCGTTTTTGCCATATATGCGTTTTTGCCGTGTTTGCCGTTTTTGTCGTGTTTGCCGTTTTTGCCGTGTTTGCCGTTTTTGCCGTGTTTGCCGTTTTTGCCGTGTTTGCCGTTTTTGCCGTGTTTGCCGTTTTTGCCGTGTTTGCCGTGTTTGCCGTTTTCCCATTACTCACGAACCATCCTACCAACTGATTCCTTCTTCTACTCAAGTTGTGCCACAAAATTCTCTTCTGCCACATCCCCCAGGGGGTCCACAACTCTTTTGTGGATACGTGTGTGGCGAGCACGGGGCCCCGAGCCATTGCAGCCTTCTTTCTTTCCCGGGCTGCATTTCCTTTCCCTTCCCCTCCTTTCCCCTCCATGCTGCTTTCCCCTCCATGCTCCTTTCCCCTCGCCCCCTCCTCTCCCTCTATTGGTGTCCTTGGTTATGTTGGCCCCGCTATCCTCCTGGTTCTGTTGGTTTACACTCCGGCTTTGTTCTGTAATCATCTCCTCCTTTTGACATTCCTTGGTCCCCCTCTGGGGTTTGACCTCCATTCCAAAATTTCTCTTCCGTAGTGTGAGCCATTTGGGGAAGAGCACCTTACCTAGTGTCTCCGACGTGCCCCCTCCTCGTACATTCCACCTTTTCTTTCACATCGTTGTCTGATGCTAGGGTGCATAGCCAGCACGGTAGCCAGCCCGTGTGGTGGGGTCGCTATGTACCCTTTTGGTTGAGCCCCCTGAACACAAAGCGATCACTCTTCTGATACCTGAGCTGTGACCTCCTCATGCATGCCTTATAGTGGTTGCTCGTCATCCTGGAGCATCGGAACTCCCGGCAATGGCCGCCGTGCCAGACGGCCCTTGCTGTGGCTGGGTGGCGCCCGTGAGGAGAGCCCCTGATCGGAGTGGGTGGTATCAGGGCGGATGCTATGCAGATGAAACGCATACGGGTCCAAAACTCTGGCCGTTCTTCTGCGGCCATCTCTCTGCGTGGTACTGATTCCTCAAGTGCTGCTTCTCTTGCCCCTTCAGCCTTCCCTTCCATGGCTACCCCCTGAGAAGAGGGTCAGGCCCGTCGTCTAGGGGCAAAACCTTTCCCCCGTTATCTAGTTTGCACCAGGGCTGATGGAGATACTTTCACCAGTGTCAAACCTTTATTCTTTGTGGAACACATTGAAGACAAGTTCGGCGAAGTGGACTCCCTGAGCAAGATGCGGTCGGGTTCGTTGCTGATAAAAACTGCTTCAGCTGCCCAATCTGCGGCCCTTCGTGCCTGTACCCATCTTGGCACAATTCCTGTGTCCATTACCCCTCACCAGTCTCTAAATATGGTACAAGGTGTGATTTTTCACAGGGACCTCATCCTTCAAACTGATGAGGAACTTCGGGACAATCTCGGACGGCAGGGTGTTCACTTTGTTCGGCGTGTTCAGAAGGGTCCTAAAGATAATCGTATTGATACTGGTGCCTTTATCCTGGCCTTTGAAGGGGATACCCTTCCTGAGAAAGTTAAGATTATGGTCTATCGCTGTGATGTGAAGCCATACATCCCACCTCCTATGCGGTGTTTTAAGTGCTTGCGTTTTGGCCACATGTCTTCTCGCTGTTCCCGGGACCCTCTCTGTGGTGACTGTGGACGTCCACTCCATGAGGGGAGTCCGTGTGTTCCCCCTCCTGTATGTGTAAATTGTCATGGTAGTCTTTCTCCACGTTCACCAGATTGCCCAGTGTATAAGAAAGAAAAAAAGATACAGGAGTATAAGTCCCTCGATCGTTTAAGCTACACAGAGGCCCGTAAGAAATATGCACGACTGCACCCTGTGTCCATGACATCTAGTTATGCCTTGGTTACATCTTCACCCCTTCCTCCCCCTTCATTACCCCCATCCCGGACCCCTCTCCTCCTCCTCCTCCCCTCCCCTGCAGCTCCCACACCTTCTCCTATGGGCGCTGCTCCCCCTCCCCAGGCGGAGAAGTGTCCCACTCCTTCGGCGTCTGCCGGTCAAGGGCGCCTCTCCCGGGATGCCCCTTCCCGGCACCTTCCAGGTCAAAGGTCTGCTGCCGCAAGGCGACCGCGAGAGCCGCGGTCTGTCGGCCCCCAGGTCGCCCGGTCTCTTTCTGTTCCTGGTCTTGCTGCAGCTGGCTCCTTTATGCCACACAGCCCTCCTCCCCCCCTGCGGGTCCGGGGTAAGAATAGGCCCGAGGTATTCCTGCCTGTCGTAAGAGGCGACTAAAAGGTGTCCCTCCCCCTCAAGGGGATAGTTAGCGCCTGCGTCCGGAGACGGACGGTTCCACGACCTCTATTTGCGGTCATTTTGCTTTTTCACTTCTCGTTTCTTCCTTCCTTTGGTTGGTTCCTTTCTTTGCTCTTCTCCGCCTCACTGTCTTCCTTACTCTTTCCCCTGCATAATCTCCTTGCCTTCTCCTCCTTGCCTTCTTCTCCTTGCCTTCTTCTCCTTGCCTTCTTCTCCTTGCCTTCTCATTGCCTTCTTCTCCTTGCCTTCTCTGGTCTCCGCCTCGGCGTTTGAGACACTGTCCTCTCTCTCTCTCTCTCTCTCTCCCTCCTTTTTCCTCTTCTTCCTTCCTCCCTGTGCGCGCCTGAAGGCCGACCCACACGTTCGCACGCGTAGCCGGTGACGGGGTAACGCGTAATTCCCCGCCCTGGGTAGACATGTAAGGCACGCGCGTACCCCCTGGTAAAGGCCAGGCCCGGGCAGGGGTGATTGCCTGAGCTGATACCTTCTGACCATGCCGATTGGTCCCTCCGTCTGTTTTTCGGGAGGTGTGACATGAGGTGTAAACATTCACCTAAGGCGGGAGTGCCCTCTGAGAGGGTCCCCACAAGGAAGGAGCGCGCCATCGGAGACGCTGGCAATCATGGGGGATTCCTCTGCAATGGATTTCACTCCATCTCTCTCGACTTCTGCGCAAAAACGGAAACGTGACCAGCTACCAGTGACAAAAGTACTACCGCCTGCCCCACAGTTCCTCGTCGTTTCTCGATCTGAAGACGGAAAGGATTTTTCCTCTGTCAACCCTTTCGTTATCCAGAAGGGCGTCGATGCCATAGCCGGATCTGTCAAATCTTGTACCAGGTTGCGTAACGGTACCATATTACTCGAAACTGAGAGCGCCTTTCAGGCACAAAAACTGCTTCGGGCCACACTCCTGTACACATTCCCTGTCCGGGTGGAGGCTCACCGAACTTTGAATTCGTCTCGTGGTGTGGTCTATACTAGATCCCTCGACTGCTTGACTGACGAGGAGATTCAATCTTTCCTCGCTGAGCAGGGCGTGACGGCTGTCCATAGGGTCATGAAAAAGGTCAACAATGACCTTGTCCCGACCCGGACACTTTTCTTGACCTTCGATAGTGTTCAGCTGCCATCGCGCATCAAAGCGGGCTACGAGGTTATTTCTTTTCGCCCCTATGTCCCGACACCTACGCGCTGCTACCAGTGTCAGCGTTTCAATCACACTCGCCAGTCTTGTTCCAATGCGGCTAAATGTGTCACTTGTGGCAGGGATGCCCATGAGGGTGACTGTCCACCTCCGTCTCCTCGTTGTGTGAACTGTCAGGGTGACCATGCCGCATCCTCCCGCGACTGTCCTGTCTATAAGGAAGAACGCTGTATCCAAGAAATTCGGGTCAAAGAGAAAGTGTCCACCTCGGCTGCTCGCAAGCTATTGGCTAGTAGGAAGCCCACGCTGTTCCCAGCGGGGAAATACAGTACTGTCCTCGCCTCTCCTCGGACTACCAGGGAGGTGGCAACCCAGACATGCGATCTGACCTTCAGCACCACGGTCGTCCGTTCGGTCAGTGCTAAGATCGCGCGGTCGACGTCTCCTCTTCCTCCCATCACCCCACATACACCAGCCCCTTCATCACCTTCTGCTAAGACGAAGACCCAGAAGTCAGATGCACGGGCCTTCAAGAAGGAACCGTCCCGTGCAGACTTCCTACGTACCTCGACCTCCCAGCGTTCGACCGGTACTTCCACCAAACGACCTTCCAAGAAGGCTAATAGGAAGCACAGTTCTCCTTCTCCGCCACGGCGCATTTCTTCTCCTGCGCCACCCAGCGGTTGCCGCCCCAGGCCGTCATCCGTTTCGCCTGGCCGCACCGCTGGTAGCCGAACATCTGGCCGTTCACCGGCGGAGGAAGCTCCCCCTCCCGGCCATCTTCCCAAGATGGCCGATGAACCTATAGACCCAGTGGACGCTGACTGTCCGCCTACTGATAGCGGCGGCAGTGCTCGCTCGAAGCCAGGCCCTCAGCGGCCTTCGAGGTGACCCCTTCTTTCATCTTCCCTTTTTTTTTTTTTTTTTTTTTTCTTACGATGGCACTTATTCACTGGAATATTCGCAGCATTCGCTCAAACCGAGAGGACTTGAAGTTGCTGCTCCGCTTGCACCGTCCGCTCGTCGTAGCCCTCCAGGAAACGAAGCTACGCCCATGCGATCAAATTGCCTTGGCACACTACACCTCTGTGCGTTTTGACCTACCCCCTGTGGTAGGCATCCCAGCTCATGGAGGGGTTACGTTGCTGGTCCGGAATGATATTTACTACGATCCCATCACGTTGCACACCGGCCTGCAGGCAGTTGCCATCCGCATTACTCTCCCCACTTTTACATTTTCCATTTGTACCGTTTACACTCCATCGTCGTCTGCCGTTACCAGGGCAGACATGATGCAACTTATTGCTCAGCTACCTGCACCATTTTTGTTAACTGGAGACTTCAATGCCCACCATCCCCTTTGGGGCTCTCCAGCATCCTGCCCGAGGGGCTCCCTGTTAGCAGACCTTTTCAACCAGCTCAATCTTGTCTGCCTCAATACTGGCGCCCCTACTTTTCTTTCGGACACATCTCACACCTATTCCCATTTAGATCTCTCTATATGTACTCCCCAACTTGCACGCCGGTTCGAGTGGTATGCACTTTCTGATACATATTCGAGCGATCACTTCCCGTGTGTTATCCATCTCCTGCAGCATACCCCCTCTCCGTGCTCATCTAGTTGGAACATTTCCAAAGCAGACTGGGGGCTCTTCTCTTCCAGGGCGACCTTTCAGGATCAAACATTCCCAAGCTGCGATAGCCAGGTCGCACACCTCACGGAAGTCATTCTCACTGCTGCTGAATATTCCATCCCTCACCCTACTTCTTCTCCACGTCGCGTACCGGTCCCCTGGTGGACCGCAGCATGTAGAGACGCTTTACGTGCTGGTCGACGTGCTTTACGCACCTTTAAACGCCACCCTACAGTGGCGAATTGTATCAATTATAAACGATTACGTGCACAGTGGCGTCGTATTATTAAAGAAAGCAAGAAAGCCAGCTGGGCTGCTTTCACAAGCACCTTCAACAGTTTTACTCCTTCTTCTGTTGTCTGGGGTAGCCTGCGCCGGCAATCTGGCACTAAGGTCCACTCACCAGTTTCTGGCTTGACGGTCGCGAATGACGTCCTTGTGGCCCCTGAGGCTGTCTCCAATGCCTTCGGCCGCTTTTTCGCAGAGGTTTCGAGCTCCGCTCATTACCACCCTGCCTTCCTCCCCCGCAAACAGGCAGAGGAGGCTAGGCCACCTAACTTCCGCTCCTCGAATCGTGAAAGTTATAATGCCCCATTCACCATGCGGGAACTCGAAAACGCACTTTGCCGATCACGGTCCTCCGCTCCAGGGCCTGATTCTATTCATATTCAGATGCTGAAGAACCTTTCTCCTGCGGGTAAAGGTTTTCTTCTTCGTACTTACAATCGCATCTGGATTGAGGGACATGTTCCCGCATGCTGGCGCGAGTCTATCGTTGTCCTGATTCCTAAGCCGGGGAAGGACAAGCACTTGCCTTCCAGTTATCGACCCATCTCGCTTACCAGCTGTGTCTGTAAAGTGATGGAGCGAATGGTTAACTCTCGATTGGTTTGGCTGCTCGAGTCTCGACGCCTCCTTACCAATGTACAATGTGGATTTCGTAGGCGCCGGTCTGCTGTTGACCATCTGGTTACCTTGTCGACCTTCATTATGAATAACTTCTTGCGGAAGCGCCCGACCGCGGCTGTGTTCTTTGATTTGGAGAAGGCTTACGACACCTGTTGGAGGGCGGGCATTCTCAGCACCATGCATACATGGGGCCTTCGCGGTCGCCTCCCTCTTTTTATTCGTTCCTTTTTAATGGATCGACAGTTCAGGGTACGTGTGGGTTCTGTCCTGTCAGACACCTTTCGCCAGGAGAATGGGGTGCCACAGGGCTCAGTTTTGAGCGTCGCTCTCTTCGCCATAGCGATCAATCCAATAATGGATTGCCTCCCAGCTGATGTATCAGGCTCCCTTTTCGTGGACGATTTTACCATCTATTGCAGCGCGCAGCGTACATGTTTACTGGAGCGCTGTCTTCAGTGTTCTCTTGACCGTCTTTACTCCTGGAGTGTCGCCAATGGCTTCCGTTTTTCTGCCGAGAAGACGGTCTGTATTAACTTCTGGCGCTACAAAGAGTTTCTCCCACCGTCCTTACGACTCGGTCCCGTTGCTCTCCCATTCGTGGAGACAACAAAATTTTTAGGTCTTACATTTGACAGGAAACTTAGTTGGTCTCCACATGTGTCTTATTTGGCTGCCCGTTGTACCCGTTCTCTCAATGTCCTCCGTGTTCTCAGTGGTATGTCGTGGGGAGCGGGTCGAACCGTCCTACTTCGCCTATATCGGTCGATCGTCCGCTCCAAGCTGGATTATGGGAGCTTCGTATACTCCTCTGCACGGCCATCCATCTTACGCCGCCTCAACTCCATACAACATCGGGGTTTACGACTTGCGATCGGAGCGTTTTATACTAGTCCCGTCGAGAGTCTTCATGCTGACGCTGGTGAGTTGCCACTCACCTACCGGCGCGATATACTGCTTTGTCGGTATGCCTGTCGGCTACTGGCAATGCCCGACCACCCGTCTTATCGTTCCTTTTTTGATGACTCTCTCGACAGTCAATACGGATTGTATGTCTCCGCCCTGCTACCCCCTGGAGTTCGCTTTCGTCGCCTCCTTCAACACCTTAATTTTTCACTCCCTGCCACCTTTCGAGTGGGCGAGAGCCACACGCCACCTTTGCTCCAGGCTCAGGTTCGCGTCCACCTTGACCTCTGCTCGCTCCCGAAGGAGGCTACCCCCGGTTCAGTCTACCACTAACGTTTTGTCGAACTTCGTTCGAAGTTCATTAATATGACCTTCATTTATACAGATGGCTCTAAGACCAATGACGGGGTCGGGTGTTCTTTTATTGTCGGGGCACAAAGTTTCAAATACCGGCTCCATGGCCTTTGTTCGGTCTTCACAGCTGAGCTCTTTGCCCTCTACCATTCTGTCCTTTACATCTGCCGCCACCGACATTCTGCATATGTCGTCTGCTCCGATTCCCTGAGTGCTATCCAGAGCCTCAGTGATCTGTACCCGGTTCACCCTTTCGTGCACCGGATCCAACGCTCTCTTCAGCAGCTGGTGGACGTCGGTTCTCCGGTTAGCTTTATGTGGGTTCCTGGCCATGTCGGTATCCCTGGGAACGAAGCTGCAGATGCCGCGGCCAAGGCTGCGGTCCTCCAGCCTCGGACAGCTTCTTGTTGTGTCCCTTCGTCAGATTGTAGCAGGGTAATTTGTCGGCGCATTGTATCGCTGTGGCATGCCGATTGGGCTGCACTTCCAGACAACAAGCTTCGGGCCTTGAAAGCTCTTCCCGTGGCTTGGACGTCCTCCTCACGCCCTTCTCGGCGGGAGGAGGTAGTTTTGGCCCGGTTGCGAATTGGCCACTGCCGGTTCAGCCATCGCCATCTGCTGACGGCTGCGCCGGCGCCGTTCTGCCCATGTGGGCAATTGCTGACGGTCCGCCACATTTTAACGTCGTGTCCGGATTTTAACACCCTGCGTCTCGATCTTGGCCTGCCATGTACTGTAGAAGCCATTTTAGCGGATGACCCACGAGCAGCTGCTCGCGTTCTTCATTTTATCAATTTGACAACCCTCTCAAAGGACATTTGATTATGCTGTATTTCTTTTTTAATCCTATGCCTGTCAGTATGTCTTTCATTGTGTTTTCCGTTTCGTTGCTGTTTTAAACTTGTGACTCGCGGTGCATTCCTAAAGTAGTCTGGGCGCTAATGACCGTTGACGTTGTGCGCCCTAAAACCACAAAAAAAAACAGCCCTCCTCGATCTCAGCCTGAAAAGAAGAAGAAACATAAGTCCCGGGACAAAGAGCCTCTGATGTCACCAGAGGTCCCTTCCCCGACTTCACAACCGGATTCTGACCTGTCGTTCATGGATGTCGCCCCCTCCTTGTCGGTGACGAGTGGGGACCCGGCGGTATGACTGGATTTAGCGTGTTCAGCCCTCATTTAAACCATCGTTCTGTGGTTCTCCAATGGAATTGTAATGGCTACTATAGTCACCTTCCAGAATTGAAATCCCTTCTTTCGTCCTACTCTGCAGCTTGTGTGGTTCTCCAGGAATCTCATTTTACTGATGCTCACTCACCGGCCCTCCGTGGGTTCCGTGTTTTCTGTCCAAATCGGGTCGGACCCTTGCGGGCTTCTGGTGACGTTTGTACGTTCGTCCGTACAGACATTGCTAGCACGTGGATTCCTCTCCAAACTACATTGGAAGCGGTTGCTGTTAGGGTCCACTTAGACTCTGCAGTCACAGTTTGCAATCTTTATCTCCCTCCTGACAGGACTCTTACACCTGCTGCGTTAACCACCCTTCTTCAGCAGTTTCCTCCTCCCTTCCTCCTCCTTGGGGATTTTAATGCTCATCATCCTTTGTGGGGCAGTGCCTTTCCCTCTAGACGAGGTCTTGTTATAGACCAATTTATTGCAGACCACGACCTGTGCCTTCTTAATGATGGCTCCCCTACTCATTTCAGTGCCGGTCATGGTACCTTTCCTGCCATTGATCTTTCTCTTTCTTCTCCCTCTCTCCTCCCTTCATTACACTGGTCACCACATGACGACCTTTGTGATAGTGACCATTTCCCGTTGCTTATCACGCTCCCTTCCCGTTCCCCGATGGACAGGTTACCTCGTTGGTCTTTCCACCGCGCCGATTGGCCTCTATACACTGCACAGGTCGAGTTTTCTCCCTCTTTGTCGGGTTGTATTGATGACGTCCTCCGTGACGTGTCTGACGCGATTGTTCGCGCTGCTAACCTTGCTGTCTCGCGCTCATCTGGAACACTTCGTCGCCGGCAAGTCCCGTGGTGGAGTACGGCCATTGCCATTGCCATCCGTGATCGCCGTCGAGCTTTGCAACACTTTAAGAGGCACCCATCCGTCGCCAGCCTTACTACCTTTAAACGCCTTCGCGCTAAAGCCCGTTATTTAATCAAACAGAGCAAGCGGATATGTTGGGAACGATTCGTTTCTTCCCTTGGTTCCACTGTCCCTCTGTCACGGGTATGGGCTACACTTCGCTTTCTCCAAGGTTGCCATCGGCAGTCCACCCTCCCAGGCCTTCACCTCCCAGATGGCATTTGTACGGACCCATTAGTTCTCGCAGACCATCTTGCGACCCATTTTGCAGTGGCATCAGCGTCAGCCTCCTATCCAGCTGCTTTCCTTCATCAAAAACAGCAGGCTGAAGCTCTCACCTTATGTTTCACCACTTGTGAGTCAGATTCATACAACGAACCTTTTACTGAATGGTAATTTCTTTCTGCTCTATCTTCTTCTCATGATATGGCCCCTGGCCCAGATTCCATTCATAACCAACTGCTTCAACATCTCAGTGCTCCACAATGGCAACATCTTCTTCGGGTGTTTAACCGTATCTGGCTCCAGGGTGACTTCCCTTCTCAGTGGAGGGATAGCATTGTGGTTCCTGTCCTTAAGCCTAGTAAGAACCCCATATCTGTTGACAGCTATCGGCCAATTAGTTTGACCAATGTTTGTAAGTTACTTGCACGGATGGTAGCCCGTCGTCTCACTTTGGTCCTCGAATCTCGGGATCTATTGTCCCCTTACCAGTGTGGCTTTCGAGAGGGACGATCTCCAATCGATCATTTACTTCGCTTGGAATCCGCAGTTCGGCGGGCTTTTTCCCAGCGCCGCCATTTGGTTGCAGTGTTTTTTGACATTCGCAAGGCCTATGACACGGCCTGGCGCCATCACATCTTACTAACCCTTCATCAGTGGGGTCTTCGGGGCCCACTCCCGATTTTTATCCGCCAGTTCCTGATCCATCGGTCATTCAGAGTTCGAGTTGGTACTGCTTTTAGTTCTCCACGGACCCAGGAGACGGGCATCCCACAGGGTCTGTCTTGAGTGTCCTTCTTTTCCTCATTGCTATCGATGGACTTGTGGCCTCTGTCGGTCCCTTTGTCGCCCCTGCCCTGTATGTGGATGATTTCTGCATTTGGGTTAGTTCCTCCTCGATGGCATCTACAGAACGGCAGCTCCAGGTGGCTATACGGCGTGCCTCTGCATGGACCCTCTCACACGGGTTTCAATTCTCTCCTTTAAAATCGCGGGTGGTCCACTTCTGTCGCCGTACTACGGTCCACCCTGATCCAGAGCTCTATCTCGCTGCACAACGATTGCCTGTGGTGCCACAGTTTCGTTTCCTGGGTCTTCTTTTCGACAAGAAGCTCACTGGGCTGCCCCATATCAGACTCCTGAAGGTAGGATGTTTCTGTAAACTCAATGTCCTTCGCTTCCTTGCCCACTCCTCTTGGGGTGCGGACCGTTCCCTTCTCCTCCGTCTTTATCGTGCTCTAGTTCTGTCTCGTTTTTTTTATTTGATGATTAGGTATTTATTTATTTATTGCCAAATTATAGACCTGTTACCTGATGTTTAAAACAGGTCGTACATCTTACAATTTTGGTTTTTCATCTTTTTACAGTTTTCTTTCCTTTTGTTTTATCTACAACATTTACAAAGAATGATTCAAAATAACAATAATTTGAGGTTGAAATATAAATAAAATTTTGTTGTTTTTAAGAAGAATTTAAAAAGAAGATAGGATTGATAGACATTTGTTAGTACCATCACCGAGTGTGACTGGCGGTGAATACCTCGGAATGGTTTCATCGAGCCGTTGACCGCAAGTCACACAGACACACAAATGGTTATTAGTAGAGAAATAATGTTTCTTATCCTATTTGTTACTAATCCTATGTATTAACTACATTAGGTGCGCATCCATGTACAGCATCTGGTATTTTCTTGGCTAGATTGCCAGCAATTTCCTTATTTACATTCACATCTCGGCTTCCTCCTCCTGTTCCTCCTCATTGTCACTATTTTCACTGTCACTGTGGGTATCGCTGTCCATCCTCTGGAGATTGCTGTTACGCTGCACATAGGCATGTCTGTGATGTCGTGTCCGCATATACTCTTCATGTGTTGTTTTTGAAATACTGTTTGTCAGTGCGTTTAATTGTGCCCAGTGTTCTTCGTCTCTTATTGCTGTGTATATATCTATGTCTGTATCTGTGTAATCTAAGTGTAGTGTATGTCTATTGTACGCGTATTGCCCGCAGAAAAAGACAGTGTGTTCTGGGGAACCTTCTTCCCCGCATGTGCATGTAGGTGTCTGCCTCAGACTCACGCGGTTTAAGTGCGTGGGATAAGGTCCGTGCCCGGTTAAGAAATGTACCATACCGCGGCTGGGATCGATATGTCTCATTCTCAACCGCTCCCTTATGTCAGGGAGGAAGTCGTGCAGTCTACGTCCCTTATCACTTACATCCCACTCACCTTGCCATGTATCCAGACGCCAACTTTTAAGGTGACGTATCGTCTCTATGGGCACACCGGTTATTGTGTGTACCTTATCTAGTCTCCCCACCTTTAACCAGTACCTTGCAGCTCTGTATTTGATCGTGATATCTATGGGGCATATTCCGAGCACCACACACAGTGCATCCGCTGAGGTGGTACCGAAGGCTCCAGATAGCCTAAGTAGGACACTTCTCTGCCCTCGTCTGACGGATGCTTTGTTGGTGACCACGTTCAGTCTATGTGCCCACGTGCTAGCTGCAAAGCTGAGTACTGATTCGAAGAGCGCACAGTGGTATGTACGTATGACTGGTAGAGGTAGTCTGTACTGTTTTGAATTTAGCCTCACCAGTTTGTGGAGTATTTTTTCTGCTTTGTCTGTTGTTAGCCTTATGTGTTCGTGGAAATTCAATTTTTCATCTGTGTGTACCCCAAGATAGCGCGTAATGCGTGCTCGTTTGATGTTTGTGTCCCCAATTTTAACCGAAGGATTCCTTTGGAGTGATCCTTTCAGTAAAGTGTATGTTGTTTTGTTTTCGGCTATCCTGAGTTTGTTGTTGTGACACCACTGAGTAATTGTTTGTAGTAATCCACTGGCTTTCTCTTCTAACTGGGCTCTGTTGTTTGCAGTGACTACAACTAATAGGTCATCTGCGTAGGCGACAATCCCGTCTGACCTGTCATCCCCATCCAGAAGTTGTAGGAGGGGATCGATTGTTATGTCCCAGAAGATGGGGCCGCAGATCGACCCTTGAGGACAGCCTTTGGTAATTCTTTTAATTACTTTCCGGCTGTCCATCTGCCAATCGACTACTCGGTCTTTACAGTAGTCCAGAAAACTGTTGTACAGTGACTGCGGTACCTCCAGATGTCTTAGCCTCTGAAGCAGTGCTGGCCACCAAAGATTATCAAATGCTCCGGCAATGTCAATCATTATTGCCATCGCGTATTTCTGTTTTGTGGTGTTAACTATGTGCAGGGCCTGGTTGATGGCATCATCTATTGATCTGCCAGATCTGAAGCCGAACTGGTGTTGGCTCATACCCCTGAGAGCTCTGTGTGTTTGCAGGCGCTTACACAGTAGCTTCTCCTGAATCTTTGCTAGGGTGTTTATTAGGCATATTGGCCTGTAAGTCTTTGGATCTGAAGGATCCCTGTCCGCTGATTTTTTTAATAATGACTGCTTTGGAGGTTTTCCATACTGTAGGTACCCTGCCCAGCCGTAAGGCATCGTTCTGTAACGTTGTTAGGAACGGGGTGATCTGCGGTGCTAGTTTTTTCAGTGTTTCCGAGTGGATACCATCTGACCCAGGTGCTTTTTTGTTTTTGAGCTCTGAGATTGCTAGCGCAACCTCTTCTTGCGCGAAAGGACAGGTGACAGTTGCAGTGTTGTATGGTGTGTGTAGGTTTTCTCTTAGTGTTGCATGATATTGTGTGTCTGTATCGATAACGTCGTCAGGGAGCAGTTTATACAGCAGAAACTCCGCTGTATTCCTCCATCCCCTCGTCATCGTGCCGTCATCCTGCCTTAGCGTTCCCAGAACTAGTGGGGTTTTTATCTTCTCTGTCAGTATTTTGTATGGTTCCCCCCATACATTTTGCTCTGTTTGTGTTGTTACAAATAGCTCCCATTGTTGTCTACGCGTGTTGTATAGGGTCTGTCTGTATAAGTCTTGTGCATGCCTATATGCTTCAAGTCTTATTCGTCGGTCCCTATCTGCTATCACCCGTTGATATAATTTTCGTTTGCGTCTTGCGTCTTGTTTGAGTCTCGTAAGTTCGTTAGTCCATGGTACTGGTGAGCAATTTGTGTTCTTTGCTGTCGGTATTGATGTGTTTTGTGCATGTTGTATCACCTGTGTTAACTTGTGTGCTCTATAATCGATACTTCCATCGATGTTTTGTAGATCGTGTCGTTGGATAATTTCCGTTAATTTGTTCCAGTCTGCTTTGTGCAACAGCAAGTGTCTGGTGTGTGATTTCGTCATTGTGTTCTGAGTGTGAGTTAGTGTGTATGTTATGACATTATGATCACTACTGGTTATGTTGTCGTGTACAGTCCAGTTTGTTACGTATGCCATTGCTGCATTATTTGCTAGCGTGAAGTCGATATTACTGCTCGTACCATCGAACCCTGCATATGTTGGTATGGGTCCTTCCGTATTCATTACATGTAATTGTGTTTCTTGTATTAGATCGGTGATTATGCGTCCTCTGTCATCTGTTCTGTCTGAGTTCCAGTGGGTCGATCTGGAATTAATGTCAGCACTTATCACTAATTTTTTGCCTCTGGCATACATTACTAGGTCTCTGATGTAGTCTGCATACGGCTGTATTTGATGGCTGTATTGGGCGTACATGGATGCAATAACCCATGTAACGTTCCCGTTAGTTATCTCTATGGTAACCAAGTGTTGATTGCATAACTGTGTTACCTTAACTATGTTATAAGTTCTATTTAGAATTACTATTGCAGCCTTACAGTCATTGTTGCCTGTTATTGTGGTAGCATGTTTTGGTAGACATATCAGTTGCCCGTTTCTGTTATAGGGTTCTTGTAAGCACATGATGTCTGCCTGCAGGTCTAGTGCTATTTTAGGGATTTCCGCGCTGACTGTCGTACTGTTTTTTGTATTATGTTGTAAGATATTCATTTTTTGTCTATGTGTTCTGGGTGTTTTACGTGTACAAAACATTTACTGCCAGTCTGTGAGTAATCAAAATATGTTCGTCCGTGTGCTCTTACATGATCTATATATATTTTGTCCAAGTCGAAAGATTCTGACCTGCGCAGGCAGACCTGGAGCATGAGATCGAGCAGCGGCTCTGCTGATGTAGGAATATTTTCTGTCTTTAGGATGATTCTGTCTGTTTGCTCAGTTACTGGAAAACAGAGAGAATCTCCCTTTGGATGGCACAATCTAAGTAGCATCCGCTGCGCTGTCTGCAGTATCTCTTTTTTATCTAGCCTACTTAAAAGTAAGTTAAGTTCTAAATTATCATAATTAGGTGCAGCTGGCTTGCTGTTGGTGCTGGTTTCTGTTACGGTCTCTGAGGTGGTACTGGACGGATCGTGGCTTGGTGTTGGCCGCTGATTGGGGGACATTTTAAGACCTCTTTGCGATGTCACACGGTTGCTTTTTGTTTTGTCACACGCCTCTTCAATGCTGTTTGCCTTCACACGTTTTTCACTGATGTTGGTGGTGCTTGCTGGCGTGGTGTCGGCGATGGTGGTGAATTGTATGGGACTGACTGTATGTGTTATGTTGTCTTTGTTTGTGTTTGGAGTGGAGGTTGTTGCTAGACGCACGTTGACATCGCTGCAAATGTCACATGTCTCTCCCTCAGATTTGTCCTCATCTAATTGGTCTACTTTTATAAGTCTGGGTCCAATAGTTTTGAATTTAGTATTGGTCTGTAGCCTGAGTGTTTCGATGTGTTTTGATTCAGGGACTGCATGCCTGTCTGTTCCTTGTTCCTTTTTCCCAGGGTGAAGAGTGCCTCCCGAGACAAATTTGACTGGTTTGATGTACTGTTCACATTTACGTGTGTCGTAGGATTTTCCATGTGATGATGATTCTGGTTTGTGTTCATCCTGTGTATGTGTGGTGTGATGTACTTCGGCTGGGAGAAATTGTGAGGGAGTATGTCGGTTTTGTTTGTACATTTTCTTGTGCACAATATATGTAAGTTCATCTTCCAACTCATCTATCCTCTGCATTAATGTTATTTGGAAGTTTATCCAGTGGTGTAATTGTCTTTTAATTTGCTTTGACACCTCGTAGTGGATGGAACCACAGATTGTCATGTCATCTATATATTCTATCGTATTAATGCAGCTATCCTGTAACGTCGTTGAGTGTGTTAGGGGCGGGATGGGTTCACTATCGACGTAATTCTCCGGCAGAAGATTCATTTGTCTTCTCCAGGAAATTGCTCTTTGGTAGCTTCTCTGTATTGTTGACGGTGATTTGTATTTATGTGTTTTGGGTGATTGGCTTTGGGAGTTCGTGTATCTTGCGTGTGTGCTGATTTTAGCTGCCATAGTCTATACTGTCCAGGAGCCGGTCATGCAGCTGTTTATAGGTCTGACAATCACCTCCTTTTGTTTTATTGCAGACGCGGCCTCTGTATTTGCAGGGGATACAGACGCAAACCGCGGACCTGCACTCACTGCGCTTGTGTCCTTGGTTGCCGCACTTGGCACAGGTGACGTCGGCTTTTCTGCAGGTTTTAGTCGTATGTCCTAGGTCGCAACACTTAAAACACTTGTTTACTACTGTATAGTCTTTCACAGAAAGTGATTCGAAGTCTATGTAGACTCTCTGTCTTCTTGTAAGGACTCTGTACAGGTGTGGGCTGACCTCCAGTATCTGGTGACTGAAACCCTTTCCCCTAGGCCCTGTTTTGAATCTTATTTTGACCTCTCTGTCGAAGTCTTCTTTCGTGGTGTCACCGCTTAGATTCTGCTCGTAAAGGCTTTCTAGAAACTCTTCGTCGGTAAGTGTATCTGGCACGTGATATACTGCCACGAGTGGCTTGCGTTTTCGCGGTCCTTCACAGACAATGGTGTGCAGGTCTTTAGTCTTTTCTATTATTTTTCGACAGTCCTCCTGTGTTTCCGTTTCTACTATAACTGCAGTCTGTGTGGTTCTGATTGATTTTATATGTATATTTTCCTTCCTGGGATTTATATTCTTGGTGATGGTCTGTCGGACAGCTTTGGCGTCTTGTTTTTCTGTCGATTTGATATAGAGGGTTGTGGCCTGTTTTGTTTTAGCCTGTTCTATTCTTCGAGCCTCTTTGGTTTTGGGCTCTATAGTTAAGGCGGCAGCATATGTCAGTGTCTGTGCTTGTGTCTGTGCTTGTTGTGTGACTTTATTAGTTAGTTCTCTTATTTGTTGCTGCAAGTCTTGGTTCGCTACACTCAATTCCCTATTTGGACTATGGTTGTCAAGTTTATGGTTCAGCTGCTCCTTCCACACTGCACGTGCTGGATCCAGTCCACCATCGTGGTATCCGTATGGCCACCGGTGCCTTCCCTACTAGCCCTGTTGATAGTCTCCTGGTTGAAGCTGGGATTCCCCCCCCCCCCCCTTTCTGTTCGGCGGTCCCAGCTTCTGGTCTTATGCCCTCACTATCCGTTCTTCTCCCACTCATCCTTCCTATTCTATCCTGTTCCCAGACCATGGACGTCGCCCACCCGACTCCCGCCCTCGGGCGGGTTTACCGGTTGGGCTGCGCCTTGCGTCTCTTTACCGTGATTTTCAGCTTCCTTCTTTGTTCTGTCTTCCTCGCTCCCTCCTCTCCACCCTCCTTGGTTAGTTCCTCGGCCTCGAATTCGGATGGATCTCCGCCGCGGTCCGAAAGATTCCATCCCCCCGGTGATGTTCCGTTCCTTTTTCCGCCAAATGTTATGGGAGTTTCGGGATGCTGTTGTTTTTTACACTGATGGCTCTAAATCTGCTGATCATGTTGGGTATGCCTTCACGTCCTCTGTTGGAACGGAAAATCATCTGCTGCCACCTACATGTGGGGTGTTTACTGCGGAATTGATGGCAATTTCCCGCGCCCTTACCTTTATTAAACAATCCCAACACAACCGCGTTTTGTTATGTACGGACTCGATGAGTGGCCTTCTTGCTATTGACCGGTGTTTTTCGCGCCATCCCTTGGTCTCTGCCATCCATGACCATCTCGCTGATATTCACCGTGCTGCTTGTTCCATTGACTTCCTATGGGTCCCTGGCCATGTGGGTATCCCGGGAAATGAGCTCGCTGATCGTTTAGCTGGGAGAGCAGTTACTTACCCCCCGTTTTCTGTAACCCCTCCTGCAGCGGATTTACGGCTTTACAACAAATCCCACTTCGCACAGTCATGGGCCAATTCTTGGGAGGCTACTCCACTGTCTAATAAACTTCGTGCAATTAAGGTGACACCAGGCCCATGGCGTTCTTCCTTTCGCCTCTCCCGAAAGGACTCGACCACACTGTGTCGTCTCCACATTGGCCATACCAGGCTGACTCATGGTTTTCTTTTGCGTGATGAGCCACCCCCGCTATGTGGTTGTGGAGCTTTCCAGTCAGTGGCCCACATTTTGGTTGAATGCCCCCTTCTTTTGGCTCTGCGTGCTAAGTACAGACTCCCCCACACTTTACCTTTGATGTTGGCTGACGATTCCCGGAGGGTCTCTCTGGTTCTCGGTTTCCTCCGGGAGAGTGGTTTTTATTCTGTTTTAAGGTTTTTAATCTCTCTCTGGTGTTGGTGCAGGGAGGTGAGTTTTTGGTGTCTCCCACTGTAGGCAGTGTTCAGAGATTCCCGATTCACCTCCCTGACTGGAATCCTCTTTTCTTCCCCTTTTAATTTTATCTTCACCTTTTAATCTTTTTTACCCCTTTTTTTTTAAGGCTTGGTTAGTCTTTCTATTCCCATACGTACTTTCTGCATTATAGCAGTTGTACCTTGTAAGTCACAGGTGGTCTTGCCTATGCTGCTTCAGCATAGTGTTCGGTTCGTTCTCTTGCCGACTTCCCTCATTTGTTTTTTACCAATGAAAACGTGACTGCCCTTTTCGTTTTTCCCGTTTTCCGTTTTTCCCGTTTTCCGTTTTTCCCGTTTTCCGTTTTTCCCGTTTTCCGTTTTTCCCGTTTTCCGTTTTTCCCGTTTTCCGTTTTTCCCTTTTCCCGTTTTTCCCTTTTCCCGTTTTTCCCTTTTCCCGTTTTTCCCTTTTCCCGTTTTTCCCTTTTTCCGTTTTTCCCTTTTTCCGTTTTTCCCTTTTCCCGTTTTTCCCTTTTTCCGTTTTTCCCTTTTTCCGTTTTTCCCTTTTTCCGTTTTTCCCTTTTTCCGTTTTTCCCTTTTTCCGTTTTTCCCTTTTTCCGTTTTTCCCTTTTTCCGTTTTTCCCTTTTTCCGTTTTTCCCTTTTTCCGTTTTCCCCTTTTTCCGTTTTTCCCCTTTTCCGTTTTTCCCCTTTTCCGTTTTTCCCCTTTTCCGTTTTTCCCCTTTTCCGTTTTTCCCCTTTTCCGTTTTTCCCCTTTTCCGTTTTTCCCCTTTTCCGTTTTTCCCCTTTTCCGTTTTTCCCCTTTTCCGTTTTTCCCCTTTTCCGTTTTTCCCCTTTTCCGTTTTTCCCCTTTTCCGTTTTTCCCCTTTTCCGTTTTTCCCCTTTTCCGTTTTTCCCCTTTTCCGTTTTTCCCCTTTTCCGTTTTTCCCCTTTTCCGTTTTTCCCCTTTTCCGTTTTTCCCCTTTTCCGTTTTTCCCTTTTTCCGTTTTTCCCTTTTTCCGTTTTTCCCTTTTTCCGTTTTTCCCTTTTTCCGTTTTTCCCTTTTTCCGTTTTTCCCTTTTTCCGTTTTTCCCTTTTTCCGTTTTTCCCTTTTTCCGTTTTTCCCTTTTTCCGTTTTTCCCTTTTTCCGTTTTTCCCTTTTTCCGTTTTTCCCTTTTTCCGTTTTTCCCTTTTTCCGTTTTTCCCTTTTTCCGTTTTTCCCTTTTTCCGTTTTTCCCTTTTTCCGTTTTTCCCTTTTTCCGTTTTTCCCTTTTTCCGTTTTTCCCTTTTTCCGTTTTTACCTTTTTCCGTTTTTCCCTTTTTCCGTTTTTCCCTTTTTCCGTTTTTACCTTTTTCCGTTTTTACCTTTTTCCGTTTTTACCTTTTTCCGTTTTTACCTTTTTCCGTTTTTACCTTTTTCCGTTTTTCCCTTTTTCCGTTTTTCCCTTTTTCCGTTTTTCCCTTTTTCCGTTTTTCCCTTTTTCCGTTTTTCCCTTTTTCCGTTTTTCCCTTTTTCCGTTTTTCCCTTTTTCCGTTTTTCCCTTTTTCCGTTTTTCCCTTTTTCCGTTTTTCCCTTTTTCCGTTTTTCCCTTTTTCCGTTTTTCCCTTTTTCCGTTCTTCCCTTTTTCCGTTCTTCCCTTTTTCCGTTCTTCCCTTTTTCCGTTCTTCCCTTTTTCCGTTCTTCCCTTTTTCCGTTCTTCCCTTTTTCCGTTCTTCCCTTTTTCCGTTTTTCCCTTTTTCTGTTTTTCCCTTTTTCCGTTTTTCCCTTTCTTCGTTTTATTGCTCTGACTTTTCTGAGATGTCCCATTAGCAGAATGGAGTATATTTGAAACAAGGGACTGATGACCTTGCTGTTTGGTCCCTTAAATCTCAATCAACCAACCAACCTATTTTTGCGTTTTTCCCATTTTTGCGTTTTTCCCATTTTTGCGTTTTTCCCATTTTTGCGTTTTTCCCATTTTTGCGTTTTTCCCATTTTTGCGTTTTTCCCATTTTTGCGTTTTTCCCATTTTTGCGTTTTTCCCATTTTTGCGTTTCTCCCATTTTTGCGTTTCTCCCATTTTTGCGTTTGTCCCCACATTTGCGTTTGTCCCCACATTTGCGTTTGTCCCCACATTTGCGTTTGTCCCCACATTTGCGTTTGTCCCCACATTTGCGTTTGTCCCCACATTTGCGTTTGTCCCCACATTTGCGTTTGTCCCCACATTTGCGTTTGTCCCCACACTTGCGTTTGTCCCCACATTTGCGTTTGTCCCCACATTTGCGTTTGTCCCCACATTTGCGTTTGTCCCCACATTTGCGTTTGTCCCCACATTTGCGTTTGTCCCCACATTTGCGTTTGTCCCCACATTTGCGTTTGTCCCCACATTTGCGTTTGTCCCCACATTTGCGTTTGTCCCCACATTTGCGTTTGTCCCCACATTTGCGTTTGTCCCCACATTTGCGTTTGTCCCCACATTTGCGTTTGTCCCCACATTTGCGTTTGTCCCCACATTTGCGTTTGTCCCCACATTTGCGTTTGTCCCCACATTTGCGTTTGTCCCCACATTTGCGTTTGTCCCCACATTTGCGTTTGTCCCCACATTTGCGTTTGTCCCCACATTTGCGTTTGTCCCCACATTTGCGTTTGTCCCCACATTTGCGTTTGTCCCCACATTTGCGTTTGTCCCCACACTTGCGTTTGTCCCCACACTTGCGTTTGTCCCCACATTTGCGTTTGTCCCCACATTTGCGTTTGTCCCCACATTTGCGTTTGTCCCCACATTTGCGTTTGTCCCCACATTTGCGTTTGTCCCCACATTTGCGTTTGTCCCCACATTTGCGTTTGTCCCCACATTTGCGTTTGTCCCCACATTTGCGTTTGTCCCCACATTTGCGTTTGTCCCCACATTTGCGTTTGTCCCCACATTTGCGTTTGTCCCCACATTTGCGTTTGTCCCCACACTTGCGTTTGTCCCCACATTTGCGTTTGTCCCCACATTTGCGTTTGTCCCCACATTTGCGTTTGTCCCCACATTTGCGTTTGTCCCCACATTTGCGTTTGTCCCCACATTTGCGTTTGTCCCCACATTTGCGTTTGTCCCCACATTTGCGTTTGTCCCCACATTTGCGTTTGTCCCCCCCCGCATTTGCGTTTGTCCCCCCCCCCCGCATTTGCGTTTGTCCCCCCCCCCGCATTTGCGTTTGTCCCCCCCCCCCGCATTTGCGTTTGTCCCCCCCCCCCGCATTTGCGTTTGTCCCCCCCCCGCATTTGCGTTTGTCCCCCCCCCCCGCATTTGCGTTTGTCCCCCCCCCCGCATTTGCGTTTGTCCCCCCCCCCGCATTTGCGTTTGTCCCCCCCCGCATTTGCGTTTGTCCCCCCCCGCATTTGCGTTTGTCCCCCCCCGCATTTGCGTTTGTCCCCCCCCGCATTTGCGTTTGTCCCCCCCCCCCGCATTTGCGTTTGTCCCCCCCCCCCGCATTTGCGTTTGTCCCCCCCCCCCGCATTTGCGTTTGTCCCCCCCCCCGCATTTGCGTTTGTCCCCCCCCCGCATTTGCGTTTGTCCCCCCCCGCATTTGCGTTTGTCCCCCCCCCGCATTTGCGTTTGTCCCCCCCTGCATTTGCGTTTGTCCCCTCCCCCCCGCATTTGCGTTTGTCCCCCCCCCCGCATTTGCGTTTGTCCCCCCCCCGCATTTGCGTTTTTTCCCCCCGCATTTGCGTTTTTTCCCCCCGCATTTGCGTTTTTTCCCCCCGCATTTGCGTTTTTTCCCCCCGCATTTGCGTTTTTTCCCCCCGCATTTGCGTTTTTTCCCCCCGCATTTGCGTTTTTTCCCCCCGCATTTGCGTTTTTTCCCCCCGCATTTGCGTTTTTTCCCCCGCATTTGCGTTTTTTCCCCCGCATTTGCGTTTTTCCCCCCGCATTTGCGTTTTTCCCACCGCATTTGCGTTTTTCCCCCCGCATTTGCGTTTTTCCCCCCGCATTTGCGTTTTTCCCCCCGCATTTGCGTTTTTCCCCCCGCATTTGCGTTTTTCCCCCCGCATTTGCGTTTTTCCCCCCGCATTTGCGTTTTTCCCCCCGCATTTGCGTTTTTCCCCCCGCATTTGCGTTTTTCCCCCCGCATTTGCGTTTCTCCCATATTTGCGTTTGTAAGTAGGCTGTTTATGTTTTCTTATTGGAAATGTTACGTAGCGCTCTGTATGAAAATCACTAGCTGTGCTGCGTGCAGTCTGTGGCTGCTTTGCATTGTTGTAATACTCGCCATTGTAGTGTTAGGCAGTTGGCTGTGATCAGCGCGTAGCGTTGCACAGTTGGAGGTGAGCCGCCAGCAGTGGTGGATGTGGGGAGAGAAATGGCGGAGTTTTGAAATTTGTCATGTACTACTATACATGTTATGGCTATTAAGGTAAATACATTGTTTGTTCTCTATTAAAATCTTTCATTTGCTAACTATGGCTATCAGTAGTTAGTGCCTTCAGTAGTTTGAATCATTTATTTAGCTGGCAGTAGTGGCGCTCGCTGTACTGCAGGAGTTCGAGTAACGAAGATTTTTGGTGAGGTAAGTGATTTGTGAAAGGTATAGGTTAATGTTAGTCAGGGCCATTCTTTTGTAGGTATTTTTGAAAGTCAGATTGCGTTGCGCTAAAAATATTGTGTGTCACTTTAAGCACAGTCTTGTATAATTGTTCAAAAGGGGACGTTTCATATGTCTACCCTTAGCTGAGGATACCTCACTGGAATCTTCTGATTTTTTCCTTGTAGTTTGTGTAATTAGCGTTTGGGGCGAAGTACTTCCCCCGCTATTTAGTCTGTTCTCGAACCGATGGGGGGACATTCGCCACCTCCAAGCCCATGTTCTTGGTTCAGCACATTGAGGACGTCTTCGGGGAAATCGAGGCTCTCAGCAAGATGCGTTCAGGGTCCGTTCTTATCAAGACCACCTCCGCCACACAGTCGGCGGCGCTCCAGGCGTGCGACCGCCTAGGGGACATCCCAGTATCCATTGTCCCACATCTGGCTCCTGCTACAATCTGATGAGGAGCTCAGGGCCAACCTGGAGCGCCGAGGCGTGCATTTCGTCCGGCGAGTCCAGCGCGGCCCCAAAGACCGTCGCATCGACACCGGGGCCTTTATCCTCGCCTTCGAGGGGGACGTTCTCCCGGAGAAGGTAATGGTGATGTGCTACCGGTGTGACGTGCGACCTTACGTCCCGCCTCCTATGCGCTGTTTTAGGTGTTTGCGCTTTGGGCTCATGTCGTCACGGTGTGAGGCTGAGCCCCTTTGTGGCGATTGTGGACGTCCTCTTCGTGAGGAACATACATGCACCCCACCACCTCGGTGCATTAATTGTCCTGGCGTCCACTCGCCTAGATCCTGACTGCCCCGCATATCAGAAGGAGAAGAAGATACAAGAACTCAAAACTTTGGATTGGCTCTCTTATTCTGAGGCCAGGAAGAAGTATGACCGCCTCCATCCCGTGCCATTGACCACTTCGTTTGCCTCAGTTGTGTTCACTCCTTCCGCGGTATCCTCACCCCTATCCTGTCCCCCCTCCGCCTCCTCCGCCCATCAGGGGGCTCTGCCTCCGCCTCCCAAATCCCTCCCTTCGAAATCCTCCTCCCCCGTGGCCCCCACCCCCTCTGCCCCAGGGGCCACCCTTCCTCCTCCTGCTGCCCCCACGCCACCTGAGAAGCGATCCTCTTCTCAGGCGTCCATCGGGGAAACGTTCCGGACCCCAGCTTCCGAGGTCCGGCGTTCCAAAACGGACCCCGCGCGTGAGGACCTTCTTCGGGTCCAGCCCACCATCCCTGTGCCTCCTCGGCCTTCCAAGAAGGCCTCCAAGAAGAAGTTTCTATCCCCCTCTCCACCCCGGCGCGTTTCGTCTGACGCTCCATCCGTGAGTCGCTGCTCCCGGCCGTCCTCAGTTTCGCCGGGACGCTCTGCTGCCAGGCGCTCAGCTGGCCTTTCGTCGGCAAACGATGCTGCCCCTCCTACACATCCAAGGACAGCGGCCGCAGCTGGCGACGAGTCGATGGAACCGGATCTGCCTCCTGTCGGTTGTAGCGTTGTTCCCTCGCAACCTGGCCCTCCGCGGCCGTCGAGGTGACCAGCTCTTCCCCCGTCTCGTTCCCCCAACTTTTTGACTAGCGATGGCGTTGTTTCATTGGAACATAAGAGGTATTCGATCTAATCGGGAGGAATTAAAACTGCTCCTCCGCCTGCACTGTCCGCTCGTCCTTGGTCTCCAGGAAACCAAGTTGCGCCCGACTGACCGTATTGCCTTTACCCACTATACCTCGGAGCGGTATGACCTCACCCCTGTGGACGGTGTCCCAGCTCATGGTGGGGTCATGTTGCTCATTCGGGACGATGTCTATTACCATCCCATCCCACTGACCACTTTTTCAGTTTGTACCATCTACACTCCACCGTCATCTGCTGTTAGTCGGGCTGACATGATGCACCTGATCGTTCAGCTTCCCCCGCCGTTTTTATTGTTTGGCGACTTCAATGCCCATCATCCCCTTTGGGGCTCTCCTACATCCTGTCAAAGAGGCTCACTCTTGGCGGATGTCTTCAACCATCTCAATCTTGTCTGCCTTAATACTGGCGCCCTGACTTTCCTCTCGGACTCTACTCATACCTACTCCCACTTGGACCTCTCGATCTGTTCTACCACTCTTGCCCATCGGTTCGAGTGGTATGTCCTTTCTGACACCTATTCGAGCGACCACTTCTCCTGTGTCGTTCGTCTCCTGCACCATACCCCATCCCCACGTCCTTTGAGCTGGAACATACTGAAAGCTGACTGGGGACTTTACTCCTCCCTGGCGACCTTTCTGGACCACGATTTTCCTAGTTGTGACAGTCAGGTCGAATACCTCATGGCTGTTATCATCAATGCTGCCGAACGTTCCACTCCTCGTACTACTTCTTCTTCACGTCGCGTTTCCGTCCCCTGGTGGAACGAGGCTTGTAGGGACGTTATCCGTGCTCGACGACGTGCTTTACGCACCTTTCGCCGCCGTCCTACGTTGGCGAATTGTATTGAATACAAACGACTCCGAGCGCAATGCCGTAGAGTCATCAAAGACAGCAAAAAAGCTTGTTGGGCCTCTTTCACCAGCTCCTTTAACAGTTTTACTCCCTCTTCCGTCGTTTGGGGTAGCCTGCGCCGGCTATCGGGCATTGAGGCCCACTCCTCGGTACCTGGCCTGACCTCAGGTAATGAGGTCCTTGTTGATCCTGTGGCTGTCTCCAACGCCTTTGGCCGCTTTTTCGCGGAGGTTTCAAGCTCCGCCCATTACCATCCTGCCTTCCTTCCCAGGAAAGAGGCAGAAGAGGCTCGGCGACCTTCCTTCCACTCGCTGAATCTGGAAACTTATAATGCCCCCTTTACTATGCGGGAACTCGAACGTGCGCTTCCACTGTCCCGGTCCTCTGCTCCGGGGCCAGATGCCATTCACGTTCAGATGCTGGCACACCTTTCTCCGGCGGGCAAAAGCTTCCTTCTTCGTACCTACAATCGCGTCTGGACCGAAGGTCAAGTCCCCATGCGTTGGCGTGACGCCGTTGTTGTTCCTATACCCAAACCCGGGAAGGATAGACACCTTCCTTCTAGTTACCGCCCCATTTCTCTTACAAGCTGTGTCTGTAAGGTGATGGAGCGCATGGTTAATGCTCGGTTAGTCTGGATTCTTGAATCTCGACGGCTACTTACTAATGTACAATGCGTCTTTCGTCGCCGCCGCTCCGCTGTTGACCACCTTGTGACCTTGTCGACATTCATCATGAACAACTTTTTGCGAAGGCGCCAAACGGTAGCCGTGTTCTTCGACCTGGAGAAGGCTTATGATACCTGTTGGAGAGGAGGTATCCTCCGCACTATGCACAGGTGGGGCCTACGCGGTCGCCTGCCCCTTTTTATTGATTCCTTTTTAACGGATCGAAAGTTTAGGGTACGTGTGGGTTCCGTATTGTCCGACGTCTTCCTCCAGGAGAACGGAGTGCCTCAGGGCTCCGTCTTGAGCGTAGCCCTTTTTGGCATCGCGATCAATCCAATTATGGATTGCATTCCACCTAATGTCTCAGGCTCTCTCTTTGTCGATGACTTCGCGATCTACTGCAGTGCCCAGAGAACATGCCTCCTAGAGCGCTGCCTTCAGCGTTGTCTAGACAGCCTCTACTCATGGAGCGTGGCAAATGGCTTCCGGTTCTCTGAAGAGAAGACGGTTTGTATCAACTTTGGCGATATAAAGCGTTCCTTCCGCCATCCTTACATCTCGGTCCCGTTGTTCTCCCATTCGTGGACACAACTAAGTTTCTAGGGCTCACGTTGGACAGGAAACTGTGTTGGTCTCCACATGTCTCTTATTTGGCGGCCCGTTGTACACGTTCCCTTAATGTCCTCAGAGTTCTTAGCGGTTCATCTTGGGGAGCGGATCGCACTGTCCTGCTTCGCTTGTATCGGTCCATAGTCCGATCGAAGCTGGATTATGGGAGCTTCGTCTACTCGTCCGCTCGGCCATCCCTCTTACGCCGGCTCAACTCCATCCACCATCGGGGGATACGTCTTGCGACCGGAGCCTTCTACACTAGTCCTGTCGAGAGTCTTTATGCTGAAGCTGCCGAGTTACCATTGACCTACCGGCGCGACGTACTGCTGTGTCGGTATGCCTGCCAGCTGTTGTCTATGCCCGACCACCCCTCTTACAAGTCCTTCTTCGCCGATTCTCTCGACCGTCAGTACGGGTTGTATGTGTCTGCCCTGCTGCCCCCCGGAGTCCGCTTCCGTCGCCTGCTTCGACAATTGGATTTTGCCCTCCCTACCACCTTCAGAGAGGGTGAGAGCCCGACACCACCTTGGCTCCAGGCTCCGGTTCGTATTTATCTCGACCTCAGCTCACTCCCGAAGGAGGGTACTCCGACTGCAGTGTATTGCTCACGGTTTGTCGAACTTCGTGCTCGACTTGCCGGTCACACCTTTATTTACACTGATGGCTCTAAAACTGACGATGGTGTCGGCTGTGCCTTTGTCGTCGGGGCCCTCACCTTTAAATACCGGCTCCTTGACCAATGTTCCAGCTTTACGACCGAGCTTTTTGCTCTCCATCAGGCCGTTCAGTATGCCAGCCGCCACCGCCATTCATCGTATGTACTCTGCTCTGACTCACTCAGTGCTCTTCAGAGCCTTGGAGCTCCCTATCCGGTCCATCCCTTGATTCAACGGATACAGCAGTCCCTCCATTCTTTCGCTGATAATGGTGGTTCTGTCAGCTTTCTGTGGGTTCCCGGACATGTAGGAGTGCCTGGGAATGAGGCTGCGGATGCTGCAGCCAAGGCTGCAGTCCTCCTGCCTCGGCCAACCTCCCATTGTGTCCCGTCATGTGACGTTCGTGGGGATGTATGTAAGAGGCTTGTGTCGTTGTGGTGGGATGCTTGGTCATCCCTTAAAGGAAACAAGCTCCGGGCAGTAAAACCGCTCCCAACTGCTTGGACAACATCCTCCCGACCATCTCGGCGCGAGGAGGTCCTTCTGACCAGGTTGCGGATTGGGCAGTGCCGGTTTAGCCACCGCTACCTGCTCTCTGGTGACCCAGCCCCGCAATGCCCTTGTGGTCAGGCATTAACAGTGCGCCATGTTTTATTGTTGTGTCCCCGTTTTAGTCAATTTCGTGTTGTCCTGTCCCTGCCATCTACTTTACCGGATGTTTTAGCTGATGACGCTCGAGCAGCTGCTCGTATTCTGCGTTTCATAACTTTAACTGGCTTGTCCAAAGACATTTAACCTTTTTACTTATTTTATCTGCATATTTGTCAGGTCCTTCTGGTGTCCCCCCATCCCCTTGAGTTTTACCAGATTCCATGTGCTCTCACAACAGTGACTGGGCGCTAATGACCTCAGCAGTTGAGCGCCCTTAAACCCAAACAAAAAAATAATTAGCGTAGATTTTGTTTATTGCTAGCGCGTAATTGTAGAGAGAATCTCCTTTGTAGTTGCAGTGTTTCATTGTTGTACAGTAAAACAGTTGTGACATGCATGTAGATTTGCACCAAGTATTTCGCAGCTGCGCTTGCAATTAAGTAGACATTATTTCCATTGCTATGTTAATGTGTTATCTTATTTTGCTCTTCAAATTGTGCTTTTCTGTGTTATCGTGTGAAATATTGTGACAATTATGGCGTGTGAAAAACTTAATACTAGGCTCCAAAGTAAACTGAGAAATGACAGTGAAGTCGAAAGCAGTGTGTTAGCGCCACCATGTAATGAATTAACTAATGTTCAACATAGTAATTTGGTAATTGTGCATAGGGAAATGGAGCGGGCGGCAAACAATGGCTTAGGCAGTGAAACAATTAGTGAACAGGGAAGCATTATCGATCGATCGGTTGGCAACAGCTCGCCTCAGGAATCCGAAATGACAGGACACAATTTTGCAAATACTGTAGATTCAGGTTTTGCGTCCTCACCGTTTTCTCAAATGAGTCAAGACACATTTTCTGCTTGTCAAAATGTGAATGTTGCCGGTGAAATTGCACTGCCAAAAAGCATAAAGAAACAAATTCCAGACACTAATACATTATTATTGCAATTAATGCAACAAATGGAACAAAATCAGAGACAAATGGAACAAAATCTTCAAAAGTTAGACACAATGGAACAAAATCAGAGACAAACGCAGCAAAAGCTTCAAAAGCTAGACACCACACTTGAACAAACACGTGAAGATTTAACTACTGAGTTACATAACATTGAATCGAAATGTCAAAAAGTCTGTAATGACGTAAAAACACAGATTTGTGAGCATTTCCAACCTATTTTTTCGCGTCATGAAAATGCATTACAGAATCACGAAGCAGCCATAAAAGAACTGCAGACTATTGTTCATTAAAAACACGACACCTTGCAAGCTAAAATTGACTCAGTTGCATCTACCGATTCGGTTACGCAACTTGCAAAAACTCAGGAAAACTTAAAAGACACAGTAGATACGATTTCAACACAAATGGACACTCTGAAACTTGGTTCAGAAAAACACACAGAGGAAATAATTTCACTATCGGATAAAGTAGCCGAACTTTCAGATCAGTTCACTAACTTATCTACAAAGGTAGATGATGATCTGAATGACACAAGACCTGTAGCCTTCATGGACACTGAAGTGTATGAACAAATTAGGAAATTCAAACAAAATCAGAATCAAATTAATACGCAACACCAAAGAGAAATCCGGGAAGTTCAAGATCAGCTGGCACAAGTAATACAAGAATTACATATTTCAGAGGACACTCGCGCTCCAGTACGGGAAGAGGGACATAGAAATACGGAACAGCCACAAAATAACAACACAGGGCACTTCGGAAATTATGAAAGAAATTGGCAAGGTACACCGAATTTTGAGATGGAACCGCCGAAACGACGTAACAATGACCGACATGCGACTCGCCGACATGATGATTTTGACTATAAGCTGTTCATTACTACACGTAAATTCAAAACATTTAAGAATTCTGGCAACGACATTCATCCACAAGCATGGCTCCATCAATTCTCTCATTGTTTTCCTCCCAACTGGTCATTAGAGCACAGATTAGAATTTATGTGTGGCTACTTGGAGAATGAACCAGCTGTAAGAATGCGATCAGTCATTCACGATTGTCACAGTGAAGGAGAATTTTACCATGCCTTCCTCTCGGCATATTGGTCTCAAGCTACACAAGACCGAGTAAAACATAGCATCATAATGATGAAACATTTCGAACAATCTGAATTTTCCAGTCTTAAGAAATATTGTGAAGACATGTTGCATAAGCATCAATATCTTTCAAACCCATACAGCCCCCCAGAACTCATCCGCATTTGCTTAATCAAACTGCCTGAACATTTACGACATATTATTTTGGCAGGACGTTGCAAAGACGACATTGAAGCATTTCAGGGACTCTTACAAGAATTAGAAATTGACACTGACAATCGCGGAACGCGAAACCAGGAACACAACAATTACAGGTCACATCCGTCGCAATTCCGCGATGAAAGAAGTAATAACTGGACACGACAAGGCTATTCTCACAACACAAATCGTGACCAAAACAGACACCACCCGTATGACAACCACTGGCGGAGTAATAACAGTTACAGAGAAAGATCGCATTTACATAGTAATGAATGTGACAGAGATAGCCATAGAAACAGACAATATGGGAACCAGAATAATTATTACCAAGGGAGACAGAATAACTTCAGACGCAACGGTCCACCACGCAGTTACGATTCCAGGAGAAATTCTCCACATGACAGAGAGAAAAGAAACTATGTAAACTACCGACATAACGACAGACCTGAATTTCATCAGAACTGGCGGGATTCTAACAGAGCTGGGCCCTCTCAGCAAGGCGAATTTGTAGAAGTTAGGTCTCCTAATCCCAATAACGACGCACGCCAACAAAGAGACAGACAATGACTCGCACCGCAGGCAGCCGATTGCGCCGGCTGGTTCAGAGAAAAATAACATAGACGCTAACCTTGAGAAAAATTCCAGTATTCTTTACCGACGTATATCGCATGATAATTGCGTTGAAGTTGAAACTCTGCGTACTAGGAAGAGTAAAGGTTTACACCACATTTCACATGTAAAACCGTTTATTGAAAGATAATATGCTTTTTAACTTTGTCTTAGCCATAAATCTTACTTCACATTTATAGTATGCTTTGTCAGACTTAGAATCTGTTAATATGCAACAATGTTTGAAGTTATATATCCAGTCAAGAACCAAGAGAACTTATTTAAACATAAATTACGAATACATTGTTATTGTGAACAGATGACAGTGTTATTGTGTGTGTACATTCTTGCTTGTTAATTGCTCGATTACGTAATGACTATAAGGCTTACATACTTAGAACATATACTGCTAATGAGATTTTAATTCAACATTTTGGTTTACTTGAAGATACATTCTGGATTTAAAGTACTTTCCGTGAGATACCAGATGACACAGTGGTTAGTTTATGTGACAGCTACACGATTTTTATCACGACGCTACTAATGAGTGACAGTTTACAATGTTGCTTTTGCAGTGATTCTGTTTTATATCTGTACAGTTTTCTGTTTTATTCTGGAAAGTAAAACATGTTTTAGTAGTAACTTTTGTGGTATAGCTGCAATGAGACAGCCTTTTCCGTAGCACAACAATACGTTACAGTACAGTACTTTCTTCATCACAACAATAAGCTTAATAACTACGATATATATACACACAAAGCATTTCACTTTTGTTTATCATGAGGTAAGTACATTGACTTCTGCAGAACTTAGCTTTCGGAGGACGATAACTACGAGACTTCCACAGAGATTATCTTACAACAAGACGCACAGTTTAGCGCTACAGTAAACGTATTTGAGTGATTAATTTTGTACTTAAAACATTTATTTTTAAAGATATTTGAAGTACAATGATACAAAGGTTTTCCGTGATACGTTTCATTCCATTGCTGTAATCTGTAACAGCTGAGGGTATAATTACATTAATCCTCAGGGGGTTACACGCTTACTTTGTGTACCATATGTTTGGCAAGCACAAGGAGCCCTAGCTAATATGGTATTTGCTTATACAACTTTACACTTCGGTACCATATTTCTCTAACACATAAATTACACAGCTATCTAATCATTTAACTGAGAGATAAACATTTTTTTTTACTACATCAGTGACAGATGTTTACGTAATTACACAGTTGGATAACTTCACACTTATGAAATTGTATGTTGTCTGTACTTTGTGAACTGTTCATATTTTTTCGGAACCATTGTGATACTATGAGAGCTTTGAATGATGTATTTGGTAAGGGAGGATGATCTTTAAAGTACGTTTCAGGTAGATGACACTTTTGAAATGAGCAGAGAATTTTTTTTAGGTTTTGAAACTATTGGAGGAAGCTACGACGATTTTGAGATTTGGCTGAGGTTTTATGATGTTATTATTACAATGATGATGTGTATTATGCTGTTGCGGTATGTTTATGGTCAATAAGCTGATGCTATATGAGGAATTTGATTATGCTACGTAACTGTTATGATGAAATATTGAAGAAGTGTTGACAGTATGTATATGTGTAATAAGGTAAGGAATAATGAGTAGTGGTTAGGGACTCTGGTTTGTGAAAAAGGTTGTTGGAAACCAAGAATCGTACTTTAAGAGTTATGAAATGTGTGTAAATGTGTGAATGTATCATGTCGGCGAAAACTTTTGGACACTGTTATACTGTATTTATAGGATTTTGTTTCTACACATTTGTAACGCATACTTTCGACCTGTAAAATTTTTTATATGAGACTGTCACTGTAGCGGAAACTGCTGTCGTAAATATTTCGGTAAGAAGGCTAAGTGACCTTGATGTAATGCGTTGTGGCGCCCAGCTCCAGCCGCCTGGAGAAAAAGCCATTAGGTGGAGGAACAAAGAGGCCATTAACCTCACTTCTGACATTGCTTTGTAGAAAGCACCGCAAATACGACACGCTCATTACTTGGAAAGATAATTACATCTGCACACCTGATTATGACAAGTGTCTTTCTCGAGAATTGAGAGAATTTTTACTGCCTTATGAAATGCCATATGGCTAATGAATGATGTTTCATGCCATCCTTTGTACATATTTGCTCGTTTTCTTTAATATCCAGTTTCTAGCTGCACTGCAGCATTGGTTAAAATAAAATTTAATATATGTACTAATATAGTTATTTTATGCCTACAGATCCAGTCAATAAGAAATTTGTGATCTACTTCCAAGAAAACGAGGGCACATAAATAGACATTTCCCTTCACAGGAATTGCATAAATAATTTCTTTACGATTTGGTAACTTATCTGCTAGTGTAAGTTCTCGTGATGCATCACTCTAGTGTTAAGATGTGACATAGGTATTAGACATGGCCATTTTTAGTGTAATATTTTTTTCTGCCTGAGCTTTGTCATGTCTAGGTTTAAATTATTTCATTTGCTGCTGCTGTTTGCCAGGCATAGTGTTACTGAATTTAACTTTGTATTACTCTGTTAAGCTGGTTTTACTACTGATTTATTTTTCTTGTTGCTGCACATTGGCTGGTATTAGTTGTAATGTAGCATTGCTTGGTAATTTAGTTTCCTGTAGCTTGCTTTGCAATTTTCCATTTTTTTTGGTCATTGATGTTTGTGTTAATTGTTTTGTGCTGCTGCATTGCCTCATCCCTTAGTTTAGCATCTGAGCTCAGTAGATTTAAGTTAGCTTAAGAGGGGGTAGACTATATAAGAAACTATGGACAATAGGGAAAAAATGCATTGAGAAGTTATATGAAAAAGATTTGGGCCAAAATGAATATTGTACACTGAGAAATAATTATTTTGAAAGAAATATGAATAGAATACAGAAAGCAGGTATAGATAGGACTTTTTGGGAATAATGACGAATGAAGGGAGATCTCCGAGAAGTAAAGAAATTTTGTTTGCAAAATACTGCAGTAAAAGAAACCCTGTCCTTTCCTTGTGTTATCCCACTATGTGTTTGTGTTCCCTTGTGTATTTGTGTTTTTCCTGTCTTTATGTGTTTAGCTAATAAGGTTTATGTTGTAGAATTTTTCAAATACTATGTTGTTTTCTTCATAAAGGTGTTTAGACATTATTTATTCTGTTTTGTTTTAATGCTCATGTGTGAAGATGAGGTTTCGAAAGTTATTCTGATCTTTATGTATGTACTTACGTCATTATTTTTGTAACACTGATGTATATGTTTATTTCTATTCTTTTGTAAAGCCTGTATTACTACAAATGTTATCTGTATTATGTTCTTTAATGATGTATTTTGTAGTTTGTAATTGTATTCTTATGTTATAAAATTGTAATTGACACCAGGTCATCATATTAAGTAACTTGTAAGTTACATTTCACTGCACACGTTTTTGTTGGTCATAGTATATGAACAATATGTGAGAAGTAGGGACTGTTAGTGTTTGCACGTGTGTTAATAATTCAGCAAGGGACTGGATAACAGCATTGTTGGTTCTAAGGACAATTCCAAACACTTTGTCAGTGCAAACGGATGGTTTATGGACTTGCTATATTCTCCGCAAGACTTTTCGATGGTGATTGTGCACCTGCACAGTCGCAACAGATGGCTGCTGGCCGTCTCTACAAGGATTGCAGTGGGTCTGCACCTCTGGTGGCCCACCAATACCGTAATCTCTACTAGGATTACAATGGGTATGCTCTGTGACGACCTACCTACCAGTATTCTTCAAAACTTCGACTGACTCTGCTGTGGGTTTGCTCTGTTGTGGCCCATTACCTGTCTGCATGTCAAGAGACAGCACTGTCTTTCAGCTGGAAGGACAACAATACTTCTTCAAGATTGCATGGAAATCCACTACTTCCGTGTGCATTTTCTTTTACTGCTCAGACTTTGAGAAAAACACTGCAATGTTACTGTGATGAATGATCAGGACTGTCTTTATGGACTGTGAGAAAATTTTAGCTTTTGACCAACATTGTATCAATAAGTGTGTGCATTTGATTTCTTTGTTATTGTAATTATGAAAAATTTTTTCAAATCATTATTGGCCACTGCCCAAAACATTTTTGTAAAATTTTTTGTGGGGAGCATGGGGGCTATGTAAGTAGGCTGTTTATGTTTTCTTATTGGCAATGTTACGAAGCGCTCTGTATGTAAATCACTGGCTGTGCTGTGTGCAGTCTGTGGCTGCTTTGCATTGTTGTAATACTCGTTATTGTAGTGTTAGGCAGCTGGTTGTGAACAGCGCGTAGCGTTGCGTAGTTGGAGGTGAGCCGCCACAGTGGTGGATGTGGGGAGAGAGATGGCGGAGTTTTGAAATTTGTCATGAACTGCTACATATATTATGACTATTGAGGTAAATACATTGGTTGTTCTCTATCAAAATCTTTCATTTGCTAACTGTGCCTATCAGTAGTTAGTGCCTTCAGTAGTTTGAATCTTTTATTTAGCTGGCAGTAGTGGCGCTCGCTGTATTGCAGTAGCTTGAGTAGCGAAGATTTTTGTGAGGTAAGTGATTTGTAAAAGGTATAGTTTAATGTTAGTCAGGGCCCATTCTTTTGTAGAGATTTTTTGAAAGTCAGATTGCGTTGCGCTAAAAATACTGTGTGTCAGTTTAAGGACAGTCGTGTATAATTGTTCTAAGGGGACGTTTCATATGTCGACCCTTAGCCGAGGATACCTCACTGGAATCTTCTGATTTTTTTTCTTGTAGTTTGTGTAATTAGTGTAGCTATTGTTTATTGCTAGCGCGTAATTATAGAGAGAATTTCCTTTGTAGTTGCCGTCTTTCATTGTTGTACAGTAAAACAGGTGTGGCACGCATGTAGATTTGCACCAAGTATTTCGCAGCTGCAATTAACTAGATATTATTTTCGGTGCTATGATAATGTGTTCTCTTATTTTTGCTCTTCAAATTGTGCTTTTCTGTGTTATCGTGTGAAATATTGTGACAATAATGGCGTGTGAAAAACGTAATACTAGGCTCCAAAGTAAACTGAGAAATGACAGTGAAAACGAAAGCAGTGTGTTAGCGCCACCGAGTAATGAATTAACTAATGATCAAAGTAGTAATTTGGTATCTGTGCATAGGGAAATGGAGCGGGCTGCAAACAATGGCGTAGACAGTGAAACAATTAGTGAAGAGGGAAGCATTATCGATCGATCGGTCGGCAACAGCTCGCCTCAGGAATCGGGAATGACAGAACACAATATTGCAACTACTGTAGACTCAGGTTTTGGGTTCTCACCGTTTTCTCAAATGAGTCAAGACACATTTTCCGCTTGTCAAAATGTGAATGTTGCCGGTGTAAATTCACTGCCGAAAAGCACTGAGGAACATGTTTCAGACACCAGTGCATTGTTATTACAGTTAATGCAACAAATGGGACAAAAGCTTGAAAAGTTAGACACAATGGAACAAAATCAGAGACAAACACAGCAAAAGCTTCAAAACTTAGACACCACACTTAAACAAACACGTGAAGATTTAACTAGTGAGTTACATAACATTGAATCGAAATGTCAAAAAGTCTGTAATGACGTAAAAACACATTTGTGAGCATTTTCAACCCATTTTTTCGCGGCATGAAAATGCATTACAGAATCACGAAACAGCCATAAAAGAACTGCAAACCATTGTTCATGAAAATCACGACACTTTGCAAGCTAAAATTGACTCAGTTGCATCTACCGATTCGGTTACGCAACTTGCAAAAACTCAGGAAAACTTAAAGGACACAGTAGATACTCTGAAACTTGGTTCAGAAAAACACACTGAGGAAATGTGTTCACTATCAGAGAAAGTAGCCGAACTTTCGGATCAGCTAAATAATTTATCTACGAAGGTAGATGATAATCTAAATGACACAAAACCGGTAGTCTTTAATGACACAGAAGAGAGCGGACAAATTAGGAAATTCAAACAAAATCAGAATCAAATAAATACGCAACACCAAAGAGAAATCCGGGAAGTACAAGATCAGCTGACACAGGTAATACAAGAGTTACGTATTTCAGAGGACACTCGCGCCCCAATACGGGAAGAGGGACATAGAAATACGGAAAAGCCACAAAATAATAACACAGGGCATTTCGGAAACTATGAAAGAAATTGGAAAGGTGTACCGAATTTTGAAATGGAACCGCCGAAACGACGTAACAATGACCGATATGCTATTCGCCGACACGATGATTTTGACTATAAGCTGTTCATTACTACACGTAAATTCAAAACGTTTAAGAATTCTGCCAACGACATTCATCCACAAGCGTGGCTCCATCAATTCTCTCATTGTTTTCCTCCCAACTGGTCATTAGAGCACAGATTAGAATTTATGTGTTGCTACTTTGAGAATGAACCAGCTGTAAGAATGCGATCGGTCATTCACGATTGTCACAGTGAAGGAGAATTTTATCATGCCTTCCTCTTAGCGTATTGGTCTCAAGCTACACAAGACCGAGTAAAACATAGCATCATAATGATGAAACGTTTCGAAAATCTGAATTTTCCAGTCTTATGAAATATTTTGAAGACATGTTGCATAAGAATCAGTATCTTTCAAACCCATACAGCATCTCAGAACTCATCCGCATTTGCTTAATCAAATTGCCTGAACATTTATGACATATTATTTTATCAGGACGTTGCAAAGACGACATTGAAGCTTTTCAGGGACTCCTACAAGAATTAGAAATTGACACAGACAGTCGCTGGATGCGAAAACAGGAAAAAAATCACTACAGGTCACATACGTCACAATTCCGTGACGATAGAAACAATAACTGGACACGACAAGGCTATTCTTACAACGCAAATCGTGACCAAAACAGACACCACCCATATGACAACCACTGGCAGAGTAATAATAGTTACAGAGAAAGATCGCATTTCCGTAGTAATGAATGTGACAGAGATTACCTTAGAAACAGACAATATGGGAACCAAAACAATTATTATCAAGTGAGACAGAATAACTTCAGACGCAACAGTTCAGCGAGCAGGTATGATTCAGGAAGAAATTATTTTCCACCACATGACCGACAAGAAAGAAATTATGAAATCTACCGACATGACGACAGACGAGATAATCATAACGACAGACCTGAATTTCATCAGAACTGGTGGGATTCTAACAGAGCTGGGCCCTCTCGGCAAGGCGAATTTGTAGAAGTTAGGTCTCCTAATCCCAATAACGACGCACGCCAACAAAGAGACAGACAATGACTCGCACCGCAGGGAGCCGCGTGTACCGGCTGGCTCAGAGAAAAATAGCATAGACGCTAACCTTGAGAAAAATTCCAGTATTCTTTACCGACCTATACCACATGATAATTGCGTTGAAGTTGAAACTCTGCGTTCTAGGAAGAGCAAAGGTTTACGCCACATTTCACATGTAAAACCGTTTATTGAAAGATAATCTGCTTTTTAACTTTGTCTTTGCCATAAAACTTTTCACTTCACATTTCTAGTATGCTTTGTCAGACTTAAGAAACTGTTAACATGCATCAATGTTTGAAGTTAAATATCCAGTCTAGAACCTAGGGAACATTCTTAAACAGAAATTAGGAATGCATTGTTATAGTGAACAGACGACACAATGTTGTTATTTGTACATTCTTGCTTGTTAGTTGCATGATTACGTAACGACTATAAGGCTCACATACTTAGAACATTTACCAGTACTGCTAATGAGATTTTGATGCAACATTTTGGTTTACTTAAAAATACATTCTGGATTTAAAGTACTTCCTGTGAGATACCAGAGGACACAGTGGTTAGTTCATGTGACAGCTACACGATTTTATCACGACGCTACTAATGAGTGACAATTTACAATGTTGCTTTTGCGGTGTATCTGTTTTATATCTGTACAGTTTTTCTGAATTCTTCTGGAAAGTAAAACATGTTTTAGTAGTAACTTTTGTGGTATCGCTACAATGAGACAGCCTTTTCCGTAGCACAACAATACGTTACAGCACAGTACTTTCTTTATCACGGCAATAAGCGTAATAACTAAGATACCTATTCGCAAAGCATTTCATTTTTGTGTATCGTGAGGTAAGTACATTGACTTCTGCAGAACTTAGCTTTCGGAGGACAATAACTACGACACTTCCACAGAGATTATCTTACAACAAGACGCACAGTTTAGCGCTACACTACACGCATTTGAGTGATTCATTTTGTACTTAAAACATTTATTTTTAAAGATATTTGAAGTACAATGACACAAAGGTATTCCGTGATACATTTCATTCCATTGCTGTAATTTGTAACACCTGAGGGTATTATTCATTTATCCTCAGGGGGGTACACGCTAACTTTGTGTACCATGCGTTTGGCAAGCACAAGGAGCCCTAGCTAATATGGTATTTGCTTATACAACTTTACACATCGGTACCATACTTCTCTAACACATAAATTACACAGCTACCTGATCATTTAACAGAGAAAGAAACATTTTTTTTACTACGTCAGTGACAGATGTTTACATAATTACACAGTTGGATAACTTCACACTTACGAAATTGTATGTTGTTTGTACTTTGTGAACTGTTCATATTTTTTCGGAACCATTGTGATACTATGAGAGCTTTGAATGATATATTTGGTATGGGATCACGATTTTTAAAGTACGTTTGAGGCAGATGACACTTTTGACATGAGCAGAGAATTTTTTTTTAGGTTTTGAAATTATTGGAGGAAGCTATGACGATTTTGAGAGTTGACTGAGGTGTTATGATATTATTACGATGGCTATGTGTATTATGCTGTTGCGGTATGTTTATGATCAATAAGCTGATGCTATATAAGTATTTGAGTATGCTAGATATCTGTTATCATAAAATATTGAAGAAGTGTCGACGAATAAGGTAAGGAATAATGAGTAGTGGTTAGGGACTCACTCTGGTTTGTGAAACAGGTTGTTGGAAACCAAGAATCGTACTTTAAGAGTTATGAAATGTATGTAAATGCGTGAATGTATTACAATGCCGACGAAAACTTTTTGGACACTGTTATATCAATAGGATTTTGTTTCTACAGATTTGTAATGCAAATTCTTGACCTGTGAAATATTTTTATACGAGACTGCCACTGTAGCGGAAACTGTTGTCGTAAATATTTCGGTAAGAAAGGTAAGTGACCTTGACGTAATGCGTCTTGAGCGGCCACTTGTGCCAGCCACCTGGAGAAACAGCCATTAGGTGAAAAAAAAGAGGCTATTAACCTCGCTATTGACATTCCTTTGTAGAAAGCATCGCAAATACGACACGCTCATTACTTGGAAACATATGATTACTCGTATTTTGTGCTACTTACTGAAATGCTTATGAAATGATGGGAAATATTCGTACAACTGCACACCTGATTAGGACAAGTGTCTTTCTACGAGAGTTGAGAGAATTTCTACTAACTTATGAAATGTCACATGACTATTGAATGATATTTTTATGCTTTGCTTTTCATAGTTGCTTATTTCATTTGATATCTAGTTTCCAGCTGTGTTGTTGCATTGCTTTTATAAAATAAAATGCATTTGCTAATGTGAACACTTTCTGTCAACAGATCTATTAAATAATAATTTTGTAATCCACATTCTTAAAAAAAAGGAGCTCTTGGAATGGAAAGAACAATAAGAAGGGACTAATAACAGTAACTGCATATATAAGTTTCTTTTCGAGTACTTGGTAATTTTTGTAGAATTAGTTTTTGTGGTGTACCACTTTAATTACATAGACATTAAGGTGCGATTATACATTACCTTTATCTGCATTGTTGTCTTTAGTGTACTATTTTTTCTGCTTGAGCTATGTCATGTTTAGGTATAAGATATTTCAATTTCTGCTTCTGCTTGCCAGGCATAGTGCTATTAAATTTCACTTTGCATTACTCTGTTAATCTAGTTATGCTACTGATTTATTTTTCTTGTTGCTGCACAATGGCTCATATTAGTTGTAATGTTGCTTCGCTTGGTAATTTAGATTTACTGCAGCTTGCTTTGACAATTTCCATTTTTTTTCATTGCTGTTTGTATTAATCGTTTTATGTGCTGATGCATTGCCGCGTCCCTTAGTTTAGCATCTGAGCTCAGTAGATTTAAGTTAGCTTAAGAGAGGGTAGCCTATAAGAGAATGAGTTGCGATGAATTTGAAGAAATGCACTGAGTGGCTATACGAGAAAAGTACAGAAAACAGGTATAGATAGGACTTTTGGAAATAATGAAGAACGAAGGGAGATCTCCGAGAAGTAAAGAAAGTTTTGTTTGCAAAATATTGCAGTACAACAAACCCTGTCCTTTCCTTGTGTTATGACACTATATGTTTGTGTACCCTTGTGTATTTGTTTTCTTCCTGTCTCTGTGTAGTTTCATAGAATTTTTTCTTCTTCTAATACTAAGCTACATTCACTATGATGAGGAATACTGTTATCCTCAAATATAATATGGTATTTACTTTGTAAATATGTTTAGACATTATTTATTCTGTTTTGTTTTAATGCTCATGTGTGAGGTTGATGTTTCAATAATTATTCTGAACTTTTATGTATTTACTTATGTCATAATTCCTGCAACACTGATGTATATGTTATTTCGATTCTTTTGTAAAGCCTGTATTACAAATGTTATCTGTATTGTTATGTTCTTTAATGATGTATTTTGTAATTGTATTCTTATGTTATACAATTGTAATTGACACCAGTTCATCAAATTAAGTAACTTGTAAGTTGCATTTCACTGCACACGTTTCTGTTGGTAATAATATATGCACAGTATGTGAGAAATTGGGACTGTTAGTGTTTGCACGTGTGTTAATAATTCAGCAAGGGACTGGATAACAGCATTGCTGGTTCTAAGGACAATTCCAAAAACTTTGTGAGTGCACAAGTGGTGGTTTTTGGACTTGCTATATTATCCGCAAGACTCTTCAATGGTGATTGTGCACCTGCACAGTCGCAACAGATGGCTGCTGGCCATCTCTACAAGGACTACAGTGGGTCTGCATCTTTGATGACCCACCAGTACCATCATCTCTACAAGGACTACAGTGGGTCTGCATCTTTGATGACCCACCAGTACCATCATCTCTACAAGGACTACAGTGGGTCTACATCTTTGATGATCCATCAATACCATTATTTCTACAAGGACTGCAGTGGGTCTGCACCTCTGGTGGCCCACCAATACCGTAATCTCTACCAGGACTACAGTGGGTCTGCTCTGTGATGACCTACCTACCAATACTCTTCAAAATTTCGACTGACTCTGCTGTGGGTTTGCTCTGTTGTGGCCCATGACCTGTCTGCATGTCGAGAGTCAGCACTGTTTTTCCGTTGGAAGGACAACGCTACTTCAACACTGCATGGAAATCCACTACTTCCGTGTGCATTTTCTTTTACTGCTCAGACTTTGAGAAAAACACTACTATTTTACTGTGATAAACGATCAGGGCAGTCTTTATGGACTGTGAGAAACTTTTAGCTTTTGACCAACATTGTATCAATAAGTGTGTGCATTTGATTTCTTTGTTATTGTAATTGTGAAAAACAAAATTAACAAATATGTATTGGCCAGTGCCCAAAAAAAATTTGGAAAATTTTTTGTGGGTAGCATGGGGGCTATGTAAGTAGGCTGTTTAGGTTTTTTTTATTGGTAACGCCACCTCTGTATGAAAATCACTGGCTGTGCTGTGTGCAGTCTGTGGCTGCTTTGCATTGTTGTAATACTCGTTATTGTAGTGTTGGGCAGCTGGCTGTGAACAGCGCGTAGCGTTGCGCAGTTGGAGGTGAGCCGCCAGCAGTGGTGACGGAGTTTTGAAATTTGTCATGAACTGCTACATATATTATGACTATTGAGGTAAATACATTGGTTGTTCTCTATCAAAATCTTTCATTTGCTAACTATGCCTATCAGTAGTTAGTGCCTTCAGTAGTTTGAATCTTTCATTTAGCTGGCAGTAGTGGCGCTCGCTGTATTGCAGTAGCTTGAGTAGCGAAGATTTTTGTGAGGTAAGTGATTTGTGAAAGGTATAGTTTAATGTTAGTCAGAGCCCATTCTATTGTAGGGATTATTGAAAGTCCGATTACATTGCGCTAACAAAATATTGTGTGTCAGTTAAAGCACAGTCCTCCCCCCAGGGGATCCACAACTCTTTTGTGGATACGTGCGTAGCGAGCACGGGACCCCGAGCTGATGTGGCCTTCCTTCCTTTCCGGGCTGCATACCTTCCCTTTCCGCATCCTTCCCCATTCCCCATCTTCGCCACCTCCCCCCCCCCTTCACCTCTGGCTCTTTATTTCCCTTTCTCTGGGGTTATGGTTTGTGCCTACGTCCGGAGACGGACGCTTGTACATATACTACATTCTTCGCCTTCATTCCTTGCTTGTAAGTCTTCATCCTTCCTTTGTCCTTCTCTTTTCCTTACCTCTTCTCTCTACCTTCGCCGCTGCGGCGTTTGAGACCTCTCTTCTTTCCTTTCCCTTTCTCTTTCTTCCTCCCTGTGCGTGTCTGAAGGCCAACCCACGCACTTCCATGCGTAGCCGGTGACGGGGTAACGCGTAATTCCCCGCCCCGGGTAGACAGGTAGGACACGTACGTACCCCCTGGTAACGGCCAGGCCCAGGGAGGGGTGATTACCCGAGCTGATACCTTCCGAAAGTGCCGATTGGTCCCTCTGTCCGTTTGTCGGGAGGTGTGACCTGAGGTGTGAACAATCACCTAAGGCGGGAGTGCCCTCAGAGAGGGCCCCCACAAGGGAGGAGCGCGCCATCGGAGACGCCGGTAATCATGGGGGATTCTTCCGCAATGGTTTCCTCACCTTCCACTATGTCTGCTCACAAACGTAAGTTCACTGAGTCTCAACCACAGTCAGTTCTTCCATCGTTGCCACAGTTCCTTGTTGTTTCTCGGTCTGACGAAGGTCACGACTTCTCCACGGTCAACCCTTTCATTATTCAGAAAGGTGTCGACGCAATTGCAGGTCCTGTAAAGTCTTGTTCCAGATTACGGAATGGCACCCTGTTGTTAGAAACAGTCAGTGCTCTCCAGGCACAAAAATTGCTGCGTACGTCCCTACTACACACCTTCCCTGTCCGGGTGGAACCGCACCGTACCTTAAATTCCTCGCGTGGAGTCGTTTATACACGCTCCCTCGATGGACTGTCTGACGAAGAAATTCAGCACTACCTGTCTGACCAGGGCGTAACGGCTGTTCATAGTTATGAAAAGGGTTGACACGAACATCATTCCAACCCGCACTGTCTTCTTGACATTTGACAAAGTTCAACTACCATTGAAAATCAAAGCCGGCTATGAGATAATTTCCGTTCGCCCTTACGTCCCGAACCCTACGCGTTGCTATCGGTGCCAGCGGTTCAATCACACCAGCCAGTCCTGTTCCAATCCGGCCAAATGTGTTACGTGTGGCAGGGATGCCCATGAGGGTGCTTGTCCACCTCCATCCCCTCGCTGCATCAACTGTATGGGTGACCACGCCGCTTCCTCTCGAGATTGCCCCGTTTTTAAGGACGAAAAACTCATACAGGAAATTAGGGTGAAGGAAAAGGTGTCGACCTTTGCTGCTCGAAAATTATTCGCCAGTCGACAGCCCACCGTGCCTCAGAAGGGAAACTACAGCACTGTCCTTGCTTCTCCTCGGCCAACAAAGGAGGCGGCCACGCAGACTTGCGACCTCACCTTTAGTGCCACGGTCGTCAGATCGGCCAGCGCAAAGATCGCCCGTTCAACCTCACCACTTTCGCCCGCCCATTCTCTGGCTCACCCTACGTCGAGTTCTGCTAAATCTCGAGCCCAAAAGTCAGACACCAAGACTTCGAAAGAAGAGCATACTCGTGAAGAGTTTTTACGTACGGCAACTTCCCAACCATCGGTTCCTCCTTCCTCTAAACATCATACTTCCAAGAAGGCTACAAAGAAACCCAGTTCCTCTCCTTCTCCGCCAAGGCGTGTCCCATCTACAGCACCACCTGGCGGAAGTCGCCCTCGGCCGTCTTCTGTGTCGCCGAGGCGCACTGCTGGCGGCCGATCAACCGGCCGGTCGCTGGTGGCAGGAGCTGCTCCTGACCAACCTATGGATCAGGATCTTCTGCCTTCGGCTGAATGCCATTCCTTGCTGTCGGTCGCAAGCTCAGAGCAGTCGTTGAGTTGACAGCGACCTTGGTCGCATTCCTCCATTTTCTGTTCACCCTATGTCCATTATCCACTGGAATATCCGCGGTATTCGAGCCAATCGGGATGAATTGTCGATCCTCTTACAATCCTACTCGCCAGTCATCTTCTGTCTTCAGGAAACAAAGCTGCGTCCCCATGACCGCTTTGTTCTCCCTCATTTTCAGTCCGTCCGCTATGATCTCCCCTCTGTTGAAGGCACTCCAGCACACGGAGGACTCATGATTCTTCTCCATGAAACTGTCCATTATCACCCAATCCATTTAAACACTTCCTTCCAAGCTGTCGCCGTCCGTCTTTCCCTTTCCGGATACACGTTCTCTCTTTGTACTGTATACATTCCATCGTCCACACCAATGGCACGAGCTGATCTCCTTCATCTTCTTGGTCAGCTTCCACCCCCATATTTGCTGGTTGGGGACTTCAATGCTCACCACCCGCTTTGGGGATCTCCACATCCTTGTCCACGTGGCTCACTATTGCTAGACGTCTTCCACCAAGCAGATCTAGTTTGCCTCAACACTGGGGTCCCTACGTTTTTGTCTGCCTCCACGGCAAATTTATCTCATTTGGACCTTGCGGTCGGTACTGTTCCGCTAGCTCGGCGCTTCGAATGGTTCGCCCTTGATGATACACACTCCAGTGACCACTTTCCATGTGTCTTTAGACTGCAGCCTCAACGGCCATATATGCGCCTGCGACGCTGGAAGTTTGCTCAAGCCGATTGGACACTTTTTTCGTCTCTAGCGACATTCGATGACCGTCACTTTCCCAGCGTCGACGATGAGGTCACACATATTACCGACGTTATTCTTACAGCTGCGGAACATTCAATACCACGCACCTCCGAATTGCCCCGGCGCCCCCCAGTTCCTTGGTGGAACGAGGCATGCCGTGATGCACTACGTGAGCGGCGACGTGCTCTCCGCGTTTTCCGCCACCATCCTACTTTGGCCAACTGTATCCGCTATAAGCAGCTACGAGCGCGATGCCGTCGTGTCATCCGCGATAGCAAGAAGGCAAGCTGGAAATTCTTTATTAGCTCATTTAACACCTTCACTCCCGCCTCGGAAGTTTGGAGTCGGCTTCGACGGTTCTCAGGCGCGCCTAGTTTCTCCCCGGTCTCTGGGCTCACTGTCGCGCATGACACATTAGTGGACCCCGTCGCAATTTCTAACTCGTTGGGTCAGCACTTTGCCGAGATTTCGAGCTCTTCAAATTACCCGCCAGCGTTTCTCCCGAAGAAACGTGCAGCGGAAGTGTGACCTCTTGCTTTCTCCTCTCAAAATCGCGAAAGCTACAATACTGTTTTCTCCTTGCGGGAACTCCAACATGCACTCTCTTCTTCTCGCTCCTCCGCCCCAGGACCAGATGGTATCCCCGTCCAAATGTTGCTGCATTTATCAACCCATAGTCTGCGTTACCTCCTTCGCCTTTATAATCGAATTTGGACCGACAGTACTTTTCCCAGACGATGGCGGGAAGCTATCGTCGTTCCTGTTCCGAAACCTGGAAAGGACAAACATCTCCCCTCTAGCTATCGCCCCATTTCTCTCACGAGTAGTGTCTGTAAGGTTTTGGAGCGTATGGTGAATTACCGTTTAGCGTGGTGGCTGGAATCCCGCAGTCTTTTAACACCTGCCCAATGCGGATTCCGAAAGCATCGTTCTGCAGTTGACCATCTTGTTGCTCTCTCCACTTATATCATGAACAATTTTCTCCGGAAACGCCAAACGGTAGCAATATTTTTTGATCTGGAGCGAGCATACGATACCTGTTGGAGGACAGGCATCCTCCGCACACTGTTCTCTTGGGGCTTTCGAGGCCGGCTGCCCCTTTTTCATCGCGAATTTATGGCAGAGCGCACATTTAGGGTGCGGGTGAACACTACTCTCTCCCGCACTTTCTCCCAAGAAAATGGGGTACCCCAGGGCTCCGTGCTAAGTGTTGTACTGTTTGCCATCGCTATAAATCCAATTATGGATTGTCTCCTTCCCGATGTCTCGGGCTCCCTCTTTGTGGATGATTTTGCGATCTACTACAGCTCTCCACGAACTAGCCCTCTTGAACGACGTCTTCAAGGATGTCTCGATCGCCTCCACTCTTGGAGCATCGAAACAGGCTTCCGTTTCTCTCCCAGTAAGACCGTTTGTGTTAATTTTTGGCGACGTAAGGAGTTTCTTCCGCCCTCCGTACATCTAGGACCTGTCAACCTTCCGTTTTCAGACGTCGCTAAATTCTTGGGTCTTACGTTTGACAGAAAACTGTGCTGGTCCTCCCACGTTTCCTATCTTTCGGCTCGCTGTCTGCGATCGCTTAACACCCTCCGTGACCTGAATGGTACCTCCTGGGGAGCGGACCGAGTGGTCCTTCTCCGCCTCTATCGCGCCTTAGTGCGCTCGAAATTGGATTATGGAAGCATAGTCTACTCCTCTGCTCGGCCGTCTATTCTTCGGCGTCTCGACTCTATCCACCACCGTGGATTACGTTTAGTGTCTGGAGCTTTTTACACTAGCCCTGTGGAAAGCCTTTATGCTGAGACTGCTGAACCTCCGTTGTCCAATCGGCGAGCGGTCCTTCTAAGTCGTTATGCTAGCCATCTGTCTTCCATGCCTGCTAATCCAGCCCATGCCCTTTTTTTCGACGCCTCATTTGATGTAGGGTATGCTGGCCGCTCCTCCTCCCTACTACCCCCGGGAGTCCGCTTCCGTCAACTGCTCCATTCTCTTTCCTTCCGCTTTCCTAAAACCTTTTTGACAACTTCGGGTACGGCACCGCCTTGGCTCCGTCCCCGGATCTGCCTGCTCCGTGACCTTTGTCGATTTCCCAAGGATGGTACCCCTACACTTGTTTATCGTCGTGCATTTGCTGCTCTATGTGCACAAATGACGGACGCCACATTTATTTACACCGACGGCTCGAAAACATCGTTAGGTGTAGGGAGTGCCTATATTGTTGGCGACACCCGAAATCAATTTCGGCTTCCCGACCAGTGTTCGGTGTATACTGCGGAGCTTTACGCTGTTCTCCAGGCTGTCCACTACATCCGCCGCCATCGGCGGATACAGTACGTTATCTGCTCAGATTCTCTCAGCTCTCTCCTCAGTCTCCAAGCTCTTTACCCTGTGCACCCTCTGGTCCACCGGATTCAGGACTGTCTGCGCTTGCTCCATCTGGGGGGCGTCTCGGTGGCGTTCCTCTGGCTCCCGGGACACGCTGGTATCTGTGGGAATGAGGCGGCCGATATAGCGGCCAAGGCTGCAGTCTCTCTTCCTCGGCCAGCTATTCAATCGCTTCCCTTCACCGATCTACGGAGCGGTTTATGTCGCAAAGTTGCTCATTTATGGCATGCGCATTGGTTAACACTTCCCAATAATAAATTGCGGGAAGTGAAAGCTCTTCCTTGCGCTTGGACATCCTCCTCCCGAACGCGTCGTCGGGAGGAGGTAATTTTAACTAGACTCCGGATAGGGCACTGTCTTTTTAGCCATCGACATCTTTTAAGCGGCGATCCTCCCCCACTCTGTCCCCACTGCTCTCAGCTGTGGACGGTAAGACACCTTTTAATTGAATGCCCCTATTTTAATCCGTTACGCGCCCTTCTACAGCTATCGCCTGATCTATCGTCGATTTTAGCAGATGACACGCGCTCAGCCGACCGCGTTCTCCAATTTATTAGTGCTAGTGAAATGACGTCAGTCATTTGAAGCTTTTTTTGGGGACAACCAACCCCTTACTGTAGTGGATTTTTAAGCCTTCCTTCTGCTTTTAGTTTCTCCAATTTTATGACCTTGTTCCCATTGCTGCTACTTTTCAGTTTCGGTTTTTTTTTACTATTTCCTAAGTCACAGGCTGGGCGCTAATGACCATAGCAGTTTTGCGCCCTAAAACCAAACAAAAAAAAAGCACAGTCCTATACAATTGTTAAAAGGGGACGTTTCAAAAGGTATAGGTTAATGTTAGTCAGGGCCATTCTTTGGTAGGGATTTTTGAAAGTCAGATTGAGTTGCGCTAAAAATATTGTGTGTCAGTTTAAGCACACTCTTGTATAATTGTTCAAAAGGGGACGTTTCACGTTTTTCCCATATGTGTGTTTTCCCCATATGTGCGTTTTCCAAATATTTGCGTTTCTCCCATATTTGCATTTCTCCCATATTTGCGTTTCTCCCATATTTGCGTTTCTCCCATATTTGCGTTTCTCCCATATTTGCGTTTCTCCCATATTTGCGTTTCTCCCATATTTGCGTTTCTCCCATATTTGCGTTTCTCCCATATTTGCGTTTCTCCCATATTTGCGTTTCTCCCATATTTGCGTTTCTCCCATATTTGCGTTTCTCCCATATTTGCGTTTCTCCCATATTTGCATTTCTCCCATATTTGCGTTTCTCCCATATTTGCGTTTCTCCCATATTTGCGTTTCTACCATATTTGCGTTTCTACCATATTTGCGTTTCTACCATATTTGCGTTTCTACCATATTTGCGTTTCTACCATATTTGCGTTTCTACCATATTTGCGTTTCTACCATATTTGCATTTCTACCATATTTGCGTTTCTACCATATTAGCGTTTCTACCATATTAGCGTTTCTACCATATTAGCGTTTCTACCATATTTGCGTTTCTACCATATTTGCGTTTCTACCATATTTGCGTTTCTACCATATTTGCGTTTCTACCATATTTGCGTTTCTACCATATTTGCGTTTCTACCATATTTGCGTTTCTACCATATTTGCGTTTCTACCATATTTGCGTTTCTACCATATTTGCGTTTTTCCAATTTTTGCGTTTTTCCTATTACTCATGAACCCATCCTACCAACCGATTCCTTCTTCTACTCAAGTTGTGCCACAAAATTGTCTTCTGCCCTATTTCCGATTTTCCCATAATTGGGAGATTCCAATACTAGTGATTTTCCCATATTTACGATTTTCCCATATTTGCGATTTTCCCATTTTTACTATTTTCACATATTTGCGATTTTCCCATTTTTACTATTTTCACGTATTTGCGATTTTCCCATTTTTGCGATTTCCCCATTTTTCGATTTTCCCATTTTTCGATTTTCCCATTTTTTCGATTTTCCCATTTTCGCGATTTCCCCATTTTCGCGATTTCCCCATTTTCGCGATTTCCCCATTTTCGCGATTTTCCCATTTTCGCGATTTCCCCATTTTCGCGATTTCCCCATTTTCGCGATTTCCCCATTTTCGCGATTTACCCATTTTCGCGATTTACCCATTTTCGCGATTTACCCATTTTCGCGATTTAGCCATTTTCGCGATTTACCCATTTTCGCGATTTACACATTATTGCCTTTTTCCCATTATTGCCTTTTTCCCATTATTGCCTTTTTCCCATTATTGCCTTTTTCCCATTATTGCCTATGTCCCATTATTGCCTTTTTCCCATTATTGCCTTTTTCCCATTATTGCCTTTTTCCCATTATTGCGGTTTTCCAATATTTGCGTTTTTCCAATATTTGCGTTTTTCCAATATTTGCGTTTTTCCAATTTTTGCGTTTTTCCAATTACTCATGAACCCATCCTACCAACCGATTCTTTCTTCTACTCAAATTGTGCCACAAAATTCTCTACTGCCCTATTTCCGATTTTCCCATAATTGGGAGATTCCAATAATAGTGATTTTCCAATTTTTGCGATTTTTCCATTTTTGCGATTTTTCCATTTTTGCGATTTTTCCATTTTTGCGATTTTTCCATTTTTGCGATTTTTCCATTTTTGCGATTTTTCCATTTTTGCGATTTTTCCATTTTTGCGATTTTTCCATTTTTGCGATTTTTCAATTTTTGCGATTTTTCCATTTTTGCGATTTTCCCATTTTTGCGTTTTTACCATATTTGCGTTTTTCCCATATTTGCGTGTTTCCCATATTTGCGTGTTTCCCATATTTGCGTGTTTCCCATATTTGCGTTTTCCCTATATTTGCGTTTTCCCCATATTTGCGTTTTCCCCATATTTGCGTTTTCCCCATATTTGCGTTTTCCCCATACTTGCGTTTTCCCCATATTTGCGTTTTCCCCATATTTGCGTTTTCCCCATATTTGCGTTTTCCCCATATTTGCGTTTTCCCCTAATTTGCGTTTTCCCCTAATTTGCGTTTTCCCCATATTTGCGTTTTCCCCATATTTGCGTTTTCCCCATATTTGCGTTTTCCCCATATTTGCGTTTTCCCCATATTTGCGTTTTCCCCATATTTGCGTTTTCCCCATATTTGCGTTTTCCCCATATTTGCGTTTTCCCCATATTTGCGTTTTGCCCATATTTGCGTTTTCCCCATATTTGCGTTTTCCCCATATTTGCGTTTTCCCCATATTTGCGTTTTCCCCATATTTGCGTTTTCCCCATATTTGCGTTTTCCCCATATTTGCGTTTTCCCCATATCTGCGTTTTCCCCATATCTGCGTTTTCCCCATATTTGCGTTTTCCCCATATTTGCGTTTTCCCCATATCTGCGTTTCGCCCATATCTGCGTTTCGCCCATATCTGCGTTTCGCCCATATCTGCGTTTCGCCCATATCTGCGTTTCGCCCATATCTGCGTTTCGCCCATATCTGCGTTTCGCCCATATCTGCGTTTCGCCCATATCTGCGTTTCGCCCATATCTGCGTTTCGCCCATATCTTCGTTTCGCCCATATCTGCGTTTTGCCCATATCTGCGTTTTTCCCATAACTCATGAACTCATCCTACCAATAGATTCCTTCTTCTACTCAAGTTGTGCCACAAAATTCTCTTCTGCCCTATTTGCTATTATCCCATAATTGCGAGTTTCCAATACTAGGGATTTTCCTATACTTGCGATTTTCCCATAATTGCGATTTTCCCATATTTGCGATTTTCCCATATTTGCGATTTTCCCATATTTGCGATTTTTCCATATTTGCGATTTTTCCATATTTGCGATTTTTCCATATTTGCGATTTTCCCATATTTGCGATTTTCCCATATTTGCTATTTTCCCATATTTGCTATTTTCCTATATTTGCTATTTTTCCATTTTTGCGATTTTTTCTTTGTTGCGATTTTTTCTTTTTTGCGATTTTTCCATTTTTGCGATTTCTCCATTTTTGCGATTTTTCCCATTTTTGCGATTTTTCCTTTTTTGCCATTTTTCCATTTTTGTGATTTTTCCATTTTTGCCATTTTTCCATTTTTGTGATTTTTCCATTTTTGCGATTTTCCCATTTTTGTTATATTTCCATTTTTGCGAATTTTCCATTTTTGCAATTTTCCCATTTTTGCGATTTTCCCATTAGTCATGAACACATCCTACCAACCGATTCCTTCTTGTAGTAAAGTTGTGCCATAAAATTCTCTTTTGCCATAATTGCGATTTTCCCATATTTGCGTTTTCCCCATATTTGCGTTTTCCCCATATTTGCGTTTTCCCCATATTTGCGTTTTCCCCATGTTTGCGTTTTCCCAAATTTGCGTTTTCCCCATATTTGCGTTTTCCCCATATTTGCGTTTTCCCCATATTTGCGTTTTCCCCATATTTGCGTTTTCCCCATATTTGCGTTTTCCCCATATTTGCGTTTTCCCCATATTTGCGTTTTCCCCATGTTTGCGTTTTCCCCATGTTTGCGTTTTCCCCATGTTTGCGTTTTCCCCATGTTTGCGTTTTCCCCATGTTTGCGTTTTCCCCATGTTTGCGTTTTCCCCATGTTTGCGTTTACCCCATGTTTGAGTTTTCCCCGTGTTTGCGTTTTGCCCATGTTTGCGTTTTGCCCATGTTTGCGTTATGCCCATGTTTGCGTTTTGCCAATGTTTGCGTTTTGCCCATGTTTGCGTTTTGCCCATGTTTGCGTTTTGCCCATGTTTGCGTTTTGCCCATTCCATTACTCATGAACTCATTCTACCAATCGATTCCTTCTTCTTTTCAAGTTGTACCACAAAATTCTCTTCTGCCCTATTTGCTATTTTCCCATAATTGCGAGTTTCCAATACTAGTGATTTTCCCATAATTGCGATTTTCCCATATTTGCGATTTTCCCATTACTCATGAACCCATCCTACCAATCGATTCCTCCTACGCAAGATGTGCCACAAAATTCTCTTCTGCCTTATTTGCTATTTTCCCATATTTGCAAGATTCCAATACTAGTGATTTTCCTATATTTGCGAGATTCAAATACTTGTGATTTTCCTATATTTGCGAGATTCAAATACTTGTGATTTTCCCACATTTGCGATTTTCCCATATTTGCGATTTTCACATATTTGCGATTTTCCCATATTTGCGATTTTCCCATATTTGCGATTTTCCCATATTTCCGATTTCCCAATTTTTGCGATTTTCCCTTTTTTGCGATTTTCCCCATTTTTGCGATTTCCCCCATTTTCGCGATTTCCTCATTTTCGCGATTTCCCCATTTTCGCGATTTCCCCATTTTCGCGATTTCCCCATTTTCGCGATTTCCCCATTTTCGCGATTTCCCCATTTTCGCGATTTCCCCATTTTCGCGATTTCCCCATTTTCGCGATTTCCCCATTTTCGCGATTTCCCCATTTTCGCGATTTCCCCATTTTCGCGATTTCCCCATTTTCGCGATTTCCCCATTTTCGCGATTTCCCCATTTTCGCGATTTCCCCATTTTCGCGATTTCCCCATTTTCGCGATTTCCCCATTTTCGCGATTTCCCCATTTTCGCGATTTCCCCATTTTCGCGATTTCCCCATTTTCGCCATTTCCCCATTTTCGCGATTTCCCCATTTTCGTGATTTACCCATTATTGCCAGTTACCCATTATTTCGATTTACACATTATTGCGATTTACCCATTTTTGCGATGTACCCATGTTTGAGTTTTCCCCATGTTTGCGTTTCCCCCATGTTTGCGTTTCCCCCGTGTTTGCGTTTCCCCCGTGTTTGCGTTTCCCCCGTGTTTGCGTTTTTCCCGTGTTTGCGTTTTTCCCGTGTTTGCGTTTTTCCCGTGTTTGCGTTTTTCCCGTCTTTGCGTTTTTCCCGTGTTTGCGTTTTTCCCGTGTTTGCGTTTTTCCCGTGTTTGCGTTTTGCTCATATTTGTGTGTTTCCCATATTTGCGTGTTTCCCATATTTGCGTGTTTGCCATATTTGCGTGTTTGCCATATTTGCGTGTTTCCCATATTTGCGTGTTTCCCATATTTGCGTGTTTCCCATATTTGCGTTTTCCCCATATTTGCGTTTTCCCTATATTTGCGTTTTTCCCATATTTGCGTTTTTCCCATATTTGCGTTTTTCCCATATTTGCGTTTTCGCATTACTCACGAAACATCCTACTAACCGAATCCATCTTCTAGTCAAGTTGTGCCACAAAATTCTCTTCTGCCATATTTGCGAATATCTTATTTTCCGATTTTTGCGTTTTTCCAATAGATGCGTTTTTCCAATAGATGCGTTTTTCCCATAGATGCGTTTTTCCCATAGATGCGTTTTTCCCATAGATGCGTTTTTCCCATAGATGCGTTTTTCCCATAGATGCGTTTTTCCCATTGATGCGTTTTTCCCATAGATGCGTTTTTCCCATTGATGCGTTTTTCCCATTGATGCGTTTTTCCCATTGATGCGTTTTTCCCATTGATGCGTTTTTCCCATAGATGCGTTTTTCCCATTGATGCGTTTTTCCCATAGATGCGTTTTTCCCATAGATGCGTTTTTCCCATAGATGCGTTTTTCCCATAGATGCGTTTTTCCCATATTTGCGTTTTTCCAATATTTGCGTTTTTCCTATTACTCATGATCCCATCCTACCAATCGATTCCTCCTTCTGCGCAAGATGTGCCACAAAATTCTCTTCTGCCTTATTTGCTATTTTCCCATATTTGCAAGAATCCAATACTAGTGATTTTCCTATATTTGCGAGATTCAAATACTAGTGATTTTCCCATATTTGCGATTTTCCGATATTTGCGATTTTCCCATATTTGCGATTTCCCCATTTTTGCGATGACCCCTTTTTTGCGATTTCCCAATTTTCGCGATTTCCCCATTTTCGGATTTCCCCATTTTCGGATTTCCCCATTTTCGGATTTCCCCATTTTCGGATTTCCCCATTTTCGGATTTCCCCATTTTCGGATTTCCCCATTTTCGCTTTTTCCCCATTTTCGCGATTTCCCCATTTTCGTTTTTTCCCCATTTTCGTTTCTTCCCCATTATCGCTTTTTCCCCATTTTCGCTTTTTCCCCATTTTCGCGATTTTTCCATTTTTGCGATTTTTCCATTTTTGCGATTTTTCCATTTTTGCGATTTTTCCATTTTTGCGATTTTTCCATTTTTGCGATTTTTCCATTTTTGCGATTTTTCCATATTTGCGTTTTTACCATATTTGCGTGTTTCCCATATTTGCGTGTTTCCCATATTTGCGTGTTTCCCATATTTGCGTTTTTCCAATTAATCACGAAACATCCTACTAACCGAATCCTTCTTCTAGTCTAGTTGTGCCACAAAATTCTCTACTGCCATATTTGCGAATATCTTATTTTCCGATTTTTGCGTTTTTCCCATAGATGCGTTTTTGCCATAGATGCGTTTTTGCCATAGATGCGTTTTTGCCATAGATGCGTTTTTCGCATTACTCATGAACTATCCTAGCAACCGATTCCTTCTTCTAGTCAAGTTGTGCCATAAAATTCTCTTCTGCCACATTTGCGATTACTGATTTTCCGAATTTTGCGTTTTCCCCATATTTGCGTTTTCCCCATATTTGCGTTTTCCCCATATTTGCCCCCCAGGGGGTCCACAACTCTTTTGTGGATACGTGCGTGGCGAGCACGGGGCCCCGAGCCATTGCAGCCTTCTTTCTCTCCCGGGCTGCATTTCCTTTCCCTTCCCCTCCTTTCCCCTCCATGCTCCTTTCCCCTCGCCCTCTCCTCTCCCTCTCTTGGTGTCCTTGCTTATGTTGGCCCCGCTATCCTCCTGGTTCTGTTGGTTTTACACTCAGGCTTTGTTGCGTACTTATCTCCTCCTTTTGGTATTCCTTGGTCCCCCTCTGGGGTTTGACCTCCATTCCAAAATTTCTCTTCCGTAGTGTGAGCCATTTGGGGTAGAGCACCTTACCTAGTGTCTCCGACGTGCGCCCTACTAGTACATTCCACCTTTTCTTTCACGTCGTTGTCTGATGCTAGGGTGCATAGCCAGCACCGTAGCCAGCCCGTGTGGTGGGGTCGCTATGTACCCTTTTGGTTGAGCCCCCTGAACACACAGGGATCACACTTCTGATACCTGAGCTGTGACCTCCTCATGCATGCCTTGGAGTGGTTGCTCGTCCTCCTGGAGCATCGGAACTCCCGGCAATGGCCGCCGTGCCAGACGGCCCTTGCTGTGGCTGGGTGGCGCCCGTGAGGAGAGCCCCTGATCGGAGTGGGTGGTATCAGGGCGGACGCTATGCAGATGAAACGCATACGGGTCCAAAACTCTGGCCGTTCTGCGGCCGTCTCTCTGCGTGGTACTGATTCCTCAAGTGCTGCTTCTCTTGCCCCTTCGGCCTTCCCTTCCATGGCTACCCCCTGGGAAGAGGGTCAGGCCCGTCGTCTAGGGGCAAAACCTTTCCCCCGTTATCTAGTTTGCACTAGGACTGATGGAGATACTTTCACCAGTGTCAAACCTTTATTCTTTGTGGAACATATTGAAGACAAGTTCGGCGAAGTGGACTCCCTGAGCAAGATGCGGTCGGGTTCGTTGCTGATTAAAACTACTTCAGCTGCCCAATCTGCGGCCCTTCGTGCCTGTACCCATCTTGGCACAATTCCTGTGTCTATTACCCCTTACCAGTCTCTAAATATGGTACAAGGTGTGATTTTACACAGGGACCTCATCCTTCAAACTGATGAGGAACTTCGGGACAATCTCGCACGGCGGGGTGTTCACTTTGTTCGGCGTGTTCAGAAGGGTCCTAAAGATAACCGTATTGATACTGGTGCCTTTATCCTGGCCTTTGAAGGGGATACCCTTCCTGAGAAAGTTAAGATTATGGTCTATCGCTGTGATGTGAAGCCGTACATCCCACCTCCTATGCGGTGTTTTAAGTGCTTGCGTTTTGGCCACATGTCTTCTCGCTGTTCCCAGGACCCTCTCTGTGGTGACTGTGGACGTCCACTCCATGAGGGGAGTCCCTGTGTTCCCCCTCCTGTATGTGTAAACTGTCATGGTAGTCATTCTCCACGTTCACCAGATTGCCCAGTGTATAAGAAAGAAAAAAAGATACAAGAGTATGAGTCCATCGATCGTTTAAGCTACACAGAGGCCCGTAAGAAATATGCACGACTGCACCCTGTGTCCATGACATCAAGTTACGCCTTGGTTACATCTTCACCCCTTCCCCCTCCCTCCTTACCCCCATCCCGGCCCCCACTCCTCCCCCCCTCCCCTGCAGCTCCCACACCTTCTCCTCTGGGTGCTGCTCCCCCTCCCCAGCCGGAGAAGTGTCCCACTCCTTCGGCGTCTGCCGGTCAAGGGCGCCTCTCCCGGGATGCCCCTTCCCGGCACCTTCCAGGTCAAAGATCTGCTGCCGCGCGGCGACCGCGAGAGCCGCGGTCTGTCGGCCCCCAGGTCGCCCGGTCTCTTTCTGTTCCTGATCTTGCTGCAGCTGGCTCCTTTATGCCACACAGCCCTCCTCGATCTCAGCCTGAAAAGAAGAAGAAACATAAGTCCCGGGACAAAGAGCCTCTGGTGTCACCAGAGGTCCCTTCCCCGACTTCACAACCGGATTCTGACCTGTCGTTTATGGATGTCGCCCCCTCCTTGTCTGTGACGGGTGGGGACCCGGCAGTATGACTGGATTTAGCGTGTTCAGCCCTCATTTAACCCATCGTTCTGTGGTTCTCCAATGGAATTGTAATGGCTACTATCGACACCTTCCGGAATTGAAATCCCTTCTTTCGTCCTACTCTGCAGCTTGTGTGGTTCTCCAGGAATCCCATTTTACTGATGCTCACTCACTGACCCTCCGTGGGTACCGTGTTTTCTGTCGAAATCGGGTCGGACCCTTGTGGGCTTCTGGTGGCGTTTGTACATTGGTCCGTACCGACATTGCTAGCACGTGGATTCCTCTCCAAACTACATTGGAAGCGGTTGCTGTTAGGGTCCACTTAGACTCTGCAGTCACCGTTTGTAATCTTTATCTCCCTCCTGACAGGGCTCTCACGCCTGCTGCCTTAACCACCCTTCTTCAGCAACTTCCTCCTCCCTTCCTCCTCCTTGGGGATTTTAATGCTCATCATCCTTTGTGGGGCAGTGCCTTTCCATCTAGACGAGGTCTTCTTATAGACCAATTTATTGCAGACCACGACCTGTGCCTTCTTAATGATGGCTCCCCTACTCATTTCAGTGCTGGTCAAGGTACCTTTTCTGCCATTGATCTTTCTCTTTCTTCTCCCTCTCTCCTCCCTTCATTACACTGGTCGCCACACGACGACCTTTGTGATAGTGACCATTTCCCGTTGATTATCACGCTCCCTTCGCGCTCCCCGATGGACAGGTTACCTCGTTGGTCTTTCCACCGCGCCGATTGGCCTCTATACACTGCACAGGTCGAGTTTTCTCCCTCTTTGTCGGGCGGTATTGATGACGTCCTACGTGACGTGTCTCACGCGATTGTTCGCGCTGCTCACCTTGCTGTCCCGCGCTCGTCTGGACCATTTCGTCACCGGCGAGTTCCATGGTGGAGTACGGCCATTGCCATTGCCATCCGTGATCGCCGTCGAGCTTTGCAACACTTTAAGAGGCACCCATCTGTAGCCAGCCTTACTACCTTTAAACGCCTTCGCGCTAAAGCCCGTTATTTAATCAAACAGAGCAAGCGGATATGTTGGGAACGATTCGTTTCTTCCCTTGGTTCCACTGTCCCTCTGTCACGGGTATGGGCTACACTTCGCTCTCTCCAAGGTTGCCATCGACAGTCCACCCTCCCAGGCCTTCACCTCCCAGATGGCATTTGTACGGACCCATTAGTTCTCGCAGAACATCTTGCGACCCATTTTGCAGTGGCATCAGCGTCAGCCTCCTATCCAGCTGCTTTCCTTCATCAAAAACAGCAGGCTGAAGCTGTCACCTTATGTTTCACCACTTGTGAGTCAGAATCTTACAACGAACCTTTTACTGAATGGGAATTTCTTTCTGCTCTATCTTCTTCTCATGATACGGCCCCTGGCCCAGATTCCATTCATAACCAACTGCTTCAACATCTCAGTGCTCCACAACGGCAACATCTTCTTCGGGTGTTTAACCGTATCTGGCTCCAGGGTGACTTCCCTTCTCAGTGGAGGGATAGCATTGTGGTTCCTGTCCTTAAGCCTGGTAAGAACCCCCTATCTGTTGACAGCTATCGGCCAATTAGTTTGACCAATGTTGTTTGTAAGTTACTTGCACGGATGGTAGCCCGTCGGCTCACTTGGGTCCTCGAATCTCGGGATCTATTGTCCCCATACCAGTGTGGCTTTCGAGAGGGACGATCTCCAATCGATCATTTACTCCGCTTGGAATCCGCAGTTCGGCAGGCTTTTTCCCAGCGCCGCCATTTGGTTGCAGTGTTTTTTGACATTCGCAAGGCCTATGACACGGCCTGGCGCCATCACATCTTACTAACCCTTCATCAGTGGGGTCTTCGGGGCCCACTCCCGATTTTCATCCGCCAGTTCCTGCTCCATCGGTCATTCAGAGTTCGAGTTGGTACTGCTTTTAGTTCTCCACGGACCCAGGAGACGGGCATCCCACAGGGTTCTGTCTTGAGTGTCCTTCTTTTCCTCATTGCTATCGATGGACTTGGGGCCTCTGTCGGTCCCTTGGTCGCCCCTGCCCTGTATGTGGATGATTTCTGCATTTGGGTTAGTTCCTCCTCGATGGCATCTGCAGAACGGCAGCTCCAGGTGGCTATACGGCGTGCCTCTGCATGGACCCTCTCACACGGGTTTCAATTCTCTCCTTTAAAATCGCGGGTGGTCCACTTCTGTCGCCGTACTACGGTCCACCCTGATCCAGAGCTCTATCTCGCTGCACAACAATTGCCTGTGGTTCCACGGTTTCGTTTCCTGGGTCTTCTTTTCGACAACAAGCTCACTTGGCTGCCCCATATCAGACTCCTGAAGGTAGGATGTTTCCGTAAACTCAATGTCCTTCGCTTCCTTGCCCACTCCTCTTGGGGTGCGGACCGTTCCCTCCTCCTCCGTCTTTACCGTGCTCTCGTTCTGTCTCGGTTGGACTATGGTTGTCAAGTTTATGGTTCAGCTGCTCCCTCCACACTGCACGTGCTGGATCCAGTCCACCATCGTGGTATCCGTTTGGCCACCGGTGCCTTCCCTACTAGCCCTGTTGATAGTCTCCTGGTTGAAGCTGGGATCCCCCCCCCTTTCTGTTCGGCGGTCCCAGCTGCTGGTGTCTTATGCCCTCACTATCCGTTCTTCTCCCACTCATCCTTCCTATTCTATCCTGTTCCCAGACCAAGGACGTCGCCCACCCGACTCCCGCCCTCGGGCGGGTTTACCGGTTGGGCTGCGCCTTGCGTCTCTTATCCGTGATTTTCAGCTTCCTTCTTTGTCCTGTCTTCCTCGCTCCCTCCCCTCCACCCCTCCTTGGTTAGTTCCTCGGCCTCGAATTCGGATGGATCTCCGCCGAGGTCCGAAAGATTCCATCCCCCCGGTGGTGTTCCGTTCCTTTTTCCGCCAAATTTTATGGGAGTTTCGGGATGCTGTTGTTTTTTACACTGATGGCTCTAAATCTGCTGATCATGTTGGGTATGCCTTCACGTCCTCTGTTGGAACGGAAAATCATCTGCTGCCACCTACATGTGGGGTGTTTACTGCGGAATTGATGGCAATTTCCCGGGCCCTCACCTTTATTTAAGAATCACAACACAACCGCGTTTTGTTATGTACGGACTCGATGAGTGGCCTTCTTGCTGTTGACCGGTGTTTTTCGCGCCATCCCTTGGTCTCTGCCATCCATGACCATCTCGCTGATATTCACCGTGCTGCTTGTTCCATTGCCTTCCTATGGGTCCCTGGCCATGTGGGTATCCCGGGTAATGAGCTCGCTGATCGTTTGGCTGGGGGAGCAGTTACTTACCCCCCCTTTTCCGTAACCCCTCCTGCAGCGGATTTACGGCTTCACATCAAATTCCACTTCGCACAGTCATGGGCCAATTCTTGGGAGGCTACTCCACTGTCTAATAAACTTCGTGCAATTAAGGTGACACCAGGCCCATGGCGTTCTTCCTTTCGCCTCTCCCGAAAGGACTCGACCACACTATGTCGTCTCCGCATTGGCCATACCAGGCTGACCCATGGTTTTCTTTTGCGTGATGAGCCGCCCCCGCTATGTGGTTGTGGAGCCTTACTGTCAGTGGCCCACATTTTAGTTGAATGCCCCCTTCTTTTGGCTCTGCGTGCTAAGTACAGCCTCCCCCACACTTTACCTTTGATGTTGGCTGACGATTCCCGGATGGTCTCTCTGATTCTCGGTTTCCTCCGGGAGAGTGGTTTTTATTCTCAGTTTTAAGGTTTTTAATCTTTCTCTGGTGTTGGGGCAGGGCGGTGAGTGTTTGGGTGTCTCCCACTGTAGGCAGTGTTCAGAGATTCCTGATTCACCTCCCTGACCGGAATCCTGTTTTCTTCCCCTTTTACTCTGTTTTTACCCTTTTTTTTACGGCTTGGTTCGTCATTTTTATTCCCATATGTACTTTCTACATTCTATCAGTTGTTCCTTTTAAGTCACAGGTGGTCTTGCCTATGCTGCTTCCGCATAGTGTTCGGTTCGTTCTCTTGCCGACTTCCCTCATTTGTTTTTACCAATGACCACGTGACTGCCCTTTTACGTTTTTCCCCTTTTTCCGTTTTATTGTTCTGCCTTTTCTGAGATGTCCCGTTAGCAGAATGGTGTATATTTGAAACAAGGGACTGATGACCTTGCTGTTTGGTCCCTTAAACCTCAAACAACCAACCAACCAACCAACCATCCCCATATTTGCGTTTTCCCCATATTTGCGTTTTCCCCATATTTGCGTTTTCCCCATATTTGCGTTTTGCCCATATTTGCGTTTTGCCCATATTTGCGTTTTGCCCATATTTGCGTTTTGCCCATATTTGCGTTTTGCCCATATTTGCGTTTTGCCCATATCTGCGTTTTGCCCATATCTGCGTTTCGCCCATATCTGCGTTTCGCCCATATCTGCGTTTCGCCCATATCTGCGTTTCGCCCATATCTGCGTTTCGCCCATATCTGCGTTTCGCCCATATCTGCGTTTCGCCCATATCTGCGTTTCGCCCATATCTGCGTTTCGCCCATATCTGCGTTTCGCCCATATCTGCGTTTCGCCCATATCTGCGTTTTGCCCATATCTGCATTTTTCCCATAACTCATGAACTAATCCTACCAATAGATTCCTTCTTCTACTCAAGTTGTGCCACAAAATTCTCTTTTGCCATAATTGCGATTTTCTCATATTTGCCATTTTCCCATATTTGCGATTTTCCCATATTTGCGTTTTTCCCATATTTGCGTTTTTCCCATATTTGCGTTTTTCCCATATTTGCGATTTTCCCATATTTGCGTTTTTCCAATATTTGCGTTTTTCCTATTACTCATGAACCCATCCTACCAATCGATTCCTCCTTCTATGCAAGATGTGCCACAAAATTCTCTTCTGCCTTATTTGCTATTTTCTCATATTTGCAAGATTCCAATACTAGTGATTTTCCTATATTTGCGAGATTCCAATACTAGTGATTTTCCCATATTTGCGATTTCCCCATTTTCGCGATTTCCCCATTTTCGCGATTTCCCCATTTTCGCGATTTCCCCATTTTCGCGATTTCCCCATTTTCGCGATTTCCCCATTTTCGCGATTTCCCCATTTACGCGATTTCCCCATTTTCGCGATTTCCCCATTTTCGCGATTTCCCCATTTTCGCGATTTCCCCATTTTCGCGATTTCCCCATTTTCGCGATTTCCCCATTTTCGCGATTTCCCCATTTTCGCGATTTACCCATTTTCGCGATTTACCCATTTTCGCGATTTACCCATTTTCGCGATTTACCCATTATTGCGATTTACCCATTATTGCGATTTACACATTATTGCGATTTACACATTATTGCGATTTACACATTATTGCCTTTTTCCCATTATTGCCTTTTCCCATTATTGCCTTTTTCCCATTATTGCCTTTTTCCCATTATTGCCTTTTTCCCATTATTGCCTTTTTCCCATTATTGCCTTTTTCCCATTATTGCCTTTTTCCCATTATTGCTTTTTTCCCATTATTGCCTTTTTCCCATTGTTTGCGTTTCTCCAATATTTGCGTTTCTCCCATATTTGCGTTTCTCCCATATTTGCGTTTCTCCCATATTTGCGTTTCTCCCATATTTGCGTTTTTCCAATTACTCATGAACCCATCCTACCAACCGATTCTTTCTTCTACTCAAATTGTGCCACAAAATTCTCTACTGCCCTATTTCCCATTTTCCCATAATTGGGAGATTCCAATAATAGTGATTTTCCAATTTTTGCGATTTTCCATTTTTGCGATTTTCCATTTTTGCGATTTTCCATTTTTGCGATTTTTCCATTTTTGCGATTTTCCCATTTTTGCGATTCTCCCATTTTTGCGATTTTCCCATATTTGCGTTTTTCCCATATTTGCGTTTTTCCCATATTTGCGTTTTTACCATATTTGCGTTTGTCCCATATTTGCGTTTGTCCCATATTTGCGTTTTACCCATAGATGCGTTTTTCCCATAGTTGCGTTTTACCCATAGATGCGTTTTACCCATAGATGCGTTTTTCCCATAGATGCGTTTTTCCCATAGATGCGTTTTTGCCATAGATGCGTTTTTCGCATTTTTCATGAACTATCCTACCAACCGATTCCTTCTTCTAGTCAAGTTGTGCCATAAAATTGTCTTCTGCCACATTTGAGATTACTGATTTTCCGAATTTTGCGTTTTCCCCATATTTGCGTTTTCCCCATATTTGCGTTTTCCCCATATTTGCGTTTTCCCCATATTTGCGTTTTCCCCATATTTGCGTTTTCCCCAGATTTGCGTTTCGCCCATATCTGCGTTTCGCCCATATCTGCGTTTCGCCCATATCTGCGTTTCGCCCATATCTGCGTTTCGCCCATATCTGCGTTTCGCCCATATCTGCGTTTCGCCCATATCTGCGTTTCGCCCATATCTGCGTTTCGCCCATATCTGCGTTTCGCCCATATCTGCGTTTCGCCCATATCTGCGTTTCGCCCATATCTACGTATTGCCCATATCTGCGTTTTTCCCATAACTCATGAACTCATCCTACCAATAGATTCCTTCTTCTACTCAAGTTGTGCCACATAATTCTCTTCTGCCCTATTTGCTATTATCCCATAATTGCGAGTTTCCAATACTAGGGATTTTCCCATTCTTGCGATTTTCCCATAATTGCGATTTTCCCATAATTGCGATTTTCCCATATTTGCGATTTTCCCATATTTGCGATTTTCCCATATTTGCGATTTTCCCATATTTGCGATTTTCCCATATTTGCGATTTTCCCATATTTGCGATTTTCCCATATTTGTTATTTTCCCATATTTGCTATTTTCCCATATTTGCTATTTTTCCATTTTTGCTATTTTTCCATTTTTGCGGTTTTTATTTGTTGCGATTTTTCCATTTTTGCGATTTTTCCATTTTTGCGATTTTTCCATTTTTGCGATTTTTCCATTTTTGCGATTTTTCCATTTTTGCGATTTTTCCATTTTGGCGATTTTTCCATTTTTGAGATTTTTCCATTTTTGAGATTTTCCCATTTTTGTTATTTTTCCATTTTTGCGATTTTTCCATTTTTGCAATTTTCCCATTTTTGCGATTTTCCCATTACTCATGAACACATCCTACCAACCGATTCCTTCTTGTAGTAAAGTTGTGCCACAAAATTCTCTTTTGCCATAATTGCGATTTTCCCATATTTGCGTTTTCCCCATATTTGCGTTTTCCCCATATTTGCGTTTTCCCCATATTTGCGTTTTCCCCATATTTGCGTTTTCCCCATATTTGCGTTTTCTCCATGTTTGCATTTTCTCCATGTTTGCGTTTTCTCCATGATTGCGTTTTCCCCATGTTTGCGTTTTCCCCATGTTTGCGTTTTCCCCATGTTTGCGTTTTCCCCATGTTTGCGTTTTCCCCATGTTTGCGTTTTCCCCATGTTTGCGTTTTCCCCATGTTTGCGTTTTCCCCATGTTTGCGTTTTCCCCATGTTTGCGTTTTCCCCATGTTTGCGTTTTCCCCATATTTGCGTTTTCCCCATATTTGCGTTTTCCCCATATTTGCGTTTTCCCCATATTTGCGTTTTCCCCATATTTGCGTTTTCCCCATATTTGCGTTTTCCCCATATTTGCGTTTTCCCCATATTTGCGTTTTCCCCATGTTTGCATTTTCCCCATGTTTGCGGTTTCCCCATGTTTGCGTTTTCCCCATGTTTGCATTTTCCCCATGTTTGCGTTTTCCCCATGTTTGCGTTTTCCCCATGTTTGCGTTTTCCCCATGTTTGCGTTTTCCCCATGTTTGCGTTTTCCCCATGTTTGCGTTTTCCCCATGTTTGCGTTTTCCCCATGTTTGCGTTTTCCCCATGTTTGCGTTTTCCCCATGTTTGCGTTTTCCCCATGTTTGCGTTTTCCCCATGTTTGCATTTTCCCCATGTTTGCGTTTTCCCCATACTTGCGTTTTCCCCATACTTGCGTTTTCCCCATGTTTGCGTTTTCCCCATGTTTGCGTTTTCCCCATGTTTGCGTTTTCCCCATGTTTGCGTTTTCCCCATGTTTGCGTTTTCCCCATGTTTGCGTTTTGCCCATGTTTGCGTTTTGCCCATGTTTGCGTTTTGCCCATGTTTGCGTTTTGCCCATGTTTGCGTTTTGCCCATGTTTGCGTTTTGCCCATGTTTGCGTTTTGCCCATGTTTGCGTTTTGCCCATGTTTGCTTTTTGCCCATGTTTGCGTTTTGCCCATTATTCATGAACTCATTCTACCAACCGATTCCTTCTTGTAGTAAAGTTGTGCCACAAAATTCTCTTTTGCCATAATTGCGATTTTCTTATATTTGCCATTTTCCCATATTTGCGTTTTTCCCATATTTGCGTTTTTCTCATACTTGCGTATCTCGCATTACTCACAAACCCATCCTACCAACCGATTCCTTCTTCTACTAAAGTTGTGCCACAAAATTCTCTTCTGCCATATTTGCGATTTTCTGATTTCACATATTTGCGTTTTTCGTTTATTTGCGATTTTCCCATATTGGTATTTTCCCATATTGGTATTTTCCCATATTGGTATTTTCCCATATTGGTATTTTCCCATATTGGTATTTTCACATATTGGTATTTTCACATATTTGTATTTTCCCATATTTGCCATTTTCCCGTGTTTGCCATTTTCCCGTATTTGCCATTTTCCCGTATTTGAGATTTTCCCGTATTTGCCATTTTCCCGTATTTGCCATTTTCCCGTATTTGCCATTTTCCAGTATTTGCCATTTTCCCGTATTTGCCATTTTGCCGCATTTGCCATTTTGCCGCATTTGCGTTTTTCCCGTATTTGCGTTTTTCCCGTATTTGCGTTTTTCCCGTATTTGCGTTTTTCCCGTATTTGCGTTTTTCCCGTATTTGGGTTTTTCCCGTATATGGGTTTTTCCCGTATATGGGTTTTTCCCGTATATGGGTTTTTCCCGTATATGGGTTATTCCCGTATATGGGTTTTTCCCGTATATGGGTTTTTCCCGTATTTGGGTTTTTCCCGTATTTGGGTTTTTCCCGTATTTGCGTTTTTCCCGTATTTGCGTTTTTCCCGTATTTGCGTTTTTCCCGTATTTGCGTTTTTCCCGTGTTTGCGTTTTTCCCGTGTTTGCGTTTTTCCCGTGTTTGCGTTTTTCCCATATTTGCGTTTTTCCCATATTTGCGTTTTTCCCATATTTGCGTTTTTCCCATATTTGCGTTTTCCCCATATTCGCGTTTTTCCTATATTTGTGTTTTTCCCATATTTGTGTTTTTCCAATTACTCACGAAACATCCTACTAACCGAACCCTTCTTCTAGTCAAGTTGTGCCACAAAATTCTCTTCTGCCATATTTGCGAATATATTATTTTCCGATTTTTGCGTTTTTCCCATAGATGCGTTTTTCCCATAGATGCGTTTTTCCCATAGATGCGTTTTTCCCATAGATGCGTTTTTCCCATAGATGCGTTTTTCCCATAGATGCGTTTTTCCAATATTTGCGTTTTTCCAATATTTGCGTTTTTCCTATTACTCACGAACCCATCCTACCAATCGATTCCTCCTACGCAAGATGTGCCACAAAATTCTCTTCTGCCTTATTTGCTATTTTCCCATATTTGCAGGATTCCAATACTAGTGATTTTCCTGTATTTGCGAGATTCAAATACTAGTGATTTTCCCATATTTGCGATTTTCCCATATTTGCGATTTTCCCATATTTGCGATTTTCCCGTATTTGCGATTTTCAAAATTTTTGCGATTTTCCCTTTTTTGCGATTTTCCCAATTTTCGCGATTTTCCCAATTTTCGCGATTTCCCCCTTTTCGCGATTTCCCCATTTGCGCAATTTCCCCATTTGCGCAATTTCCCCATTTTCGCGATTTCCCCATTTTCGCGATTTCCCCATTTTCGCGAATTCCCCATTTTCGCGATTTCCCCATTTTCGCGATTTCTTCATTTTCGCGATTTCCCCATTTTCGCGATTTCTTCATTTTCGCGATTTCCCCATTTTCGCGATTTCCCCATTTTCGCGATTTCCCCATTTTCGCGATTTCCCCATTATTGCGAGTTACCCATTATTGCGAGTTACCCATTACTGCGAGTTACCCATTACTGCGAGTTACCCATTACTGCGAGTTACCCATTACTGCGAGTTACCCATTACTGCGAGTTACCCATTATTGCGAGTTACCCATTATTGCGAGTTACCCATTTTTGCGTTTTCCCCATGTTTGCGTTTTCCCCGTGTTTGCGTTTTCCCCGTGTTTGCGTTTTCCCCGTGTTTGCGTTTTCCCCGTGTTTGCGTTTTCCCCGTGTTTGCTTTTTCCCCGTGTTTGCTTTTTCCCCGTGTTTGCTTTTTCCCCGTGTTTGCGTTTTCCCAGTGTTTGCGTTTTCCCCGTGTTTGCGTTTTCCCCGTGTTTGCGTTTTCCCCGTGTTTGCGTTTTCCCCGTGTTTGCGTGTTTCCCATATTTGCGTGTTTCCCATATTTGCGTGTTTCCCATATTTGCGTGTTTCCCATATTTGCGTGATTCCCATATTTGCGTTTTCCCCATATTTGCGTTTTCCCCATATTTGCGTTTTCCCCATATTTGCGTTTTCCCCATGTTTGCGTTTTCCCCATGTTTGCGTTTTCCCCATGTTTGCGTTTTCCCCATGTTTGCGTTTTCCCCATGTTTGCGTTTTCCCCATGTTTGCGTTTTCCCCATACTTGCGTTTTCCCCATACTTGCGTTTTCCCCATACTTGCGTTTTCCCCATACTTGCGTTTTCCCCATACTTGCGTTTTCCCCATACTTGCGTTTTCCCCAATGGTTGCGTTTTCCCCAATGGTTGCGTTTTCCCCAATCGTTGCGTTTTCCCCAATGGTTGCGTTTTCCCCAATGGTTGCGTTTTGCCCATGTTTGCGTGTTTCCCATGTTTGCGTGTTTCCCATGTTTGCGTGTTTCCCATATTTGCGTGTTTCCCATATTTGCGTGTTTCCCATATTTGCGTTTTTCCCATATTTGCGTTTTCCCCATATTTGCGTTTTCCCCATATTTGTGTTTTTCCCATATTTGTGTTTTTCCAATTATTCACGAAACATCCTACTAACCGAATCCTTCTTCTAGTCAAGTTGTGCCACAAAATTCTCTTCTGCCATATTTGCGAATATATTATTTTCCGATTTTTGCGTTTTTCCCATAGATGCGTTGTTCCCATAGATGCGTTTTACCCATAGATGCGTTTTTCCCATAGATGCGTTTTTCCCATAGATGCGTTTTTCCCATAGATGCGTTTTTCCAATATTTGCGTTTTTCCAATATTTGCGTTTTTCCTATTACTCATGAACCCATCCTACCAATCGATTCCTCCTTCGCAAGATGTGCCACAAAATTCTCTTCTGCCTTATTTGCTATTTTCCCATATTTGCAAGATTCCAATACTAGTGATTTTCCTATATTTGCGAGATTCAAATACTAGTGATTTTCCCATATTTGCGATTTTCCCATGTTTGCGATTTTCCCATATTTGCGATTTTCCCATATTTGCGATTTTCCCATATTTGCGATTTTCCCATATTTGCGATTTCCCAATTTTTGCGATTTTCCCTGTTTTGCGATTTCCCAATTTTTGCGATTTTCCCTTTATTGCGATTTTCCCAATTTTCGCGATTTTCTCATTTTCGCGATTTCCCCATTTTCGCGATTTCCCCATTTTCGCGATTTCCTCATTTTCGCTATTTCCCCATTTTCGTGATTTCCCCATTTTCGTGATTTACCCATTTTCGTGATTTACCCATTATTGCGAGTTACCCATTGTTGCGAGTTACCCATTGTTGCGAGTTACCCATTGTTGCGAGTTACCCATTATTGCGAGTTACCCATTATTGCGAGTTACCCATTATTGCGAGTTACCCATTATTGCGAGTTACCCATTATTGCGAGTTACCCATTATTGCGAGTTACCCATTATTGCGAGTTACCCATTATTGCGAGTTACCCATTATTGCGAGTTACCCATTATTGCGAGTTACCCATTATTGCGAGTTACCCATTATTGCGAGTTACCCATTTTTGCGTTTTCCCCGTGTTTGCGTTTTCCCCGTGTTTGCGTTTTCCCCGTGTTTGCGTTTTCCCCGTGTTTGCGTTTTCCCCGTGTTTGCGTTTTCCCCGTGTTTGCGTTTTCCCCGTGTTTGCGTTTTCCCCGTGTTTGCGTTTTCCCCGTGTTTGCGTTTTCCCCGTGTTTGCGTGTTTCCCGTGTTTGCGTGTTTCCCGTGTTTGCGTGTTTCCCATATATGCGTGTTTCCCATATATGCGTGTTTCCCATATATGCGTGTTTCCCATATTTGCGTGTTTCCCATATATGCGTGTTTCCCATATTTGCGTGTTTCCCATATTTGCGTGTTTCCCATATTTGCGTGTTTCCCATATTTGCGTGTTTCCCATATTTGCGTGTTTCCCATATTTGCGTGTTTCCCATATTTGCGTGTTTCCCATATTTGCGTGTGTCCCATATTTGCGTGTGTCCCATATTTGCGTGTTTCCCATTTTTGCGTGTTTCCCATTTTTGCGTGTTTCCCATTTTTGCGTGTTTCCCATATCTGCGTGATTCCCATATCTGCGTGATTCAAATATCTGCGTGTTTCCCATATCTGCGTTTTGACCATATTTGCGTTTTGACCATATTTGCGTTTTGACCATATTTGCGTTTTGACCATTTTTGCGTTTTCACCATATTTGCGTTTTGACCATATTTGCGTTTTGACCATATTTGCGTTTTGACCATATTTGCGTTTTGACCATATTTGCGTTTTTCCCATATTTGAGATTTTCCCATATTTGAGGTTTTCCCATATCTGCGTTTCTCCCATATTTTCGATTTTCCCATAATTTCGATTTTCCCATATTTGCGTTTTTCCCATAGATGCGTTTTTCCCATAGATGCGTTTTTCCCATAGATGCGTTTTTCCCATAGATGCGTTTTTCCCATAGATGCGTTTTTCCCATAGATGCGTTTTTCCCATAGATGCGTTTTTCCCATAGATGCGTTTTTCCCATAGATGCGTTTTTCCCATATGTGCGTTTTTCCCATATGTGCGTTTTTCCCATATGTGCGTTTTTCCCATATGTGCGTTTTTCCCATATTTGCGTTTTTCCCATATTTGCGTTTTTCCCATAGATGGGTTTTTCCCATAGATGCGTTTTTCCCATAGATGCGTTTTTCCCGTATTTGGGTTTTTCCCGTATTTGGGTTTTTCCCGTATTTGGGTTTTTCCCGTATTTGGGTTTTTCCCGTATTTGGGTTTTTCCCGTATTTGCGTTTTTCCCGTATTTGCGTTTTTCCCGTATTTGCGTTTTTCCCGTATTTGCGTTTTTCCCATATTTGCGTTTTTCCAATATTTGCGTTTTTCCTATTACTCATGAACCCATCCTACCAATCGATTCCTCCTTCTACGCAAGATGTGCCACAAAATTCTCTTCTGCCTTATTTGCTATTTTCCCATATTTGCAAGATTCCAATACTAGTGATTTTCCTATATTAGCGAGATTCCAATACTAGTGATTTTCCCATATTTGCGATTTTCCCATATTTGCGATTTTCCCTTTTTTGCGATTTCCCAAATTTCGCCATTTCCCCATTTCCCTATTTTCGCGATTTCCCTATTTTCGCGATTTCCCTATTTTCGCGATTTTCCCATTTTCGCGATTTTCCCATTTTCGCGATTTTCCCATTTTCGCGATTTTCCCATTTTCGCGATTTTCCCATTTTCGCGATTTTCCCATTTTCGCGATTTTCCCATTTTCGCGATTTTCCCATTTTCGCGATTTTCCCATTTTCGCGATTTTCCCATTTTCGCGATTTTCCCATTTTCGCGATTTTCCCATTTTCGCGATTTACATATTATTGCGATTTGCGCATTATTGCGTTTTACCCATTTTTGCCTTTTTCCCATTTTTGCCTTTTTCCCATGTTTGCCTTTTTCCCATGTTTGCCTTTTTCCCATTTTTGCCTTTTCCCCATTTTTGCCTTTTCCCCATTGTTGCCTTTTTCCCATTGTTGCCTTTTTCCCATTTTTGCCTTTTTCCCATTTTTGCCTTTTTCCCATTTTTGCCTTTTCCCCATTTTTGCCTTTTTCCCATTTTTGCCTTTTTCCCATTTTTGCCTTTTTCCCATTTTTGTCTTTTTCCCATTTTTGCCTTTTTCCCATTTTTGCCTTTTTCCCATTTTTGCCTTTTTCCCATTTTTGCCTTTTTCCCATTTTTGCCTTTTCCCCATTTTTGCCTTTTCCCCATTTTTGCCTTTTCCCCATTTTTGCCTTTTCCCCATTTTAGCCTTTTTCCCATTTTTGCCTTTTTCCCATTTTTGCCTTTTTCCCATTTTTGCCTTTTCCCCATATTTGCAATTTCCCCATATTTGCGATTTCCCCATATTTGCGATTTCCCCATATTTGCGATTTCCCCATATTTGCGATTTCCCCATATTTGCGATTTTCCCATATTTGCGATTTCCCCATATTTGCGATTTTCCCATATTTGCGATTTTCCCATATTTGCGATTTTCCCATATTTGTGATTTTCCCATATTTGCGATTTTCCCACTTTTGCTATTTTCCCACTTTTGCTATTTTCCCACTTTTGCTATTTTCCCACTTTTGCTATTTTCCCACTTTTGCTATTTTCCCACTTTTGCGTTTTTCCCACTTTTGCGTTTTTCCCATTTTTGCGTTTTTCCCATTTTTGCGTTTTTCCCATTTTTGCGTTTTTCCCATTTTTGCGTTTTTCCCATTTTTGCGTTTTTCCCATTTTTGCGTTTTTCCCATTTTTGCGTTTTTCCCATTTTTGCGTTTCTCCCATAGATGCGTTTTTCCCATACTTGCGTTTTTCGCATTACTCATGAACTATCCTACCAACCGATTCCTTCTTATAGTCAAGTTGTGCCATAAAATTCTCTTCTGCCATACTTGCGATTACTGATTTTCCCCATATTTGCGTTTTCCCCATATTTGCGTTTTCCCCATGTTTGCGTTTTCCCCATGTTTGCGTTTTCCCCATGTTTGCGTTTTCCCCATGTTTGCGTTTTCCCCATGTTTGCGTTTTCCCCATGTTTGCGTTTTCCCCATGTTTGCGTTTTCCCCATGTTTGCGTTTTCCCCATGTTTGCGTTTTCCCCATGTTTGCGTTTTCCCCATATTTGCGTTTTCCCCATATTTGCGTTTTCCCCATATTTGCGTTTTCCCCATATTTGCGTTTTCCCCATATTTGCGTTTTCCCCATATTTGCGTTTTCCCCATATTTGCGATTTCCCCATATTTGCGTTTTCCCCATATTTGCGTTTTCCCCATATTTGCGTTTTCCCCATATTTGCGTTTTTCCCATATTTGAGATTTTCCCATATTTGAGGTTTTCCCATATTTGCGATTTTCCCATATTTTCGATTTTCCCATATTTTCGATTTTCCCATATTTGCGATTTTCCCATATTTTCGATTTTCCCATATTTGCGATTTTCCCATTTTTGCTATTTTCCCATTTTTGCTATTTTCCCATTTTTGCTATTTTCCCATTTTTGCTATTTTCCCATTTTTGCTATTTTCCCATTTTTGCTATTTTCCCATTTATGCTATTTTCCCATTTTTGCTATTTTTCCATTGTTGCGATTTTTCCATTGTTGCGATTTTTCCATTGTTGCGATTTTTCCATTTTTGCGATTTTTCCATTTTTTGCGATTTTTCAATTTTTGGAATTTTTCCATTTTTGCGATTTTCCCAATACTCATGAACATATCCTACCAACCGATTCCTTCTTGTAGTAAAATTGTGCCACAAAAATCTCTTTTGCCATAATTGCGATTTTCCCATATTTGTGTTTTTCCCATATTTGCGTTTTCCCATATTTGCGTTTTCCCCATATTTGCGTTTTCCCCATTTTTGCGTTTTCCCCATTTTTGCGTTTTCCCCATTTTTGCGTTTTCCCCATATTTGCGTTTTCCCCATATTTGCGTTTTCCCCATATTTGCGTTTTCCCCATATTTGCGTTTTCCCCATGTTTGCCTTTTCCCCATGTTTGCCTTTTCCCCATGTTTGCGTTTTCCCCATGATTGCGTTTTGCCCATGTTTGCGTTTTGCCCATGTTTGCGTTTTGCCCATGTTTGCGTTTTGCCCATGTTTGCGTTTTGCCCATGTTTGCGTTTTGCCCATGTTTGCGTTTTGCCCATGTTTGCGTTTTGCCCATGTTTGCGTTTTGCCCATGTTTGCGTTTTGCCCATGTTTGCGTTTTGCCCATGTTTGCGTTTTGCCCATGTTTGCGTTTTGCCCATGTGTGCGTTTTGCCCATGTTTGCGTTTTGCCCATGTTTGCGTTTTGCCCATGTTTGCGTTTTGCCCATGTTTGCGTTTTGCCCATGTTTGCGTTTTGCCCATGTTTGCGTTTTGCCCATGTTTGCGTTTTGCCCATGTTTGCGTTTTGCCCATGTTTGCGTTTTGCCCACGTTTGCGTTTTGCCCACGTTTGCGTTTTCCCCACGTTTGCGTTTTCCCCACGTTTGCGTTTTCCCCACGTTTGCGTTTTCCCCACGTTTGCGTTTTGCCCACGTTTGCGTTTTGCCCACGTTTGCTTTTTGCCCACGTTTGCTTTTTGCCCACGTTTGCGTTTTGCCCACGTTTGCGTTTTGCCCACGTTTGCGTTTTGCCCACGTTTGCGTTTTGCCCACGTTTGCGTTTTGCCCACGTTTGCGTTTTGCCCACGTTTGCGTTTTGCCCACGTTTGCGTTTTGCCCACGTTTGCGTTTTGCCCACGTTTGCGTTTTGCCCACGTTTGCGTTTTGCCCACGTTTGCGTTTTGCCCACGTTTGCGTTTTGCCCACGTGTGCGTTTTGCCCACGTGTGCGTTTTGCCCACGTCTGCGTTTTGCCCACGTCTGCGTTTTGCCCACGTCTGCGTTTTGCCCACGTCTGCGTTTTGCCCATGTCTGCGTTTTGCCCATGTCTGCGTTTTGCCCATGTCTGCGTTTTGCCCATGTCTGCGTTTTGCCCATGTCTGCGTTTTGCCCATGTCTGCGTTTTGCCCATGTCTGCGTTTTGCCCATGTCTGCGTTTTGCCCATGTCTGCGTTTTGCCCATGTCTGCGTTTTGCCCATGTCTGCGTTTTGCCCATGTCTGCGTTTTGCCCATGTCTGCGTTTTGCCCATGTCTGCGTTTTGCCCATGTCTGCGTTTTGCCCATGTCTGCGTTTTGCCCATGTCTGCGTTTTGCCCATGTCTGAGTTTTGCCCATGTCTGCGTTTTGCCCATGTCTGCGTTTTGCCCATGTCTGCGTTTTGCCCATGTCTGCGTTTTGCCCATGTCTGCGTTTTGCCCATGTCTGCGTTTTGCCCATGTCTGCGTTTTGCCCATGTCTGCGTTTTGCCCATGTCTGCGTTTTGCCCATGTCTGCGTTTTGCCCATGCCTGCGTTTTGCCCATGCCTGCGTTTTGCCCATGCCTGCGTTTTGCCCATGCCTGCGTTTTGCCCATGCCTGCGTTTTGCCCATGCCTGCGTTTTGCCCATGCCTGCGTTTTGCCCATGCCTGCGTTTTGCCCATGCCTGCGTTTTGCCCATGTCTGCGTTTTGCCCATGTCTGCGTTTTGCCCATGTCTGCGTTTTGCCCATAACTGCGTTTTGCCCATAACTGCGTTTTGCCCATAACTGCGTTTTGCCCATAACTGCGTTTTGCCCATAACTGCGTTTTGCCCATAACTGCGTTTTGCCCATAACTGCGTTTTGCCCATATCTGCGTTCTGCCCATATCTGCGTTCTGGCCATATCTGCGTTCTGCCCATATCTGCGTTCTGCCCATATCTGCGTTCTGCCCATATCTGCGTTCTGCCCATATCTGCGTTCTGCCCATATCTGCGTTCTGCCCATATCTGCGTTCTGCCCATATCTGCGTTCTGCCCATATCTGCGTTCTGCCCATATCTGCGTTCTGCCCATATCTGCGTTCTGCCCATATCTGCGTTTTGCCCATATCTGCGTTTTGCCCATATCTGCGTTTTGCCCATATCTGCGTTTTGCCCATATTTGCGTTCTTCCCTTATCTGCGTTTTTCCCATTACTCATGAACGCATCCTACCAACTGATTCCTTCTTGTAGTAAAGTTGTGCCACAAAATTCTCTTCTGCCACTTTTGCGATTTTCTGTTTTCCTATATTTGCGTTTTTCAATTATTTGCGTTTTTCCTTTATTTGCGATTTTCCCATATTTGCGATTTTCCCATATTTGCGATTTTCCCATATTGGTATTTTCCTATATTGGTACTTTCCCGTATTTGCGTTTTTCCCGTATTTGCGTTTTTCCCGTATTTGCGTTTTTCCCGTATTTGCGTTTTTCCCGTATTTGAGTTTTTCCCGTATTTGAGTTTTTCCCGTATTTGAGTTTTTCCCGTATTTGAGTTTTTCCCGTATTTGAGTTTTTCCCGTATTTGAGTTTTTCCCGTATTTGAGTTTTTCCCGTATTGGCGTTTTTCCCGTATTGGCGTTTTTCCCATTTTTACGATTTTCGCATTTCTCATGAACGCATCCTACTAACCGATTCCTTCTTATAGTAAAGTTGTGCCACAAAATTCTCTTCTGCCATATTTGCGATTTTCTGTTTTCCCATATTTGCGTCTTTCAATTATTTGCGTTTTTCCTTTATTTGCGATTTTCCCATATTTGTATTTTCCCATATTGGTATTTGTCCCACATTTGCGTTTTTCCTACGTTTGCGTTTTTCCCACGTTTGTGTTTTCCCCATATTTGCGTTTTTCGCATTACTCATGAACACATCCTACGAACCGATTCCTTCTTGTAGTAAAGTTGTGCCACAAAATTCTCTTCTGCCATATTTGCTATTTTCTGTTTTTCCCATATTTGCGTTTTTCCCATATATGTGTTTTTCCTATATTTGCGATTTTCCCAAGTTCGCGATTTTCCCAAATTTCAATTTCCCATAGCTGTATTTTCCCATATTTGTGTTTTCCCGTATTTGTATTTTCCCATATTTGTATTTTCCCATATTTGTGTTTTCCCATATTTGTATTTTCCCGTATTTGTTTTTTCCCATATTTGTTTTTTCCCATATTTGTTTTTTCCCATATTTGTTTTTTCCCGTATTTGTATTTCCCCTTATTTGCCATTTTCCTATATTTGCCATTTTCCTATATTTGCCATTTTCCTATATTTGCCATTTTGCCATATTTGCCATTTTGCCATATTTGCCATTTTGCCATATTTGCCATTTTCCCATATTTGCCATTTTCCAATATTTGCCATTTTCCCATATATGCCATTTTCCCATATATGCCATTTTCCCGTATTTGCCATTTTCCCGTGTTTGCGTTTTTCCCGTGTTTGCGTTTTTCCCGTGTTTGCGTTTTTCCCGTGTTTGCGTTTTTCCCGTGTTTGGGTTTTTCCCGTGTTTGTGTTTTTCCCAATAACTCATGAATGCATCCCACCAACTGATTCCTTCTTGTAGTAAAGTTGTGCCACAACATTCTCTTTTGCCATATTTGCGATTTTCCAATATTTGCCATTTTCCCATATTTTTGATTTTCCCATATATGTGATTTTCCCATATATGTGATTTTCCCGTATTTGTGATTTTCCCGTATTTGTGATTTTCCCGTATTTGTGATTTTCCCGTATTTGTGATTTTCCCGTATTTGCGATTTTCCCGTATTTGCGATTTTCCCATATTTGTGATTTTCCCATATTTGTGATTTTCCCATATTTGTGATTTTCCCATTTTTGCCATTTTCCCATATTTGCCATTTTCCCATATTTGCCATTTTCCCATATTTGCGTTTTTCCCATATTTGCGTTTTTCCCGTATTTGCGTTTTTCCCATATTTGCGTTTTTCCCATATTTGCGTTTTTCCCATATTTGCGTTTTTCCCATATTTGCCTTTTCCCATATTTGCGTTTTTCCCATATTTGCGTTTTTCCCATATTTGCGTTTTTCCCATATTTGCGTTTTTCCCATATTTGCGTTTTTCCCATATTTGCGTTTATCCCATATTTGCGTTTATCCCATGTTTGCGTTTTTCCCATGTTTGCGTTTTTCCCATGTTTGCGTTTTTCCCATGTTTGCGTTTTTCCCATGTTTGCGTTTTTCCCATGTTTGCGTTTTTCCCATGTTTGCCATTTTCCCATGTTTGCCATTTTCCCATGTTTGCCATTTTCCCATGTTTGCCATTTTCCCATGTTTGCCATTTTCCCATGTTTGCCATTTTCCCATGTTTGCCATTTTCCCATGTTTGCCATTTTCCCATATTTGCCATTTTCCCATGTTTGCCATTTTCCCATATTTGCCATTTTCCCATGTTTGCCATTTTCCCATGTTTGCCATTTTCCCATGTTTGCCATTTTCGCATGTTTGCCATTTTCGCATGTTTGCCATTTTCGCATGTTTGCCATTTTCGCATGTTTGCCATTTTCGCATGTTTGCCATTTTCGCATGTTTTGCCATTTTCGCATGTTTGCCATTTTCCCATGTTTGCCTTTTTCCCATGTTTGCCATTTTCCCATGTTTGCCATTTTCCCATGTTTGTCATTTCCCCATGATTGCGATTTTCCCATTACTCATGAACCCATCCTACCAACTGATTACTCCTACTCATGTTGTGGCACAAAATTCTCTTCTTCCATATTTGCGAGTTTGCAATATTAGCGTTTTTCCCATATTTGCGTTTTTCCCATATTTGCGTTTATCCCATATTTGCGTTTTTCCCATGTTTGCCATTTTCCCATGTTTGCCATTTTCCCATGATGCCATTTTCCCATGTTTGCCGTTTCCCATGTTTGCCATTTCCCATGTTTGCCATTTTACCATGTTTGCCATTTTGCCATGTTTGCCATTTCGCCATGTTTGCCATTTTGCCATGTTTGCCATTTTCCCATGTTTGCCATTTTCCCATGTTTGCCATTTTCGCATGTTTGCCATTTTCGCATGTTTGCCATTTTCGCATGTGTGCCATTTTCGCGTGTTTGCCACTTTCGCATGTTTGCCATTTTCCCATGTTTGCCATTTTCGCATGTTTGCCATTTTCCCATGTTTGCCATTTTCGCATGTTTGCCATTTTCGCATGTTTGCCATTTTCGCATGTTTGCCATTTTCGCATGTTTGCCATTTTCCCATGTTTGCCATTTTCCCATGTTTGCCATTTTCCCATTACTCATGAACCCATCCTACCAACCAATTACTCCTACTCATGTTGTGGCACAAAATTCTCTTCTTCCATATTTGCGAGTTTGCAATATTAGCGTTTTTCCCATAGTTGCGTTTTTCCCATATTTGCGTTTTTCCCATGTTTGCGTTTATCCCATGTTTGCATTTATCCCATGTTTGCGTTTATCCCATGTTTGCCATTTTCCCATGTTTGCCATTTTCCCATGTTTGCCATTTTCCCATGTTTGCCATTTTCCCATGTTTGCCATTTTCCCATGTTTGCCATTTTCCCATGTTTGCCATTTTCCCACGTTTGCCATTTTCCCATGTTTGCCATTTTCCCATGTTTGCCATTTTCCCATGATTGCGATTTTCCCATTACTCGTGAACCCATCCTACCAACCGATTACTCCTACTCATGTTGTGGCACAAAATTCTCTTCCATATTTGCGAGTTTGCAATATTAGCGTTTTTCCCATATTTGCGTTTTTCCTATATTTGCGTTTTTCCCATATTTGCGTTTTTCCCATATTTGCGTTTATCCCATGTTTGCGTTTATCCCATGTTTGCCATTTTCCCATGTTTGCCATTTACCCATGTTTGCCATTTTCCCATGTTTGCCATTTTCCCATGTTTGCCATTTTCCCATGTTTGCCATTTTCCCATGTTTGCCATTTTCCCATGTTTGCCATTTACCCATGTTTGCCATTTTCCCATGTTTGCCATTTTCCCATGTTTGCCATTTTCCCATGTTTGCCATTTTCCCATGTTTGCCATTTTCCCATTTTTTCCCATTTCGCATGTTTGCCATTTTCGCGTGTTTGCCATTTTCCCATGATTGCGATTTTCCCATTACTCATGAACCCATCCTACCAACCGATTACTCCTACTCATGTTGTGGCACAAAATTCTCTTCTTCCATATTTGCGAGTTGCAATATTAGCGATTTTCCCATATTCGCGTTTTTCCCATATTTGCGTTTTTCCCATATTTGCATTTTTCCCATATTTGCCTTTTTCCCATATTTGCGTTTTTCCAATATTTGCGTTTCTCCAATATTTGCCATTTTCCCATATTCGATATTTTCCCATATTTGATATTTTCCCATATTTGCCATTATCCCATATTTGCCATTTTCCCATATTTGCCATTTTCCCATATTTGCCATTTTGCCATATTTGCCATTTTCCCATATTTGCCATTTTCCCATATTTGCCATTTTCCCATATTTGCCATTTTCCCATATTTGCCATTTTCCCATATTTGCCATTTTCCCATATTTGCCATTTCCCCATATTTGCCATTTCCCCATATTTGCCATTTTCCCGTATTCGCCATTTTCCCGTATTCGCCATTTTCCCGTATTTGCCTTTTTCCCGTATTCGCCATTTTCCCATATTCGCCATTTTCCCATATTCGCCGTTTTCGCATATTCGCCGTTTTCGCATATTCGCCGTTTTCCCATATTCGCCGTTTTCCCATATTCGCCGTTTTCCCATATTCGCCGTTTTCCCATATTCGCCGTTTTCCCATATTCGCCGTTTTCCCATATTCGCCTTTTTCCATATTCGCCTTTTTCCCATATTCGCCTTTTTCCCATATTCGCCGTTTTCCCATATTCGCCGTTTTCCCATATTCGCCGTTTTCCCATATTCTCCATTTTCCCATATTCGCCATTTTCCCACACTGGCGGCGTCTCTGCCACACTGGCGGCGTCTCTGCCACACTGGCGGCGTCTCTGCCACACTGGCGGCGTCTCTGCCACACTGGCGGCGTTTTTCTTATATTTGCGTGTTTCGAATTACTCATGAAACCATCCCACCAACCGATTCCTTCTTCTAGTCATGTCGTGACAGAAAATTCTTTTCTCCCATATTTGCGTTTCTCCCATATTTGCGTTTCTCCCGTAGTTGCGTTTCTCCCGTAGTTGCGTTTCTCCCGTAGTTGCGTTTCTCCCGTAGTTGCGTTTCTCCCGTAGTTGCGTTTCTCCCGTAGTTGCGTTTCTCCCGTAGTTGCGTTTCTCCCGTAGTTGCGTTTCTCCCGTAGTTGCGTTTCTCCCGTAGTTGCGTTTCTCCCGTAGTTGCATTTCTCCCGTTTTTGCGATTGTCCCGTTTTTGCGTTTCTCCCGTATTTGCGTTTCCCCCGTATTTGCGTTTCCCCCGTATTTGCGTTTCCCCCGTATTTGCGTTTCCCCCGTGTGTTCGTTTCCCCCGTGTGTGCGTTTCCCCCGTGTGTGCGTTTCCCCCGTGTGTGCGTTTCCCCCGTGTGTGCGTTTCCCCCGTGTGTGCGTTTCCCCCGTGTGTGCGTTTCCCCCGTGTGTGCGTTTCCCCCGTGTGTGCGTTTCCCCCGTGTGTGCGTTTCCCCCGTGTGTGCGTTTCCCCCGTGTGTGCGTTTCCCCCGTGTGTGCGTTTCCCCCGTGTGTGCGTTTCCCCCGTGTGTGCGTTTCCCCCGTGTGTGCGTTTCCCCCGTGTGTGCGTTTCCCCCGTGTGTGCGTTTCCCCCGTGTGTGCGTTTCCCCCGTGTGTGCGTTTCCCCCGTGTGTGCGTTTCACCCGTGTGTGCGTTTCCCCCTATTAGCGTTTTTCGCATTACTCATGAACCCATCCTACCAATTGATTCCTTCTTTTAGTCATGTTGTACCCCAAACTTCTTTTCTCCCACATTTGCGTCTGCCCCGCATTTGCGTCTGCCCCGCATTTGGGTCTGCCCCGCATTTGCGTCTGCCCCTCATTTGCATCTGTCCCATTACCCATGTACCCATCTTACCAACCGATTCCTTCCTCTAGTCAGTTTGCGCATCAGAATGCTTTTTCCCATATTTGTGTTTTTCCAATGTTTGCGTGTTCTCCATATTTGTGTGTTCCCCATATTTGCGTTTTTTGAATTACTCATGAACCCATCCTACCATCTAATTCATTCTTCTAGTCAAGTTGTGCCACAATATTCTCTTCTCCCCTTTTTGCGTAATTCCAATATTTGCGTATTTCGTATTACTCATGAATCCATCCTACCAATTGATTCCTTCTTTTACTCATGTTGTACCACAAACTACTTATCTCCCCCGTTTGCGTCTGTCCCCCGTTTGCGTCTGTCCCCCGTTTGCGTCTGTCCCCCGTTTGCGTCTGTCCCCCGTTTGCGTCTGGCCCCCCGTTTGCGTCTGGCCTCCGTTTGTGTCTGGCCCCCGTTTGCGTCTGGCCCCCGTTTGCGTCTGGCCCCCGTTTGCGTCTGGCCCCCGTTTGCGTCTGGCCCCCGTTTGCGTCTGGCCCCCGTTTGCGTCGTTCACATTACTCATGAAGTCATCCTACCAACCGATTCATTCTTCTAGCCGAGTTGTGCTACAAGTTGTTCCTAGAACTGTTCAGCCATCCCGGCCGGCTCTGTGGAAATATTTTCACTGTGTATGGGATTAATGCCACTGGACAGAGTACGGCAACAAAATGGTTTTCTCGATTTAAGGTTTGATCGTTTCGACATTAGAGACTCTTCGTTCACGAAGACCTTCGGGATTTCAAAAATGGTTCAAATGGCTCTGAGCACTATGCGACGTAACTTCTGAGGTCATCAGTCGCCTAGAACTTAGAACTACTTAAACCTAACTAACCTAAGGACATCACAAACATCCATGCCCGAGGCAGGATTCGAACCTGCGACCGTAGCGGTCTTGCGGTTCCAGACTGCAGCGCCTTTAACCGCACGGCCCCTTCGGCCGGCTTTCGGGATTTCATGAAGATCGTTTGAACGCATTAACCCATAATCATCCACGTCACTGTATTCAAGAACTGACAAATGTGATGAACTGTGATCGTTCCATCGTCATGCGGAATTTGAATGCGATGGGGAAAATCCTAAAATAGGGCGTATGGGTACCACACGCTCTAAGTTAAAAGTCACAAATATGTGTTTGTCTGATAGCTTGTTATCACTTGGCTAGTCATCAATATCGATCATTCCTATCGTGTACCGCTAATGGTGACGAGAAATTGTGTCTTTACGCTAACATAAAGAAAAGAAAGGAATGGTTGAGCCCAAACAAAGCAGCAAATCTCCGTACAAAGACCTGTGCGCACACATAAAAGATATATTATGCATTTGGTGGAACAGCTACGCTGTTGTCTTCTAAGATTTGCTTCCGAGAGGTGTAACCATCACAGCTCACACTTCTTGTCAACGGGTTGTAGACGCAGTCCAAGAACAACGACCAGGAAGACTGCGTGAGGTGATGCTACTCCACGATGAAACCCTCCCGCTTTCTGCTAGACTGACAAAAAACTCTATAAAGGAGTTTCGTTGTAGAGTTATTCCGCAGCCACCTTATTCACTTTATATTGCACTCTCAGATTTTCACCTAGAACCCTCTCTATCGAACAACCTCCAAGGAACTTCTTCTCTGGATAAAAATGCGCTGCCGTCCGAAGTGGCCCAGCGGTTGTAGGCGCTACAATCTGGAACCGCGCGACCGCTGCGGTCGCAGGTTCGAATCCTGCCTCAGACATGGGTGTGTGTGATGTCCTTAGGTTAGTTAGGTTTAAGTAGTTCTGGGTCCTAGGGGACTGATGACCTCACAAGTTAAGTCCCACAGTGCTCAGAGCCATTTGAACCATTTTTCTTGAAAATACGCTCCGAACACGGCTGACCAGTCCTTCACTTCAAAATCGACGTGGTTTCTACAGTCGCCGAATCGAAAAGTTACCCCAGCGTTGGCAGACGGATTGTAAATAGTGAAGGGAATTAAATTACTGATGACTAAGGTTTGTGTTATGTGTAACTGTTGTATTTATTAAACTTATGGAAAAACGCTATAAACTTATGCACCATCCTAATATATTGAACAATATTATTCAAATTCTCACTAGACTGCTCAGTAATATCGCACAATAGTATAGTGGTTCGGAAGTTTGGACGTCACTCCGTCACGCCATGGAATCTGTAGTACGGAGAATTTATTCATTACAAAATTGTCACAGACTTCTCGAATTGGTTTCTCGTGATTCTGCTAAACCCCTCGTGAAGACAAATGTAGCACTATGGGGCTGATCGCAGTGAAACAATACAGGGTGAGCCAAAGTCGCAGTACACGCTGTTATGCCAAAAACACTGCAGGAATGGGGAAACCTGAACATTCCAGCAGGGTATGGATGAGGTGGTCTGTCTTTTACGGTATGCACAGAACGTCGGCGTCATCTAGAAATCGGCTACCTTGAATCTAAGTCAAATTTTTAAATGGAAGGGCGGTTGTGTGATATGTCAAATAACGTCAGCATTTTTTGACAATTTCATTCCTGTAAAGAAATTCTAAGTAGCAGTTATGGTTCAAAGTTACAACGATTTTTTTGTTGCAGGTAACTGAAGATTGCTTTGACCAAGGAAGAGAGAACTGGTGTCATTTTGATGTTTAGAGAACGGAGTCTCCGTGTCATAGCGGCCGATTTTAACAACCGGCACCCAGAAAGACCACCAGTTTCACACAACACGGCCAGGAGCTTAATTTACAAACTCCAAGAAATTGGGACTGTGTCTGACAAGGCACGGAGTGGCCGTCCAAAATGTTCTACTGATGAGACAAGCTCAACAATGGTTTTGGTATTCTTCGTCAAGAACCCACACCGCGGCACACGACATTTGTCATCAGAACGTGGGCTCAGTCAGTCATCGATCGTACGAATTACACAGGCTTACCAATGGCGTCCATTCGAGGTTCAGCTACTCCAGCACCTAGCAGATGATGACCCAGACAGACGCATTCAGTTTTGCACGTGGGCCCTAGAGCAAGCTCAACAGACTCCCTCGTTCGCACAAGTTATCTAATACAGTGATGAGGCAAACTTTTTTGTCAATGGGGAAGTCAATTGTCACAGCGACAGATACTGGAATGAACAGTATTCACACTGGATGTAACCTTCCAAGGCAGTTGGTGACGTTATGGTGTGGTGTAGAATATGGGGTACCCGTGTAATTGGACCCTTCTTCAGAACTTTAATGCTCAACTCTACCGGAAAATGCTGCAAGAAATGGTGTTTCCCTTATTCCTGAATGAAAATAGCAGATTTCCCTCTTATTTCCAACAGAATGGGTCTTCGCCACACTACGGAGCAGTTGTTCGTCAGTGGTTAGACGGTTAATTTCCTGGTCACTGGATTGGCCGAGGTTGTTCTGTGGAATGGCCACCCAGATCACGCTATTTGACGTTTGCCCGTGGGTTCAATGAAAGCAACTTGTAACTTCAGCAAAATAAGAAACAGATATCATCTCAGTCAACGCACTGAAGAAGTGTGTGCCAGCATAGCTACGGAAATCCTTCTGCGAGTGCATGACGATTGGATTCAGCGCCTTCAAATGTGTGTTGACCGAGAGGGACACCGTTTTGAACACATGAAACGATTGCCCTTTACAGAGAACAGTACAGCCTGTAATTGGAACCAAAATGTCTTGTAACTTTTGAACCATAACTGCTACTTCGAATCTGTTTACAGTGAAACTTCCCCTTTGTATGTAAAGAATGACTGTGCTTGTAAACTTCTACGTTGTTTGATACTAAAACAGCTGAGTAAAAGGGAACTTACTCAGACAGTTTTCTCTTTACTTATTCTGATCATGTCTAAACTGACGCACAATATTTTAGCGCAACCCAATCTGACTTTTAATAATCCCTACAAAAGAATGCCCCTGACTAACAATAACTTATACCCTTCGTGAATTACTTACTTTCAAAAAATCTTCGTTACTCGAACTACTGCAATATAGGGAGCACCAATACTGCCAGCTAAATAAAAGATTCTAACTACTGAAGGCACAAACTACTGATAAGCATATAGTTAGCAAATGAAATATTTTGATAGTGAAGAAACAATGTATTTACCTTAATAATGTTCAAAAGTCAAAAGATAAATGTTGTAAGGTGTCAGGCAAATCCAACACCTTCCATGAAAACCCTGACATGATAAGCAAATCCACTAGTATGTCACATAGCTCATACTAAATCCTGACATTAAATTAACCAAAGTAATAAGAGTAACGAGTGAGCAAATGGAATACCACAGACTAACACAAGAATGCCTAAATGCATGTCATACCTTCCCACCGTGAGACAGACGCAGTTCCGAGGGGAGAAACGAGAACAGAAGCCGAGAGCAGAACCGTGTTAAGCTGGAAGGCCCTACGATAAGGGACGGACACCAACGTCGCCAGCTAACCGCTAGGACCACCCCCCAGCCCATGTTAAAAGCTAGAGCCCTCCAGAAGAACAGTATAGATCTTACGATATCACTAAAAGGACCACCCCTGACGCAAGTTTTAGCGTGAGACTTTTTCGCGTCTCTGTTACATCGGAAACTTTAAAAACATTGCCCCACCATGAAAAGTATAACGTTTCTCATTGGATAGACAGAATTTTTTTAGGCAGAGCTTAAGGTTAACATTGAGACCCTGATTGGTCAGATGAAAACACAGCCAGATAGTTTTTTAAAACCAACTTTGGTAAATTGTAGTAAGGAGAAATTAGGAGAGAGTTGCTCCCAAGACGGGGAGGTGAGCAGAGCTGTGCTGTCTGCCGCCCCCTGACGAACACCGACAAGGTAATGAACGCACGCGATGCCGCAAAACAGCGCATAAAGCTTCACTCAGAACTGCAGAAGTCTCATCTGTTACACCCCCTTTTTGCGTAATACTAGTGTCGATCGTCAATTAAAGCTCATGGTGTTAACATTTGCCACTTGAAGTAAAAATCTGAAACGCGATGATTTTTCTGTTATATAGTTTTTGAGAAGTCACATCAGCCACTGTAATTTACGACAAGTTAGATAAGTAATTAAAGATAATTGAGGGTCACTGTAGACCATTTTGATAGTTTTCTCTTTTGTGAAACTTAATTTAAACCTAGATTATAAATGTGATATGGTATAGGTCATCCTTCGATTCATTGTAGAACTTGGAAACCCATTCAGGGAGTATTCGTTCACATTTTTGTTGAACGTAGTTGGTTTTTATCATCCTGTATTAAAATATTTCCTTTCATCAATAGCGAAATTTAATAGCACAATTTATAAACAATGTTTTGTGAGTAGAACAAAAAATCCAATGGTAAACTTAACTGCTTTTTCGACGTTATTTTACCAGCTAACTAAAGATAGGAAAGTCTTGAACCCCTTCCACTAAATTTAGTTAGTATTAAGATTCTTTTACAGGGAGAGCAGTGGAGCTGACACTGAAATCGTCAAGTATTTGGTTATATCATTGCTAGTCTCACTGAACTCTTCTGAACTCTACATGTCATGTGTGGTTTGGCGTCTCCTTACCAGTAACAGGTCCCAGGTTCAAACTAGTCAATTCCCCAAAAAACACGCTCAGAGCGTCGTTGCACGAAAGTGGTAGGGAAACACGATATAGAACAAACAGAAACCACGCAGAATGTTAGAAAATGGCGACCCTGCCAGGATGGTAACATACCATGATTGAAGGTCGACCACATGCCTAACTAGGTCAGAAAAATATCCTGTTAAAATTTTTTCGTAATAAAAAAAAATTTTTTTAAGGCATAAATAGTTGAAAACAGTAGCTGCAGTGATAGATAGTGAGACATTCTAGCAGAGACAATAGCATAATTAAGTTATGAATTTTAAAAATTGTTAGAATTAAGTTTTCTCCTCAATGAAAGCGCACAGGTTGCGGATACATCGTTGACAAGTTGGTTCTGACCCAACAAGGAAGTGAATGGATTGTCAGTCTTGGGTATAATTAGTGTCAAGTCGTGTGAACAAAAAGTTTATGAAACGCGTGAGATCGTATGAGCGCATGTTGACTTGAAGTAGGGCGCGTGAATTGCTTTTAAAACAGAAAATAAGGGATTCGGAAAGATTAGCAATGGCAAATCGAGACCTTGACCGAATTGAGGTAGAGACCCAGCATGAAAATGGACAGAGAATAGAGGACAGTACAACAGACGATGCAGTATCGCGAGAAATAGGACATATAACGCACCATAACGAGGATAATATACGTCAAGGCATAGAAAACGTAAGTAAGCATACGACAGAGGAGCAGGAAAGTAGAGAGACAGTCGATGAGGATTCTCACTTACGTCTTGAATACGTAGAACCCATAGTACAAGTAATCAGAGCTCCCTCACCACAGAGTACAAGGAATGCGAGCAGAAACGTGTCACAGCACAGTTCAATGCAATCGGTTGCGAACCAACACTTGGGCGATAACACAGAGCGTAGTACGTCGGAAGAAAACGAATAGGACCCACCAAACTGGCAGAATTATTACAACAAATTACGGAAACCATGACAAGGCAAAATAAAGACATAGCGAACCAAATTCAAATTCAGAATGCAGAAACCACGAGACAAATGCGTGAGATTAAAGAACAAAACCAAAAAATTCAGTTACACCTAAGTCATATTGAATACGAGGCAAAAGAATCTCGAGAAGTGATAGGAAACTTAATAACAGGTCACAATCAATTGAGAACAGACATTGACAAGGTACAAGTGGACGTACAAACATTGCGTAATGACATTCTGGACGAGATCAAAACATTACGTAACAACACCCAGGGAGAAGTCAAGAAACTAGAGAAACAGATAAACGTAATTACTAGACAAGCAGCAGGTACAGCACGTGAAATTGTTGAAAACAGTGTGTTACACAAACGTATCACAAAAGCAGCGCTGAAAAGATATGATAACCGCATAGCCAAAATAGAAGCGCAAACGAAGCGACAATTTCAGAAATTACGAACAGAATTGTTGCAAACTATTGAAGAGCGTAGTGAACAGGATCGAACAAGCACTGAGTCTGCAACCACATCCGTATCTGTAACAGCACCGGAAAAACAAGCAGTTAACAAAGATATTACGCATTTGCGATTCCAATCACAGGCGGAAGGTAACATACGTGAAATCAGACAGCCTGCACAGCAACAAACACGTTTCGAAATTCTTGATGAACAAACGTCATCACAAACACATGCGGAACCACAAATGTATGTTTCAAGACAGTTTGGATCGTGCAATGAAGCAGCAAGGTTAGCCAGACAAGATACCGAACCAATACCTGACAATGGAAAGCCAGGTCGCGAAGAGTACAGTGCAATGCATTCAGCTACACGTTCACAACCGGTGGAAGAAAATTATTGCGTACCACTCCAACGATACTACGCAAGGGTAGGCGAAAGTTACAGTGGAATATATCCAATGGATCTACCACAACCGGAAAGAACGACGGGAGAAATGATCAGAAACAAGAGTGGCGAAGAATCGCGAATTTCATATGGAACTATGACGAAGTACGACAGCGATCATTTCCTCACAGTCAGAAAATTTCAACACTTTCGAGAAGGAAACTCATTACATCCACGAACTTTTATTGATCAATTCCGAGTAGGATTACCAGAACACTGGACGCTAGCACACAAATTAGACATTATATGTGCACACATGTCAGGAACAGTCGCAGAAACCATGCACAATGTTGCAGCGACATGCCGATCGTACGAAGATTTCAGAGAGAAGTTTCTCTCACGATATTGGTCCAGCGAAGCACAGAACAGACTGAAGTACGAATTATTACAGAACCCATATTTTGAAAATTCAGGAGAAAAGAGTCCCGTGAAATTTTTCGAATTAACGGCAAAGAAAAATCAATGCTTAGATGTACCATACAGTGACGGAGAGTTGATTAAATTATGCGCGATGAAGTTACCATTGAAATACCAATGATTAGTAGGTCGCGGAGGCAATGACGTCGAAGCATTTAAAGGTATTCTAAGGGAACTACACTCCATTCACTGAAACAAGAGACGTACTGTAAACACGGCAAGGCGCGTGACCACAGCGCTGCCGTCGAGGGGTGTACAAGGCAGAGGCGTCAAAAATTAAAAAAAAACATGAAAGTCGTGTTTTTTATAATTTGGCACCTGAACATGACAAAGTGATCCGAGAACTACCTTCCGACACCTTTTTTACATTACGTTAAAATCTGTTGTCACTGAAAAAGAGAAATATTTAAGCTTTCACGAAAAGTTGTTTTTTCGCGTTACTCTATATTTATCACGCCATATCTCCTAAACTGTGTGTCGCACAGCAAAATAATTTTATAATTGCCTTCAGTACTATATGTTGATGACGTTTGCAAATTTTCTGCCCAATAGAGTCAGTAATAGCAAAGTAATAAATTAAAATCTCACGTCTGACGCAGAACTTTCACCAAGTCATCATCCGAAATATAGTACGCGACAAACTTTTCCCCTTTAAATTTTTTTGCTGGGGGTGTAAGCGAGAAAAGTTTCAGAAAGGTTTGAATTTAATTTTTTAGTTTGTTCGAATGCGATGTGTGCAACCGTTTGTCCTTTATGAGCGATGGATTGTACGGTTCGCAGGCGTGGCGCTCAGTCAGTGTGGCCGTCTCAGTTGCAGCTGTGAGCTCGTTAGTGGGTGCTGTACAGCGGCGATTTCAGGATATCTTAAGTTCATCTGTAAAGACCATTGAAAGACTAGTTGTTGATTATTAGAGTAAGTATATGTGTTTGTAGTCACGCCGAGCATTCACTGTTTATGTGTGCATCCAATAGCATCGCATGGTTTCTTATTTCATATACAGGGTGAGTCACCTAACGTTACCGCTGGATATATTTCGTAAACCACATCAAATACTGACGAACCGATTCCACAGACCGAACGTGAGGAGAGGGGCTAGTGTAATTGTTCAATACGAACCATACAAAAATGCACGGAAGTATGTTTTTTAACACAAACCTACGTTTTTTTAAATGGAACCACGTTAGTTTTGTTCGTGTTGCGGCACTTCCGCGTGCTCGCGGCTGCCCTATACCATATTAGGCAGGTGTACCAGTTTCTCTGGCTCTTCACTCTAATAAGAATAAAGAACATCGCTGGACTGCATCGCGAAAGGATAAGTTAGGAGTAAGAGCGTTACACAGTGCTAATGGGGTGACATCGGAGTTGGGGTTTGGTATGTGAGGTTGTGTAGTGTGGGAGGGGGACTGCTGCCAACATGCCGTTTGGGCTGGGGATAACTAGCATGGAGGCCAGGCAATGTTTATTGAGTGGGAGCTAGCTCCAAGCGCAGAGAGAACGACGCGTGCAGCCGGCCCGGCTGTGTTCCTGCTCGCCATGACCTCGCGCGCCTTGATTAATTAACGTGCAAATTGCGTAGCGGGCTCGAAGCACGTGCGGCCCACTGGTCGTTCACCTGCTTCAGAGCGGAACCGACCACACGGTCTCTGTCCATAAAAATTTGCACTGTTGTTGATGGGGTATCTCTTCTGCACGGTGGTCCTACAGTTTTGTTGCTCCAGATTTTCCGTGCGTTTGTGTTACATTTACTGTACCGACACGTTATAGTGTTACAGCATTCAGTTCGCGAAGCCCTGATTTCAGTGCATACACAGTTTCAATGGCTCGGTGGCTCAAATGAAAATGCTATCTTTCAGTTATGCGTCTCTGGCGCAAAGTTTCCTAATTTAAGAAATACCGAATTACACTATGTTTCGGAGTTCACATTAAACCGTAGTCAGCCCGAGAAATGGTTAGCTGTCAGCTCAGAGGTTGGAGCAAGGCAACGGCAGTGTTGTTGTTGTGCTCTTCAATCCGAACACTACTTTGGTGTAGCTCTCCACACTCTTCTGCCCACAGAAAGCTTCTTCACCTTTGAATACCACTTCCTCCTACACCCATTTGAGCCTGCCTACTGTGTCCATGCCTAGTTCTCACTCTATAATTTTTACACCCCACGCTTCCCTCTAACACCAAATTTGGTATTCTTTGATGCCTGGTAATATGTACAGCCAATCTGTCCAACTCTTTCAGTCAAGATGTGCCACAAATTCCTTTTCTCTCCAAAACAGTTCAGAAGCTACTCATTTGTTATTCCACCTATTCATCTAACCTTATCATGCTTCTGTACTGTCACGTTGGAAATTCGTCTGTTCTCGTCTTGCCTGTTATTACCCACATTACACTTCTGTACAAGGCTACACTCCAAATACCTTCATCTAAAACTTCTTAACAGAGAAATTTGTATTAAATGTAAACAAATTCCTCTTTTTCAGAAATGCTTTTCTTTCTGTTTCTATTTCATATCCTCTCTAAATCGGAAGTTTGCTGCGCAAATAGCCTAACTGATCTACACCTTTTAGCGCTTCATTCCCTAATCTAATTCCTTCAGCGTTACCAAATTTAATTCGGCTAAATTTAATTACCCTTGTTTTACCTTTGTTGACGTTCACCTCGTTACTTCTTTTCAAGATTTTATCCGTCCCACTCAACTGTTCCACCAAGTCCTTTGCTGTGTCTGACTGAATTTCACTGTCAACGACAAACGTCAGTTATTTTATTTCGTGTTCCTGATCTTTAATAACCTCTTCAAATTTCTTTTCAGTTATCTTTGCTGCTTGCTGAATTTACAGACTCAATAACATTGCGGAGAGGCTACAATCCGTTCTCATTCCCTTCCCAAACACTGTTTCCGTTTCATTACAGTTGGTTATTAAAACTGCAGTTTGCTTTCTCTGCAAGTAGTAAATAATGTTTCACTACCTGTATTTTATCCTCGCTACCTTCAAAATTTCAATGAGTGTAGTCTAGTCAAAACTGTCAAAATCTTCCTCTAAATCAACAAATTCTATAAACGAATGCTTAACTCCCTTCAACCATCTTCTAGGATGATTCGCACGGTCAATACTGCCTGCCCCATTTTTACATTACTTCGGATATCAAACCTTCACCAAGGACCAGTTTTTACATTCTTCTGTAAATAATCAGTGTCGATATTTTGCTGCCATACGCTTGGTTCGATAGAATTTTTCTCATACCTGTCACCATTTGTTTTTTTTTTTTAACTGGAATTATTACGTTCGTCTTGCAGTCTGAGTAAATTTATGTATTTCGCACGCAAAGTAGAACAGTTTTTTCATCTCTGGATTTCTCAAAGGTTTCGGTAATACTGATGACCTATCGTTTACTCAAAAGGCCTTTTTTTTTTACTTACGTCTTTCAGTGCTCTGTGAAATTCTTCTTACAGCATCATATCTCCCTCCTTATCTTCATCTGCTTCTTCTGTTTGTACACTTACGTTCAGTAAAAACAGAACGCCTTGAACGAGTAGAGATAAAACTTCTGTATTCAAAGGAGATGTACATTAATATATGCTACGGAAATAATTAGGATTTCAGTCACCTCGTTTAAGCATATACCAGGTTGCATAGTAGACAGATGGTCCGCCATGGGTCCTGCTAACCTCTTCCATGCGTGATGGCGTCGACGCGTATAAGCCGCGAATGGCGTCCTGTGGCATAGCCATCCATGCTGCATTCACCTGGTTCCAAAGTTCATCTGTGGTGGTTGGCGCAGGGCCACAGCGCTGTAGCCGTCGTTTCATCATATCCCACACGTATTATATTGGCGACAAATCTGGTGATCAGGCAGTCCAGGGCCAAAGGCTGACATCCTGTGACACCAAGAAGGCACATGTTCGTGCAGCAACGTGTAGTTGTGCATTGTCTTGCTAAAAATGGCGTCTAGCGTGTTGTGCAAAAGGGATGCGGCTATGGGTCGCAGGATGTCATTCACGTACGTCACACTTGTCACAATGCACTGAACATACAACAACTGTGATTTCTCGTTGTACCCAGTAGCACCACACACCATAAGGCCTTGAGTTTGTAAGGTGTCAGGCAAATCCAACACCTTCCATGAAAACTCTGACATGATAGCAAATCCGGCAGTATGTCACATAGCTCCGAATAAATCCTGACATTAAATTAACCAAAGTAATACGATCAACGAGTGAGCAAATGGAATACCACAGACTAACACAAGAACGCCTAAATGCATGTCATACCTTCCCACCGTGCAGTTCGCAGTTCGGAGGGGAGACACGAGAACAGAAGCCGAGAGCAGAGTCGTATAAGCTAGAAGGTCCTACGATTAGGGACGGACACCCACATTGCCAGCCGACCGCCAAGACCACCCCCCAGCCCATGTTAAAAGATAGAGCCCTCCAGAAGAACAGTATAGATCTTACGATAACACCTAAAGGGCCACACCAGCTGCAAGTCTTTGCGTGAGACTATACGCGTCTCTGTTACGTTGCAAACATTAAAAACATTGCCCCACCACGGAAAGTATAACGTTTCTCATTGGATAGACAGAATTTTTGTAGGCGGAGCTTAAGGTTAACGTTGAGACCCTGATTGGTCAGTTGAAAACACAGCCAGATACCTTTTTCTTAAACCCACTTCAGTAAATTGTAGTAAAGAGAAATTCGTCAGAGTTGCTTCCGAGACGGCGAGGTGTGTGGAGCTGCGCCGCCCGCCACCCCCTGACGCTGCCTAACCACCGATAAGGTAATGAACGCATGCGATGCTGCATAAGAGCACATAAGGCTTCACTTAGAACTGCAGAAGTCTTAGCTGTTAAATCCTCTTTTTGCGTAATACTAGTGTCGATCGTCAATTAAAGCTCATAGTATTCACATTTGATACTTGAAGTTAAAATCTGAAACGCGATGATTTTTCTGTTATATAATTATTGAGAAGCCACATCAGCCACTGTAATTTACGACAAGTTAAATAAGTAATTAAAGATAATTGAGGGTCACTGTAGACCATTTTTGATAGTTTTCTCTTTTATGAAACTTAATTTAAACCTAGATTATAGATGTGATATGGTATAGGTCATCCTTCGATTCATTGTAGAACTTGGAAACCCATTCAGAGAGTATTCGTTCACATTTTTGTTGAACGTAGTTGGTTTTTATCATCCTGTATTAAAATATTTCCTTTCATCAATAGCGAAATTTAATAGCACAATTTATAAACAATGTTTTGTGAGTAGAACAAAAAATCCAATGGTAAACTTAACTTTTTTTTCGACGTTATTTTACCAGCTAACTAAAGATAGGAAAGTCTTGAACCCCTTCCACTAAATTTAGTTATTATTAAGATTCTTTTACAGGGAGTGCAGTGGAGCTGACGCTGAAATCATTAAGTATTTGATTATATCATCGCTAGTCTCTCTGAACTCTTGTGAACTCTACATGTCATGTGTGGTCTGGCGTCTCCTTACCAGCAACAGGTCCCAGGTTCAAACTAGTCAATTCCCTAAAAAACACGCTCAGAGAGTCGTTGCGCGAAAGTGACAGGGAGACACGACTTAGAACAAACAGACACCACGCAGAATGTTAGAAGTTGGTGCTGTAGATCTTGTGCGAATGCAGCCACTGTGATGGCGCTGCCCCTGTCTGCGGCGGACCAAATTGCGTCCATCATTTTCAAATGAACAGAACCTGGGTTGGACTGAAAACACTGTGTGATGCCATTCCTGGTTCGAGTGACGTCGTTCCACACACCATTGCCATCTAGCATGTTTCTGTACATTCGTCAAAGGTAGGCAGAGACGTGGACGACGCACACGCAGCCCACGCCGTAATAAACGGCGATGAACTGTTACCCCTGATGTGTTACACTGTTCACCGATGCGCCAGAGCCGAGGAGCACGCAGATGCGTACTGCAGTGCCATTCATATGAGGTGTTGATCTTCTTGATGGATGGTGCTACCTGATACATCTCGTCGTATCCTACGGCCTTCCATGAACCATTCTGCACACATACTTTCCACTGTCGAAACACTTCGTCCCACTCGGGGAACAATAAGCGCCCTATTTCAAACTCAGTTATTTATCGGTACGGTTCGCGCATATGCCTGCGAGGCTTCCTGCCCGTCTGCTAAAGTCACACTCATCCTTTACCTTCGATTTATGGCGACAACGAGAGCCGCAGGCACGTTTTACCTGTAGGTGGTGTTGCGTCGCGGTATCGATGTTGACCTTGAACTCGCGGCCCGACATGGATCAAATGCTAATAATTTCTGCAGAATACACTAACGTATATGTCCTGTGAATACGAACGTCCTGCCTCTAGTCGTTAAAGGTGTTCTGTATTTTTTTTCTTAAACATGAGCGTATAAAATAGGTTGCAACGTATTCCCCGTGTATAACCCTTCTATACAGGGTGTTACAAAAAGGTACTGCCAAACTTTCAGAAAACATTCCTCACACACAAATAAAGAAAAGATGTTATGTGGAAATGTGTCCGGAAACGCTTAATTTCCATGTTACAGTTCATTTTAGTTTCGTCAGTATGTACTGCTCAATGGAGCACGTTATCATGATTTCATACGGAATACTCTACCTGTGCTGCTGGAACATGTGCCTTTACAAGTACGACACAACATGTGGTCATGCACGATGGAGCTCCTGCACATTTCAGTCGAAGTGTTCGTACGCTTCTCAACAACAGATTCGGTGACCGACGGATTGGTAGAGGCGGACCAATTCCGTGGCCTCCACGCTCTCCTGACCTCAACCCTCTTGACTTTCATTTATGGGGGCATTAGAAAGCTCTTGTCTACGCAACCCTGGTACCAAATGTAGAGACTCTTCGTGCTCGTATTGTGAACGGCTATGATACAATACGCCAGACTCCAGGGTTGCAGCAGCGCATCGGGGATTCCATGCGACGGAGGGTGGATGCATGTATCCTCACTAACGGAGGACATTTTGAACATTTCCTGTAACAAAGTGTTTGAAGTCACGCTGGTACGTTCTGTTGCTGTGTGTTTCCATTCCATGATTAATGTGATTTGAAGAGGAGTAATAAAATGAGCTCTAACATGGAAAGTAAGCGTTTCCGGACACATGTCCACATAACATATTTTCTTTCTTTGTTTGTGAGGAATGTTTGGCCGTACCTTTTTGTAACACCCTGTATATTCCTTCAGCTTTCCCTTATTTGATTATTACTGGCCTGCCATTAGACCTCCCAATATTCATGGATCTACTTTGCTTTCTTCAAAAGGTGTCCTTAATTTTCCTAGGTGGCCTCTGTCTTCCTGCTAGGGACACATGTTACTACACTCTTACATCTGTCCTGTGGCTCTTCCTACTCAGCAATTATGCATTTTCTGTTAAATCATTTGTCTGTATGCCTGCTAATATTTGATGTACTTTCATATTTTCTTCTTTCATCAATTAAATTCAGTATCTCCTGTGTTTGCCAAGGATTTCTGCTGGGTCTTGTCTTTTTACCTGTTCGATCCTCCGCTGCGTTCACTATTTCATGTCTCAAAGCTAACCATCCGTTTTCATTTCCATCCGTTACTCCCGTTTCAGTTACCTAATATTTTCGATGAAACTCTCTGACTCTTTCTGTTCCTCCAGGTGATACCTTCTGAATTCTCTACCTTTATAAATAAGAGACATTACAAATTATTCAGATATACTGTTAAATAGTGAACTATCTCGCACTGAACGCAACCAAGAACATCGGAACGTCTTTGTGCACAGCGAATCTTGCAGTAATATCCTATAGTGATAAGCACCAGTAGCTATCTGGCATCCTTTAGAGATGTGGAATAAGCTCTAGCTTGTGTTGACACTGCTCGTTCATAAAACTGTATTTGCGTGTTGCTTGTGAGATGCTGTCTTCAAAATCTGCAACATCGTTACTGAAAAAAGAAATATATTGTGTAGCCTCACCTTTTTTTACTGAACTGCTTCAAACCTAATGGAGAAATGCGTATTTCACGCGGTAGTGTAAATCACAATAAATGCTCAAAAATGAACTACGTTCGTTCTTACAAAAAAGAAAGAGGCGCTCTATAAAACGAATCGAAAAGAAAGACGACATTTTTAATTTTTTAAAACGAGAATTACATGCCTTTTGACACATCCTTAAATTTTTGAACAGCATCATTTTTCATAAAATGATTGTTTACTATTAGTATTAAAATTGACACAACTTTTGGATATCATTCCTCAGAGACAAAACTGAGCAAAGATGATAAATAGACCTTTAAGAATGTTGCTGTTGCTTATGTCCCAATACTGTTTGCAATTTAGAAGGTCTACTTTCCCATTGAATCTAAATTTTGTATTAAAAGCAATGTTATAATTTTTGCTATAGAAATTAAACGAACCACTTGAAATAAACTTGTGTGTAAAACTTTCATCACCGGATCCTTATATAGCAAGTTTAAGTAACATATTTCTTCTCCCAAAACTAACAACATTTTTCAAAAAAGAATCAATCTATTCTGATATATCGATCGATATGTTATCTCTGATATGTCGTCAAATCGCTATCTCTAAGGTGAAGACTGAGTCGTACATCTCCATGCTACAGTATCCTGTGCAAGCCCGTTCAGCCCCGAATAACTACTGCAACCAACATCCTTTGGAACTTCCTTAATGTTTTCGTCTCTTGGTCTCACTCCACTGTTTTTACCCTCACAGTTCCCTCCAATACTAAAATGGTGATGCCTTGATATCTCAGAATGTCTCATATCGCCCGACCACTTCTTTTAGTCAAGTTATGCCACTTTTCTTTCTCCAGTATTCTGTTCAGTACCTCATCTCTAATTACACCATCTACCTATCTAATCTTGAGCATTCTTCTTTAGTACCACATTTCAGAAGCCTCTATCCTCTTCCTGTCTGAACTGTTTGTTGTCTACGTTCCACTTCCATACAAGGCTACCAGCCAGACAAATACCTTCAGAAAAGACTTCATAACACTTAAATATATATTAGATGTTAACAAATTTCTCTTATTCATAAACTCTTACCTTGCCGTTGTCAGTCTGAATTTTACATCCTCTCTGCTTTGGCCACCATCAGTTGTGTTACAACGCAAATAGCAAATTTCATCTTCTACTTTTAGAGTCTCGTTTTCTAATGAAATTTCCTCAGCATCACACAATTTAATTCGACTACATTCCATTACTCTTGTTTTGTTTTTGCTAACGTTCATCTTATAAGCTCCTTTCAATTCACTGCGCGTTCCCCTCAACTACCCTTCCAAGTCCTTTGCCGTCTCTGACAGAATTACAATGTCATTGGCAAAGTTTAAAATTATAATTTTTCTCCTTGAACTTTAATTCCTTTTCCAAATTTTTCTTTGGTTTCCTTTACTGCTTGCTATATATATACAGGGTTATTACAAATGATTGAAGCGATTTCACAGCTCTACAATAACTTTATTATTTGAGATATTTTCACAATGCTTTGCACACACATACAAAAACTCAAAAAGTTTTTTTAGGCATTCACAAATGTTCGATATGTGCCCCTTTAGTGATTCGGCAGACATCAAGCCGATAATCAAGTTCCTCCCACACTCGGCGCAGCATGTCCCCAACAATGAGTTCGAAAGCATCGTTGATGCGAGCTCGCAGTTCTGGCACGTTTCTTGGTAGAGGAGGTTTAAACACTGAATCTTTCACATTACCTCACAGAAAGAAATCGCATGGGGTTAAGTCGGGAGATCGTGGAGGCCATGACATGAATTGCTGATCATGATCTCCACCACGACCGATCCATCGGTTTTCCAATCTCCTGTTTAAGAAATGCGGAACATCATGATGGAAGTGCGGTGGAGCACCATCCTGTTGAAAGATGAAGTCGGCGCTGTCGGTCTCCAGTTGTGGCATGAGCCAATTTTCCAGCATGTCCAGATACACGTGTCCTGTAACGTTTTTTTCGCAGAAGAAAGAGGGGCCGTAAACTTTAAACCGTGAGATTGCGCAAAACACGTTAACTTTTGGTGAATTGCGAATTTGCTGCACGAATGCTTGAGGATTCTCTACCGCCCAGATTCGCACATTGTGTCTGTTCACTTCTCCATTAAGAAAAAATGTTGCTTCATAACTGAAAACAAGTTTCACACTGAACGCATCCTCTTCCATGAGCTGTTGCAACCGCGCCGAAAATTCAAAGCGTTTGACTTTGTCATCGGTTGTCAGGGCTTGTAGCAATTGTAAACGGTAAGGCTTCTGCTTTAGCCTTTTCCGTAAGATTTTCCAAACCGTCGGCTGTGGTACGTTTAGCTCCCTGCTTGCTTTATTCGTCGACTTCCGCGGGCTACGCGTGAAACTTGCCCGCACGCGTTCAACCGTTTCTTCGCTCACTGCAGGCCGACCCGTTGATTTCCCCTTACAGAGGCATCCAGGAGCCTTAAACTGCGCATACCATCGCCGAATGGAGTTAGCAGTTGGTGGATCTTTGTTGAACTTCGTCCTGAAGTGTCGTTGCACTGTTGTGACTGACTGATGTGAGTGCATTTCAAGCACGACATACGCTTTCTCGGCTCCTGTCGCCATTTTGTCTCACTGCGCTCTCGAGCGCTCTGGCGGCAGAAACCTGAAGTGCGGCTTCATTTGAACTAAACTTTATGAGTTTTTCTACGTATCTGTAGTGTGTCGTGACCATATGTCAATGAATGGAGCTACAGTGAATTTATGAAATCGCTTCAATCATTTGTAATAGCCCTGTAGATTGAATAACATAGGAAATAGGCTAAAACCCTCTCTCACTTCCTTCTCAACCACTCATTCCCTTTCATGCCCCTCGACTCTCATAACTTCCGTCTGGTTTCTGCAGAGAGGTATGTAGCCTTTCGCTCCCAGTGTGTTCTCTCTGGTACCTTCAGATTTTCAAAGAATGTATTCCAGTCGACACTGTCAAAAAATTTCTCCAAATCTACAAAATCTATACCGTACGTCTGCCTTTCCTTAACCTGTCTTCTCAGATGAATCTCGTCTACTCCAGGGACCGTATTTTCACTTATGTCTTTCAGTTCTCTGTCATATTCTTCTCGCATTGTCAAATCTGCTAGCTCATCTTCATCTACATCCTCTTCCCTTTCTATAATATTGCCTTCATTTTCCTTGTATAGCCCCTCTATATGCTCCTACCTTTCAGTTTTCCCTTCTTTGCTTAGTACTGGTTTTACATCTGAACTCTTTATACTAATACAGCTGCTTTTCTCTTTCCAAAGACGTCTTTAAAATTCTTGTGTATGGGTATTTCAGTTAATGTTTCCAACTCTAACCTCCGGTGCTCACTGGGACGGGCCATCATCCTGCTGAAACCGGATGAGAGGGTCTCGGTTTCCAAGACGTCGTGGAAAGGTGCATTCAGCCATTCTGACAAAATACGTTATTGCTATGATGATCTTGACTGCGAAGGAATACAGCCCACTGATCAGGTACCACATCAGTCGACAACAGACATCAACAGTGAAGTTATCCCAGATATTTTTGTACGCAATACATCTATGTTCCTGTAAAGTGAACTGTCGCTTTGTCAGAAACGTAACATTTTTCAAAATGTAGCTGTCAGTGTAATCTGACACGTCGGATATATGTGTTTCAATGGTATTTTCGCCATTTGACTGTACAAACTTATTTATTTTGTATTACTATCATGATTTCAGCCGTAAGCCATTATCAAGTACAAAAAGTCATGGGCTAGAGATATGTACATATATAAATGGCGTTAGTATCGCATATCAAGAACGTATGCGTTAGGATAATATGGCGAAATTTGGCGTTAATAGGCTATGACAGCAGACGATCGACGCCTGTGTCTTTGCTAGCGCCTCTCCTGGGCTTGTGACGATATCGTTGGACCCTAGACGACTGGCAAACCTTATCCTTCTCAGACGAGTCCCGATTTCGGTTGATAAGAGCTGACGGTAGGGTTAGAGTGTGATGCAGCCTCCACGAAGCCATCGACCCAAGTTGTCAACAAGGCACTGCGCAACCTGGTGAGGGTTCCATAATGGTATGGGCTGTGTTTGCATGGAATGTACTGGATTCTCTTGATGTTCGACTACTTGGAGACCATTTTCAGGCAGTCGTGGACGCCATGTCCCCAAAAAGCGATGGAATTTTTATGGATGACAGTGCGCCATGTCACCGGGCCCACAATTGTTCATGACCGGTTTGAAGAACATCTGGACAATTCGAGTGAATGGTTTGGCCACCGTGAACACCTGACGTGAATCCCAACGAACACTTATGGGACATGATATCGGTCGTGTTCAAAATCCTGCACCGGCACCACTTTCGGAATTATGAACGGCTATGTAGGCAGGATGTTTCAATATCTTCGTAGGGGACTTCCAGCGACTTGCTGCACTACACCAAGCAAACGGAGGTCGACGCGATATTGGAAAGTACCCAAAGACTTTTGTCACCTTAGTACAATTGGTCTTTGTTAAGTAAAGACGTTGTCAAGATCTATTGGACTAGGTGTCCCAGCTAGTAATAAGTACAAAATCTCAGAAACGTATGGCAGAAAGGCAGCAAAAATGTTTTACAGCTAGAGAACAACTGAACCACAGAATGAAATGCGGTCGTTACATGTGGTCATGGTCTTAAAATACACTATAGAAGTTACTGGCTGACTCAGAGTAGGCACATAGATGTAGATGTAGATATACACTCCTGGAAATGGAAAAAAGAACACATTGACACCGGTGTGTCAGACCCACCATACTTGCTCCGGAAACTGCGAGAGGGCTGTACAAGCAATGATCACACGCACGGCACAGCGGACACACCAGGAACCGCGGTGTTGGCCGTCGAATGGCGCTAGCTGCGCAGCATTTGTGCACCGCCGCCGTCAGTGTCAGCCAGTTTGCCGTGGCATACGGAGCTCCATCGCAGCCTTTAACACTGGTAGCATGCCGCGACAGCGTGGACGTGAACCGTATGTGCAGTTGACGGACTTTGAGCGAGGGCGTATAGTGGGCATGCGGGAGGCCGGGTGGACGTACCGCCGAATTGCTCAACACGTGGGGCGCGAGGTCTCCACAGTACATCGATGTTGTCGCCAGTGGTCGGCGGAAGGTGCACGTGCCCGTCGACCTGGGACCGGACCGCAGCGACGCACGGATGCACGCCAAGACCGTAGGATCCTACGCAGTGCCGTAGGGGACCGCACCGCCACATCCCAGCAAATTAGGGACACTGTTGCTCCTGGGGTATCGGCGAGGACCATTCGCAACCGTCTCCATGAAGCTGGGCTACGGTCCCGCACACCGTTAGGCCGTCTTCCGCTCACGCCCCAACATCGTGCAGCCCGCCTCCAGTGGTGTCGCGACAGGCGTGAATGGAGGGACGAATGGAGACGTGTCGTCTTCAGCGATGAGAGTCGCTTCTGCCTTGGTGCCAATGATGGTCGTATGCGTGTTTGGCGCCGTGCAGGTGAGCGCCACAATCAGGACTGCATACGACCGAGGCACACAGGGCCAACACCCGGCATCATGGTGTGGAGAGCGATCTCCTACACTGGCCGTACACCACTGGTGATCGTCGAGGGGACACTGAATAGTGCACGGTACATCCAAACCGTCATGGAACCCATCGTTCTACCATTCCTAGACCGGCAAGGGAACTTGCTGTTCCAACAGGACAATGCACGTCCGCATGTATCCCGTGCCACCCAACGTGCTCTAGAAGGTGTAAGTCAACTACCCTGGCCAGCAAGATCTCCGGATCTGTCCCCCATTGAGCATGTTTGGGACTGGATGAAGCGTCGTCTCACGCGGTCTGCACGTCCAGCACGAACGCTGGTCCAACTGAGGCGCCAGGTGGAAATGGCATGGCAAGCCGTTCCACAGGACTACATCCAGCATCTCTACGATCGTCTCCATGGGAGAATAGCAGCCTGCGTTGCTGCGAAAGGTGGATATACACTGTACTAGTGCCGACATTGTGCATGCTCTGTTGCCTGTGTCTATGTGCCTGTGGTTCTGTCAGTGTGATCATGTGATGTATCTGACCCCAGGAATGTGTCAATAAAGTTTCCCCTTCCTGGGACAATGAATTCACGGTGTTCTTATTTCAATTTCCAGGAGTGTAGATGTACCTGCAAAAAGTATTGGTGATAGATTTCAGTTTCTTTCGGCAACTGGAGTGGTCGCACGGATGAATCTACTTGCACTATTGCTCTACGTGATAATAACATAACGTTCAGTATTGTTCGTTCAGGTACACCAATATACTACCGGGCATGGACTTCTTATTCTTTCATCAACGAAGGTATATATCATGAGATTTCACTGTTTCAAAATTTTTCATCTTGAAGCCCTTCAAACGAAAATGTGAGATAGAATGCTGGTAGTAAAAGTGCTTATATATTTACTATCAGCTTCCTACAGTTGGAAATAAATTCGAGTTACGATGTTTCATCTGAGCATGACAAATGTACAATGACCGTGGAAAAGTTTTTAATATTGAGTCAAGAATTTGTTGTTCAGCACTCACTTTCCTTCGCTGAAAACCCTCATTGCAGTTACATTATATTTTGTAAATGTTGGCTATACTCTTTCCTCCGAAGAATTTTTCCTCTCACCATGGTCGTGGCACCGTCGGACTTCTTGTTGGCTGGTGGGACGGTCACAAACAAGAAACAGTAGAAGCTTAGCTGGATTTAGCTGCACTGCCGGAAAAAATATCAACACCAAAAAATAATCAGTGTAGAGTAATAATATTTTGGTACTAAATTTGACTAGGTAACACTGCAAGACCACAGGTTAAGGTAAGCGCTAGATAAGTCGTTGCAAATGTGAAATGCAGGTTAAGGTAAGCGCTAGATAAGTCGTTGCAAATGTGAAATGCAGGTTCATTAATAACCGATGTAACCGCCAGAACGTTGAATGTAAGCAGGCAAACTTGGATGCATTGTGTTGTAAAGGTGCCGAATACCAAATGGTTCAAATGGCTCTGAGCACCATGGGACTTAACATCTGAGGTCATGAGTCCACTAGACTTAGAACTACTTAAACCTAACTAACCTAAGGACATCACACACATCCATGCCCGAGGCAGGATTCGAACCTGCGACCGTCGCACCTAGAACCCCTCGGCCACAACGGCCGGCTGCCAGATGAAAGTTTGTGGGATTGAGTTCCATTCCTGTAACACTATGTTGGTGAAACCAGAAACGGTTAAAGCTGTTTGTGGATGACGCTGAGGTTGTCGTTCGATGATGTCCCATATGTGATCTATTGGAGAAAGACCTAGTGATAGAGTGGGCCAAGGAACATGTCTACGCTATGTAGAACATGTTGGGATACAACAACAGTATGTGAGCGAGCATTATCCTATTGTAAAACACCAGATGGAATGCCATTCATGAATGACAGCACAACAGGTTGAGTCACCAGACTGACGTACGAATATGCAGGCAGAGTGCGTTGTATAACCACGAGCGTGCCCCCGCTCTCATACGAAATCGCACTCCAGACCGTAATTCCAGGTGGAGGCCCACTGTGTCTACCACGCGGACAGGTTGGTTGAAGACCCTGAGCTGGTATCCTCCTAAACAGATTCGTTGCAAGCCCTCAGAACCAGCTTCCTTCAGCAAACACAAGAGACCTCCACCCTGATCGCCAGCAAGCTCTCGGTTGACACGACTGAAACCGCAAATGGCGGTGGTCTGGGGTCAGCGGAACGCAAACTACAGGCCGTTTTTCTCAGAGCTGTCCTTGAAGTAACCGATTTGTAACAGTTTGTTGCGTCGCCGTGGATCCAACTGCTGCTCAAATTGCTGCTGCAGATGTAGTACGACGTGCCAGAGACATAAGCTGAAGATAATGGTCTCCTTTCTTGCTAGTGCGACGTGGCCGTCTGGAGTCTGATCTTCTTGCGACCGTAGGCTCCCGTGACGACCGATGCCAGTAATCATGCACAGTGGCTAAAGTCTTTCTGTCATATCACAGAAGGAACATCCAGCTTCTCGTCGGCCTATTACATGACCTCGTTCAAATTCTGTGAGGTGTTGATAATGGCGTCTTTGTCGCCTTAAATGCATTCTTGACTCGCATCAACTCACCACATCAAATCTCGAAGGTAAGTAATACAACCGTTACAGCGTATATTTACAGCAGAATTGATTTGCATCCTCATAGTGGCGCTACTAGCGCCACACTTATGCGACTGGTGTGAAATCTGAACAGACATCATCTTTCAGATGTAGAAACACGCCTACCAAATTTCATTTATGTCGTACACCTTTTTCTTCGTGTAGCGATTTTTATCCGTCAGTGTATATTCTCCAGTATGTACGAAATATGAGGTAGCATTCCACTTTTCGGAGCCCAAATCAAAATACCTATTAATTAATGGAAACAGCCCTGGCACACGCGGGAAACTGTTAGGACAGAAAAAGAATTAATAAGATAGAAAAATGATCGTATGGCATTGTTAGCCGGGAGTCCCCGTCCGGGGGAGTTCGGCCTCCATATTGCAAGTTCTGTTTAGGTGACGCCACATCGGCGACTTGCGAGTCAATTATGATGAAGGACACAGAACAACCAGTTCCCTGCCGGGAATCGAACGCGGGCCCCCTGCGCGGTAGACGGTAACGCTGCCGCTGCGCTAAGGAGTCATGGAAAAGGTCACGTACTAAAGCCCATAGCATGTTAGAGGCGCAACGTTTAAATGATAACTGATCTATTAATAACCACACAGGAAATTGTGAGAACAGGAAAAGGCTTAAAAAAGATAGAAAATGTTACTTACCACAGTCCATAGCATATCAGAAACGGAAAGTGTAGATCGCAATTGAGCAATTAACTGTCACCGAGCGAGGTGGTGCAGTGGTTAGCACACTGGACTCGCATTCGGAAGGACGACGGTTCAATCCCGCGTCCGGCCATCCTGATTTAGGTTTTCCGTGATTTCCCTAAATCGCTCCAGGCAAATGCCGGGATGGTTCCTTTGAAAGGGCACGGCCGACTTCCTTCCCTAACCCTATGAGACCGATAACCTCGCTGTTTGGTCTCTTCCCCCAAACAACCAACCAACCAATTAACTGTCGTGCTTGCTCAAGAAACAAAGAAAATCGTTCGTCTTTCGAACGCAGTCGAGAGAAAACTATGCCGAGACAGAATGGGCATCTTTAACAAACGGTGAAGGTTTTAGGGATCATACACTGTAGTACCTTCCATCGTGTCAACAGCACGTAAGTGGGCTACATGTAGTGTCCATTCCAGATCTGCGTGATCACGACTCTGGCGTCGGTCGATAGAATATCTCGCGATGCATCAGAATTAATAGCAGCCTACGGCTCTGCAAATCTTGTCTTCAGGGTGATGGAAGTCAAGGCAAGCTGTTATCTAGCATGACGGCAGACTGCAGCGCCAGTGTGTAAGCTGGTATCTGCACGAGATGGCTGAGTGTACGGATTAGCCAAAGCGCGGTGTCTGCGCAGTTTTATAGCATGGGTAGAGTTGCCCTCTTAAATGCCGTAGCAAATGGCGGGATTACCGTTAGGATTGCTAGCTTTCCTAGGGAAAGTAACATAAGTGCATGTGTGACACTCTGGTAACCGACTACTTCTCTTTGTTTTTTGTTTGTTTCGCGCATAAGTAGCACAACACATCGTTCAGTACCAGTTCACTGTTTATTTCTATGTCCTCACAAAATACAACTTGTGTTTTATGAGTAATAAAAATTAGTTGATCGCGTAACATCCGCGGTTTTGTGAAACCAGAGGAATTACTGTCGGTGAAAGTGCAGTTTACGTACCCAATAGAACGTTCTTCCCCCCCCCCCCCCGCCCCCCTGCCCCACCACCCATGAACCATGGACCTTGCCGTTGGTGGGGAGGCTTCCGTGCCTCAACGATACAGATGGCCGTACCGTAGGTGCAACCACAATGGAGGGGTATCTGTTGAGAGGCCAGACAAACGTGTGGTTCCTGAAGAGGGGCAGCAGCCTTTTCAGTAGTTGCAGGGGCAACAGTCTAGATGATTGACTGATCTGGCCTTGTAACACTAACCAAAATGGCCTTGCTGTTCTGGTACTGCGAACGGCTGAAAGCAAGGGGAAACTACAGCCGTAATTTTTCCCGAGGGCATGCAGCTTTACTGTATGATTAAATGATGATGGCGTCCTCTTGGGTAAAATATTCCGGAGGTAAAATAGTCCCCCATTCGGATCTCCGGGCGGAGACTACTCAAGAGGACGTCGTTATCAGGAGAAAGGAACTGGCGTTGTACGGATCGGAGCGTGGAATATCAGATCCCTTAATCGGGCAGGTAGGTTAGAAAATTTAAATAGGGAAATGGATAGGTTAAAGTTAGATATAGTGGGAATTAGTGAATCTCGGTGGCAGGAGGAACAAGACTTTTGGTCAGGTGAATACAGGGTTATAAATACAAAAGCAAATAGGGGTAATGCAGGTGTAGGTTTGATAATGAATAAAAAAATAGGAGTGCGGGTAAGCTACTACAAACAGCATAGTGAACGCATTATTGTGGCCAAGATAGACACAAAGCCCACACCTACCACAGTAGTACAAGTTTATATGCCAACGAGCTCTGCAGATGATGAAGAAATTGATGAAATGTATGATGAGATAAAAGAAATTATTCAGGTAGTGAAGGGAGACGAAAATTTAATAGTCATGGGTGACTGGAATTCGTCAGTAGGAAAAGGGAGAGAAGGAAACATAGTAGGTGAATATGGATTGGGGCTAAGAAATGAAAGAGGAAGCCGTCTGGTAGAATTTTGCGCAGAGCATAACTTAATCATAGCTAACACTTGGTTCAAGAATCATAAAAGAAGGTTGTATTAATGGAAGAAGCCTGGAGATACTACACTGCTGGCCACCGTAAATGCAACACCAAGAAAGATAAGAGGTAGCACAACAAGATTTATTTTGTAGATAACATGTTGACCAAGTATCAAATGATTACGTTTACAGACGTCTGTGACATGTGGTTCCTGCCAGAATCAGTAGCCAGAGTAGCCGCCATTGTTGGAGATCACCGCTGCCACACGTCTCGGCATTGAGTCACAGAGACGTTGGATGTGTTCCTGGGGTACAGCAGCCCAAGCAGCTTCCACACGTTGCCAAAGATCATCTGGTGTGGCAGCTGGGGATGTAATCTGGGTCATTCGTTGAGCAACCATGGACCACATGTTTTCTATCGGCGAAAGATCCGGAGAGCGAGCCGGCCAGGGAAGCAATTCAATCTGGTTATTGACGAAGAACCTTTGGACAATGCGTGCCACGTGTGGTCGCGCATTATCCTGTTGAAATATGGCTGTGGCCGAGCCCTGAAGGTAAGGAAGGACAACTGGCTCCAGCACCTCGGATATGTAGCGCCGGCTATTTAAAGTACCGGCAATGCGTACTAGAGGCGTGCGAGAGTAATATCCAATACCGCCCCATACCACAATACCCGGTGCAAGACCAGTGTGGCGGTGCATAATGCAGCTGTCCAGCATCCTCTCTCCACGGTGTCTCCACACTCGAATCCGACCATCGTGGTGCTGCAGACAGAAGCGTACCTCGTCAGTAAAGACAACGTCATTCCATTCTGCCGTCCACATCCGTCTGTTGTAAGTAGGCTGTTTAGGTTTTTTTATTGGTAACGCCACCTCTGTATGAAAATCACTGGCTGTGCTGTGTGCAGTCTGTGGCTGCTTTGCATTGTTGTAATACTCGCCATTGTAGTGTTAGGCAGCTGGCTGCGAACAGCGCGTAGCGTTGCGCAGTTGGAGGTGAGCCGCCAGCAGTGGTGGATGTGGGGAGAGAGATGGCGGAGTTTTGAAATTTGTCATGAACTGCTATATTTATATATGATGATATCAAGGTGAATACATTGTTTGTTCTCTATTAATATCTTTCATTTGCTAACTATCCCTATCAGTAGTTAGTGCCTTCCATAGTTTGAACCTTTTATTTAGCTGGCAGTAGTGGCGCTCGCTGTATTGCAGTAGTGGGAGTAACCAAGATTTTTGTGAGGTAAGTGATTTGTGAAAAGTACAGGTTAATGTTAGTCAGGGCCATTCTCTTGTAGAGATTATTGAAAGTCAGATTGCGTTGCGCTAAAAATATTGTGCGTCAGGATAAGCACAATCTTGCACAATTGTTCAACGGGGATGTTTCATATGTCGACACTTAGCCTAGGATACCTCACTGGAATCTTCTGATTTTTTCTTGTAGTTTGTAAAATTAGTGTATATTTTGTTTATTGCTAGCGCGTAATTGTAGAGAGAATCTCCTTTGTAGTTGCAGTCTTTCATTGTTGTACAGTAAAACAGGTGTGGCACGCATGTAGATTTGCACCAAGTATTTCGCAGCTGCAATTAACTAGATATTATTTTCAGTGCTATGTTAATGTGTTCCCCTATTTTTGCTCTTCAAATTGTGTTTTTCTGTGTTGTCGTGTGAAATACTGTGACAATAATGGCGTGTGAAAAACGTAATACTAGGCTCCAAAGTAAACTGAGAAATGACAGTGAAAACGAAAGCAGTGTGTTAGCGCCACCGAGTAATGAATTAACTGATGTTCAAAGTAGTAATTTGGTAATTGTGCATAGGGAAATGGAGTGGGCGGCAAACAATGGCGTGGACAGTGAAACAATTAGTGAAGAGGGAAGCATTATCGATCGATCGGTCGGCAACAGCTCGCCTCAGGAATCGGGAATGACAGAACACAATATTGCAAATACTGTACACTTAGGTTTTGGGTCCTCACCGTTTTCTCAAATGAGTCAAGACACATTTTCTGCTTGTCAAAATGTGAATGTTGCCGGTGAAAATGCACTGCCAAAAAGCATAGAGAAACAGATTCCGGACACTAATACATTATTATTGCAATTAATGCAACAAATGGAACAAAATCTGAGACAAACACAGCAAAAGCTTGAAAAATTAGACACAATGGAACAAAATCAGAGACAAACACAGCAAAAGCTTGAAAAATTAGACACAATGGAACAAAATCAGAGACAAACACAGCAAAAGCTTGAAAAATTAGACACATTGGAACAAAAGCTTCAAAAGTTAGACTCAGTGGAAAATAAGCTTGAACAAACACGTGAAGATTTAACTACCGAGTTACATAACATTGAATCGAAATGTCAAAAAGTCTGTAATGATGTAAAAACACAAATTTGTGAGCATTTTCAACCTATTTTTTCGCGGCATGAAAATGCATTACAGAATCACGAAGCAGCCATAAAAGAACTGCAAATTATTGTTCATGAAAATCATGAGACCTTGCAAGCTAAAATTGACTCAGTTGCATCTACCGATTCGGTTACTCAACTTGCAAAAACCCAGGAAAACTTAAAGGACACAGTAGAAAGACACATGGAGGAAATTAGTACATTATCAGAGAAAGTAGTTGAACTTTCGGATCAGCTAAATAATTTATCTACGAAGGTAGATGATAATCTGAATGACACAAAACCGGTAGTCCTTAATGACACAGAAGAGAGCGATCAAATTAGGAAACTGAAACAAAATCTGAATCAAATTAATACGCAACACCAAGTAGAAATCCGGGAAGTACAAGATCAGCTGACACAGGTAATACAAGAATTACGTATTTCAGAGGACACTCGCGCTCCAACACGGGATGAGGGACTTAGAAATACGGAAAAGCCGCAAAATAATAACACAGGGCATTTCGGAAGTTATGAAAGAAATTGGCAATGTGCACCGAATTTTGAGATGGAACAGCCGACACGACCTAACAATGACCGATATGCGACTCGCCGACATGATGATTTTGACTATAAGCTGTTCATTACTACACGTAAATTCAAAACATTTAAGAATTTTGGCAACGACATTCATCCACAAGCATGGCTCCATCAATTCTCTCATTGTTTTCCTCCCAACTGGTCATTAGAACACAGATTAGAATTTATGTGTGGCTACTTAGAGAATGAACCAGCTGTAAGAATGCGATCGGTCATTCACGATTGTCACAGTGAAGGAGAATTTTACCATGCCTTCCTCTCAGCATATTGGTCTCAAGCTACACAAGACCGAGTAAAACACAGCATCATGATGATGAAACACTTTGAACAATCTGAATTTTCCAGTCTTGTCAAATATTTTGAAGACATGTTGCATAAGAATCAGTATCTTTCAAACCCATACAGCCCCTCAGAACTCATCCGCATTTGCTTAATCAAATTACCTGAACATTTACGACATATTATTTTGGCAGGACGTTGCAAAGACGACATTGAAGCTTTTCAGGGACTGTTACAAGAACTGGAAATTGACACTGACAATCGCGGAACGCAGGAGCACAACAATTACAGATCACATCCGTCGCAATTCCGCGATGAAAGAAATAATAACTGGACACGACAAGGCTATTCTCACAACACATATCGTGACCAAAACAGACACCACCCGTATGACAACCGTTGGCAGAGTAGTAATAATTACAGGGAAAGATCACCTTTCCGTGGTAGTGACTATCACAGAGACAATCAGAGAAACAGACAATATGGGAACCAAAACAATTATTATCAAGGGAGACAGAATAACTTCAGACGCAACGGTTCGGCGCACAGTTACGATTCAGGGAGAAATTCTCCACAACGTGACGGACAAGAAAGAAACTATGGAATCTACCGACATAGGAAGAGTAAAGGTTTACACCACATTTCTTGAGAGATAATCTGCTTTTTAACTTTGTCTTTGCCATATAACTTTTCACTTTACATTGCTAGTAAGCTTTGTCAGACTTAGAGTCTGTTAACATACAACAATGTTTGAAGTTAAATATCCAATCAAGAACCAAGAGAACTTATTTAAACAGAAATTACGAATGCATTGTTATTTTGAACAGACGACACAGTGTTATTGTGTGTGTGCATTCTTGCTTGTTTGTTGCACGATTACGTAACGACTATAAGGCTCACATACTTAGAACATTTACCAGTACTGTTAATGAGATTTTAATGCAACATTTTGGTTTATTTGAAAATACATTCTGAATTTAAAGTGCTTTCTGAGAGATACCAGATGACACAGAGGTTAGTTTATGTGACAGCTACACGATTTTTATCACGACGCTACTAATGAGTGACAATTTACAATGTTGCTTTTGCGGTGTATCTGTTTTATATCTGCACAGTTTTCTGAATTCTTCTGGAAAGAAAAACATGTTTTAGTAGTAACTTTTGTGGTATAGCTACTATGAGACAGCCTTTTCCGTAGCACAACAATACGTTACATTATAGTACTTTCTTGATCACGGTAAGGTACGTAATAACTACGGTATCTATACGCAAAGCATTTCACTTTCGTTTATGATGAGGTAAGTACATTGACTTCAGCAGAACTTAGCTTTCGGAGGACGATAACTACGACACTTCCACAGAGATTATCTTACAACAAGACGCACAGTTTAGCGCTACAGTACACTCATTTGAGTGATTAATTTTGTACTTAAAATATTTATTTTTAAAGGTATTTGAAGTACAATGATACAAAGGTATTCCGTGATACATTTCATTCCATTGCTGTAATCTGTAACACCTGAGGGTATTATTCATTTATCCTCAGGGGGGTACACGCTTACTTTGTGTACCATGTGTTTGGCAAGCACAAGGAGCCCTAGCTAATATGGTATTTGCTTATACAACTTTACACATGGGTACCATATTTCTCTAACACACAAAATACACAGCTATCTGATCATTTAACTGAGAGAGACAAACATTTTTTTTTTACTACGTCAGTGACAGATGTTTACGTAATTACACCGTTGGATAACTTCATGTTTACGCAATTTCACAGTTGGATAACTTCACACTTACGAAATTGTATGTTGTTTGTACTTTGTGAACTGTTCATATTTTTTTTGGAACCATTGTGATACTATGAGAGCTTTGAATGATATATTTGGTATGGGATCACGATTTTTAAAGTACGTTTGAGGTAGATGACACTTTTGACATGAGCAGAGAATTTTTTTTAGGTTTTGAAATTATTGGAGGAAGCTACGACGATTTTGAGAATTGACTGAGATGTTATGATATTATTACGACGACGATGTGTACTATGCTGTTGAGATATGTTTATGATCAATAAGATGATGCTACCGTATATGAGGAATAAGAAGTATGTTGGAAACCAAGAATCGTACTTTAAGAGTTATGAAATGTGTGTAAATGCGTGAATGTATCACAATGCCGTCGAAAATTTTTTGGACACTGTTATATTCATACGATTTTGTTTCTACAGATTTGCAACGCTAATTCTTGACCTGTGAAATATTTTTATATGAGACTGTCACTGTAGCGAAAACTGCTGTCGTAAATATTTCGTTAAGAAAGGTAAGTGACCGTGAAGTAATTCGTTGTGAGCGGCCAGGTGTGTCAGACGCCTGGAGAAAAAGCCATTATTGCGAGCCCTTTTCAGCGGCACAGGTAAAAAAAAAAGGGAGGCCATTATCCTCGCTATTGACGTTCCTTTGTAGAGAGCATCGCAAAAACGACACGGTCGAACTTGAAAACATATGTTGACACTGTGGAGCTCTTAATTTATGATATTTACAGAAATGCCTAATGAAATGACGAGAAATATTTTTACATCTGCACACCTGATTATGACAAGCGTCTTTCTACGACAGTTGAGAGATTTTCTGTACTACCTTATGAAATGCCCTATGGCTAATGAATGATGTTTCATGCCTTCCTTTGTATATATTTACTCATTTTGTTTAATATCTAGTTTCTAGCTGCACTGCAGCATTGGTTAAAATAAAATTTTATAGATGTACTAATATAAATATTTTCTGTCTACAGATCGAGTAAATAATAATTTTTTTTTAAAAAAATGAGGGAGCACAAAAAGACATTTACCTTCACAGGAACTGCAATCATAGTTTTCTTTTCAAGTACTTGTTAATTTCTTTTGTAGAATAAATTGTGATGCATCACTCTAGTGTTAAGATGTGACATAGGTATTAGACATGGCCATTTTTAGTGTAATACTTTTTCTGCTTGAACTTTGTCATGTTTAGGTATAAGTTATGCTGTTTGCCAGGCATAGTGCTACTGAATTTTAATTTGTGTTACTCTGCTAAGCCAGATTTATTTTTCTTGTTTGCTGCACATTGCCTTATATTAGTCATAATATTGCAATTGCTTCGCTAATTTCTAAAATGCTACTTCCTTTGCAAATCTGCACTTTTTTGTCATTGCTGTTTGCGTTAATTGTTGTATGTGCTGCTGCATTGCCTCGTCCCTTAGTTTAGCATCTGAGCTCAGTAGATTTAAGTTAGCTTAAGAGGGGGTAGACTATATAAGAAACTAGTTGTGATGAATGGAAAGAAATGCATTGAAGGTATATGAAAACGTTTTGGGCCAAAATGAGTATTGTACAATGATCCGTAATTATTTTGAAAGAAATATGAACAGAGTAGAGAAAGCAGGTATTGATAGGACTATTTGGAAATAATGAGGAACGAAGGGAGATCTCCGAGAAGTAAAGAAAGTTTTGTTTGCAAAATACTGCAGTAAAACAAACCCTGTCCTTTCCTTGTGTTATCCCACTATGTTTTTGAGTACCCTTGGGTATTTATGTTTTTCCTGTATTTATATGTTTATCTGATAAGACCTATGTTGTAGAATTTTTCTAATGCTATGTTATTTACTTTGTAAAGATGTTTAGACATTATTTATTCTGGTTTGTTGCTCACATGTGAAGGTGATGTTTCAAAAGTTCTTCTGATCTTTATGTGTTTACTTATGTCATAATTCCTGTAACACTGATGTATATGTTTATTTCTATTCTTTTGTAAAGCCCCTATTACTACAAATGTTATCTGTATTGTTATGTTCTTTAATAATGTATTTTGTACCTTTGTAATTGTATTTTTATGTTATAATATTGTAATTGACACCAGTTCTTCAAATTAAGTATCATTTCATTGCACACGTGTCTGTTGGTCATAGTATATGGACAATATGTGAGAAGTAGGGACTGTTAGTGTTTGCACGTGTGTTAATAATTCAGCAAGGGACTGGATAACAGCATTGCTGGTTCTAAGGACAATTCCAAAAACTTTGTGAGTGCACAAGTGGTGGTTATGGACTTGCTATATTATCCGCAAGACTCTTCAATGGTGATTGTGCACCTGCACAGTCACAACAGATGGCTGCTGGCCATCTCTACAAGGACTACAGTGGGTCTACATCTTTGATGATCCATCAATACCATTATTTCTACAAGGACTGCAGTGGGTCTGCGCCTCTGGTGGCCCACCAATACCGTAATCTCTACCAGGACTGCTGTGGGTCTGCTCTGTGATGACCTACCAAACGATATTCTTCAAAACGTCGATTGACTACGCTGTGGGTTTGCTCTGTTGTGGCCCATTACCTGTCTGCATGTCAAGAGTCAGCACTGTCTTTCTGTTGGAAGGACAATACTACTACTTCAAGACTGTATGGAAATCCACTACTTCTGTGTACATTTTCTTTTACTGCTCAGTCTTTGAGAAAAACCACTGCAACTCAACAATCTGGACTGTCTTTATGGACTGTGAGAAAATTTTAGCTTTTGACCAACATTGTATTAATAAGTGTGTGCATTTGATTTCTTTGTTATTGTAATTATGAAAAATTTCTTCAAATCTGTGTTGGCCACTGTCCAACACAATTTGTAAAATTTTTTGTGGGAAGCATGGGGGCTATGTAAGTAGGCTGTTTAGGTTTTTTTATTGGTAACGCCACCTCTGTATGAAAATCACTGGCTGTGCTGTGTGCAGTCTGTGGCTGCTTTGCATTGTTGTAATACTCGCCATTGTAGTGTTAGGCAGCTGGCTGCGAACAGCGCGTAGCGTTGCGCAGTTGGAGGTGAGCCGCCAGCAGTGGTGGATGTGGGGAGAGAGATGGCGGAGTTTTGAAATTTGTCATGAACTGCTATATTTATATATGATGATATCAAGGTGAATACATTGTTTGTTCTCTATTAATATCTTTCATTTGCTAACTATCCCTATCAGTAGTTAGTGCCTTCCATAGTTTAAATCTTTTATTTAGCTGACAGTAGTGGCGCTCGCTGTATTGCAGTAGTGGGAGTAACCAAGATTTTTGTGAGGTAAGTGATTTGTGAAAAGTACAGGTTAATGTTAGTCAGGGCCATTCTCTTGTAGAGATTATTGAAAGTCAGATTGCGTTGCGCTAAAAATATTGTGCGTCAGGATAAGCACAATCTTGTATAATTGTTCAAAGGGGACGTTTCACTGTCATCACACCATTGGCGACGGAGACGTCTGTGGTTCTAATGGTAGACGAAGCAATGGACGTCTTGCGGACAGACCACTCTGCTGTAAACGGCGTCGAATGGTACGCGCAGACACTGGATGATGCGTTACAGACGCAATGTGCTGTGCTATGGTTCGGGATGTCACTGAGCGATCCGACACTGCCATGCGCACAATTTGCCTATCAGTACGTGCAGTGGTGCACCGAGGTGAATGCGATCGACCACATCGGTCCGTCGTACCCTCCTGCATGCAACGGTCACATATCCGCATTACAGTTGTTTGGTTTCGTCCAACACGACTAGCGATTTCTCTGTATGATAATCCACAATCTCGGTAAGCCACTATCCTTCCTCTGTCGAACTCGGATACTTGATCAAAAGATGTTCGCTGTTGTCTACGATGCGTAACTGATCGTCTTGTGAAACAACCACAAGGTAAACACACGTGCCGAACGTACACTCGTCGAAATCGCCAAGCCTTAAATGGCGCTATGAGGTGGCGCCACAGGCGCGCGTGATATGCGTCTGCGCTGAAATTCTAATCAGTTGCATATCTCATCGCTGCAAACCCATGGTGTAAATTTCACTTGATTCGGATGCTTCCTTCAGGGTGTTGCATTTACGGTGGCCAGCAGTGTAAAAGGTTTCAGATAGATTATATAATGGTAAGACAGAGATTTAGGAACCAGGTTTTAAATTGTAAGACATTTCCAGGGGCAGATGTGGACTCTGACCACAATCTATTGGTTATGAACTGTAGATTAAAACTGAAGAAACTGCAAAAAGGTGGGAATTTAAGGAGATGGGACCTGGATAAACTGAAAGAAAAAATGGTTCAAATGGCTCTGAGCACTATGGGACTCAACTGCTGTGGTCATTAGTCCCCTAGAACTTAGAACTACTTAAACCTAACTAACCTAAGGACATCACACACATCCATGCCCGAGGCAGGATTCGAACCTGCGACCGTAGCAGTCGCACGGTTCCGGACTGCGCGCCTAGAACCGCGAGACCACCGCGGCCGGCAACTGAAAGAACCAGAGGTTGTACAGAGTTTCAGGGAGAGCATAAGGGAACAATTGACAGGAATGGGGGAAAGAAATACAGTAGAGGAAGAATGGATAGCTTTGAGGGATGAAATAGTGAAGGCAGCAGAGGATCAAATAGGTAAGAAGACGAGGGCTAGTATAAACCCTTGGGTAACAGAAGAAATATTGAATTTAATTGATGAAAGGAGAAAATATAAAAATGCAGTAAATGAAGCAGGCAAAAGGAATACAAACGTTTCAAAAATGAGATCGACAGGAAGTGCAAAATGGCTAATCAGGGATGGCTAGAGGACAAATGTAAGGATGTAGAGGCTTATCTCACTAGGAGTAAAATAGATACTGCTTACAGTAAAATTAAAGAGACCTTTGGAGAAAAGAGAACTACTTGCATGAACATCAAGAGCGCAGATGGAAACCCAGTTCCAACCAAAGAAGGGAAAGCAGAAAGGTGGAAGGAGTATATAGAGGGTCTATACAAGGGCGACGTACTGGAGGACAATATTATGGAAATGGAAGAGGATGTAGATGAAGGTGAAATGGGAGATATGATACTGCGTGAAGAGTTTGACAGAGCACTGAAAGACCTGAGTCGAAACAAGGCCCCTGGAGTAGACAACGTTCCATTAGAACTACTGACAGCCTTGGGAGAGCCAGTCCTGACAAAACACTACAATCTGGTGAGCAAGATGTATGAGACAGGCGAAATACCCTCAGACTTCAAGAAGAATATAATAATTCCAATCCCAAAGAAAGCAGTTGTTGACAGATGTGAAAATTACCGAACTATCAGTTTAATAAGTCACAGCTGCAAAATACTAACGCGAATTCTTTACAGACGAATGGAAAAACTGGTAGAAGCCGACCTCGGGGAAGATCAGTTTGGATTCCGTAGAAATGTTGGAACACGTGAGGCAATACTGACCCTACGACTTATCTTAGAAGAAAGATTAAGGAAAGGCAAACCTACATCTCTAGCATTTGTAGACTTAGAGAAAGCTTTTGACAATGTTGATTGGAATACTCTCTTTCAAATTCTGAAGATGGCAGGGGTAAAATACAGGGAGCGAAAGGCTATTTACAATTTGTACAGAAAGCAGATGGCAGTTATACGAGTCGAGGGGAATGAAAGGGAAGCAGCGGTTGGGAAGGGAGTGAGACAGGGTTGTAGCCTGTCCCCGATGTTATTCAGTCTGTATATTGAGCAAGCTGTAAAGGACACAAAAGGAAAATTTGGAGTAGGTATTAAAATCCATGGAGAAGAAATAAAAACTTTGAGGTTCACCAATGACATCGTAAATCTGTGAGAGACAGCAAAGGACTTGGAAGAGCAGTTGAACAGAATGGACAGTGTCTTGAAAGGAGGGTATAAGATGAACATCAACAAAAGCAACACGAGGATAATGGAATGTAGTCGATTTAAGTCGGGTGTTGCTGAGGGAATTAGATTAGGAAATGAGACACTTAAAGTAGTAAAGGAGTTTTGCTATTTGGGGAGCAAAATAACTGATGATGGTCGAAGTAGAGAGGATATAAAATGTAGACTGGCAATGGCAAGGAAAGCGTTTCTGAAGAAGAGAAATTTGTTAACATCGAGTATAGATTTAAATGTCAGGAAGTCGTTTCTGAAAGTATTTGTGTGGAGTGTAGCCATGTATGGAAGTGAAATGTGGACGATAAATAGTTTAGACAAGAAGAGAATAGAAGCTTTCGAAATGTGGTGTTACAGAAGAATGCTGAAGATTAGGTGGGTAGATCACATACCTAATGAGGAGGTATTGAATATAATTCGGGAGAAGAGGAGCTTGTGGCACAACTTGACTAGAAGAAGGGATCGGTTGGTAGGACATGTTCTGAGACATCGAGGGATCACCAATTTAGTATTGGAGGGCAGCGTGGAGGGTAAAAATCGTAGAGGGAGTCCAAGAGATGAATACACTAAGCAGATTCAGAAGGATGTAGGCTGCAGTAGGTACTGGGAGGTGAAGAAGCTTGCACAGGATAGAGTAGCATGGAGAGCTGCATCAAACCAGTCTCAGGAGTGAAGACCACAACAACAACAGAACGTTCTTCACCATGGTGAAAGGCAAGAGCTCCTGTTATTGTTATTGGTAAGTACGAAAGCAGTTTATGAATAAAGGAAGCATGTTTTACATGAGCTCGATGAAGTATTGAAACGATGTTTGATACGTTTATGTTTTGCAGTTTCTTTATTGTTACTTGTTTATGAGTAAACTGCGTTTTCTAGCGCTATGTGAAAAATCTCCACTTTTTAAAATTTCTACTATAACATCCCTCTGTTTCATGTTACACATCAACAGTTTTTTAATAAAACCTGAATTAAATATTCACAATTTCGATTTTGCTGCAAATACTATTTATTTTTATGTAACAGACAGGAGGACATCAACGTAGAACAAAAATGTTTCTTATTTTAAAGTGATAGACAAAAGGATAGCTACACAGAACAGAAATGTTCTTTAAGTTACAGACCCTTTACATCTACGATAACTACGTGAAACAAAAATGTTCTGTAGGTTACTAGGCCCTTTCTACATCCTCATTCAGTTTCCACACTGTTCATCAATTCGAGTTTCTAAGGGAACTCGATTAAGATACTAATCTCATATCCAGACAGAGCGATCGAAATGAGGTAACGCCCATAAGGTACGCAACACGCCTAATGTAAATGTAATGCTTTTACAATCTTAACTGACCAAGAGTACTACGAATACTGCCGTAGTTTACGCTTACTTGTGATAGTATATGTCTTACTTGCGGTAGACTAGTTTTAAAACTATAAGCATGGCAAATGTCGCTCCGTGGTTGGTTGCACTCCCCTACCGTTGTTAAGTCTTTACAGCGACGACGAGGAGTTCCTTAGCTCTAGGTTTGTCCTCTCCACGTGGCACTAATGTGAAGACATGGAAAGAAACGTCTCCTTCCGCATCCAGATGAGCCGCACACAAAAATAATTGATTTTCTGGGAGCTATTTGCTTATTAAGCTTATGAAGTTGCTTAATATGGGGGAGAGTGGTGTACTTGGAGGATAGTGTACGAGAATCAAGTGAAGGTCCGCACACTAGCGACCGCCATAAGTAGTTTCCGGCATTTTTCATTGTTTTTGTAGCTATGGGACATGTGTTTCGTGCAGCGTTTGTACGTATTACTAGTTCGATATAGTTAAGTACTGTATAATGTATTAAACCAATTTGTTGGACGTGGTTATTTCTTTATTTCAGAATTTTATAGTGAGCAAATTCTGCATATTTTTAAAAAGAAGTTACATAATGTGTGAACGGTTAAACCATACCTCGCCAATCGTGCAGCAACTTGTATCTTGAAACGGAAGGTCCTTTACATTGTAAAATGTGATGTTTGCTAATGAACTTAGGTTCCTTAATGTCTCAACAATTTTCCCTGTCTCGAAAATGTAAATTTGTATTTGTTGCCAACAGCTTCTATTTCTACATGGTTTTCAGATGTATATACAGTTTCTCACATTTTGAAAAGTCTTACTTTTCCGAGCAGTGTTTGTATTTTCAGAAAAAGCTGCAGTACACATAAAGTGAACGCTGTCGTTACAAAATGGAATACGAAAAATATATTACACTTCTATTACAACGTTGGCTAAAGGCGAAAATCTGTAAGGTGTTCCATGGTACCACAATCTGCCACCAATGTGCCCGAAAAGTGCGTGCGGTCGTTCTATTCGTAATTTGACCGCCTGTCGGAGTCTGTGATACGAAATTGACTGTCTGGATTTATAAAAGGCTCTTTTTTGTAGGTGTTGGAAGTAATGGTCGCCTTGATCCCGTCAACACGAGCGTGAATCGCCCTGGGAAAGTCTACGATCTACAATAGCAACAATATTTACGCAGTTATTGTGACCACCGTGTTTTGTGAATAAGACTCGTCTACACAAGGAAAAACTGTCCCACATCTCCTTGCTCATGCAAAATGTTCTATTATAACTGTTGAGTGCATGGCGATCTTTGAACGTGTAATGTATTGCCTGATTTAAATAAGCGAAAACACGCGAAACAAGAAGGTTGTGGCATCCACCACACAAATTCAGTTGTATGTTGATGCTGGTGTCCTCAAATTAGGGGAGAAGGAGTCGGGGGAGAGCGGAGGACAAGACGGAAAATTTCCCTCTCCCTGCACTCAGGAGTACAGACTATTTGATCGTTATAAGATTCTCGTGCTACACATAAATAATTGTGATTCAACGAGGGGCGTTCAATAATTAACGCAACACATTTTTTTTCTCTGCCAATTTCGGTTGGAAAAAGTGGGGCATTTGTCGTAGGACATCGTGGAATACTACTGCAAAAGCCCCTATAGTTTCATAAAGTTCCAATAGGTGGCAGCGCTATACGTAGCCTTCAAAATGGCGCCTGTAGCGGAGGTGCGTCCCAAGCGGAACTGCCACTGAGTTTCTTTTGGCGGAAAACCACAGTAACGCAGATATTCATAGTGCTCGCAGAATGACTACGGAGACCTGGTAGCGAACAAAAACACGTGAGTGTAGGGCGAGGCGGCTGTCATCATAGCAACAAGGTCGCGCAAACTTGTCTGATTCCCCCCGTGCGAGGTAGCCCTGAGGAAATTGAAGAAACGACATCAGCGTGTTCGTCGCTGCCCTTCTCATTCTCCATGATAAGACCCTCACACAAATCTACGCATCTGAGAGGAGCTCACTAGACTTCACTCAACTGTCTTTTCTTATCCACTGTACAGCCTGGGACCCACACCTTTCGACTTCGATCTGTTTGGCTCAATGAAGAATGAACTCTGCGTTAAGGGGGGAAACCACATTAGGAGGATGACTGACACAGATTTTTTGAGATTTTTTTGGGTAGGAAGAATTGAATAGAATTTAATCTAATTTTGACATCATTTCATTCATATTTCTAACAGGTTTGTGAATTTTTTTCAATAATTTCAGCCAAAAATAACAAAGTTACGCTTTGATGTTCGCTAAAGGTCGTGAGTATAGTTCTCCAAGTGCGTGCAGTGTAGCCATTCAGATTTTCATTTGAAATCAAAATGGTTTTGATAAACCTCAGTGCAGGTGAAAATAATGAAAATTAATAATTCTGCAGGCGTTGGAACAATTTACTTCGATTTTCACGATTTTTTTCTCCAAATATGCAAAGAAAAATACCGTTAAAATTTAGGTATCATCTCAGAATTAATTCGTAATTTTATAAAGAATCATGCTATCAATTTTCGTAATGATCGATTCTATACTTTTTGAGTTAGACTGCACGCAAATGTGAAAAAAGTCATTTCGAGGTAAACGCGTTTGAAAAATAAATTCTCGGAAACTAGAAATTCAAGGAAGTTAACAACAATGTAATATGCTAACCGGTTGCCTAGCGGTTCTAGGCGCTACAGTCTGGAACCGCACGACTGCTGCTGTCGCAGGTTCGAATCCTGGCTCGGGCATGGATGTGTGTGATGTCCTTAGGTTACTTAGGTTTAAGTAGTTCTAAGTTCTAGGAGACTGGTGACCTTAGAAGTTAAGTCCCATAGTGCTCAGAGCCATTTGAGCTCTAGCGGTTAGTCTGCGATTCCAGCACCATATAGAAATCCTTCATCTTCCTCATAGTCTTCGTTTTGCGCTTGCAGCAGTGCTTTTTGAGATTTACGACCTTCCTTCGATTCCAATGAACTACGTCGGTTATGCCGGCTCACGCGCTAGTTATCCATTTGTTCGGCCTAATTGAAGCTTCACATGTCTACCACAATTCCTGCCTCGTTCATGACCACCAGAAGGGATGAATTTCCTTGACTGAATAAGCCCGCTGCTAAATACGATGCCAACTCAACGACTTTTAGTCCGGAGTGCAAGTGTTTGGGAGCTAATCCCCAAATAGTGGAATTAAAACTTTCATTCACATTTTGTGTGTGGCCACCTAAACATCTCTCCAGTAATTCATCTCTTGATAAATCTTCATATATTGGAAGAATTTCGAATCTGTACCCAATGTGCACTCGGTTCTATGCTCACAAAATCTAAACGAATGCGAATTTAGCTTTGAAATTTTGACAGTGTATTTTTTGGATAGTTACGCTAACGATTTATGCAATAAAAATTGGATTTTTTGAATCTCCTAATGTGAGTTGGGTTGTTTGGGGAAGGAGACCAGACAGCGAGATCATCCGTCTCATCGGATTAGAGAAGGACGGGGAAGGAAGTCGGCCGTGCCCGTTTGAAAGGAACCATCCCGGCATGTGCCTGGAGCGATTTAGGGGAATCACGGAAAACCTAAATCAGGATGGCCGGACGCGGGATGGAACCGTCGTCCTCCCGAATGCGAGTCCAGTGTCTAACCACTGCACCACCTCGCTCGGTCTCCTAATGTGATTTCCCCCCTTAAGCAGTATGTGGATGGTGGGGAGGTTATTGATGCATCAAGACGTTGTCTCCGGCGTCAACCAGTGAAATGGTACCACGCAGGCATACAGCCCCTCCCAGTAAGGTGGCGTCAGGTCGTCACATTTTATCTGTTGCTTCCTCCAGGAGGTGCAGAAAGGGACGCACGAATTCCGGCGACAATTCCGAGCATAAAAAATGTGAGTGCAGTACATGGCCGATCACCCGTCATACAGGGCATCCTCGTCCCCCTGCTGCACCTGTTAGTTACGGCAACATCTTGTCATTAGTCTAGAAGAGAGGGAGAAAAGTTTGGAATTTCAGGATTGGGAAGATGTATTCCCAATGAGATGGGGGGCCTTATTATATTTACGGGGCGAAACACAGCGCAGTATAAACCTACGAATTCTGCAGTCCAGTTGACACGGTTGCGTAATGATGTGTTAAACTGAGAAGACGACGGTTATCTGGGTCCAGACGTTGGCTGTTGACAGTCAGATGAATGGGTGGTGGCGGTTCTTTGGGACACCACGCGGGATCCGCAGCAATGTTAGATATTATGTAAACTGAAAGTGGATGGAGCAGAAAGGAAAGGAATGGGAAGGGACTGTTGATGTCAGCTGCATCGGGACTTGATGCGGCATCAGCGACGATGAGTGAAAGTGTGTGCCGGTTCTACTGGCTAATCTGAGAGTCGTTCTGAGAGGTTCGAATGCTGAACATGGATAACCCAAAAACGCAGATTTCAAAACGCGTACTGTTCATGTGTAATTGTTATAGTCAAAATTCTAAAAACTGCGGAAAATGTTGCAATAAATCGTTTAATATGATAAGACGTCAAGTTTTGTAACCTCACAGTGTCATAGATAACATCAGAGTCAAGTAATTGTTTCAAGAAGTTTTCTCCCTTTGACTCCTGCTGTGATGCGAGTTGGCAACCGTTATATTCCGAGGAGCCAAATGTTACATCTTACCTTTTAATTTAAATTTATCCATGTTATATGGATGTTGTTTGAGGTCTGCGACTGTATTATAATATTATGTGGAATAATTATGTACTGCTGCAGTTAATTTTTACTAATATTTTAGTAGCACAATGCATTTCGGCAGCATTATACAATTACTTATACATCAGCTGATAGGTTATGTACATTAGCTGTGCGTGCCAGTGGGGTTAAGAATCCAAAAATAAACCTGTGTGGAACGATAAATCTGTTACAGTATGTACATTATGTGAATAGCATGATTAGGTAATATATATTAATACGTTTACTTACATTTATGATGGCGATGGCGATTTCATGTGTGCCAGAAAATGAAATCTCTATCAAAAATGTAAGTAAACGTATTATTATATATTATCAAATCATGCTGTTCACATACTGTACACACTGTAACAGATTTATCGTTCCACACAGGTTTATCTTTCGATTCTTAACCCCACTCACACACACAGCTAATGTACATAGCCTATCAGCTGATGTATAAGTAATTGTATAATGCACTTTGTTGTGACTTGGCAAGACAGCCAAGTCACTATGAGAGGAAGCCGAAAGGCACGCGCTTAAGCTCACGCAGGCTGGCGCGAGGTCTGGAACAGTTAAGGGAATTAATAGTAGCAAATAAAGTACGTAGTTGATTTAATACTTAACTTTAATCCACAATTGGTGTACATCGCTCTTGACGGTACATGTTATAATCTCAATATCAAATGCTATGGCGCCTTGCTAGGTCGTAGCAAATGACGTAGCTGAAGGCTCTGCTAACTATCGTCTCGGCAAATGAGAGCGTAGTTGTCAGTGATCCATCTCTGGCAAAGTCGGCTGTACAACTGGGGCGAGTGCCAGGACGTCTCTTTAGACCTGCCGTGTGGTGGCGCTCGGTCTGCTATCACTGACAGTGGCGACACGCGGGTCCGACGTATACTAGCGGACCGCGGCCGATTTAAAGGCTACCACCTAGCAAGTGTGGTGTCTGGCGGTGACACCACACACTTGATGATGGCAGCATGCTTCCGAAATGCGTTGTGCTAGTAAAATATTAGTAAAAAGTGACTGCAGCAGTATATAATTATTCCCCATACATCTTTACTGTTAATGATAAATGGGTGGAAGGTGGCCAAAGGCTCTGTCGCAGTAGGAATCTGGACAGGCATGTAAAAGATTAGTTAACACAAGTGCATTTTAAATAAATATAATTTACTCAACTTGTGTGAAAGATCTGCTACATAACTGACAACATGGGACAGCCGTGGCTTGCTAAAAGCAGAGGCCCAACAAGGTCGTGCGTCTATATACACTGAATGTTTTCCTGTAGACCTAGCTATCAACAAGTCGGTGTAAAATTCGCCACCACCTAGAGACACAGAAGTAATCTCAACTAGAAGACCTGTGCCCAGCTGCCCGCGGCCTATGACACCGTCCTGGCGGACTTCATTAGTCGGCGGCCTGGAGGTTCTTCATTGGTGATGATGTCCAAAATGCCGCTCGCGGCGACCTTAGAAATCTTAGAGACACCGGATCCGGCAGTATCGATAAGGTATGATACCCACAATTCCACTTTGCGAAGTATGAATAAAAGGATACCTTAATGGTTAGTTTTGTAGATGAAACTTCCTGACAGATTAAAACTGTGTGCCGGACCTAGACTCGAACTCGGTACCATTGCCTTTCGCGGGCAAGTGCTCTATCATCTGAGCTACCCAAGCGCGACTCACGCCGCGTCCTCACAGCTTTACTTCCGCCAGTACCTCGTCTTGTACTTTCCAAACTTCAGAGAAGCTCTCCTGCGAATATTCTTGAAACATCCCCCCGGCTGTGGCTAAGCCATGTCTCCGCAGTATCCCTTCTTCCAGGAGTGTTAGTTCTGCTAGGTTCGCAGGAGAGCTTCTGTGAAGTTTGGAAAGTAGGAGACGAGGTACTGGCGTAAGTAAAACTGTGAGGAGGGGGCGTGTGTCGTGCTTGGGTAGCTCAGATGGTAGAGCACTTGCCCGGGAAAGGCAATAGTTCCGAGTTCGAGTATCGGTCCGGCACACAATTTTAATCTGCCAGGTAGTTTCATATCAGAGCACACTCCGGTGCAGAGTGAAACTCTCATTCCAATTTTGTAGATACCTAGTAGTGTTTTTCTTAATCTGTCTGAATTTAATTTTCTGATGGAGATCTTTAATATTCAGTGCCAGCATTTTTGCAATATAAATAAAAATATATATTCTGAATATTTTATAGATACATTGCACAACAAGATGGATACCCTGCATTTAACTTCCTGAAGTTGAGAATTCAGATCGTTAAATCTGCAGAGTCCTTTTTTGTATTAATCACATACAAAATCGATTTTGCTAATAAAACATCTTAATTTTGTCAGTTTGAGTGCAATCTACCTTCCAAAAATTATATTGAGTGGTTAAATGTCAATCGACTGAGATAAAATAAGATTTATGTGTATCCCGCTAAATTTTATTCTCATGGAATGACGCGTTTGCAAGACTGGCCGAATGAAGAGTTACATAAGATATGAGACTGTTACCTGTCTGGTAAATTCTTGAGAGCGCCCGTGGGTTGATAATGATCTTTTTTACTTACGCCAGCCACAAATTTTCTTGCGGTATCAGTTAGGAGACAAATTAGGTTGACTTTGATGTATCAGTTATGAAATGTGGTAAAACAGAAGAAGCTGACAGCGAAAATAGTATATGGCTGCAATTTTCTGACTTTCCCTGGGGCGGTGCTTGTTACTCTCTTGTGCGCTTCCTAAAATACCCTCGCTGACAGCCGAGGACAGCCTGAGGGCGTACGTAGCACCGGCAGCCACGGCTCTGGTCCGGTCTGCTCTAATCATACGTGAATTAACGACACGGCCTTCAGCGCGAGGAGTTATGCAACGAAGGGCACCCGGCCAGGTAACGACAGCTAATGGCACGTCCAAATGGACGCTGCTTGCACTCTGTCGAGGGCAATCTGGACAATCGCGTAAGAGGCTGTTTCACAACACGACAAGCTACTGAATCAGAGTCACAGCAAGGCGCGCCTCTGACAAGACTACTTGCGAATGCTTATAATTAGAAAGTTACTTTTGCCAGCCTGAAACATCCACAGCACTGGTACCGTCCATAACAAATACATCAACCGAAGAAACACAATACCGAGAAGGCGTTGTACGACATAAACGAAAGTTGGTAGACGTATTTACACATCTGAAAAATAATTCTTTTTTCTTTCTTTCTTTCTTTCTTTTGCTTGTGCCTTTGTCCCGCAATGACGCAGTGTCGGCATGGTTAATCGGATTTGGAATGGTTAATTTAAGGGGTGGCCGGATGCCCTTTCTGCTGCGACCCCGTAACCCCCGGGACGGAATTAGCGTACCCCAGCTGTCTGTGTCTAGTGTAATCCATGGGAGAGTGCGAATGTGTTCAGATGTCTGCGAGCCGTGTAACTGAGGCGGGACGTGGGGACCAGCCCGGTATTCACCTAGTGGGATGTGGAAAACCGCCTAAAAACCACATCCGGGCTGGCTGGCACACCGGCCTCCGTTGTTAAGCCGCTGGGCGCATTCGATCCGGGGCCGGCGCGCCTACCCGAGTCGAGCAAGCAGCGCATTAGTGCTCTCGGCTAACCTAGTGGGTTACATCTGAAAAATAATACCTATTCAAATTCCACAGCAGTCGCATAAGAGAGGCGCTAGTAGCACCACTTTAAGAAGGCACATCTGTTTTGCTTCAAATACACTCAGTAACGGTCGTGATTGTTAGTTACCTTTGAGAGTGGACGGGTGATTTGATGTTAGTCCAGAATGCCTTTAAGGCGACAAAGACGCCATTATCAACATTCACTGAATTCAAACGAGGTCGTGTAATAGAGCTACGAGAAGCTATATGTTCCTTCTGCGATACTGCAGAAAGAGTTGAAAGGATTGCAGCCATTCTACATGATTGCTGGCACCGGTGGTCACGAGACAGCAATTCGTAAGAAGGCTGGACACGGAAGGGTCACGTGGCACTACCGAGAGGGAGGACCACTATATTTGGCATATGACTCTGTCGCATCATACTGCATCTACATTACTGGCCATTAAAACTGCTACACCAAGAAGAAATGCAGATGATAAACGGGTATACATTGGACAGATATATTATACAGGGTGATTCAAAAAGAATACCACAACTTTAAAAATGTGTATTTAATGAAAGAAACATAATACAACCTTCTGTTATACATCATTACAAAGAGTATTTGAAAAGGTTTTTTTCACTCAAAAACAAGTTCAGAGATGTTCAATATGGCCCCCTCCAGACACACGAGCAATATCAACCCGATACTCCAACTCGTTCCACACTCTCTGTAGCATATCAGGCGTAACAGTCTGGATAGCTGCTGTTATTTCTCGTTTCAAATCATCAATGGTGGCTGGGAGAGGTGGCCGAAACACCATATCCTTAACATACCCCCATAAGAAAAAATCGCAGGGAATAAGATCAGGGCTTCTTGGAGGCCAGTGATGAAGTGCTCTGTCACAGGCTGCCTGGCGGCCGATCCATCGCCTCGGGTAGTTGACGTTCAGGTTTCATAACTAACCTTTTTCGTAGGACTCTCCATACAGTTGATTGTGGAATTTGCAGCTCTCTGCTAGCTCTGCGAGTCGATTTTCCTGGGCTGCGAACAAATGCTTGCTGGATGCGTGCTACATTTTCATCACTCGTTCTCGGCCCTCCAGAACTTTTCCCTTTGTACAAACACCCATTCTCTGTAAACTGTTTATACCAACGTTTAATACACCACCTATCAGGAGGTTTAACACCGTACTTCGTTCGAAATGCACGCTGAACAACTGTCGTCGATTCACTTCTGCCGTACTCAATAACACAAAAAGCTTTCTGTTGAGTGGTCGCCATCTTAGCATCAACTGACGCTGACGCCTAGTCAACAGCGCCTCAAGCGAACAAATGTACAACTAAATGAAACTTTATAGCTCCCTTAATTCGCCGACAGATAGTGCTTAGCTCTGCCTTTTGTCGTTGCAGAGTTTTAAATTCCTAAAGTTGTGGTATTCTTTTTGAATCACCCTGTATTAGAACTGACGCGTGATTACATTTTCACGCAATTTGGGTGCATAAATACTGAGAAATCAGTACTCAGAACAACCACCTCTGGCCGTAATAACGGCCTTGATACACCTGGGCATTGAGTCAAACAGAGCTTGGATGGCGCGTACAAGTACAGCTGTCCATGCAGCTTCAACATGATACCACAGTTCATCAAGAGTAGTGACTGGCGTATTATGACGAGCCAGTTGCTCGGCCACCATAGACCAGACGTTTTCAATTGGTGAGAGATCTGGAGAATGTGCTGGCCAGGGTAGCAGTCGAACATTTTCTGTATCCAGAAAGGCCCGTACAGGACCTGCAACATGCGGCCGTGCATTATCCTGCTGAAATGTAGGGGATCGAATGAAGGGTAGAGCCACGGGTCGTAACACATTTGAAATGCAACGTCCACTGTTTAGAGTGCTGTCAGTGCGAACAAGAGGTGACCGAGACGTGTAAACAATGGCACCCCATACCATCACGCCGGGTGATACGCCAATATGGCGATGACGAATACACGCTTCCAATGTGCGTTCACCGCGATGTCTCCAAACACGGATGCGACCATCATGATGCTGTAAACAGAACCTGGATTCATCCGAAAAAATGACGTTTTGCCATTCGTGCACCCAGGTTCGTCGTTGCAAACGTCCCCATCTGTTGACTCAGGTATCGAGACGTGGCTGCACGACCTGCTACAGCCATGCGGATAAGATGCCTGTCATCTCGACTGCTAGTGATACGAGGCCATTGGGATCCAGAACGGCGTTCCGTATTATCCTCCTGAACCCACCGATTCCTTATTCTGCTAACAGTCATTGGATCTCGACCAATGCGAGCAGCAGTGTCGCGATACGATAAACCGCAATCGCGATATGCTACAATACGATCTTTATCAAAGTCGGAAACGTGATGGTACGCATTTCTCCTCCTTACACGAGGGATCACAACAGCGTTTCATCAGGCAACGCCGGTCAACTGCTGTTTGTGTATGAGAAATCGGTTGGAAACTGTCCTCAAGTCAGCACGTTGTAGGTGTCGCCACCGGCGCCAACCTTGTGTGAATGCTCTGAAAAGCTAATCATTTGCATATCACAGCATCTGCTTCCTCTCGCTTAAATTTCACGTCTGTTGCACGTCATCTTCGTGGTGTACCAATTTTAATGGCCAGTAGTGTACCTCAGCAGTTTGAACAACAGACGGCACCGCAGTGACACAACCAGCCGTTACAAATCGGTTACTTCGAGCACAGCTCCGAGCCACACGCCCTGTAGCGTCGATTCCTCCGACTCTAAACCACCGCCGTCTGTGACTCGAGTGATGTCAAGATAGAGCGCATTGGAGGACTGGGAGAGGTCTCTTTTGTTTTCTGATGAAAACTGGTTCTGCCTCGGTGCCAGTGACGGCCGTGTGTTGGATAGAAGGGGCCCAGTCATGATTTTGCAACCAGCCTGTCTGCGTGCTAGACATGCTGGACCTACAGATGGCCGGCCGGAGTGGCCGAGCGGTTCTAGGCGCATCAGTCCGGAAACGCGCTGCTGCTACGGCCGCAGGTTCGAATCCTGCCTCGGGCATGGATGTGTGTGATGTCCTTAGGTTAGTTAGTTTTTATGTAGTTCTAAGTCTAGGGGACTGATGACCTCAGATGTTAAGTCCCATGGTGCTCAGAGCCATTTGAACCATTTGATGAAGTCCCATAGTGCTTAGACCCATTTGAACCATGGAGTTACGGTCTGGGGTGCGATTCCCTCTTACTATCCCACCCCCACTGACTGCCAGATTGTACGTCGATCTGGTCATTCGACCTGCCATGCTGATATTCACAAACGATCTTCCAGGAGGCGTTTTCCAGCAGGATAACGCTCGCCCTCTTATCACTGCTGTAAGCCACATGCTCTACAGAGTGTCGACATGTTGCCATGGCCTGCTCGATCACCAGATCTGTCTCCAATCAAGCGAATATGGGACATCACCGGACGAGAACTCATCGATAACCAGCATTAACTGACCCTGTATTAACCGACCAAGTGCAACAGGCATTGAACTCCATCTCCCAACTGGCATCCGGCACTTGTGCGACAGAGTGTATGCACGTGCTTGTATACAACATTTTGGCGATTAGATTGGTTACTGATAAACCGGCATTTCACAATTGCAATGGCTTATCTCATCCTTACGTTCACCTACGATTTTGCAATTTTAAACACTTAAATATGTTACCTAGACAAATTTATTCCCAAAATTTCATTACTCTACATTAATTATGTTTTGGCGCTGCGACTTTTTCCGTCAGTGTATGTTACTTGCTGAAAAAAGTAGTATCTTAGAACCGATAAGACATTCTGGTAATTAATTCGTTATTTACTAATGGTTTCCATCATGTGATCATCTTTAACTACCATCAGATTGTTTTCAACGGCCGTCATGGCAATTTTTTTACTTTTGTTTCAAATAAAGTAAGAGCCATGTAGCGTCATTGCTGTTAATAGTAAATTACGTTATAAATTCAACAGCAAAGTAATCAGTTTCGTATCTGGAAAAATCATGTTGCTTCTTTTCATGTGGCGTGCGCTCTGCATATTGCGAACCGAGCTCTACAAACAGCCGGAGCTCAGGAAATTCATCCAATGAACAGTAATGTACCGCTACGTATACTGTGTTTCATGGCGAGCGAGTCAACATCCTTACTTTGTCTCACTCCGAATGAACTCATCGCTCTTTTCACAAATCCGATGTCGAATGCAAACAGTCGATCTATTCCTAATCGATTGCCTCCGATGAAAACTGGTACTCGGACTCACAGAACACATCACACAAAACTTCAATCACACAAATTGCAAGACAGCAACTTCTTTCGACTGGGAAAAGGCCTACGACAGGATTTGGCATGAGAAACTGGTGCACAAACCACACCGCAACAGCAGAATCTCCGATGTGAAACTCATCGACAGTCACTTGACGAACCGAACTTTCTAACGGAAGTAGACGGCAAACGCCATTCTACAGGGATCTGTTCTGTCGCTCAGTCGGCGCATCCCAGAATCGTTCAATGCGTGGACAACACAGCCCTCTACACGAATGGAAGGCAGCACCACTCACATACAGCACGCCTCCAAAGACAGCTAGGCGTCCTAGAAGGCTGGTGTAGGTGAAAAAAAGTGATCCTAAACGTAAGGGAAACCACGGCTGTCTACTTCAACCGGAAGCGACCGGAACTTAGACTGTCACTCTGTGCCCAGGAACATCCCTGGAGAAAATCAGTAAAATACCTGAGGGAGTATCCCTGGATGAAAAGATGCTGTTCCACATGTACATCGGAGAAAAGAAGACCCGAGATACAAACTCGCAAAAGCACCCATCCCCTTCTGTCTGGGAGTAGTGTTCCCGAATTATCGACGGAAGAATCAGTGAAAATTGAAGTGAGTCAGACCTGGAGGCTTGGTCGTATACCCTGATAGTTAAGGCGATTGCTGGCACAAAGTTTCATTAGTCACGACATATTTAAGTGGTAGTTCATTAGCGTCCAGCTCCTGAAGAAGAAGTTATGAATGCGTTAGAAATATTTCTCTACAGAATCATCTTCTACGTGTGGGCGAGCAAAGAAAATATTTCCGACTGACTATTATCGAAAGAATTTTGTTTTGGAACGTGCTGAATTAACTAGGCGCAGCACGCACCTATTTGCGAGTTGTGTTACTTATTCTTAAAAAAAGATTTTGTAAGCAACACAGATGTATTATCTTGTTTATTTCTCTCTATGCTGTCTCCTCAGATGTTGTACACAGAAACACAGCGATATCTTTGTTTATCTAGAGCTTCTGGAAAAAACGTCGCAGCCTTTGAGGTCTGGCTGACGCACCTCCATCGGTTGGTTAATCAGCTTTCAGTGTACACATCATACAAGACTACAAATAGTCCAAATTTTTCCAAGAGGCAGCTGTTGTTATCACCTGGTTGCTGCTGTTGACTGACTCCCTGTTGACCCGCGAGATAGTCCATGTTGACTACTAGGCTGTTGACTGTTTACGCCACGACTGGCATGCTCATACTGACATGCGTGCGAACGAGCGGTCGGGTTCTTCATACACATTTATTCTCTTTTCGTCTGTATCTACGAAAAGAGGCTGTGTAGCTTCTACACACCTCTTATTGTTGCATCCTAAGGAGGACTGCTATTTCCTTTCACTTTTGAATTACTGGTATGGCGAAGAAGCGTGTGAGATAGTGAGATAAAATGTTACTACACTTATGGAAGCGCAAGGAGAACAGATAACGATATCAAAGTTTACAAGTGTTTCTATTTACCATTTTATCCGAAAGTCTGAAAGACTCAGAAGAACTACGGAATTGAATGGGTGGAATACTTAGCATGGGGTATGTATTTAGGATAAGAACAATAATATGAAAGTGTGAATAGTAATAAAATGGAAAATATTGATACGGTTATTCTTGAAGTGATGAACACATTAAGCTACCTAGGAAGGTATAGATGAGGAAAGAACATAAAGTAGCAAGAATTGCTCAAACAAAAAGGCTTTCAAGAAAGCGAAAGAGCTGCTAATACCCAAAAATATAAACTTGAGGCCAAAAGCAGGTGTATATTTAGAGCGCAGTCCGTAAGGGTTTGAAACATGGACTTCGGCGAAGACAGAAATCTAACGGTTGGAAGTCACTGAAATATGGTGTTATTGGAGGGTATTGAAGATCAGATGAATTGATCAAGGAACTACTGAAGCCATCCTGCAACGCGTCAATGAGAAAATAATTTCTGGCAAGTAGCATAAAGGATCGAAGACACAGAGTGTTTGAGTACGTATTTCATTGCTCATTGCGGAGAAGTGTAATTGAACTAAAAGATAGAGAAGGGAAATATCTAACCAAAGTGAAAATTTTCAGCGGGTACAAAAACTTCATAGGTAGTTTGTAACACAGTGCTTGCCGATAGAACCATTTCCGTAGCTTTGCAATTATGTTTTGTCAAAATACTGAAAGAAAACCTACTCCGACATGAGACATACTAGTCGAATATATATATATATATATATATATATATATATATATATATATATATATAGACTATGCCATTTTTGAAATTTTATGATTAAAGGGTTTAAAAATTGTAATGAATCAAACTGTCAAAATAAATTTTATAATGTTCTTTCACACGATAGAATTAGGAATTGAGCAAAACCAGTAAGAATCTTCTGTAAACCATACAAATAAAGTGATTACGGGCAGTTTTTCCTCTCATTCATTGTTCTCTTTCCTTAATATGTTGTGGACCATTTGAAAAGTGTCTCATAAAACTGACTGTATCCCGCAGGAGCATGTTGTGCAAGTTTTTGTAGATTCTTCATGTGGTGTCACCGCTAGACACCACACTTGCTAGGTGGTAACTTAAATCGGCCGCGGTCCTGTAGTACATGTCGGACCCGCGTGTCGCCACTGTGTGATCGCAAACCTAGCGCCACCACATGGCAGGTCTCGAGAGACTGAGGAGACCTCGCCCCAGTTGTACGGACAACATAGCTAGCGATTGGACGTGCTAAGCCTTGCTCTCATTTGCCGAGAGATAGACAGTAGAATAGCCCTCTGCTAAGTTAACTGGCGACCACCTAGCAAGGCGCCATTTGTATCAGTGCCTATAGCTTACTAATATTCAAGAGAGATGTATTCCAAGGACTAATTAAAAGTTAAGTAACAAGCATCTACGTACTTTTCTTCTTATTCATTTATAAGTCTCATGTTCCAGACTTCACGCCCGTCTGCGTTAGCATTGCGTGCCCTATCGGCTACAGCATTGTGTCTAGGCTGTATGGTCTAGACACAACATTATTGGCGACGAGAAAAAGAGTTTGTATTAATTCGTTTGTGTCATGGCTTCGCCACAATCTCTGGATGTACTGTCCGAATTTTTTCGCTTGCAGAATCAGCAGTCGCAGGCGTTATTGGATGCCCTGGGACAGCTCGTCCAGGGTCAACGTGTGCTGCAACACGATGCGGCAGCCGCCGCTTCATCGCTACCGCTGCCACAAAACGCTGTTGCACCGCAATTTAGGCCATACGTGGCGGCCGAAGAAACATGGCAGGAATGGTCCCGCCAGTTCCAGTTTCATCTAACAGCCTACAGAATTCAAGGTAAAGAGCGACAGCCGTTTTTGCTTTCTTGTGTCGGTGTGTCTACCTACCATGTGATTGTGAAATTGTTTCCCCGACGCGACGTAGCAACTCTGACCTACGAAGAAATTTTGTCTGCTTTAGATGCCTATTTCAAAGAAACAGTTAATGTTGTTGCAAAACGGTATACGTTCTTTCGTACAAAACGTACGGCCGGTCAGACTAATAGGGAGTGGGTTGCGACATTGCAAGGACTTACTAGGGAGTGTGCGTTTGAATGTGAATGTGGCCTCCCTTATTCAGATACTATGGTGCGTGATGCAATAGCACAGAACGTTTCTGATGTTCGCATACGGGAACAGATTTTGAAACTCGTAAATCCCTCCCTTCAAGAAGTGATAGACATATTGGATAGGCAAGACACACTTGACTCTGCTCAGGACTCATTTGAAACTTCGCCAGCAGTGTGTCACATTAACCGGCCCGCCGGGCCCGCTGCACGGGACGCTACGCGGCCCTCGCGCCCGTCACAGCAGCGGCAGACTACCTTGCAAACACGTGCGCCGCGTAAGCACGCAACTGCAGTGAAATCATGCCCGCGGTGTGCAACTAGACATTCGCGTGAAAATTGCCCGTCACGCCAAGCTATTTGCTTTTACTGTCACAAGAAGGGACATGTTCAAAGTGTTTGCCAGAAAAAGCTTAGATCAGACAATCACACAAATTCCAGGCCTTTTGCTTCGCGCCGGAATCGAACCCAGGACAATCGGGCTCGTGGACCTTCGCCCATGGACATTCATGTAGTTCATTCCCACCCGTCCAGTGACACTTTAGCTAACGGTGACTGTGTTCGTCCCACAAACAGTGTGCGTCGACGTCACCGAAAATCCCGTGAAGTCGCAAGTGCTTCTGTACCTGTATCAGTTCAAATTGCACGTGACAGCCGCTCTTGTCGTCAGCAGGACAATAAACTTTTTGTGGACTTAAACTTTGAAGGCAAAGTGATACCATTCCAGCTCGATACCGGAGCTGCAGTTTCATTGCTCAATCACGACACGTACAAACAACTGGGCAAACCGCCATTGCGTGCCGCAAATGTTAAGTTACATAGTTACTCTGGACAGCATATACCTGTGTCAGGACAGTGCAGCCTTCTTGCCACATACAAGGGACAAACGAAACTTGTTTCATTTTACGTTCTTCGTTCTTCTACTGCAGTGAACTTGTTTGGTTTAGATTTGTTTCAATTGTTTAATTTGTCTATAGTAAATCAGGTCCTATCAGTGAATCAGACTGTGCCTTCCGCCAGTGTTTCTAGTCTTTGTGAAGAATTTGCAGACATTTTTGCACCGGGCCTTGGTTGCGCTAAGGACTATGAAGCGCATTTGGAACTGAAAGAAAACGCACAACCGAAATTTTTCAGAGCGCGCAATGTTCCCCACGCATTGCGTGATGAGGTCGCAAGAACATTACACGATTTAGTATCACAAGGTGTAATTGAACGTGTGCAGGCTTCTCTCTGGGCCTCACCCTTAGTAATTTTACCAAAACCTTCCGGAAAACTGAGACTTTGTGTGGACTTCAAGGCAACAGTGAATCCACAACTTGTGACTGCCACTTTTCCTTTGCCCCGCCCGGAAGATCTTTTTGACAAACTGTGCCCGGGAAAATATTTTTCCAAATTGGACCTCGCAGATGCGTACTTGCAAATACCTGTGGACGAAGAATCCCAGCGCGTCTTAGTGGTTAACACGCATCTTGGCTTGTATCGCTTCAAAAGACTACCGTTCGGGTGTGCATCCGCCCCTGCTTTGTTTCAGCAATATTTACAAACTGTTTGTGCGTCGGTCCCTACTGCTGCGAACTATCTGGACGATATTGTGATCTCAGGAAAGACAGAAGCCGAACATTTGCAAAATCTCCGAACATTATTTCAGGTCTTGCGTCGGAATGGTCTTCGCTTGAGGAAGGACAAATGTGTGTTTTTTGCTCGGGACTTACCCTACCTGGGGCATGTCATAAATGCCCAAGGTATACATCCGAGTCCAGAGCACCTCCGTGCCATACAGGAGTTGCCTTCGCCACGGGATGTTAAACAACTACAGAGTGTGCTGGGTAAAATTAATTATTATGCAAAGTTTGTGCGCAATGCTTATTCCATTTCAGCTCCGCTTCATCGCTTACGCCGTAAAGGTGTTCCGTTCGTCTGGACGACGGAATGCGAACGCGCCTTTCGCCAGTTGAAATCGGCGTTACTTTCAAATACGTGCCTTACGCCATTCGATCCCCAGAAACCCCTTTTGTTGATGGTAGATGCATCGGATTTCGGAATCGGTGCTGTGCTTGCGCACAAGGATGGCTCGCATGATCGCCCTATTGCCTTTGCGTCCAAATTGCTCTCATCTGCGCAAAGAAATTATTCACAGATAAAGAAGCTTTAGCTCTCGTGTTTGGTGTTACAAAGTTTCACGATTTCTTGTATGGTTGTCCCTTTACCATCATCACAGACCACAAACCTTTGACATCGCTTTTTCATCCGACCAAGCCTGTACCTCCACGTACAGCGCAGAAATTCATTCGTTGGTCACTTTTTCTCTCGCAGTACCGCTACGATATCTTGTATCGGTCCACTGCTAAGCACGGAAACGCTGATGCGTTGTCCCGTTTGCCTGTTGCTGAGGATAAAGCATTCGATTCTTCCGAACTTGCTTGCATGTTCATTGATTCGGAAACCGATGACGTGGTCGAATCGTTTCCGATTGATTTTCGTCGTGTAGCTGCAGCCACAGCTGCTGACCCTGTCCTTGCTACTGTTTTGCGTTTTGTTGCTACGCAATGGCCCTTGTCAAAGTCACGGATCGAGGATCCTTTGGTTCGTCGTTTTTTTGCTCACAAGGAGAGACTTTTTGTCCGACGTGGTGTTTTGTTGTTGCGTTCCGATAATGATCAGTCCAGAGTCGTGGTCCCACGTTCGTTACAGTCCTCTGTCTTAAAGCTTCTTCACCAAGGACATTGGGGTATAGTGCGTACGAAACAACTTGCTCATCAGCACTGTACTTGGTTCGGAATCGATGCAGCGATTACGAATATGTGCTCCTCTTGCGTGGCGTGTGCCGAACAACAATCCGCACCACCGCAGAAATTCTTTGCCTGGCCGAAAGCCACTTCCCCTTGGCAACGCTTGCACATCGATTTTGCTGGTCCATTCTGGAATGCTCGATGGTTGGTTGTGGTCGATGCTTTCAGTAATTTTCCTTTTGTTGTCCGGATGTCTTCCACGACGTCTTCTGCCACAATCCAAGCCTTGTCTGCTATCTTTTGCATTGAAGGTCTTCCGCAGACTATTGTTTCCGACAATGGCCCACAATTCATGTCCGCAGAATTTCAGTCCTTCTGCGAGGCCAATGGTATTCAACATCTGACATCCGCGCCGTTTTCGCCTGAGTCCAACGGTGCCGCTGAACGATTGGTCCGGACTTTCAAGTCACAGATGTTGAAATTGAAAGAGTCGCATTCTCGGGAGGACGCATTGTTGCTCTTTTTGTCTTCGTATCGCTCTCAGCCCCGCGATGGTCGCTCGCCGGCTGAATTGCTCCATGGTCGTTCTCATCGCACCTTGATGTCTTTGCTGCATCCGCCACATCAGGTTCCTGTGCAGCGGCGGACTCCTGCTTTTGCTCCTGGCGACGTTGTCTATTATCGCACCTATTGCGGTTCACGGCGCTGGCTCGCAGGGCGCATTCTTCGCTGCCTCGGCCGCGCGATGTATTTGGTTTTGGGGGCCTCTGGTGAGGTGCGTCGGCATCTCAATCAGCTGCGCCTCTGTCGTCGCCTGGGTTCTGCCGCTCCCTGTCTGCTTTCAGCGACGGAGCCGTCCGGTCAGCGCCTTGGGGACCCATCTACTGGCTCGTCTCCTCCCCAGGTGTTACCGACGCTGCCTTCCCTTTTGCCTCATGGCGTCGCGCCGCCGCCGCAGCCGCCGCCGGCGCCGCCCGCAGTGGACGCTTCGCTGCAACCGCCCGGCGCCTCCCAGGGTCACGCGCCGCCGCTCGCTTCCCGTGACCAGCCGTCCTCCGCCATGGACCTCTTGCCCGCTCCGGACCAGATGTCGTCATCGCGCGTCGGATTCCCCGACGCAATGGAGGTCGACCCTTCGGCCCCTCCTGTCTCATTACGTGCGCATACACCGCATGTTGACGTGCACCCTGGACTAGGTTTTCAGGCGTTTCCTAGCTCCCCTCGGACCGAATGGCCGGGTGCGGGTGGCACAGCCTCGCCTGTTGTTAGGCTCCCCACCTCATCGCATACGTCAACATGCGGTCCTCCCCACGGCGGGCGGAAGCCTTATCTCACGACCGTTCGCCGATTTGCGGGGGAGGAATGTGGTGTCACCGCTAGACACCACACTTGCTAGGTGGTAACTTAAATCGGCCGCGGTCCTGTAGTACATGTCGGACCCGCGTGTCGCCACTGTGTGATCGCAAACCTAGCGCCACCACATGGCAGGTCTCGAGAGACTGAGGAGACCTCGCCCCAGTTGTACGGACAACATAGCTAGCGATTGGACGTGCTAAGCCTTGCTCTCATTTGCCGAGAGATAGACAGTAGAATAGCCCTCTGCTAAGTTAACTGGCGACCACCTAGCAAGGCGCCATTTGTATCAGTGCCTATAGCTTACTAATATTCAAGAGAGATGTATTCCAAGGACTAATTAAAAGTTAAGTAACAAGCATCTACGTACTTTTCTTCTTATTCATTTATAAGTCTCATGTTCCAGACTTCACGCCCGTCTGCGTTAGCATTGCGTGCCCTATCGGCTACAGCATTGTGTCTAGGCTGTATGGTCTAGACACAACACTTCACTTCTTATCATTACTGGACCTCTACCAGTGACGTATACTCATACTTTTGCACGAGATTGATTCATAGGGATATTTTGACATTTAAGAGGAAGTGTGTGACTGACTAACCCATCACTATACTCAAAAGGAGCAATAATCTCTTTCATATCTAATTTCTTTAACGTCCTTCAAAGTGAACAACCGAAAAATAATTTTATTTCCCTTGGGAAGGCCTCTTCTTGCTCTCTCATCTGAAAGACACATCTTTTTATACTGCCGGCCACCATTTTTTCAAAGCTATTGTATCATGACAAGTCACCAGTTTTGATGGAAATCGTCCAGACACAATACTCTTTTTATAACCTCACAGTATTCTTCCACTGCATTTTTATGTTTTTCTTCCTGATGAACCATGTAATATCCCCGAAGTCCCTGTAGAACAGAGAGGAATGTCCTCGTACAAGTAAACAGTGGTCTGCTGTTTTCAATGTATCATTATCAACTATATTAAGCACAAAACAAAACAGTGTATTTCTATTTTGTGTAGCACATGCATCATTGAACAATGTTAGTTGCTGCAAATCTTGCTCTTTGTTTTTTGTTGACCGTAATCTAACAAAAAGCTACGAACTTCCGCAGCAGTCCTCTTAGCAATTCTTTCATGGTAAAAGAGATATGATGTCATAAATATTGCGATGCGTGAAAAATTAGCTTTTCTTAAAACGGAACGCAAATCACCCATACTAGACTTATCCATTGTTTCATCATGAGTCCACTTTAACAAACTTTAAAAATAGTTCCAGAACTTTGCTAAACTTTTCCTTCCTTACATGCTTAATGTCAAATATTTAACTCATTATCGCATTTCTAAAATAATCAGACGTTTGCAACTGTTTCATATAGAAGAGTTCGATTGTTTAATGATTCGGGAGTGGGAAAGAATTATCTCATTTAAAAAGCGAGATTTCAACAAGATTATCGGAAAAAAGAAGATATAATAAGACGATTTTCGCAACCAAAGAGGCGATTTCTTCAGCAAAACAGCTTCATGGCATCAGATATAATATATGATACTGTGTAATATATTACTGCAATAGTGCAAGCAGTTCATCGGCAAGTACATAATACTGGGGTACATAGAGAATAAAACAAAAAAAAACCATGAAGAAGAGATTGGAAGAATTCGAAACGTTCTAATACAAATCGATAATGCATGAAATTCCTTCCTACTAGAAAGGACAGGTTGGAGGGTCATCTGTAACAGCATTTAAGAAAATTTAAGATAGTGGTAGCGTGGTGGAGGGGCCAGTAGGAGCAAATGTTACAGCGACAAAAAAATATTAAATTGTGCAAACTAGGTTATTGTTGATGTTGGATTTAATATTCATGTAAAGGTGAACTGATTACCACAAGATCAGAATTAGTGTTGACGATTTCGTTTCAATGGAAGGTATTATTGCTTAAAAATGAAAAAAAATACTTCATTTCCAACTTTATCTAGAGCTTAATTCTTAAAGATGTTATGCAATAATGCGACATATCGAATGGCACAATCTCTTTGGCTGTCGTTTAGCTTCCAGAATCCCAGAATGTAAAGGAGAGGACCTTAATATATTGAAGCGCTGCTGAGACAATGCCCAGCAAGTGATGAAGTGGTTGCACAAGTGAGTGGCTCTCGTATGACACATTTGGAAATTGTTGATATTTTTCCTTTGGATATCCTCCAGTCTGGTTCCAATCCCGTAACAACAAGCCAAATAGAATCTGGACTCAGTACGATAAGGAGCCTTCAAAATCGAAAAATCCAGAAAATAGCGAACCATCGATTACGCAAAATATTCCTTTTGCGTGATGGATACATCCATGTAAGGAAAGCAGGTTACTTACCTCAATCTTCTTCCCATCTTCCTTCCGCAAATCACATTCGCCCAGTGACATGACGTGTCGCTGACCTCAATCCAGGTAGGGAAGGGCAGAGCGACCCGAGCCGTGCTTTCTACGAGACACTCCGAACCGCCACACTCGTCCTTCAGTTTAGGAGAAAACGCGTCCAATGTCTTCGCCTTCAGTTCAGTTACGGGCGATAATTCAACTGATCAGGTATTACTTTGCATGAAAAAGTGGAAGCGTAGTGCAATGCCATTTAAAGGTCGGTTCTCTTTCACAATTTGTGGGTGTGTGCATTACATGCGCACCAAAGTGTTATACTAATTGCGTGGGAATTAGTGATTTGTGGCTTAAATGCACTAATTACGGCACAAGTGCTGAGAAACTGCATACGAAAATTAGAAGCTTCGCATCAGTAACTGAAGCAGTTAAAAATTATGTTGCAAATTGTCCGACTTTCATAAACGAAAAGAACAGCTGTCTTCTCTTTCAAAAACTTTAGGACATATCACGTGCTAATGCTTTCAGTATTATTATTAATAAAACAGACAACTATTCTTTATCAGTAAACGGTCAACAGGAAGGTCAGCGTTCATGCATGGAATCGATCACTAGTTATTTCAGAAAAGGAACTTCTGAGCGAGTGGAGGTAGCCTTATAGAGGCACGGGAGGAACGAATTTGAAATTAAAACATTCTGTAACACATATATTTACCTACATATACGTCGTACATGTAAATGTATTTGAAAATAGTCAAAGTATTCGTGCGGCGGAACTATCCGTGAAAATATTAAAAGGACTCTAGTGGGGAATCGATAAAATCCCAGAAATTATTAATACTGCGATTTAAAATTTTTCTCCCAACAAAATACGAGTAGAGTCTACTGATTTACGTGACCTGACATGAATGACGAGTTCCACGGCAGTAGCATGACAATAAAGATTTCTCAGACATTTATCTACTCCTAAAGGTAGAGCGGGTTTTTAGAGTTTTGATACGAACAAAAACAGAAAATTACATGATTCAAGTTCTAAGTAATAAATAAAAAAGAGATAATTTATCAAAGAATAAGAACTTTTAAAGGAGAATGTGATTTTTATCATCGTATTTACTTCACAAAATAGTACATTTTGGCTTTATAGGTTGCATTATTAGAGTTGATACAGCAATGTTAATATTAAAATGATAGTAATACAAGTAATGTAATTGTATGTTATTTTACTCATGACTGTAAATTTCAGAATTAAATTAAGTCAGCAATTGCAGTTATATATTTTTGTTACGCTTTATGACTTTTGACAAATTAATTTGTCACCTTCAGAAGCCTACAAAATTTAGTATATTATAAATCGTAGGCCTTGGGCATACATTTATGTGATGTATAAGAAGTGTATTACAGAAACTTACTTATTATTGGGTTAGCAGACGTCATTATCTTCTTTATAGAAGCATAACACTACGATGTGTCTAGAAATGTACATATTTTATGTCTACCTATACGTATATATCAAGCTGTTGTACTAGCAGCAAGGAACATATATAAAATATAAAAGTATAACGAAGGTGTACAAAGAAGTTATATGGAATAAATCTGAAAGGAAACATGGCACATAGTTCTAATATATAATAGGAATAAGCTAATTTTCACATTTTGTAAGTGATGATATACCCTGAAAATAGTGTCTGTTTTCTTGATGCAAGATGACTGAACAAATCTTTTGAATTTAGGTGGGAACGTTTATACATTTCATATATTTAGAAAAGGTTCATTTAGGAGCCCTCATTAACTATATACAAAAGTTAGATGTTAAGCAAGGATGGAAGAGGAAGGGTGTGTTTCTCTAAATTGAGACGTTCTGCAAAAGTTGACTTAAATGAATTATCGCCGTCTTTGTTGTGCAGTCTGTCCTATATATTTCTAGATCACATTTCCTATTGTATAGCTAATTTATTTAAAAATATGATATCATTGTGTTCTTTATCACCAATAATGCCCTCAAGTTTTTCTCCAATTGAGAAATTTCTCAAGTATAAAGTAAAATATAATATACGTACGAGTTTGTACATAGGACAGAAACAGCGGAAACAACCATCTGCAGTTTAAACGTATCAAAATAATCGAGGAGAACCAGAACAGAATCTGTTGTGCTAGCAGTATTATTAGAATTTTGTTAACTAGTTAAGGATATTTTTTGTAGTAGTAGAAGTCGTTGTAGTATTGGCATTTTTAGTATTAGCTTTTTAAGTGCCAGGGATAAATAATTAATATATTAAATTTATTTGTTACCCAAGAACGTATGATTTGAGTGGCCTGTGTTAGCTTCTTACAAGGGAAACTCCCCACAGCAACCCCCTCGGATTTAGTGGTAAAATGGTCCATTGGATAACCCCTCAACAACTGGACACAGATCAAGCATGAAAACAGGAAGAAGGAGTACTGCACTATGGAAAAAAGAAGCAAATTAGAAACAATGAACGGTCCGAAGTTAATATCTACAATATCGGACGACATTTACTAGCGACCGTGATATATTCTTACTACATGACTCATATTCTGTGATGAATAGTAAGAGCAGGCGATATGCCGCACAGACCTCTCACAGAGAAGAAAACAACAGATAAATAGGAGTGAACAATGTTACAACGAAGGAATTCAAGAGCCAAACTTCCGAAACGGAACGCAAGAGGCATAACATGTTTGTACCTGGGTAGAACAAATAGGAGGTACGTACGTCTAGAGGTCCCTTCGTTTCACGTGGCTGCAACAAACGGACATTACGCCACGACACATACACAAATTTGAATACAACGAACAGATATGTCAGTGACCGGAGGGACAGTTCGTAATTTAGTGGAAAAAATTGTGTACGAGGAAGATTTGAACCAAGATCTCTACCTTCGTACTGTAACACTGTAACCAAACAACCACACCACGACCATCGTTTACGCCGTTCGATATTGTAGGTATTAAATTCGGACATTTCACTCTCTCTATTTTGCTTCCTTTCTGTACAGTTCAGTACACCTTCTTCCTGTTTACATTCTTGATCTGTGTTCAGTTTTTGACGGGCTATCCAGTGGGCCATCTTACTACTACATCTGAGGGGAGTGGGATGGCGAGTTTCCCTTGTTAGATAATAGGGAGTCATTGTAAAGAATAAATAAAGAAAAAATAAATAAATGTTCCACTTTCTTGGCTACTTAGGAATAAAGAACTGGCAGATTACAATTATATTCTGCACCGAGACTCCAACTGAGGACTTTTACTGCCAAATAGTCTGCCAACTGAGCTATCAAGGCATGCCTCACGATCTCCTTACACAGCTTTGTTTCCGCCAGGACCTCGTCTCCTACTTCCCGCAATGTCCTGTCTTCCAGGAGTAGTAGTCCCACAAGTTTCTCAGCAGAGCTTCTGCGAAATTTGGGGTATAGGAGGCGAGGTACTGGAGGAAGTGAAGCTTTGAGTGCAGATTTTGAGTCGTGCTAGAGTAGCTCAGTTGCTATTCCCGCTTCGCATGTCGGGCGGTTAGTTTCTGCCAGTTCCCCGCCTAGTACATAGTGCTGCGAGTGCTTCCCTCTTTTCCTTCAGTGTCGTGTGGGTACTTGTGTGCGTCGTACCGTTTGTGAGTCAATTTTGAGGCGACTTTGTCTCGCGCCTAGATGTCGTCCGTGGTTTCCAGAAACATACCACGTGCAGGTACCGTCACTTTTACTTTTGAGAAGACCACACGGCATGTGCAGCCAGGTTAGTTAGAAATTCCGATTGACTTGTAGATACTATCAAAGTAACTTCAGAACTGGTTCTCACGGCTTACTTCGACTCTGAATCGTATGTGTTTTATGTCAAGTTTCTAATCCCGCTTCAGGTTGACAGGCTCCTTTTGCGGCACGCACAAGTCTCTTTCATTCATCACGAGGGTTATAATTGAAAGTTTGGTCTGGAGAACACGGAGTTGGAATATACGAATGTCAAGGTGTTTAACCTCCTGCCCGAAATTGATGACTGTTTCCTCAATACCGTCCTGCTTCCTTTACGGGACGTGCAGAATATACGGCTGGAACGCTGATCCACTCAGGACCGTTTACATATTTTTAGTGGGATTCGATCCGTGGACGTGGTGGTAAAATGGAATATCCCCTCTCATTTGCAGGTGTGTGGATATCGGGTACATATAATTTACAAAGGACAAGTAGGGACATGTTTTATATGTAACACCTCCGCACAAATTGCCCTCGACGTGTCACAATCCTAAAACCCACTTACGAACATCGTAAAAGGCTACCTTTACCGGCCTTCGTTCCCCAGGTGAGAGCATTTGTACTGGTCAACTTGCTGAGTGGCAACGCGAGCCATTGCTTGATGGACCTAGTGAATTTCCGCCGTTACCCTCGCGTAATAACTTCGGCGCTGTAGCTTCCGCGTTGCAGCCACTTCCATTTCGAAACAAGAGTAGTCGGACGCAAGATGGTGAGGAGTCAGGCGGTTCCTCTTCTCTTCTCCGCTCTACTGCAAAGATTACGTTGGAGGAGGCCTCTCCCCTCAGAGTTCAGATTGGATGATAACATGTCAGCTGCTGTTCAAGATTCGAAAGCGTCCAGCACCCACTCTGATGTCTCCAGAAACCGAGACCACCTTTCGGGATCGCATGAGGATAGATCTGTTCTGGAGCTCCATACTATATTAACGGAGTTGCCGGGCATCACTGAGTCTGTAACGTATTCCCACCCTTCTTCTGCGACCCCGATGGTGAATCATTGGCGTTGGCCGCTGCTGATCCGATCGACACAAGTGTGCCAGTGGAACACCTGGTGACGGCAAAATACACATCGCCAGTTTTTGTTCCTTTTGATTCTCAGGAGTCCCCCCCCCTCCCCACTGTCCACTGTCCCCCCTCCCACCTGTGGAAGAGTGGGGTACTGGAGAGTGTTCTCTCCACCTGATGCTGTTGTATTGAGAGGGAACGTGTTGACATTTGCACGGAGACCAGGACACTGTAGGTAGTGGATAGTGTGTTCCAAAAGTAGGATACACCGGCCTATCAGCCGCTATCTGCGACGTGTTCAGGGGAAGGTCAAAGCCCATTTCTGCACATAGTTGTAGTGTGCGTGGCTTTCCCCCAGAGTTCAGTACTGCAGTTGACATCTGGCTGGTAAGTTGTGTTCTGTGTTTTAGTGTTGAGATAATGGAATTCACCGAGACCACCAAAGTGGAAGCTTTTATTGAATTACGAGCATCAGCATATAGTGGACTATAAAAACAAACAAAGACTTACAGGCTTTGTATAAACTTTAAAAAGAATAAGTGCAAAGTGAGGCTATCCGCAAGAAATAACACAGTTTTAGCGGAAGGTAGCCACGTTTATAATCCAGATGAAGCAGCAATTGAAGTGCGATAACATTTTGTCAGCGCAAAGAAGTGGACAAAAGAAACAGACGCTACAGTTTCATCAGATTACGTTGAAAATGTAGGGCAGCTCTTCAATAGAGACTACGACTTACTCGAAGTAACATCTTTACCATCGCACAGAAGTGAGAAACAAACTTTACATCGCATTAGGCGAAAATGTATGGAAACTACACAAGGTCCCAGGGATTCTGGAGAAATATTCTTCCACGAAAATAATTTACTGATGAACGATGGTAGCAATTTTTTAACTATATATGACGATAGTATCTGTTCCCGAAAGAACAGTTACCGTGGATGACCATGCAGCTTTGCTAGAAATGAAATGATAATTAAATGGACACCCTAGCTGCAAACAGGCGTTGATGTTCTTCATTGGGGACATGTTGAAAATGTGTGCCCCGACCGGGACTCGAACCCGGCATCTCCTGCTTACATGGCAGACACTCTATCCATCTGAGCCACCGCGGGCACAGAGAAGAGTGCGTCTGCAGGGACTTATCCCTTGGATCTCACGGGGAGCGTGCAAGGGATACGTCCCTGCAGACGCACTATCCTCTGTGCCCGCGGTGGCTCAGATGGATGCCGGCACGGTAGCTCAGCGTGTTCGGCCAGAGGGTTAGCTGCCCTCTGTAATTAAAAAAAACTGAGTTAATCGATCAACAACGAACTTAAACGGATGTCTTACGACGTCCGCCCCGAGCAGATGCAACGAACAAAATGAGATTAAAAAAAAAAAATGATGGATAGAGCGTCTGCCATGTAAGCAGGAGATCCCGGGTTCGAGTCCCGGTCGGGGCACACATTTTCAACATGTCCCCAATGAAGTACATCAACGCCTGTTTGCAGCTAGGGTGTCCATTTAATTATCATTTCAGCAATTGTTTACTCCCAGAAGATAACAGGGGACCGCATGACAGAATGCAGGTGTTTGCCAGCGACAAGAGAGGAGCATATTTATCAGATTGCAAATCATTCTTTGTGGACGGAACGTTCCAGAGTTCGAGCAAGTAGTTTGGACAGTTGTTTGTACTCCACGCCGACCTTAATACTTCTTGGGAGGGATCAAACACCATTCCAGTCCTTTACGCTTTGCTGCCAAATAAAAAGTGAGAAAGATATGAACTTTTTTTTTTATAGCTGTTAAAACTAACGTGCCTGAATGGAACTTTGTATCTCTGATGATGGGCTTCTAAATTGCCATCGACCAAGCAGCTAACAGTTTATTTCCTGGAACAGAGATTAATGGTTACAATTATCATTTTAATCAATGCTTGTGGGAATAACTTCAGTTTTGCTGCCTCATTTCAGCCTTTAAGGAAAACGAAGAAATATCCTGTCACGTAAGAATGTATTCTTCTCCAGCACATCTTCTTCTGGAAATACTAGATGATGATTCGCTTCGTATTCATGAGTGCGCGGCTGAAAACCAAAAGCTTCAGGACTTTACTGACTGTTTTGTGGACCAGTGGCTTCATAACGAACATATACCAAGAGAGATGTGGAATAGCAGAGCAAGGCGCCATCGCATTAATAACGCCTCAGAAGGGTGAAGCCGAAGAATAAATACATTGTAACCTCCCAACAAGTTAAATTATCTCCGTAACCTGTCAATAATAATGTGACTAAAGTCTCAATAAAAATGTGACCTTTCAATAATTAAGTGACTGTGAACCTAAACTGGTAAATCTGGATGTCAGCATTGCTGCGTCATGTCCCTGAAAAGTCATATTGAATAAACTGAAAATTCTAACATTAATTAAGTTGGCGGATAACGCGTATATATCTGCTCTTATAAGAAATTTTACTGGCACAGCTCAGTGCAATGCTGGCCGCTAGATTTGTCATGTATTAAAAGAAACAACTGATTTTTCTTTACGATAATCGGGATGACCAGGGATAGAAGGAATTAGTAAAATCTTTAAATTCAGGTGAATGATTGTCAAAAGTTAATTTTATAAGAAACATTATTATTAATAGATTTTTTAAAAAAAATTGCATGAGACTTGATATAACAATAGTACAAAATCAGTTGTTACAAACTACATATGCGCGCGGCTGCTTTTACCTTATACTACATCGCTCAGGCACCACCATCGCTCTCCATGACCGGCCCAGCCGCCCGACTGCTAGCTACAACTCCTACTGCCGCCGACACTGCTGTCTGGTCTGCGATTCTATTTCAGCTTAATATCACAGGCAGCGCGTGAGCAACCCATCGAAGTTACATCTCCTCGAGCGCGCTAGTAATAAATCCCTTAGTCATGGACCTCTTACAACATTAATATCAAAAGTTGATCTGAATATTTAATCATTAGTGAGAAATCTTAGAAAAGATGTGGAATACCATGGCCACCAGCTTGACCAACTGATTTTAAGCTTTTATGGGAAAAAAGAGAAAAAGTCACCAATAAACGAAACGAATTTTAAAGGCTTTAAAAAAACTCCAAACTGATGGGAACTTAAAATCATTTCTGACTTTCGTGGCCTATTCACAGACGTTACAGTGACGAAGTAGACGTCGGAACCATCGAAAAATCTGTAAATATTAAGAAGCAGTTTAATGCAATGAATGGAAATGTTGTAAATATTGTAAGTATCGTAAATAATTTAATGGTAGATAGAAAGAGACTAATTCCCCGCGGTGTTCCCTGGAAATGTTACAAAGTCGGCTAAATGTCTATTGAAATTTGTAAAATGTATCCCTAATGGAAACTGAAAATGGTATGTCAAAGGCCTTGACAGGTTCTTCCAATCACAATCTGGATGGGTGGACACCGAATACAAAATCTTTCCACCGAAAACGCAGGCAAATGACATACAGTTAAATCCATACTTTCCCCCTCCGTTAGGATATGAACTAACAGGCACGAAACTGGTAAGGACAAAATGTCTTATCGTAAAAAGGTGACCGGTCGCAGTTTTGCAGCCTTTCAGCGTATGTTAAGACTAATTTCTAGTGACACATGTCACAGGCTACAGCAGGCCTGTCGAGGATGCAGGTAGGCTAGCAAGAATGCTCACGCTCGCTCGCCGCCTGGGTTGTGAGCGCTCGCGGTCAAATAGGACGGTCAGATGTCGTTAAATAACGCAGCAAGGCCGACTGGTAGCGCAGTGGAAGTGCAAACAGTGTGCTGCCTTCAGGGGAATCACCGCGATCAGGTTCGGCTTAGTCTTAGGTACGGACGTACGGTACATACGGCGCGGTGCTTGAGGGGTGACTTCTACATCTACATCTACATCTACATCTATACTCCGCGAGCCACCTTACGGTGTGTGGCGGAGGGTACTTATTGTACCACTATCTGATCCCCCCTTCCCTGTTCCATTCACGAATTGTGCGTGGGAAGAACGACTGCTTGTAAGTCTCCGTATTTGCTCTAATTTCTCGGATCTTTTCGTTGTGATCATTACGCGAGATATATGTGGGCGGTAGTAATATGTTGCCCATCTCTTCCCGGAATGTGCTCTCTCGTAATTTCGATAATAAACCTCTCCGTATTGCGTAACGCCTTTCTTGAAGTGTCCGCCACTGGAGCTTGTTCAGCATCTCCGTAACGCTCTCGCGCTGACTAAATGTCCCCATGACGAATCGCGCTGCTTTTCGCTGGATCATGTCTATCTCTTCTATTAATCCAACCTGGTAAGGGTCCCATACTGATGAGCAATACTCAAGAATCGGACGAACAAGCGTTTTGTAAGCTACTTCTTTCGTCGATGAGTCACATTTTCTTAGAATTCTTCCTATGAATCTCAACCTGGCGCCTGCTTTTCCCACTATTTGTTTTATGTGATCATTCCACTTCAGATCGCTCCGGATAGTAACTCCTAAGTATTTTACGGTCGTTACCGCTTCCAATGATTTACCACCTATGGCATAATCGTACTGGAATGGATTTCTGCCCCTATGTATGCGCATTATATTACATTTATCTACGTTTAGGGAAAGCTGCCAGCTGTCGCACCATTCATTAATCCTCTGCAGGTCTTCCTGGAGTACGTACGAGTCTTTTGATGTTGCTACTTTCTTGTAGACAACCGTGTCATCTGCAAATAGCCTCATGGAGCTACTGAAAAAATTAACGTATCTTCTACTTTATCGATAGTAACCAAAATTTAGAATCGTATCTAATACCCAAATTTTGAAGTCTATAACTTCATTGGGTCCCGAGATTCGAAATTTTAATATTACTTTAATGGTATTCTAAAAAACCCACTTTTGATACTCACACCACAATTTTCGCATGCCACGTTTTCGCTCACAAGACATAGTTCAACGATTGTGTGCATCGTTTTATGAGAAATAATAATAACTTGTTTTCTGTGCTTCTTTCAAATTTCAGCATCAAATTTTCTTTAATTATCGGTACATAAATTAGATTATAAAGTAAACAAATTACATTTTCGATTATATTAATGCATATCAATATGCAAACACATAAACACGACTTCCTGAAAAAATTTCATTCAGATTCGTTAATATTTACGATGAAAAAGTTGACACTAAGCTTAGAAAACCAAACTTGCGATAAGCTGGATTTTAACATTTTATCAAAAAATGGATGTTACTACAAGACACATAGCCATTAAAATTCACCAGCACCATGACGTTTTATCTTTCTGGTTATATAAGGCATCTTCTTGTAATATCAAGAGCAGGGTAGCCTTTTTCTTAGATTTTCTGAGTAAAAATCTACTCACCGTATTCTTGAGAAGATGCAGTGGGTGGAGATATCTGCTTCTAAGCCAATGCCTATTTCCTTGGAGCTTGTTGACAGTACTGAACAGGACTTCGGTGTATTCCCTAAATTTGTATTTACGCAGTCAATAGGCGAAGTAATTGATTTCCAATGACTGGTTGCCAATTGCTTCACTTCAATTTTTCTGGAAACCTTAGAACTTGTTTCTCCCAGTGTGAGTTTATGCCAAGTTTAAAGACGGTTCTGTTTGAAGGTGACAGAAGTCTAAAATTATCTTTGGCATCTTTCGGTGTGCCACAGCCCCTTACGCAGTGCGTATTTCAAACTTTTCTTAGACGTACTTGGTTCGAATACAGCCTAATCATTTTGGGACCTCAGAGTAAATACTCATGTAAAATAGCCATTAAATTGTTTTGAAAAAGAATTGAATTTTTATGGTGGAGTCGCCCATTAAAATGGAGAGTAGGCATTGTTAAAGGATCACGTATCGGTGCAGGATGCCCTAATATATACGTTTATTGTATGCGATGGTGTTTTGGTACACTTAGTGTTCTGTTAACGTGCTTCAAAACATTGAACACAACGAAGAAATTCAGTCTAAAACAATATTACAACGCATTCCATGCAAAAGATTATGGACACTAGGAAAGCGTATCGACGTGAAAAAATAAGAAAAAAATTAAAAAAGATGTTTTTAAGCGATGTGACTGAAGAAAGTATTCATCCTATGGAAGCAGAGAAATAAACATCTTAATAATTTTTCCAACATTTTCACTATGAAAATACATATTTGTTTTCAGGAGGAACACTCAACGAATGAATCTGCAGTTAGATTAAGTTACCATGCTGCTTTTGAACTTGCAAAGCGTTACGCATTTTCTGTGATTTTCGGATTATGTTGACAGTGTGGAAACTAAAAAAAAAAAGAGAAAAATGTTCAAATGTGTGTGAAATCTTGTGGGTCTTAACTGCTAAGGTCATCTATTATCCTAAGGACAAACACACACACCCATGTCCGAGGGAGGACTCAAACCTGCGCCGGGACCAGCCGCACAGCCCATCACTGCAGCGCCTGAGACCGCTCGGCTAATCTCGCGCGGCGGGGAAACTCTGCTACGGCTAGAGCTTATAGACCTACAGTGTGAGGTTTGCATAATTATTTTCATGGCAAAATTAGTCTCGTAGACGTCTGTTTCCTCAATGCAAATTTTCGTGATTTTACAAGTATGTAGCCACGATTATGTCGATATTTGGACTTACGTGGACATGCTGCTCTTTTTGCGCAGTCAAGATAACTGAATTCACCCACAGAAGCTCACTGCCAGACTTCAATTTAAGAGCTTTCATTTTTATTTCATTTATTCAACATGCTACATACAGTATTTGTAATGCTACACGTTTAGATACCAAGATACATAAAGGAGAAGTCTAATTGTAGCGAACTGCAATAGTATGGATGAAAAAGTATTCGCAACAGAAAATTTCTGTGTGACTGATGAACTTAAGAGTATTTCTTCGAATTAGCAATACTCGAAAAGTAACACTAGACATTGATCCTTTAGTGAAAAGCAAAATAATTAATATTCACTGACATTCTGTGATTTTTATCTTTTATGTTTGGATAAAATAGTAAAGAAACATAAATTTGTCAATTCAAATTTCGTCCTAAAACGGCAGCATAAGGCTTCAACAGCCGTAAGAAACACCTTGTTTCTTACCTAGTGGTCCCCGTTCTTTGCTTCATCAAAATATTAAAAGATATGCTTAATTCCACTGTCAGTTCTTATTATGTGGAATTTCATTCTCAGTTTTCATTAATACAAAAGTCTTAAAAATAAAGTTGCCACGAAACGCGTTAGTGAGACACCCTGAAGCGATTCGTGGTTGCTGACTGCTGCGGTGCGAGCGCCAGCCGGCTCGCTCGAGCAGCTGTGCTGAACTGCTAGACTTCTGCGTGCGTGTACCTGTTAAAAGGCGGTTAGCCCGGCAAAAGCCCGAGACTGTGCAAGTGTTACTCCGTGTAAATGTCACTCCGTGCAAGTGTTCCAACACCCCTACCCCACCCCCACCACGTTGCCCTATGCGGCACTCACCTTTCCGCAAAGCCGCAACAAAGAGCGAGATTTTCCACCTTGAGCGCCTCGGGTCGCGGAAAAAGAAAAACATAAAGAGGGTGGAAGAGAGGGATCCAGTACTTTACATTCAGACACATCCGTTGCCTCTGCCATGGACTGTAATACACGAGCTTAATGATCTCTTGCAAGTTTTCATCTGAATTATTTTGGAAATAACTGGATGCAGCCCTTTACCTTTCTTACCTTGAATGTGAACAGCAATGTTTCCGATTTTAGACTTGCGGCTCTGCGACAGTTTATTTACGATTCAAGTGCAGACTTGATATTTTTGATGGAAGTGTTATTTGACCATTTTTCTGTTCCCGGCTTTTTTATATTCTTCAGTGTGGCTCCTACGCTTCCTTCTGATACTGCGTTATCTTACAGACAGGCAATACTACTGACTGATTTCGAAGTTCTTGGTAGTGGCAGAAGGACAGGCTGCACTTTTTGTGCCTTTACTTTCGTTCCGATTTACACCTGGCTGTTCCACAGATCGCGCCCGTTTTTATGTGGAGGATACAGTGTATTTATTTCGTAAAACTCCGCAGAAAATTCTGTTAGGCAAGATTTTAATATTGCGTCTTGTGGATCACACCTCCAGTTTTAAAGGAAGAAACTAGATGATACGACGCGCTCATCGCAAATACGCGATGCATGAATATGTCACAATGACACTCTCGTAAGGTACACTCATTTTACAGCTACTTCCAGCAGCAGACTCGATCGATTTTATCTTTCAAATGGTTCTGAGCACAATGGGACTTAACTTCTGAGGTCATCAGTCCCCTAGAACTTAGAACTACTTAAACCTAACATAAGGACATCACACACATCCATGGCCGAGGCAGGATTCGAACCTGCGACCGTAGAGGTCGCGCGGTTCCAGACCGTAGCGCCTAAAACCGCTCGGTCACCCCGGCCGGCGTTTTTACCTTTCTCATTCTTTATGTGGACAACTCTTAGTTACTGATGTGATACTCACTTGTTTCACTGATCACTGTGCCGTAGCTGTAACCTTAAATCGGGAGCCGCAACCACTTACGTTTTATCGCCTCCCTTGGTAGTTAAACACAGCTCTCTTAAAGGACATTTCCCTCGAGATTATCGTTGGAGAAGTTTGGACAAGCAGTTTGCGTTCCCAGGACCGTTATCTTTTTGTTATAGGACGGTGGTCAAGGCACGCAAAACCGTTGCTCCAGAAAGCATTAACACGTTACGGTGCTCAGAGGCTGAGGCATCTAAGGCAAGACGCAGGAATTTTGTTATTCAGTCTTACAACAGCTTTATGTTGCCAGACAAGCTCCCTTACGGATTACGGATGTCCGGCGAAGCTTCTTCAGCTAAAGAGACATAAACTGGAAGGACTTAGGAGGCGATCAAAATCTCGCTCATTCCTGCATGGTTAATTGACCTTGCTATACACCTTATTCGGTTGCGGATCCGTCAAAAAAGAGTATCCAGAATGAGATTTTCACTCTGCAGCGGAGTGTGCGCTGATATGAAACGTCCTGGCAGATTAAAACTGTGTGCCCGACCGAGACTCGAACTCGGGACCTTTGCCTTTCGCGGGCAAGTGCTCTACCAACTGAGCTACCGAAGCACGACTCACGCCCGGCCCTCACAGCTTTACTTCTGCCAGTATCTCGTCTCCTACCTTCCAAACTTTACAGAAGCTCTCCTGCGAACCTTGCAGAACTAGCACTCCTGAAAGAAAGGATATTGCGGAGACATGGCTTAGCCACAGCCTGGGGGATGTTTCCAGAATGAGATTTTCACTCTGCAGCGGAGTGTGCGCTGATATGAAACTTCGTGGCAGATTAAAACTGTGTGCCCGACCGAGACTCGAACTCGGGACCTTTGCCTTTCGCGGGCAAGTGCTCTACCAACTGAGCTACCGAAGCACGACTCACGCCCGGCCCTCACAGCTTTACTTCTGCCAGTATCTCGTCTCCTACCTTCCAAACTTTACAGAAGCTCTCCTGCGAACCTTGCAGAACTAGCACTCCTGAAAGAAAGGATATTGCGGAGACATGGCTTAGCCACAGCCTGGGGGATGTTTCCAGAATGAGATTTTCACTCTGCAGCGGAGTGTGCGCTGATATGAAACTTCCTGGCAGATTAAAACTGTGTGCCCGACCGAGACTCGAACTCGGGACCTTTGCCTTTCGCGGGCAAGTGCTCTACCAACTTTTTTTTTTTTTTTTTTTTTTTTTTTTTTTTTTTTTTTTTTTTGGGTCTCCTTCCTCCCCTTCAACCCATCCTTTACGCTCGCCAAGTGTTGCCTTCTCGGCCCGGCTTCTCCGCCTTTAAGAATGAATGTAACTTGATGATGTGGAAACGCGCTTCTTCTGAACGACGAACGAAGTATGCCCCTTCTGTTGCCTTTGTTTGCAACATGGCTTGAATAAAAATAAATGTAATTTCCATGGAGAAGGCAGTCTCATAATTGTTGTGGAAATGTAACTGCATCTGTAAATTTCGTTCTCCGTGCGTGGAAAAACGGAAAGAAGCAAACTCATTATTCCTGATAAGTATAATTTCCTTTTTCAGAAGGTAATGAAGTAAAATAGGCTTCTTCTGCTTGATTTTACACTTAATTAACATAAATGTGTCTTCTTGTGAAAAGAAAAAGAAAGAAAGACAGAAACTAAATAAATGGTGTATACCAGTTTCATCACTGTTTCCCCGAAACCAAAGTAATAGATACACATAGGCTTAATTGGTCTATACTGATGATCTTCTCTGACTACATTCTGTTGGAAATCGTCCTCCTGCTACTTGAAGTACAAACTTTAACCAAAAATCATTCGTCTAATATACGAAATGCTTGGATGTGCAATGTAAATTACGCATTTCTATTGGTTACAGGATTGTTTTAGTTAAAAAGTTTGCGTAATTTTCTTTGTATTTTTTAGTACACATCAACTTGTGGTGCTCAGTTGTAAGGTATACCCAGAAGTCCTCCCTATTGCTTGATTCTTTTGTTAGGACGTAATGCATCGTTTGGCCTTTCAACCAGTTAATTGCATTTCGTTTTGTTTTAGGGTAAGGTATACCGTCAGCGGTTAAAAATTCAGCAGCCGTAACGGCGTTGGGCGTAGTTCTGCTGATGCTCGCTATCTTTTGTCTTATGTAGAGCCATATTTCTTTTACCCTGTCACACAGCAATCTATGCTCTTCGGTATCTGGTATTTTACATAATGGACACAGCGGTGACTCGGCCAATCGAATAGAGTGAAGTTTAGAGTTCGTCGTAATTTTTCTGTTTACAGCAAAGTACCAGGTCGATTTGACATACGTTGGCAAGTTCCGGCAGTGAATATTTTCCCATATTGTTTCCCAGTTATAACAAGGATACTTTTGTTCTATGTCGTTTCTGGGTTTGTCTTTCATCAAGTTATTATAAAGTTCTTTAACTTTCATGATGTCTTTCCCAGGAATCCTTGCCTGTATATAGCTGTATTCTACGAAAAAGTATTTCAAGTGGTATAGTCCGTTGGGTATGTGTTGGACATTTATAGGTGCACTGACGTCAGCAGGAGCTATTTCGTTTAACAAATGTGCAGCAAGGGTACCACTTGGCTCTTTCCAGTGTTTGTATGTGGTAGCAAGGTATAAGGCTTGCGCTTTTTTGCTGACATCGGTAAGATTTAACCCACCACATTTCGTAGGGAGCATCAGAATGTCATATTTGACTTTGAAAATACGTCCGCGGCTCACAAAGTGTCCTAGTGCAGATGCGATGCTTTTCAACAAAGTCGCAGGTGGTGGCAGAACTTGTGCTACATAATTAACTTTGGATGTGATGTATACATTTGCCACTGTTACTTTTTGAAGTTCATCGAGTTTCCTAATACTATGTGCTTGTACAGAGGCGCGTATGCTGTTAAGTAATTTTCGATAATTCGCAGCAATAGTGTGCTTGATATTTCTTTTAAAATCTATGCCGAGACATTTCATGGTTACAAGCTCGCGTAACAGATCCTGCGTTTGCGTCCCAATTCCACGGCCGATGTTGAAAATCCCCGACTTTGTTCTATTAAGTTTTGCACCAGATGCCTGTTCATATTTTGTTACTATTCGTAGTGCGCTCTGTACTTCAGCGCCATTCACGACTAGGAAGCCAACATCATCAGCGTATGCCTTGCATACGATCTTTTCTCCATGTATTTGTAGTCCTTGTAGATGTTTCATAAGGGAGGCAAGCAGGGGCTCGATGGCGATGGCGAAGAGTGCCATTGACATTGGACACCCTTGCCTAATGGAGCTGATGACGTCAATCGAACGGCTAATGTGTCCATTGATGACAAATCTAGCTGAATTGTTTGTTAATGTATTTCTTACTACCGCAATGAATCGAGGTGGGAAGCCCATTGCGCCCATGGTGCGAAGGAGAAAACTATGGTTAACTCTGTCGAAGGCTTTGTCAAAGTCGAGTGAGATGAGTGCACATTTTATTTTGCAGACGTCGGCCGTTGAGATTAGGTCCCTGTAATCACAGAGGGTCTGGAGAATTCTTCTGTCTTTGCCCACACTTGTTTGATAAGGGCCAGTGACGCTGGTCATTGTGGTTTTCAGCCTGCGAGCGAGGATGCGGCCAAAGATTTTGTAATCGCTGTTTAAAAGCGTAATTGGCCTCAGAGCGCTTACAGATTTCGTATTCGTAGTTTTTGGCACTAGCACTACGAGTCCCTCACGAAATTCTTTCGGGATGTCATTCGCAGGGTTTAGCAGTTCGTTGCAGATGAGGGTAAACTTGCCTTTTACGAGGCCACTGAATCTGCGATAAAATTCTGCTGGAATTCCATCTGCCCCTGGAGCCTTATTTTTCGTGCTTCCATATATAGCTTCTTCGACATCTTCTTCAGTCACTTCCGAGAGGAGAGTCTGTGCTTCCGCGTGGCATACTTTGCCCTGGAGGTTGATCATTAACTCGTCTTGAAGCTGTTCGTCAACCGGCTGACTAGACATTAAGGATTCAAAATGCTGTACGATTGCCTCTTTAATCTCTCTTTGCTTCGTCAGCTTCCTTCCATCATTAGTTGTTATTTCAGATAATATCTTGCGAGACGCCCTTTTGCTTTCACGAATGACATGATAAATGGAAGTAACCTCGTGCTGGGCTATGTTCTGGGCACGCGACCTTATTTGGTAGCCTTCCAGTTGTTTACGCCGTAGTGCTAAAATTTTTGCTTTAATTTTGTTAATTCTTTCGTGGTTGTCCACAACTGTTGCATCGCACTTGTACAAATCCCTTAGACACTGAAAGTAAAATTCTATAGTTGATTTGTACCAAAAGTTTTTGTCTTTGGAGTAGTTTATGAAAAACCTCCGTATTTTAGGTTTGGCATGTTTCAGCCACCAGTCAGTGCCAGAGTTATAAGAGCTAAATTTGCTTTCACACTCTCTCCATACCTTGTGAAATGCCTCCTGACAAGCATGGTCTTCCAGATGTGACACATTGAGCTTCCATGTGCCTCTACCTCTGAATGTCCCTTGTTTTATCAGATTGATTGTGCATATGTATGCAGCATGATCTGAAAAAACGGTAGGCCATACTTCGGACTGCAAAATGAGGTGTTTCAAATTGTGCGTTACATATATCCTGTCGAGACGGCTCGCCGAGTGACTTGTGGCGTGGGTGAAGCCAGGGGCTGCACCGTGCATATGTTCCCATGAGTCTATTAGTCGTAAGTCATTAACTATACGTTCCAGTTCAGTACACTTGTTGAAATTGGGAGTTTGGTCTTTGGCATGCAAAACACAATTAAAATCCCCTCCTAGGATAAGGTGTTCATATCGAGTTCCAAATAGTGGGACAATTTCTTCTTTATAGAACTCCGTTCTGCGGTGCCTGTTACTGGATCCTGAAGGGGCATACACGTTAATGAGTCGTATTTTGTTTATTGTGGCCGCTATGCCTTTACTGTTTGGTAGTTTTACTACATCTTGGACTACTATGCCCTCCTTTGTGAGCAGAGCCGTGCCCATTTCCGCTCCATGCCCTGGGTTTGTAATGGCGTTGTAGCCAGGTACGTTACCAAGCTCAATGTCTGTCACTTCTTGTAAAAGTATAATGTCACTGTCAGAAGCGTATATAAAATCTTTTAAGTTCTGTAGTTTAAAGGAACTATGAATCTTATTAAGGTTTACTGTCGCGATTTTGTATGCTTGTAGGTCAGACATTCTTCGTTCTACTTGATCTAACTTTAAAAAACATTCTTCCGTTTTGTCTCGCAAACGTCAGCTTTAAAACGCGTCTTAATAATATTCACCGGTAGCAAATGTTTCAGCGGTGTGTCCTTGTTCTTTAGAATGTTCGTTCGCGGAGACGTCGTCGTTGAAGATATCAGCCACCTGTGGGGCTGGCTTACAGTCTGTCTTAGTGTCTGAAATTTCTGTCATTTCAGCGTCGGGATTGTTATGGTCGCTTTCGTCTGCCCAGCTGGTTGAGATTGTCGTCGTGGGTGGGACGAGTGAAGCTTCATGAGAGTGACTCGTTTCTTGAGGGTGGTTGGATGCTGTCTTTGTTGGTTTTCCTTGGACGTCTCGTTTTTCCAGCGCAGAAGGGGAACGCTCCCCAGAAACTGGTGTCGCTTTCGTGTTGCTACAGATCTGTTGGCTTAAGGTACTACCTATTTCCTTCGCTTTTTGTCGAAGTATGGGAGCTGTCTCCTCTGCACCTTTGCGCGCCAGCCGGCGTTTCTTATTTTTCTTCGGAGAATTGCCTCTCGACGGACTTTCTTCAGCATCCAAGTTAGTGTCGCTTTCCTGCAAGGTGTGTCGGTCTTCAGCTTCCGGCGGATCTGCTGCCTTTACAATTGCAGGCGCTTGTGTCGGTGGAACTTCAACTGTTTCCGTAGACTGGCGGGACTCTTGTAAGTCGTCAGCTATGACGGCACTGACGTCCATCGGAATTCCAGTGTTTAGAGAATTTGTATTTGCACACGATTCAGGGGCTGAGGAGACAGTCGGCCGTTCGCGTGCCACGGCGGCGTAGGTTCCTGGCAGTGTTGTCATCGCCGGTGGCCTAGCGGCCTCGCCGGCCGGCAGCTGTGCTACGCGCCGCTGTATACATTCTGCGCGAACGTGCCCAGGCTTGTTACAGGCGGCACAGGTTCGCGGTTGGTCGTCATAAATTACAATCCCTCTATATCCGCAGACATTGATGTACGACGGGATGTGCTTTTGTAACTCTACACGAAGCTGCCGTACGCCATTTAGTACTGGGAATTTATGCGCGCTTGACCATTTCTCGGCAAAGTTGCTGAGCACTTTCCCAAAGGGCGAAATTACAGCATTAATTTGGTCTGTTGTAATCTCAAAGGGTAACTCGAAGATTCGAATCGTGCGAATGCCAAAACCAGCATGTGCAACGGTGACTTCACCAACGTTTCCATCTGAGTGCTTAAATTTCATGACACCTCCGGAAGACTCAACTATTTTCTCGCACAACTCGGAACTACGCATTTTAACAAACACGACACAAGCGACAATCGACAGGTGGATCCCAATTACATCATTAAAGGAAAGCTTCACATCTTCTTCTAACCAATTTTCTACTTCAAACGACTTGGGTCTGGCATATCGAGGATCAAAAGTAAGTTTCAACGTATCTTTTCGACTTGGTTGAGCCATCACTGCATGCTACTCATTACTTCTCGAAGCGTTCTATAACAGAGTTTTAAGCCGCAGCAAGCGCAAGACTTACCACGCGGAAGCACAGAAGGCGCAGCGCACACCACACTACGTCCTACCTCCACGCCGTCCGCCGGCGAACTATCAACTGAGCTTCCGAAGCACGACTCACGCCCGGCCCTCACAGCTTTACTTCTGCCAGTATCTCGTCTCCTACCTTCCAAACTTTACAGAAGCTCTCCTGCGAACCTTGCAGAACTAGCACTCCTGAAAGAAAGGCTCTGGCTAAGCCATGTCTCCGCAATATCCTTTCTTTCAGGAGTGCTAGTTCTGCAAGGTTCGCAGGAGAGCTTCTGTAAAGTTTGGAAGGTAGGAGACGAGATACTGGCAGAAGCTGTGAGGGCCGGGCGTGAGTCGTGCTTCGGTAGCTCAGTTGGTAGAGCATTTGCCCGCGAAAGGCAAAGGTCCCGAGTTCGAGTCTCGGGCGGGCACACAGTTTTAATCTGCCAGGAAGTTTCAAAAAAGAGTATGTTTCGCGTCCCTCAATCATATCGATGGTCACATACTGACGTCCCTACGTGACATTTCCAGAACGATCTACAATTACTTTTCCGACCTGCTACTGATACGATTGCCCTGATGCATTTACTCCTCCCGAATTGCGTGATTACTCGTGCATTGAATGATGAGTTCCTATGTGACTTTACTCGAGGTGATATCGCCTTATTTCTGGTTTACCACCGCAAAAACCGCCGGGTTTCGATATTATTCCTAAGGAATTTTATACACATTTTTGGCCTCTTGTAGGTGGTACGTCACTGGCTGATGAGTTGATACGGGGTTTGATTCATGACTCTTTCAAGGCTGGTGAAATCGTTCTAATTCTGAAGACAACAGGACGTCCATACATTGAGAAATTCCTCCCGATCACACTCCTTAATTTCCATTATAAAACTATCGCCCGGGCGGTTGATGGCCGTTTGTCGATACTGCTATAGAAAATTCTGGCTGTTCACCGTAGCTGCTTGCCTGGGCACACGATCCTGACTTCTGCAGTCGAATGCCGGGATTTCGGCTATTTCTGAAGCCTTACTTTTCATCGATTTTATAACGCATTTGGCCGGATTAGTCACAGTTTCTTGATGCAGGTATTCGAGGCGAACGGACTCAATCATACTTCGTGCCAAGTTTATCCAATATTTTCACTGATATTCAAGCGTCTGTAATGGTAAATTGACAACTTGCTCTCCAGTTCACAATCCGACGGGGTTTACCACAGGGAAGCCCTCTCTCCATGTCGCTTTTTTTCTTGTCCCTACTACCTCTGCTTCACCGTATCGCTTATCAGTTATGCGGCTGGAAGATATTGGGAAATACCTTCTAGGTGCGAGCGTATGCAGATCATGCCACTACACTGCTACGTCATATCAATTACATGCTCCCCGACATGCTGGATTCCTTTTGTTCTCTCTGCCCGCATTACGACAGAAATGCATCGTTACCATTGCGTAATTTTCATCAGTCTGTCATTCCATATGAATGCTCGGCACAAATCGTTCGGGGCTGGACACAGTTGGCGGGAGGTGACGGATAGCATTCAAGTGCCAGTTCGTGAACACGAAGGCCATTCCCTTACCCTTCTTCACAAAATGGTTCAAATGGCTCTGAGCACTATGGGACTTAACATCTGAGGTCACCAGTCCCCTACTGAAAACTAACTAACCTAAGGACATCACACACATCCATGGTCGAGGCAGGATTCGAACCTGCGACCGTAGCGGTCGCGCGGTTCCAGACTGAAGCGCCTAGAACCGCTCGGCCACACCGGCCGGCACCCTTCTTCAAAAATACGAATCTTAGATTCCTACGCCGCGCGGGATTAGCCGAGCGGTCTGGGGCGCTGCAGTCATAGACTGTGCGGCTGGTCCCGGCGAAGGTTCGAGTCCTCCCTCGGGCATGGGTGTGTGTGTTTGTCCTTAGGATAATTTAGGTTAAGTAGTGTGTAAACTTAGGGACTGATGTCCTTGGCAGTTAAGTCCCGTAACATTTCATACACATTTTTTTTTAGATTCCTACATTTTCAATAAAGTGTATTATGTTTTACAGATATTCCCGCTCCCCGCGATGATGGCGTGCAAATTGATGCAATTATCCGGTCGTTTCCTGTGGAAAAGTCATATTATTCGACTCCGGTATGAGGTAGTAGCGAAGCACCGTCACTTTAGAGGGCTGGGACTTTCCAATATCAAAGTAAAGGCTTTAATATTATGTGTGAGGATATGTGAATTTAATATTATAATAAGTTTTCTACGAGCCGAAATTTTATCACTGGGACTTCTTACCACCAGATCTTCGGTGTCTCGTTGGGGAATACAATCGTCTCTCTCCCAGGCTGAAATGGCCGGATCATTGATATGCTGAAAACCACGTTGTTTCTCGTTAGTCTTCCTATCCTCCATATGGAAGTCGCCTGGTCGTGGTATAAGACCGTTCAAAATCTGCGCCCTACCAAGGAACTCCTCCATCGCATTGGTCTTAGTCCGACTAGTATTTGTGACACATGGCATCAAACAGATACAATAGTACACAGGATTATGTCTTGTGGACAGGAAAACTGGCACTGGATTCGCCGACAACGGCTTTCCTTACCCCATCAGTTGAGGCTACTTTCTCGGTCGAACTTCCTCTCTCTCCGGGGTTTTTAGATTTCCCTCGAACGAAGACTAATTCGATCACATGGCTCCTCCGATACGACGTCCACTGTGTGGTAGGGTGTGACAAAGACCGCGACCTCTGTGTTTTTTGCCAATATATCGTGAACACGCACTAGAAAGGGTTGCTTTCATTGACGCCCTTTACGCCAACCACTAGGGCCTTTCTGTGTCGCTTCGTCCCCATGACTCTCCAGGTTGTAACTATAAGGGGCGAAAAACGAAAAAAAAAAGAAATAGTCTCCGTTCGAATGCCGTACAGTCCAGAATCGGTAGGCTAGTCAGACAAAAACACCGTGAGCATTGAGGCAATCAGCCAGTCGACACACCAGGCTGAAGATGCCGATTTGGTAAGACACTGTGTCCTACTTCGTGAAGAAGTCTGTAACTGCCTGCCGCACATCCTAGTCCGTCAGGAATCCTCGACCCTTTAGGGCCTTTTTTTAAGGGATCAAATGCGTGATAATCGAATGGGCAGAGGTTAACGCTAAAGGCGGATGCTAGAGTGTCTCTCACTTGAGTTGGCGCAACTTCTACGTTACGACATTTGCGGCATGGGGAGATGCGTGGTCATGAAGAACACCGAAATTGACGCACCATTCCACAACGGTTATTGTCGACAGACATTCTGCTCAATACGCATTCTTCGTCTTCCGATGAATGTCTGCCGGCGCTTGTCCTTTTACAGCCACCCCGGAAAATAATAACGCCCCTTTTATCCCGTTTGGATGCAGCTGGTAAGAATGTCGCCACAGTTCATGTTTCCGCATTTACCGTACGCTTCGCGGGAAGTCATAAATGCCGGAGTAATCCCTTGGCTACATGTCGGTGTTTACATACCAGCATAGCAGTCGCGCTACGTCGCATATGCCCCGTAATAATGCCCTCAAACGGAAACTTTTTGATGGCTCTTGAAAATATGTCTACCAAATTTGGTTGTGGTTTCGGATGAGGATTTTACAGTTGGCTTTGCCCGCGTATCTACATATAAAATCTATTTCACATTGAAAGTGGCTACACTAAGCCACACCGCCAGAGATCGCGCTAGAGAGTATTGTTCCGCCGCCTCCACTGGCAGTGATTATTGAGAACTCGTAGTAGTCAGTGCTTGGGGAGAGCTCGTGGTAGTCAGTGCTTGTTAAGAACTCGTAGCAGAGAGTGTTTGTTGAGATGTGCTAGTAGGGAGTGCTTGCTGAGATGTGATACTGAAAAGTTCTTGTTGAGATGTGGTAATAGCGAGTCGGTGTGGAGATATATTGTAATGATTAGAGTGATTTTGGTCAATATATGAGGGTAACGAAACTTGATTTGTTTTTCATTATTTCCATGTTTTAAATAATGCGTCATTACAGGTTCAGTCAACAAAGCATCTGGCTTGTGTTCTTGTATTAGAGTGTAATTCTGGTTTTCTTGAGTAATTATGGTATTTTTATTTTCTTTAATTAATTCAGTATAAATGATATTTAAAATTTCTTGTGTTATTGAAGAAGAACCGTGCCAGATGCGTACGTTGAGTCATACTTCCACACACAGAACAGTTACACTTGTGCTTTGGTTTCGTAGGTTTTATAGTTGCTGGGGACTTAATTAATTAATTGTGTTAATGAAAATTTCCATTTCATTCTTTGTTATTGTTCTATGCAGTCAGATAGCGTAATAATACTAGTCAGGGCCAACCGTTTACGAGACTACGTAATCGAACAGACAGCTACTAAAGCAAAAAAATTAAAATTATTTGCATTTCTTTTTATTTAATTAAGCCCCCATGCACGTGGCGACCGCTGCTTCGGATCGTCCCTTGGAATTCTTCTGATTGTAAAAATAGTAGACAGTAGGATTGTTGTAGTAATTTGTAGTTAGTAATTGTAGTCTATTTTGCATGTATAGATTTGGTAATTGTCATTCTTCTAATGGTATTTTTTTTTTTTTTGCAAAATTTCATTTCTGTTGTCTTGTCTACGGGTTTGACAATTAGTGCAGTTATTTCAATTGTTCGATTAATCGTGTTTGAGGGAAGCATTTCGTGTGAATGATATTGTTGGAGATATAGTGTCATTGTGTGTAATTTTTTATAGTGACGAGTTTTGTATATTTTGTAAATGATCACGCGATCAGTGAAAAAGGCAAAAATGATGGATAGTGAGAATGACGAGATTGTTAACATGGCGAACTCGCCAACAGAGGAAAACAGTGTGATGAATAATGAAGTGGAAAACAATGTAATAAGTCGGGAAAATAGTCCGGAACCATTTCAAAATTTTTCTCAAGCAGAAAATTCACAGAATACGAGATTAACGATAGAAGATTCTGAAATAGTATCGAACACAGATAGCTTTATGGCTATGCAGAAGGAAGTTAGTTTTGTGGGAAATGTTAGGGGCGAAAAGAATTTCGAACCGGCTGATATGGAGCAGTTGATGGGTGCAATATTAAATTTGGGATCTCGGTTAGACTCACAAATAGGAACAATTGAAACAGAGATGGGAACTTTGGCAACACGGTTAGACTTACAAAGGGGAACAATGGAGCAGTTAGGATCTGAATTAAAAACAGAGATAGGAACAATTAAAACTGATATGGGAACAATGGAAACACGGTTTGGATCTGAATTAAAAACAGAGATGGGAACTTTGGAAACACGGTTAGATTCACGAATAGGGACATGTTTCAAAAATATGAAAGATGAATTAAAGAAAGAAATCAGAGAAGAAGTACAACCGATTTTGAATTCTCACAATAATGGATTAATTGCAGTAGAGATTAGACAAAGGGAACAAGATAGAGAACAGGAAGAAAGAGATCGCGTGATAGTACAAAAATTTTCAGAGTTAAATTTACAACGTGCACACGATAAGGAAGAAATATTTGAGAGAATCGAGGAATCCGTACCAAATGACAGATTAAATAACCTAACACAACAATATGAACAGTTAACTACCAAATGTGTCAACACTGAAACCCGAGTCGCGACACTTACGGAAGACGTAAGTAAACAGAAAAAAAAATAGGTGACTTATCGGAAAGAGTTGAGGAGATTTCAGATAAATTGACAAATCTTAGTTTAAATGGGGACAGAGATTCGGATGATACAGCTCCATTACCATTTGCTGAAACCGAAGAGTACCAGAACATAAATAAGCATGTTGAAATTCAGGGAAAATTTAATGTTCGCGTTAAAAGGGAATTTGAGGCATTACGAAAGCAAGTCAAACATATTGAAGGCGAAATCGTAGGAAAAGACAGCAGAAGAAATTTGGAATCACAGATAGCAGAGGGCTTTGAAGAAAATAATTTATTTCATTTATGGGATGCAACAAGAGAGCGCCAGGCGCGCGAACTTGACAATAATCGACATTGGGACTGGGACAGACGCGGTAGGTCTTTGTCGCCACGAGGCGAAAACTTTGACTATAAACACTTTTTGACTGTCCGGAAATTTCAGATCTTTCGTAATTCTAAGAATGACATACATCCATGTTCATGGCTTGATCAATTTACGTACGCACTTCCGCCAAATTTGCCACTAAGTCACAAACTGAAATTTATGTGCAGCTATTAATGTCCTCAGGGGATTCACTATACTAAGTGAATATGTGCCGTAGCGTTCACAGGGCCCCGAGCTGTAGTGGTGCTATTTCCCTTTTAGTTTTCTGCACCGCTGCCTACTCTTTCACTATTCTTTGCATCTATAAAAACAATTCTTCTACTATCCATCTATCTAGACAGTAGGTAAACAATAACCGGATTTGACTGTTTTACCCAAAAGTGACTTTGGAAATTACCGTTTCGACTTACTATATTTTCTGCAGCATTCATTCGTAGTTTAAACGAAATTTTACCTGTTTATCTTCGTGACAATATTACTTCATATGTTGACGACATTCTTATTGCTAAACGTTCTTGGAGTGAGCATAACAAAATTTTGGATTCATTATTACGTATTTTTGCACGAGTTGGCATGACAGTGAACTTGGAAAAATCTGAATTTGGTCGTTCTCAGGTGAAATTTCTCGGTCACATTATTTCTACAGAAGGTATTCTTCCTGATCCAGAGAAACTAGACGCTATTCGTAATTATGCTGTTCCTACCACAAAACGTGATGTTCGTAGTTTCCTTGGTGTCTGTAATTTTCTTAGACGCTTTGTTAGATTGGACAATTTGGCCACACCTCGTTTATGTGAACTATCTGGAAAGAATTCTAATTGGTGTTGGGATGAGGAAGCTCAGTCAGAATTTGAACAACTTCGTGATGCTTTAGTTGCTGCTCCACTTCTTTCGCATCCGGATTTATCTAAAGACTTTTGTTTGGCGACGGACTCATCATACAAAGGCCTAGGTGCACATTTATTTCAAGAGATAGAAGAAAACGGCGTTGTAGTGCAGAAGACTATTGCATTTGGAAGTCGTGTTCTCTCTAAATCCGAAAAGAATTATTCGATTACGGAACTTGAAGCTTTGGCTGTTGTTTGGGCTTTCACAAAATTTCGCACATTTTTGTTCGGTAGACATACTAAGGTTTACACTGATCATCGAGCTTTGGAATTTCTTATGTCGACAAAATTAACTCATGGCAGATTGTCACGATGGGCGTTGTACCTACAGGAATTTGATTTTAGTATTGTTTACATACAGGGATCTTCAAATATTGTTGCTGATGCTTTATCATGTGCACCTATGGGTTTGAAACAAAGTGCTGGAGAGGACTGCAAAGAAAACCATTATTGTTTGATGTACATTCAAGGTGTTGCGTTTGAGAACTTTATTTCGTCTTCGCTCCAGGATATCGCTAAGGAGCAAAATAAGGATCCAATCTGGAAGGACATTAAGGAGAAGTGGAGGAGAAAGGAAAGCGTAGCGATTAGACAGCATTATTTAGTTCGCAATGACATTCTTTTTAAACGAAAATCGGTCGACAACTCTGTTTGGTTAGTTTGTATTCCTGATGAGTGGGTCAATAAATTGATTTGGTACACACATTTCAGTTATGCGCACTTTGGTCCCAGAAAATGTTTTCATAAATTACGAGAAAATTGCTACTTCAGTAATATGGAAAAACGTATTCGATCTGTTCTTGCCAAATGCAAATTATGTCAACAGGCTAAGCCGCCAACTGTTTCTCACAGAGCACCGTTGTTTCCTATCATTCCAGCGAAGTTAAAGAACATGGCTGCAGTCGATTTGTTCGGTCCAGTGGTTCGTTCTACTAATGGTTTTGCGTACATTTTCGTAGCAGTGGAATTGACATCAAAATATGTGTGTTTTACACCTTTACGCAAAGCAACAGCTCGTTCAGTATCTAACGCTTTCATCAAACATTTTCTTAAAGAAGTTGGTCATGTTGATAAGGTTATATCAGATAATGGATCACAGTTTCGCTCTAAAATTTGGCTTCGTACTCTACGGCGTCGTAAAATTAAACCAATTTTTATTTCACTTTTTCGCCCTCAATATAATGCTTCAGAGAGATGGATGAAGGAAATCAATAAATTGTGCCGTCTTTATTGTCATCAGAATCACAGAACTTGGGATCAGTATCTTCATATTTTTCAAAACATTCTGAATGAACTTCCTAATGACTCAACTTCTTTACCGCCTATATTGATATTAAAAAATAAAGTACCAATAAATCGCATTTCTGAAATAGTTCCTTTTCCGCCTTCACGGAAACTGCGGCATTCTGAAGTTGTCAACCTGGCTCTACGAAATATTGCGTCTGCGGCCGCTAGAAGAGAGAAATCAGCTAAACGTCCTGGTCGTTTAAAAATTTTGTCAGTTGGTCAAAAGGTATTAATTAAGTCCCACCGTTTGTCTCACAAAGGAAAGGGATTGTGTCGCAAATTTTTTCTGCTTTATAACGGTCCATATAGAGTTCGCAAAATCATTCATGATAACACTGTTGAAGTAGAAACTCTTAAATCTCGGCGCTCTAAAGGAATACATCATATATCAAACGTTAAAATTTTTGTGGAATGACATACTTTAGAGAAACTAACAGCTACATGTAAACATGCGGAGAGTACAAGGATACCGCGCTGTGTTTTGGCGGCGGCACATACTCAAAGCAACAGTCAGTCTGCGCGCCGCATAAGGCAGTCGTTGACCGCAAACAATCACCTTCTACGTCACGCGTCTACAACTGATCGAGCGCTCAGTGCGAATGCACTGACAGCCGTAAACAAATACACAGTCTAATTTCTCCGACTAAATTCAGTATAAAGCTATGGTGACTTTATAAATTATGTTATTAACGTTCAGTATTTTTCAGGATACGGTTGTATAAAATATTTAAGACCTTCAGGTAAATTCTGTGCATGTCCGACGTTAAGACGACTTACTATGGAGAAAATATCAGGAAGAATGTAATTTCGAAGAAAAAAAGTAATAAACTAAAAAAGGTAACTGTTAATTGAGTTTATTTTTCAGGTAACATATTTCCACCTAGGTACGTACTTTAGACGTAATTTGCTGCTCGCGATTACGTGATTCAGACTTTGTGCTAAATTTCATGTTCCATGAATTTACTTGTGAAGCGACGTGCTTGTGTACATTTGCTGATTTTGACAATTATTGATTAATGAACAGTGTTATTACTTATGTATATTATGCATCGCTTGGCTGCTATGCTTTTTCACTGATGTCATATTTTTTTTAATTATGTGCCTACTGTGCTTATTTATTTTAATTATAGTTGTCACCTGATTAATTGTGCTGACTGTAGTTAGGTATGTAGGTTACACTTGGTGATTTATCTGCTTGCGCCTTCATGTTTACTTATTAAGATTACATATGAACATTTATTTGCTTATGCTGAATGATGCTAATGACTTGTTTATTACGTAAGATATATGTTTGCTGCTGTGCGTATGGATTGCATATTTACACACTTCTGTTTTGTTGTCATAACTACTCTTCAATTTAGAATATAGAAATGCTGATATACTGTGTACGAACATAGAGTTTAGGTTACACTGTGGTATTAATTATAGATTGTTTGCTTGGCAGAGCCTCGTTGTAGGGATTGTGCTGCATCCACTTGTTGACATTCTGTTCTCTACTGGTATATTTACTCGCTATTGCATGTATTGCTTACGCTCAGTGCCTGATATTTTTAAGATAAGAAAATGAACTGCTATAATTCTACGAACGACATTGGTACAAGAAACTGCTTAGAAGTCACATGAGCTGGAGGTTTTATGGAAGCTGTATAAATTTATGCTAATAGGAAGGAAGCTAACGACATGACATACCAACACTAGGTTAGACCATTGACAGTTATTACACTGCATTCTTCGTGAGCAATTGAAATAGGAAGTGACACTTGACACAAGAAATACTCCACATGTTTGCTTCTGTTTGCCATAATTCTTGAAGTGGTGTACACACTGTGAAATATTATGATCATTAACACTTCGTAATCGTACTTAATTACTGAGAGTTATTCGAACTAAGTCTGTTAGAGGTCATGTATGCATTTCTTTTATTTAGTGATGGACAAGGAACCAAAATGTATCTTATAATTTATAATGAGTAGCAGATTTGGATCAGATGGATTACACGAGAGGTTGTGTGTGGACACTGTGTCTTCGGATTGTATGAGATGATGAATTGAGGTTTGCATTAGGATTTTATCTGTACTTGTTCGAGGAGACTGACTAGAGGAAAGAGTTGTTATGGAAGTGAAACGATATTGGTGCCAAGGTTTATATGTATCGACGTATTGAAAATGTATTATTGAGGTATTATTGAGATTATGTGAAGTTGATGATTATTGGAGTTTTCGTGGACAAGAGGTAAGGTAAATGAGGTATTATTGAAGTATTGAGATTATGTGATGCTGATGATTATTGGAGTTTTGGTGGATAAGAGGTGAAGTAAGTGAGGAGCATATTTTTTTTTTGTTGGTCTATATGGAACAAGGAGGATAAAGATGGCAGACTAGAACACTCAAGTACAAAGAAGATTGTCTACACACACACTTTGTTAAATCACTAAGCAGTATATACTTTTTTTGAAGAGAGGAAGTATTTGCATATCTTGGCTCACTGACAGTTGTTCAGCAACCGTACATTTTGATCTGGCTTGGCAAACATTGGTCTTGACATGATGACTATGACGTTGACTAACTATTATTGACTGTTATACATTGCTGCCACTACTACTTGATACACATGATGAACATAAAATTTTGACAGAATTGCATTTACACAGTTAACACTATTCAACTACACAGTAGCACTAAATGTGGATGAAAGATGAGTGAGTGTGTTTTGTGTGTTTTCCTTTTATAATCCCAGAGAAGTGATCCCAACCTATCTCCTAAATATTATTTTACTTGTTGTTGTGGCTTGCACTGACACCCATAAATATTATAGGTTTACTGGTATTTGTGTATTGTAATAGTTAATAGGACAATTATCTGATATCATTTGTGTGTTTGTTATGATTTGTATGTTTAGTGTAAAAGCATTGTATGTGTATGCAAACTATTGTTCATGCCTGAACTGTCTGATTAGTGATGGTGCTGCACTTTTGAACATGATGTGTGACATTTAGTCATGTTTAATTTCTGCTGATGAACAGTGTGATTAGTGAAAGTGAATATTATGGACTGCGGTCTGCACCTGTTCAACATTGCTGGTGCCACTAATGGAACTGCTTATACTGAAATGGTGTTACTTGTTGGTGTCTGCACCTATTCAACATTACTGGGTGCCACTGATGGACTGTTTCTACTGAAAAAATGTCACTTGTTGGTTTTTGCACCTGTTGACCATTGCTGGGTGCTACTGCTGGAACTGTCAACTGCTTATTCTTGAGCTATGGAAAGCGTTTATGTGAATATTTGTATAAACTGATTTTTTGTGTATTACTGTTTGTAAAAAGTTATGAGACTCTTACCTGCACATATTCGTCATTGCTGACGCTATTGATTGAACTGTTTAACCACATAATACTTGTGTAAACTGTTATGTAAAGTCACATGTATGAAAGAATTTGTATTGCCTACTGTATTCTATATAATAGGTTATTGAAAGGTCAGTGCAAAGCCAAAATTTTATCTAGTTATATGATATTTACGCATGAATATTATCTTTTATTTTTGTCTGTATTTTTTTGACGAATTTGGTGGTATTTTCACCACCAATGCTGGCAAAAATACCATCAAATTCTAGCCTGTGGGGGAAGGGCATATGAAAGGTGGCTACACTGAGCCACAGCGCCAGAGATCGCGCTAGAGAGTATTGTTCCGCCGCCTCCACTGGCAGTGATTATTGAGAACTCGTAGTAGTCAGTGCTTGGGGAGAGCTCGTGGTAGTCAGTGCTTGTTAAGAACTCGTAGCAGAGAGTGTTTGTTGAGATGTGCTAGTAGGGAGTGCTTGCTGAGATGTGATACTGAAAAGTTCTTGTTGAGATGTGGTAATAGCGAGTCGGTGTGGAGATATATTGTAATGATTAGAGTGATTTTGGTCAATATATGAAGGTAACGAAACTTGATTTATTTTTCATTATTTCCATGTTTTAAATAATGCGTCATTACAGGTTCAGTCAACAAAGCATCTGGCTTGTGTTCTTGTATTAGAGTGTAATTCTGGTTTTCTTGAGTAATTATGGTATTTTTATTTTCTTTAATTAATTCAGTATAAATGATATTTAAAATTTCTTGTGTTATTGAAGAAGAACCGTGCCAGATGCGTACGTTGAGTCATACTTCCACACACAGAACAGTTACACTTGTGCTTTGGTTTCGTAGGTTTTATAGTTGCTGGGGACTTAATTAATTAATTGTGTTAATGAAAATTTCCATTTCATTCTTTGTTATTGTTCTATGCAGTCAGATAGCGTAATAATACTAGTCAGCGCCAACCGTTTACGAGACTACGTAATCGAACAGACAGCTACTAAAGCAAAAATTAAAATTATTTGCATTTATTTTAATTAAGCCCCCATGCAACATACGTTTAACAATTTGCACACATGTGACTACGTAGGCTTTCCCGGCGTCTTGAAAGTCTCTTCGGGTTTGCTGCCGGATCCTAAAATCAACTTGACTCGATATTTCGGCGATCCAACTGTTCGCCATCTTCAGGAAATGCTGCTTCTGCTGATGAGTCCCGCTGAGAATTGACGCAAGATTGCAATTCGACGTCCTATATAGGCCACCGTTCAGTACACGGCGCATGCGCCGCCCATCACGGTTTCTCGCTTCCAAAACAGGGAGGTGGGGCCGCCCTTAGTGAAACACTGCTGGCAACGATATATCGCAATCAAGGCCGCACCGAAGAACGTTCAGTTTTGATGCGAGATAATACAGGATTCCACGTTTTGCTAAGAGGAAACCCATTGTCCCTGTTGATTAAATTATCAGCCAACCTAATTTCAATTGCCTCTTTATACACACTATTCCAAAAACCGGAAATGTTGGCAATTACAACAGTTTCTTCAAATTTCATTTTGTGTCCCTCATTTAGGCAGTGTTCTGCTACGGCCGATTTTTCCGGCTGTTGTAGCCTCGTGTGACGGCGATGTTCCACACACCTGTCATTCACTGTGCGAATAGAACGGCCAACGTAAGCTTTCCCACATTGACACGGGATTTTGTACACATCGGGTTTCCTAAGTCCCAAATCATCCTTCACAGAGCCGAGCAGAGCCCTAATCTTAGAGGGTGGACGGAACACACTCTCAAGTTGATTTTAGGATCCGGCAGCAAACCCGAAGAGACTTTCAAGGCTTATTACGCCGGGAAAGCCTACGTAGTCACATCAAGTATCTCTACGGGGAGGAGATGGTGAAGCTTGTACAGAAGTTAGATAAAATTCGGAGGAAGAAAGGAAAGCTGTTGAGTACACTGGCCTTCTTGCTGAGATGCCATGACGAAGGTATTATTCCCAATTTCGCCAGATTTATTTATTTTATTAACAGTAAGAGAGCTAATAGGATTAAGGAACGTGCAAGCCAAGCACTTTTAAGAGAACGCATTCGTTTTACCCGTAGACAGCTGGATATTGTTTCCAAAGATTTATTTTATTTACATTTGAATTTGTCATCGCAGTTTTCAAGGGATGTTTGGCAGTGGGTTGATGATTGCACGTGGGCGCTGTCAGATTGGACACATAGGAGCGCCGTTACTAGACAATCCTCGAAATCTGAACGGCTTTTTTCTCGTTCACAGCATCAGAAGTGGATAAACGTCGGCGTACTGTGATTAATCTCTCTAACAAGGCGTTGGATGGGCCCACAGTGTCGATATTGGAGAAAGGTTTAAATTTTTCGCCCACTCCCAAGAGACTTCCTATCACAGAGTTCATTTGCTCTGTAGAACAAGCAGCACACAGCCTACCCGGGGATCAAGCAGAGGAAATAAGGCAAGAAGTGTCGCACACATTACGTCGGGCTCGACCACCGCGGGATAACATCTCTTCCGCAGAGAGAGCAGCCATTCGTTCCCTTAAGAATGATGACGAAGTAGTAGTTTTACCAGCTGATAAGGGGAATGCCACGGTTGTAATGACGCGGGATGATTATGTCCTAAAAATGGATTTACTTCTCAACGACTCGGCGTACAGAAGACTATCTAATGACCCCACAGAAAGGATCAAACGTAAGACACTTTCACTGCTGAAAAAGAGTACGTTGTCAGATGATTTACGTAAGAAACTTCATCCTGGTGCTGCCGTTCCGCCTAGGTTGTATCGTCTGCCTAAGTTGCATAAGGAAGGACTCCTCTACGCCCTATTGTTAGTAATTTGGGTGCACCGACCTATAACCTGGCAAAGTATTTATCATCTGCTCTCAGTCCATTTGTTGGCAAATGTGAACACCATATATCCAGTTCGGTGGATTTTATTCGACGATTGGGATCTTTGAAGTTGAGTCCTTCAGATGTGTTAGTGAGTTTCGATGTGGTATCCCTATTTACACGAGTTCCTCTGGAAGAGTCCCTTAGTTTGATCAGTGAAAAACTGGATGAAGAGCTGGTGAAGCTTTGTCGTCATGTGCTGACCTCCACGTGTTTTTTATTTAACGGTAACATTTTTGAACAGAATGACGGAGTGGCTATGGGTAGTCCTTTGTCACCCATAGTCGCCAATTTATTTATGGAAGACTTCGAGGCTATGGCACTGAGGACTTCAGCTTTGCAACCAACGTGCTTCTGGAGATACGTGGACGATACCTTCTTCGTATGGCCGCATGGACGTGACGCTCTTAACAGGTTTTTGGACCACTTCAACTGTCTTCATCCCCGTATCAAATTTACTATGGAGGTTGAAAATAATGGGATGCTTCCACTTTCAGACGTAATGGTTTATAAAAAACCAGATGGAACTTTGGGACACAGTGTTCACCGAAAGCCGACACGCACAGATTTGTATCTGCACCCTCAGAGTTGTCATCCACCACACCAACGTAGTGGCGTCCTTAGGACTTTGGTACGGAGAGCATATGCCATTTCCGACGCAGAGAGCTTAACCCAAGAACTTGAGCATTTGATGACTGTTTTTAAGGAAAATGGATACACCGAGAAACAGATTCGTCGGGCTATGGAATTTAGACCGTCCCCGGAGGTGTTCGAAGAGGAACATAGATCTGTGGCCTTTCTTCCTTATGCTGGAGGCTTATCGTTTAAGATTGGACGAATTTTAAGGAGTTTTAACATTAAGAGTGTGTTCCGTCCACCCTCTAAGATTAGGGCTCTGCTCGGCTCTGTGAAGGATGATTTGGGACTTAGGAAACCCGGGGAGTACAAAATCTCGTGTCAATGTGGGAAAGCTTAATTTGGCCGTTCTATTCGCACAGTGAATGACAGGTGTGTGGAACATCGCCGTCACACGAGGCTACAACAGCCGGAAAAATCGGCCGTAGCAGAACACTGCCTAAATGAGGGACACAAAATGAAATTTGAGGAAACTGTTGTAATTGCCAACATTTCCGGTTTTTGGAATAGTGTGTATAAAGAGGCGATTGAAATTAGGTTGGCTGATAATTTAATCAACAGGGACAATGGGTTTCCTCTTAGCAAAACGTGGAATCCTGTATTATCTCGCATCAAAACTGAACGTTCTTCGGTGCGGCCTTGATTGCGATATATCGTTGCCAGCAGTGTTTCACTAAGGGCGGCGCCACCTCCCTGTTTTGGAAGCCAGAAACCGTGATGGGCGGCGCATGCGCCGTGTACTGGACGGTGGCCTATATAGGACGTCGAATTGCAATCTTGCGTCAGTTCTCAGCGGGACTCATCAGCAGAAGCAGCATTTCCTGGAGATGGCGAACAGTTGGATCGCCGAAATTTCGAGTCAAGTTGATTTTAGGATCCGGCAGCAAACCCGAAGATTCAATTTCCACACATACTGTATTTGTACACATATTTCACCAGTATCTCTAGAGAATTTCGCCCTGCTGTTTCATTTTCACGAAGCTCAATTATGACGTCGAATCTGCTGAATAACGTGTCGTATATGCAATGAAGAGCCAAAGAAACTGGTACATCTGCCTAATATCCTGTAGGGCCCCCGCGAGCACGCAAAAGTGCCGCAACACGACCTGGCATGGACCCAACTAATGTCTGAAGTAGTGCTGGATGGAACTGACACCATGAATCCTGCAGGGCTGTTCATAAATATGTAAGAATACGAGGAGGTGGACATCTCTTCTGAATAGCAAGTTGCAAGGCAACCCACATTTGCTCAATAATGTTCATGTCTGGGGAGTTTGGTGGACAGCGGAAGAGTTTAAACTCGAAGTGTGTTCCTGGAGCCACTCTGCAGCAATTCTGGACGTGTGGGGTGTCGAATTGTCCGGCTGGACTTTCCCAAGTCAGTCGGAGTGCAAAAGGGACATGCATGGATGCAGGTGGTCAGACGGGGTTCTTACGTATGTGTCACCTGCCAGAGTCGTATCTAGACGTATCAGGGGTCCCATATAACTCTAGCTGCACATGTCCGATAGCACTACAGAGACTCCAACATCTTAAACAGTCCCCTGTTGACATGCAGGAACATGGATTCCCGAGGTTGTTTCCGTACCCGTACACGTCCATCCGCTAGATACAATTCCAAACATAACTCGTCCGACCAGGCAACATATTTCCATTCATCAACAGTCCATTCTCGTTGTTGACGGTCCCAGGCGAGCCGTAAATCTTTGTGTCATGCAGTGATTAAGGGTACATGTGTGGTCGTCGGCTCCGAAAGCCCACAGCAATGATGTTTTCTTGAATGATTCGCACGATGACACTTGTTGATGGCCCAACATTGAAATTTACATCCACATGTACATCTGCATCTACATGAATACTTTGCAAATCACATTTAAGTGCCTGGCAGACAGTTCATCGAACCACCTTCACAATGCTCTATTATTCCAATGACGCATAGCGGAAAAAAACAACACCTACATCTTTCCATACGAGCTCTGATTTCCCTTATTTTACCGTGGTGATCGTTTCTCCCTATGTAGATTGATGTCAACAAAATATTTTCGCATTCGGTGGGGAAAGTCGGGGAGTGAAATTTCGTGAGAAGATTCCTACCCAACGATAAACGCCTTTCGTTTAGTTATGTCCAGCCCAAATCATGTATCATTTCTGTGACACTCTCTCCCATTTTTCGTGATAACACAAAACGTGCTGCCCTTCTTTGAACTTTTTCGATGTACTCCGTCAGTCCTATATGGCAAGGATCCCATACCGCGCAGCAGTATTCTAAAAGAGGACGGACAAGCTTAGTGTAGGCAGTCTCCTTAGTAGATCTGTTACATTTTCTAAGTGTCCTGCCAATAAAACACAGTCTTCGGTTAGCCTTCCACACAACATTTTCTATTTGTTCCTTCCAATTTAAGTTGTTCGTAACTGAAATACCTAGGTATTTAGTTGAATTTTCGGCTTTTAGATTAGACTGATTTATCGTGAACCGAAATTTAACGAATTCCTTTTAGCATTCATGTGAATGACCTCACACTTTTCGTTATTTAGGGTCAACTGCCAATTGTCTTTTCTAAATCGTTTTGCAATTTGTTTTGATCTTCTGATGACTTTATTAGTCGATAAACAACGGCGTCATCTGCAAACAACCGAAGACGGCTGCTCAGATTGTCTCCCAAATCGTTTATATAGATAAGAAACAGCAAATGGCCTATAACACTACCTTGGGGAACGCTAGAAATCACTTCTGTTTTACTCGATGACTTTCCGTCAGTTACTACGAACTGTGACCTTGAAACGTCCCCTTAGAAAACTTAATGAATTACTGTGCTGATAAACCTTTTACATTATTTGATTTTCAAACAGCTGAGCAGAACTGAACGTACTCAGACATTTCACTCTTCACCTATCCTGATCAACACTAAACTGACACACAATATTTTTAGCGCAATGCAATCTGACTTTCAATAATCCCTACAAAAGAATGGCCCTGACTAACATTAAACTATACCTTTCACAAATCAGTTACAATAAATCCTCGTTACTCGAACTACTGCAATACAGCGAACGCCAATACTGCCAGCTAAATAAAAGATTGAAACTACTGAAGGCACTAACTACTGATAGGCATAGTTAGTTCATGACATCCAGTCTTACAAATTTACTGTCTCTGATGGACACACGTCCAGATCATCCGCTCTCAAAACTCCGCCATCTCTCTCCCCACATCCACCACTGCTGGCGGCTCACCTCCAACTGCGCAACGCTACGCGCTGTTAACATCCAGCTGCCCAACACTACAATGGCGAACATTACAACAATGCCAACCAGCCACAGACTGCACACAGCACAGTCAGTGATTTTCATATAGAGCGCTACGTGGCGTTACCAACATAAAAACCTGAACAGCCTACTTACAACCTCTCCGGCAGGAAATCACAAATCCAATCACATAACAGACGATATTCCACAAGCATGCAATTTCACTATAAGCCGGTTGTGTGGTGCAGCGTCAAAAGCCTTCCGGAAATCCAGAAATACGGAATCGATTTGAAATCCCTTGTCAATAGCAGTCAACACTTCATGTGCATAAAGAGCTAGTAGGATTTCACACTAACGATATTTTCTAAACCCATGTTGACTATATGTCAATAGACAGTTTTCTTCGAGGTAATTCATAATGTTTGTACACATTATATGTTCCAAAATCCTGCAGCATATCGACGTTAACGATATGGGTCTGTAATTTAGTGGATTACTCCTACTACCTTTCTTGAATACTGGTGTGCCCTGTGCAACTTTCGAGTCTTTGGTTACGGATCTTTCGTGGAGCGAACGGTTGTATATGATTGTTAAGTATGGAGCTAATGCATCAGCATATTCCAAAAGGAACCTAACTGGTATACAGCCTAGGCCAGAAGACTTGCTTTTATTGAGTGATTTAAGTTGCTTCACTAGTCCTAAGATATTTACTTCTACGTTACTCATGTTGGCAACTGTTCTCGATTCGAATTCTGGAATATTTACTTTGCCTTCTTTTGTGAAGGCATTTCGGAAGGCTGTGTTTAGTAACTCTGCTTTGGCAGCACTGTCTTCGGTAGCATCTCCATTGCTATCGCGTAGAGAAGGCATTGATTGTTTCTTGCCGCTAACATACTTCACATACGACCAGAATCTCTTTGTATTTTGTACAGCTATTTGCCGAAGGGTTGCACTTCTGTCACGTTGAACGATTCTCTTAAGTCGTCGTCGGTTCCGTTCGTGCTGGATCTTTTTCCAGCCGCAGCGATGTCAGAGATTTGATGTTTTACCGGATTCCTGATATTCACGGCACACTGGTGAAATGGTCGTACTGGATACTCTCCCCTTAATCGCTACCTCGGAGATACTCTGTTGAATTGCTCGCGTTCCGACTACAACACCACGTTCAAACTCACTTAAATCTTGATATCATGCCGTTGTAGTAGCAGTAACCGATCTAACAATTGCTCCAGAAACTCGTTGTCTTATAATTATAGACGTTGCTGACCACAGCGCCGTATTCTACCTGTTTACATCTCTCTGTATTTGAATACGCACGTCTACACCGGTTTCCTTGGCGGTTCATTGTATATGCTCGTACACACACACATACACACACACACACACACACACACACACACACACAAACTTCTGCATTAATTATATATAGCAGAGCCCCGCTAATCCGAACACTGCTGTACATACTCACTATTTTAATTTACACAGTACAGTAAACATGTATTAGAAAAATTGGCAAGAAAACGTTAGCTTTAAACAATACATAACAACGAAAGAAAAGCTGTCAAACTTACTAAAATACAGCGGACATTTTATCCCTAATTTTTAGATGACAAAAACTCAGTCATTTTTTTTTTGACGTAATGAAGACAGTCTTTTCTATGACGCATAGTTGCGCCTTCGTCTCATACACATCAAATCAGCAGGTGTAGCAGTGGACTGTTACTCCAAATAACGTAGCGCGAGGTCAAGGGCTTCTGCTGCGTCATTGTGTGGCACCAGCTCTCCTTTGTCGCTTTCAGGCTCATTGTCACTTCCGTCACAGCAGTCCACTTCTCCCCGGTCTTAAGTCACCGCAGCAACTAAATCAGCGTCAGTAAGGTTCTCCACACATGCCCCATACGCTGGCATCCACTCATCTACATCTCGTTCACTAGCTTCTTCACATCCAGGGACTGTCTGTATCGTTTGTAGTAGATTTTCCTCTTTTTCAACTAGGTTGCCCTGAAATTCAAGACATGTCCACAATTTTCTCCACGATTTTCTCAGAGTATTTTCTGAAATATTGTGCCATGCCTCAGCGGCCCAATAAACAACATCCTTCACATTGGTCTTTTTTATTTTGTCCACTACAGGAATCTTGGATCAGCATTCTTAAAAATTGTTGTCTGTAAATCAGTTTTAATGTTTGCAGTACGCCCTGGTCCATCGGCTGTTGAAGTGGTGTAACATTCAGCTGCAAGAACTTCGCCACAATTTCTCCGTCACATAATTCCTCAGTCTTGGGGTGAGATGCCCGCATTATCTATCAAAAGGATTGCACGGGGAGACAAATGATTTTCCTTAGAAAACCGTCGAACAGAGGGAACAAACTGGCTGTGAAACCATTCTTTGGACAGCTTACCACCCATCCATGCTTTTTCTGGTTGCGATAATATACGGGCAGGGACTTCGTGTTGCAGTTTTTAAAAGCTCTGGGCCTAGCAGATTTGGTGATCAGCATTAAAGGCATCTTGTGATTACCAGGAGCGTTGCTGCACGATAATCAAGTCATACAATCTTTGCACATTTTGAAACCAGGAGCATGGTCTCCTGCTTTTGATGCCAGGCTTTTTGTTGGCAATGCCCTAAAATTAAGGACAGTCTCGTCAGCGTTATAAATTTGTTGGGGAGAATACTCTCCCTTTTTTATCATTTTTTCAAACTCACCCAAGTATTCCTTCTCTGCATGAAGGTCAGAAGAAAGCTCCTCTCCTGTAATTGTCAGCTGACGGATTCCATAACGATTTTTGAATCTGTCCAACAAACCCATACTCGCACTAAAAGACACATCACCGTTCATTAACTTGTTCAGGTAAACAGCCTTCTCCTGAACCAGTGCTCCACTAAAAGGGGTTCCCCTTTCTCTTTCCTGCGTAAACCAAAGGAAAAGAGCGTCATCCACTTTATCGTACTGGGACTGTTTCAAAGTCTGCCGAGTTTCTAGTGTTTTTCCTGAAGACGTTGCACAGGAGTTCAAAATGGTTCTGAGCACTATGGGACTCAACTGCTGAGGTCATAAGTCCCCTAGAACTTAGAACTACTTAAACCTAACTAACCTAAGGACAACACACACATCCATGTCCGAGGCAGGATTCGAACCTGCGACCGTAGCGGTCGCGCGGTTCCAGACTGTAGCGCCAGAACCGCTCGGCCACCAGCGGCCGGCTGCACAGGAGTGCTCAAGCTTCACTCGCTTCTTCTTCCAATCACAAATGGTTGCTTTACCAACACCCAATTTCGCTGCCAGTTTAGGTATATTCTCACCATTGTCTATCCGCTTCAAACTATTCAGTTTTTCTTTGAGAGATAACGTTGTATTTTTCCGTTCGCTCATGACGAAAATACGTACACCTCTACACCTGAACGAATACAGTACAACTGTTACACGTGCCAGCGATCGATAACTAACATAACCAAGCGCTTTGCGAGCCAACTGGCAGTGCACTGACCGCAGACACTACAAAGGTCTGAACAGCGCACAACAAGGGCAGGGAGTAAGAGTGAGCCGTTGTTCCCACACTTATTCCCATTTGTTACCATGGTGTACCTACTTATCTGCGTGGTATACTTCACTCTAGAAACTAGTCACCGTAATTCCGGCTAATCCGAACAAATCGGTAATCCGAACGTCTGGTCTCAATTAGTTCGGATTAACGGAACTCTACTGTATAAGACTGATTAAAAGAAGAGGCACAGCCAAAGGCATAAAGCAAAGATTTGTTTGGTAATGTAGGGAAGTATGGGGGTGACAGTTTTAGTGGGATATCACAGCTTCACCGTACTAAGTAGGTCGAAATGGGTGTAGCATGCATTAGTTACGTATACAGAGAGACTTTCACGAGACAGACTACCGTTGGTGCTGCATCCAGTCAGTCTTCGGACTGCCAGTGTACGCTGCATGGGGTTGTAGTAAAGTTTTTAGTTGTCACTCCGAGAAAATAAAGTTACGTAGTTAGAAAATAAAATCATTTTTCGTGTGACGATCACTGTTTTTATTATCTCAGACTTACCGGTATCTGAATGTATCGCCCACCTTCAAAGTTGTTAAAAGATATGAAAATAAATGACAATTGGCTTGTAATCCCGTGTTTTCAATATTACAGATCCGAAAAAGTTTTCTTTGTAATAATATACAATAATATTAATGTAAATGTTCTGTAACATACTGTTTCCATGATTACAGAGTAACTGTTCTTAATGAAAAACTGTTTCACTGTCGTATGCTAAAGGCAAACCTTGTATGCTATCGCTTTATATTAACGTTTAAAAGAAATTATATTGTGTAAAAATCCTGTAGTATTAAAGAGTGCCATCTACACGTACTAACTGATTTGCAAATGGTCTCGAAATAATTTATACATAAAGCATTACAGAGGATATCATAGATTAACAAACATTTTTTTAAAAGGGAGCAGTTAAAAACTTTTAACAATATGTCGTTTCTTCTTTTCCATTAAACAATCATATAGGTAACATCTTGAGTTGTAGGGTGTTCTGCCGGATACCAGCGTCGTACTTGTACGATATTTCGGTAGCGTAACTCGTTACCTTCATCAGGTGCGACCTGTCAGTCTCAGGTAACGAGCTACGCTACCGAAATATCGTACAAGTACGACGCTGACATCCGGCAGAACAGCCGACAACCCAAGATGTCATTAGATCGCCGGGAAAGCCTGAAGAATTAATCATACAGGTAGCCGCGTAAACGACAGGCCGAAAGTATCGGCACACTGGCGCGCTTCCTCAGTCTAGTCGAGCTCGACGGGACACCTCAGCAGACACGTGGTAAAGTGTCTTGTGCCACCTTGCAGTCCTGATGCACACTGAAATCTCCGCGACGAAGTAGCACTAGAGGAGCCCAAACACTGACGTTACCCACTGATGAAGTGGAATGTCGTACAGTAATCAGTTTTCTAGATTCGAAGGCGAACAGTGCTGGAACAATCCATGCCGTGTTAGCAGACGTTTGAGGCAACAATGGGCTGTCATAAGACAGTGTCATAAGATAGTGTCGGAAGTTCCATGCGGCTTTTCGCGGATGATGCTGTAGTATACAGAGAAGTTGCAGCGTTAGAAAATTGTAGCGAAATGCAGGAAGATCTGCAGCGGATAGGCACTTGGTGCAGAGAGTGGCAACTGTCCCTTAACATAGACAAATGTAATGTGTTGCGAATACATAGAAAGAAGGATCCTTTATTGTATGATTATATGATAGCGGAACAAACACTGGTAGCAGTTACTTCTGTAAAATATCTGGGAGTATGCCTGCGGAACGATTTGAAGTGGAATGATCATATAAAATTAATTGTTGGTAAGGCGGGTACCAGGTTGAGATTCATTGGGAGAGTGCTTAGAAAATGTAGTCCATCAACAAAGGAGGTGGCTTACAAAACACTCGTTCGACCTATACTTGAGTATTGCTCATCAGTGTGGGATCCGTACCAGATCGGGTTGACGGAGGAGATAGAGAAGATCCAAAGAAGAGCGGCGCGTTTCGTCACAGGGTTATTTGGTAACCGTGATAGCGTTAGGGAGATGTTTAATACACTCAAGTGGCAGACTCTGCAAGAGAGGCGCTCTGCATCGCGGTGTAGCTTGCTCGCTAGGTTTCGAGAGGGTGCGTTTCTGGATGAGGTATCGAATATATTGCTTCCCCCTACTTATACCTCCCGAGGAGATCACGAATGTAAAATTAGAGAGATTAGAGCGCGCACGGAGGCTTTCAGACAGTCGTTCTTCCCGCGAACCATACGCGACTGGAACAGGAAAGGGAGGTAATGACAGTGGCACGTAAAGTGCCCTCCGCCACACACCGTTGGGTGGCTTGCGGAGTATAAATGTAAATGTAGATGTAGATGTGGTCATACAGGTTTCAATGACGATGAACAAAGTAGCAGGCTATCGGTATGTGAACCGGAAATCGCAAGGGGCTCGTAGACCGGAATTTTATAATGGAGGCGATGATGACAATACTGTCAGTTTCCAACGTCTTGCACGACATTCTGGAGATAAGAAAGGGAGTCCGATACTACTCATGTCCCAGGTCATTCTGGACCGGACGCAGTCCACCACGCTGTTTCTGCCGTGTGAGTCAATGACTTCTTCGTTTCCCTGGGATGCACAAACTACACTCATGCTCATAAATTAAGGACAAGTGCAGAATGTGGTGCCACACAACCTGGCACTACACAAAACTGGCGCTAATAGCATAGGAACATAGGGAACACACACGACACAGATCTATAAGTCCACGGTATTGGTGATGTTGAGGAAACCGTCCCCAAAACACATTTGCTACAAACCGCCACTGTTTCCTGCGCATGTACCCCGACATCAATATGGGATATGATCGCCATGCACACGTACACAGGCCGCACAACGGGTTGATACACTCTGGATCAGGTGGTCGAGCAGCTGCTGGGGTATAGCCTGCCATTCTTGTACGAGTGCCTGTCGGAGCTCCTGAAGTGTCGTAGGGGTTTGAAGACGTGCAGCGATACGTCGACCGAGAGCATCCCAGACGTGCTCGATGGGGCTTAGGTCTGGAGAACAGGCAGGCCATTTCATTCGCCTGATATCTTCTGTTTCAAGGTACTCCTCCACGATGGCAGCTCGGTTTACGATGAAAACCTAGCGAGAATCACTGTTCAGACTATACCTGGACTCGTCCGTGAACATAACCTGGGACCACTCTTCCAATGACCACGTACTGTGTTCTTGACACCAGGCCTTACGGGCTCTCCTGTGACCAGTGGTCAGTGAATTGCACCTTGCAGGTCTCCGGGCGAATAAACCATGTCTGTTCAGTCGGCTGTAGACTGTGTGTCTGGAGACAACTGTTCCAGTGGCTGCAGTAAGGTCCCGACCAAGGCTACCTGCAGTACTCCGTGGCCGTCTGCGGGCACTGATGGTGAGATATCGGTCTTCTTGTGGTGTTTTACACTGTGGACGTCCCTTACTGTAGCGCCTGGACACGTTTCCTGTCTGCTGGAATCGTTGCCATAATCTTAAGATCACACGGAGCGCCCGTGCTACGACCTGCTGTGTTCGACCAGCCTCCAGACGCCCTAGTATTCTACCCGTCATAACTTAATCAATATGTGGTTTTTGAGCCATTTTCAACACACAGTCACCATTAACACGTCTGAAACCGTCTGCACACTTACTCGCTGCACCGTACTCTGACATACACCAACACACTTCTGCGCGTGTGGACTCCTGCCAGCGCCACCGTGCGACGACTGCAGGTCAAATGCACCGCATGGTCATACCCCGAGGTGATTTAAACCCGCAAACCGTCCACCAGAGCGTTTTTTCACCGTGTTCCAGCATTATCCTTAAATTATGAGCATGAGTGTTTAATGTGGCAGACGTTTCCATAATGACGACGAAGTTATTTTCGAGGTCGAGTTCGAGGGAGGCAGATCAGAATATATCCAACGATTAATTGGGGACTTTAGGTGAAAGTACTACTGTGAGATGAAGAGTTTGGCGCAGGAGAGGAACCGTGACGAGCCGCATATAACCAGAAGACCTCCCCCCTCCCCCCCCCCCCAACACACACACGGAAGTTCTTACGATTACTGATGATTGTTAAAAAAATGTGGGAAAGGTTGGATCGGTCGTAGTGAAGTTAAGATAATATGTTTCACTGTTTAGCTGAGTGTAAGCTGGAATTAAACTATAACATATTTTAGAATGATGTGCCTGACCGGGATTCGAACGTGGATACGGCCTTCCCGCATCTGTGACCTAAGAATTGTCGCAAACGTTCAACGCAACGTATTCTCTGTTCAAGAATAAAAGAATGATCGCAGCAACACCCCTGAGGTGGTGCTTAATTAGTTGTTTTGGCTTCATCCATCCTGCGAGTTCTGTTCCATGGCAGGAGCGCGTCTGTTGTATTTATGGAGAGGTAATGGTGGCAGGCTGGAGCGTCGAGATAGCCGTTGAGGACTGCCCGCATGTTCAGTGGGTAGCCAACGAATCTTAAAAGGCCATCCAGGATAGACCCCCGGTGTGGCGTCACAAATGGTCATCATAATGGCCTTGTTCTACGAACAAGTCCGCCATGAAGAATGAAGCCACAGACTTTTTTCTCTGGTGCAATACGAAGAACCAAGTTACGAGGGTCGATCCGGCATACGCATAGTCTTCTAAACCAACATCTATATCTACTCTCAACATACCAATATACGGTGCATGGCGAAGAGTACATTGTACCTGTATTATCGATTTTCGTTGCTGTCCCATTCGCGTATTGAACGAGCGAAAAATAACTGTCTACAAGGTATCCCAGGAGGAGTGGTCAATATTCAGGTATACTATAGTAAGTACGAAGTCTTCAGTACTGTGAAACAAATCTCTTCTACTGCATTTCAATATTTTGGCATGGGGTACGAGGAATGGTCAGAACGTAAGTGTACTGGACTCTTATATTTTTGTAGAAAAAATGTAGTTGAAAAAATTACAGGATATTGGTGATACACTTGTTGACCATTTTTCCACATAATCGCCATTCTGTTCAATGCATGTGGTGAGGCGTGGCACAAGCTTCTTTATGCCCTCCTCGAAAAACTCTCCCGCCAGCTCCTTCCTTCACTGCAGAATGCCTTGCTACACCTCACAGTTGAAAATTTAATCCAACTCAGGTGAAAAGATCATAATATGAAGGCGACAAGTCAGGGGATTACTCGGGGTGTTTCAAAACATCCCAAATAAATGGATTCAAGACCGTCTTGGTGGCGAAGGCTGTATGCGGACGGGCGTTGCCTGGGTGGTGAGAAACAGTCTGAAAAGCTTGTGAGGGTGTTGCAAGGTAGGTTGTGCTGATAAATAAATGTTAAGAAAAAAATTCGATAGGTTGTGTCACTACCGATTTTATTAACATCGAAGTGAGTGTAGCAGCTCGTTGCGTGCCCGCGAGAGACGTTGTCGCTAAATGTGTTCTTCGTTTGGTTTCCTAAAACCGAACACGACAGCGATATAAAAATTGGACATGGGACGGTAGTAAGGGTCGAACCCGAGACGAAAGCTGAGCACTCTATTGTGCTATGCTATCATCTACCTTTGAGAACTACTGACAGTAATTGTATCTGGCGGGCGACTTTAATTAGCACTCGCAATATCTTGATTGGTTTACTTCAATGCTAATTAACTCGGAAACGGTGCAGAGTATCTATTTTTTTCCTTGACAGTTATTTCCGAGCAGAAACTATCCTGCAACGCCCTTACTGGCTTTTCTGATAGTTTCTGACCGCCCTTTATGTGCCCTAATGTCTCTTACTCTCATGATCGCGTCAGGAGATCGCCCCTGTACGATGTTGGCAGCATAATCATCGGACAAATATCCTTCGAATACATGTTCTCTAGGTTTACTCAACACCGTTTCTGGAGAACTACTTAGTCGTTCTCCCGAGGATTCCCACTTAAGTTCCCCGAGCGTTTCTGGTACATTTTCGTGTGGGCTATATCGATCTCTTACGATCGTAACGTCCTATCCCCGAATTCGTTCCATGTCTCTTGTCAAGCCTACATGATATCTAATCCATACACTATAACAGTACTCTGTAAGTGGTCGCACTGGTGTCTTACTTGTCATTCCCTTTAGAAATGCTTTGTGCTTTTTGACAATCTATTCAGTAATCTAGGTCGTCCATTCACAGATACTGAATTCATGTGGTCGTCCCATTTTATATCACTTCCTAGTATCACCCCTAAATAGTTATATGACGTCGCGTGGTAAAGATCTTCAGCACTGATTTTGTAAACAGATACTACTGAGCAACTTCCTTTCCAGTGGGCCAGCAGATAGCGTGGGGTCGAAGTACAAGTTTCTTGCGCGACTGTTTATTTTTTCACTCGTAGTGATACAAGCTACACGGCGATCTTGTTTCGGCGTTTTGCCATTATCAAGTGTACCTTTAAAAATCGAATAATAGGTATAATACTGTTCTTTACCTCTATGTTAATCTCTATCTACAAATGGCACCATACGATTACGTCTTAGCTGGTAGGACGTGATCCATATGGTATCTCGGAGCGTAAGTGCCGGTTGTCTTATTGTTGTGATATGATCACGTTATTTATATGTTAAGTTTTTATTTACGTGATTTTGTGAAGTTATTTTTGACAGCTTTTTTTGGCAACTTCGGCTCCAGCGATGCTATATGTTTACCATGGAATTTCTGTTTCGCGGAAAGTCAGTGATTACGTTAAATTTTTCAGAGATAGAATTTTTGGGGTTTTTACGTAAATGAATAGAACACTTGTTATTAACGTAGAAACGACGAAAACACTATCTCTGGAGAATTAGACGTAATCACTGACTTTCCGCGAAATCGGAATTCCGTTGTAAACATCGCTGGAACTGAAACTGACAAAAAAGCTGTAAAAAATAACTTGACAGGATCACGCAAATAAAAAGTTAAACGTGATCATATTATGAAAAAAAGACAATCAACATTTACGCTACGTCATTCCAGCTAACCGTAAGCATAAGGTGTCATGTGTAGACTTAGACTAACATAGATGTAAGGAACAATATTGTACTATTATACCATCTTCACAGGTACACTTGATAATGGCAAATCGCCGAAAGGGCTCGTCGTGTAACTTGTATCACAGCGAGGAAATAAATAAATAGTGCGGCACAAATGCTTGTACTTCAAATAAGATACTATTGTATTCTTTCTCTTTGTTATGGGCTGTACCTTTCTGTCGAACTTCCCCATCCAGTAAAATGTATTGGGTTCTATTAATCAATTTGTGAAGATACTCCATACGATCGATCTTAGCACTTAACGACATGGTTATAGTATGGAACGCCTTTCGGAAGTCTAGGAAGAAGCAGTCTGCCTGATTACGTGCATCTATTGTTTGCAAGATGTCGTGCATAAAGCAACCTATGTTTCACAGAACTGGCCTTTCCATGAGTATTCTGAGTATCCGATCCTTTACCTTTTTGTAAACAGGAGCAGCATGTGATCTTTTCCAGTCACAAGGGACCGCACGTTACCCATGAGATTCTCAGTTTACAGCTACACTTGCTGACGATGTAGAAGTATCGCTCAATATTTTCAGCAATGCAGTGAAGATCGATCTCGCATCTACGGCCCGAAGCTGAGAGGGAGGTATACGCCAGACAGTGAAGCGATTTTGTGACGATCTTTGACGCGTATTTTCCCGACTTCCGTTATCGACTGAAAAATTGTAGTGCCCCTTCAGTATCTCAACCGACCGCTAAACCATGGAAACAGCTTCTTCAGTAGCAGAGTGCGTATGGCGTAGCAACATGAATTCTGGGTATACACACTATTGATTGCTTGTAAATTTGCTGTTTGCAGCATACCAGAGCCGCATGTTCCAGCTGCCGCGATGATAAATTTAAATTGATGGCAACCTGTGATTCTAGTTTTCTCCGCTCCAAAGGGCAAATTTTAGTGATACTTTACACAAAAAAACTTAAGAGCAACAGTAAATCACCAATTTAATTTCAAGTCCATATCTTGAATAGTTCCTGAGATGGATGGGTTAATATCCATGTGCTGTAAAGGCTAAGTATCATTGGGTCAAAAGCTAGTTATCAGAGAACAACGATGTGTCTTCAGTGACTCTGACAATTTTAGTAACGAAGGGAGAGCTGATTTAGTGGTAAATCGCGTGCCTGGAAACCGATAGGTTGTGGGATCGAGTACCGGTCAGATCACAGGAAATTTCAGTCTGCCTTTAATCTAGCCTTCATCTCTCAACACGTGAGGAGACTTCAGGAACCACATGTGGTTCGGATTCAATGTTAAAGTGTAGCTCCCATTTCTCCAGTTGGACAATTGGGGTAGGTAAAGGAGAAGCAAGTCGCCGAAGCGGTGTGCGTCCGGCCATTGAGCACTTGCTATAATTATTGTTGTTACTGTTGTAACCGCGAAAGGAAGGGTCGTGGGCTTACCGCTAACGAAAACACGGCGGGACCGAACGGGAGTAGCCCGCGATGCCGGCACGGTAACTCAGCGTGTTCGGTCAGAGGGTTAGCTGCCCTCTGTAATTAAAAAAAAAAAAAAAACTGAGTTAATGGATCAACAACGAACTGAAACGGGTGTCTTGCGACGTCCGCGCCGACCAGATACAACGAACGAAAACGTACAAAATGAATGGCCGGCACGGTAGCTCAGCGTGTTCGGTCAGAGGGTTAGCTGCCCTCTGTAATAAAAAAACTGAGTTAATCGATCAACAACGAACCTAAACGGATGTTTTATGACGTCCGCCCAGAGCAGATGCAACGAACAAAAGCGAACAAAAAATCGCCGGCACGGTAGCTCAGCATGTTCGGTCAGAGAGCTGCGTACTCTCTGGAATAAAAAAACTGAGTCAAGGAACCAACGATCAATTTGAACAGAAGTGTTGTGACGTCCGCCCCGACCAAACGCAACGAACTATATCGAACAGAATGAGTAAAAAAAGAGAAGTAAGAGGCAGTCATCTAACTACACGACAGGGTATGTCGCTATTGGCCGCTGGGACCACGTGCTCCACAGTGGCGCCCTCACGTTAGACTCGGAGCCAGGAGCGCGTGCAGCCACGGCATACGGCGTGACTGCTGCAGAGACCTCTAGTGGTCATCGAGTTCCATGCCACCTGGCGCCGATTCGAAACCCGTGACACTCGGTACCAGATCCCTCCCCCCTGGATCTTGCGCATAGGGGTGAAAACACCCCAGACGGTGCCGCAGTGGGCCGCAGATGGGGGACGGGGCGTAATGCTGAGAGGGCCGGGAGTGTGGGTGGGAGGGTGACGGCATTAGCAAATGGAGCAGAGTCCGCATCTGTCGCCCATGGAGGAGCTCCACTGGACTATGTCCGTTAATTGGCATGGTACGATATGTGCTCCAGAACAGGGTGAAGGATGATGTGGTTGGAGAGTTACGACTACCTTTGCCAACTCTTGTTTAAATGTGTGGACAAGCCTCTCTGCTGCACCATTGGATGAAGGATGGGAAGGCGGGCTACAGATATGTTTGATACCGTTGGCCTGACAATAAGTCATGGAAGGAGGATTCTATGAACTGGGGGCCATTATCGGAGACGAATGTGTGAGGCAGGCCCTCAATGGGGAGAACCTGGGCCAGGGCCATGAGTGTGGACTCTGTGGTGGTGGATGCCATGTGGACGAAATATAGGTATTTGGATTAGGCATCAACGATAAGTAACCACATGGACCCCAAAAACAGGCCCGTAAAATCGAGATCGGTACGATTCCAGGGCAGGCGAGGCACAGGCCAGGGTGCAAATGACTGAGGGGGCTTGCCTGTTGATGCAGACACACAGTGTACCCGCGGACCAGGCGGTCAATATCGCCATCGATGGTAGGCCAATACACATGCTGGCGAACCACAACTTTCATGTGGGACATACCCTAGTGCCCACGGTGTAACAAACCGAGTACGCAGTGTCGAAAATCCGGGGGGATGACAACCTGATGGGCATCTTACTCCATGGCCAACAGAAGGACAGCGTTGGCCACAGAGAGCCTATGGGGCAGGTGGCGCTAGGGCCTGAAGTCAGTCTGCATCTGACAAGTAATGTAGGAGGGCAAACCATGGACCATGTAGTGGAGAAACCTGCTGCAAGATAGGGTCACGATGCATAGCCGTGGCAATGTGAGCAGCCATAAGAGGCAGACCACCCAGCGCATCCCAGTGGGAGGAATCAGTGTGAAAGCAGAGGACCTCCTGTTGATCAAACACGTGATCAGGGCCTGGTGGGAGACGTGACAAAGCATCTGCATTAGCATGGTGGGTGGTGGGCTTATACCAGATGGTGTAGTTGTAATTGTGTAAAAATAACACCCAGGCTGGAGATGTTGGGCAGTCCTCTCTGGAAGGTGAGAGTGGGGTCGGAAAAGCGTAACTAAGGGTTTATGGTCCATCAGAGAGATAGATGTGAAATTTTTGGACGGCGAACACTATCGTCAGGGCCTCCTTTTAAATCTGGGAATAGTTCCGTTGCGCTGGGGTTAACATCTTAGATGCATAAGTGATGGGCTGTTCTGAGCCATCGGTATTCCAATGTGAAAGGACTGCCCCAATGCCATATGCTGACGCATCAGCCGCCACAACCAAGGAGCGGTCCGGAGAGAAGGGAGTAAGGCAAGGGGTGGACTTCAGCATCGTCTTTAAATGGAGAAAAGCCTGGTCACATGCAGGAGTCCATTCAAAAGTCACCCCTTTGCGATTCAATTGATTGAGGGGCTGAGAAATGGAGGCAGCTTGGGATAAGAACTAAGTAATAAATAAAACCTTGCCCAAAAACACTTGGAAGTAAGATAAGTCCTTGGGACGAGGAAGAGCTTCAATGGCCGCGACATTGTGATCTGAAGGACGAATGTCATATTTGCTAAGCCTGTGGCCTAAGTATTCCACTTCCAGTTGAAAAAAACAACACTTGTCCAGTCGACAGTGTAAACCTGGAGATTGCAGAGCGTGAAATAAGGCGCTGAGGTTGTGCAAATGTTCCTAGCGGAATGCCTGTTGACCAAGATGTCATCCAGATAATTCACACAGGCAGGGATAGGCTGTGTAAGCTGTGTAAGCTGCTTCTATAACCCAAAAGGTGTGTTGATAACCATGATGTTCTGGGAATCGGCATCCAAGGTTAACTGGTGGTATGCTTCAGCCAGGTCGATCTTAGAAAAGTACTCGCCCCCCGCAAGCTTGGGGTGAAGGTCTACCTGTCAGGGAATGGGGTGTCTACCTAGGACTGAGCATTGACTGTAGCGTCGACAGTGGGGACACAGTTGAAGGGACCCATTGGGTTTCTGTACGACCACCAGTGGTGCCGCCCAAGCACTGTATGTCACAGGTTCGAGGACGCCAGCGGCCTGGAGCCGATCTAGTTCGTGCTTGGCTGCTGGCCATAAGGCCACCAGAATGGGTCTGGCCCAGAAAAAGCGCGGCTCCGCATCTGGCTGAGGTGTGATGTGCACCTGAAAACGTGAAGCACACCCGAGATCCACTGCAAACAATGATGCAAAAGCCGAGCACAGATCGTCCAAGTCCTGAAAAGGAACAGCCGTGGAAATGACATTAACTTAATCGGAAATTGAAAAGCCAAACTGTTGAAACGTATCCAGGCCAACAATATTCGTAGCCAACGGATGGTCGATAGGGTAAGGAGCCGGGCAACATGTTTGTATGTCGCCTGGACAACGAAGTGCCCACGTTTGAGAATGGAACCGTCGTCATAGGCGACCAAACGCCGAGAGGGAGGTGACAACACAGTGGATCCCAGGTGTGTATATGTAGCAATATTAATCAGGGAGACGGTGGCCCCGGTGTCGACCTAAAACCTGAAATCCTCAGTAAAAAGGCGGAGCGTGAGAAATAGCTTCCGTGCTGATGGGTCCTACAGCGGGACGACCGATTGCAGAGCGTGTACTGTATCCTGAGGCCCAGAAGGGGCAGGACGGGAGCTAGTCAAGTGACAGATTGGATGGGGCCCTCCTTCCCACACAGCATACACGTTTTCCAGCGGTGGGTGCAATCAGCTCGAGAGAGTGCGGTAAAGCACTGTGGGAAAGATGGAAGTGGGCCACGCGACCGGTGACGAGGGGTGACCAGAGGCTCTGATGCCATAGAGACATTGGACAAAGAGGAGTCCCGATGGCGCTGGCCACGTCTACACGGCGAGGGCGGAACCTGCCGAGACGCATCGATCGCCGCCACTTGCGGCCACGCCGTGAGACGCTCGTTAGTCGCCGAGCAATTTCAAATGAGTGGGCAATGTGGAAAATCTCTTCCAATGAGGGATTATCGAGTTTCACCTCGCAGTGGGGACCTCAGGATCGGGAGCCAGCTGAACCACCACATCCCGGATCAGGGAGTCGAAATGCGGAGCCTTACACTGCTGACTCGTGCATGTAGAATCGCATGGAAGGCTGAGACTCTGCAAGTCCGTGACCCAGGAACGATGTGATTGACCAGGCTGTTTATGGCATTGGTGGAACTCCTGGCCGAGAGGCGACCAAATGGTAGCGCTGTGAATAATAGTTTGTCAGCAAAAGGCATATCTCCTGGAAAGACAGAGGCACAGGATCGGACAAGGGTGCCAACTTGCGGAGAAGAAAGAATGTGTCTGAGGAGGCCCAAAACAAAAATAACAACCGCTGCAAGGGATCATCCATGGCTTGAAAAGCCATGAAATGTTGTTTCAGCCATTGTAATATGTTTCCCAATCTTCTTTAGCGTCATTAAATGGTGGGAATGACGGCGGATGTGGAAAAGCATTGGACACCCAAGGACTTGAAAGCTGTTGTAGTAATGTGTCCCGGGCACTGACGTCTAACTGGAGCTGCTGCTGCAGCATGAGCTGCTGCTGTTGTTCCAGAATACAGACCAACTTAGCCTCCATACTAACAACTACTACCGTTTACCTCATCGCCAAAATGTTGTAACCACGACAGGAATGGTTCGGGGTTGCTGCTAATGAAAACGCGGCGGGACCGAACAGGAGCGGCCCGCGAACAAACAAGACGGACTAACGGGAATGGAAGGACAAGTACGACGACGGACAACCGAACAAGACACCAAGATCAACAACAAAGTATTAAGCAACGGGGTCACAAGAGATAACCTCACGAAATCAAAACAACGTCCACTCGTAAACGGGAAGTAAGCACACACAACGTAAACACGATGTCTGTAAGCAAGATATCAACCGACTCAACGCGAAAACTAGACTGCCTCGCTGAGCTTTTTTTTTTTCTTTATTGATTTTCAATTCCCCCGAAGGGGGGCGGGCTGGCAGCAGCTTAGTACGCTGCTCTACAGCCTACAGACTTTTATTGTAAAGAACGGAAGAAGAAAAGAAACAAGAAAAACAGGCGATAAAACGGTGACGTCAAGTGAAAAATGGCGGAAAAATGCGGAAAGTTAAAACAGAAAGCAAAAGGGGTTGGCAACGTTAATAAAAGACACAGGAATCAGACAGAGTAACATAGTACACACACAATTAAAAAAACACGGCGACAGTCTGGTTTCTGTTCGCAAGAGATAAAAGGCACACCCAGCGACAGTATGATGGGCGTTAGCAACACTTCCCAAAAAACACAACACGGAACCTCGCTGAGTGAGAGGCAGCCGACTAAATATACGAGAGGGTACGTCGGTATTGGCCGCTGGGGCCACGTGCTCCACAGTGGCGCCCTCACTTTAGACTCGGCGTACGGCGCGACTGCTGCAGAGACCTCTAGTGCTCATCCAGTTCCATGCCGTCTGGCGCGGATTCTACATCTACATCTACATCTACATCTATACTCCGCGAGCCACCTTACGGTGTGTGGCGGAGGGTACTTATTGTACCACTATCTGATCCCCCCTTCCCTGTTCCATTCACGAATTGTGCGTGGGAAGAACGACTGCTTGTAAGTCTCCGTATTTGCTCTAATTTCTCGGATCTTTTCGTTGTGATCATTATGCGAGATATATGTGGGCGGTAGTAATATGTTGCCCATCTCTTCCCGGAATGTGCTCTCTCGTAATTTCGATAATAAACCTCTCCGTATTGCGTAACGCCTTTCTTGAAGTGTCCGCCACTGGAGCTTGTTCAGCATCTCCGTATCGCTCTCGCGCTGACTAAATGTCCCCATGACGAATCGCGCTGCTTTTCGCTGGATCATGTCTATCTCTTCTATTAATCCAACCTGGTAAGGGTCCCATACTGATGAGCAATACTCAAGAATCGGACGAACAAGCGTTTTGTAAGCTACTTCTTTCGTCGATGAGTCACATTTTCTTAGAATTCTTCCTATGAATCTCAACCTGGCGCCTGCTTTTCCCACTATTTGTTTTATGTGATCATTCCACTTCAGATCGCTCCGGATAGTAACTCCTAAGTATTTTACGGTCGTTACCGCTTCCAATGATTTACCACCTATGGCATAATCGTACTGGAATGGATTTCTGCCCCTATGTATGCGCATTATATTACATTTATCTACGTTTAGGGAAAGCTGCCAGCTGTCGCACCATTCATTAATCCTCTGCAGGTCTTCCTGGAGTACGTACGAGTCTTCTGATGTTGCTACTTTCTTGTAGACAACCGTGTCATCTGCAAATAGCCTCACGGAGCTACCGATGTTGTCAACTAAGTCATTTATGTATATTGTAAACAATAAAGGTCCTATCACGCTTCCTTGCGGTACTCCCGAAATTACCTCTACATCTGCAGATTTTGAACCGTTAAGAATGACATGTTGTGTTCTTTCTTCTAGGAAATCCTGAATCCAATCACAAACCTGGTCCGATATTCCGTAAGCTCGTATTTTTTTCACTAAAACCTGTGGCACTCTGTACCACAGTTACTATTTTAGTAAATGTTGGAAATATACGGCTTGATTATGAGAAATGTTTTCACAGGCAGTATAAAGTGAGCAAGTGAAGTAGTATCTCATTTCCATAACGTTTTTGAAAATTTGTTTTGATGAAGTGAAACTTGTCTTTGTTACTACGAGGGGGTCTTCAGTAAGTAATGCAACATTTTTTCTCTCTCCAAGTTTCGGTTGAAAAATTGTAGACTTTGTTGTGGGACACCGTGGAATATCCCCGCTTCAGCCCCTATAGTTTCATAACGTTCCAGTTTGTGTCTGCGCTACACCCAGCCTTCAAAATGGCATCTGCAATGGAGGTGCGTTCCAAGCAGAGAGCTGTCATTGAGTTTCTTTTGGCGGAAAACCAGAGCACCGCAGATATTAATGTCCGCTTGAAGAATGCCTACGGAGACCTGGCAGTGAACAAAAGCACGGTGAGTAGTTGGATAAGGAGTATGTGATCGTCGCAACAGGGTCGCACAAACCTGTCCGATCTCCGCGTGCCGATCAGCAGTGACTCCTGCAATGTTGGAGCGAGCTTTATCGGCAGATCACAAACAAATACCTCGCTGCTCAACTGGATATCTCTGTTGGTAGTGCTGACACACTCATCCACCGGTTCGAATACTCAAAGATGTATGTCCACTGGGGATTGCTTGCACGTTACGAGGCTGATCGTGACACGGGTATAAAGGCTCTCCCTGTAATGTGGCGTAAGGTGGTCGCATTGAATGGAGAATGTGTTGAAAAATAGGACTTCGTACTCCAAAGAATAGGGAACAATATAATGTACTGGAATCCTGAATTAAGTCAACCTGCTTTCAGAAAAAATGTGTTGCTTTATTTATTGAAAGCCCCTTGCGGATGTCGTAATACGGTGTGGTACATTATACAGACGTCGCTTAGACACATCATTCTGATACTAACTGTAGAGAATTTTGGCCAGCATAATATTCTATTAAATACCGTGTGAAATTTAAGCTATTACTAAACGGACCCTGTAGTGATTTATTAACACAAGGTCGTAGGTTCGATGTGGATACTGACTACTAGTGTGAGTGTCGCATGAATAGTCCAAAGAGCGCAATAATAGTCAACCATCGATAAAAAAATTGTGTTCCATGAACATTGCGTCAGTACATGGAAGGAGTTTTTGTCATTTTACTATAGGAAATATACATTGTCTATTTTTCAAAGACCCAGAGAACGTTCATCATAGCGGATCAGAAAATCATGATAATGTGGTATATGTAAACCACAGGAGCATCCATTATAAGGTCCCAGAATCTGGCTCGCTTTTTATGGGTTATAGTGCCTACGTGGTGTCATCAACTCAGAAATGGCTGAAACAGAGTGAGCAACAAAATATTTTAAATGTAGATTGAAATGTTGATCACAAAGATAACATAGACGCCAGGGATGTTGGCATATTTATTACAGTAAAGAAGTCTGTAGAATCTAGTGAGTTTATTGTGTATTACAGATTAGTGAGAGGTTATTGTGTGAGGTGGCTGTGTATTTCTCATGTATAGAAAACTGGATAAGGTAGCCATAAAAAATGACAGTCATATACTTTTATAAGCCGCCTGTCTCAGGAGATACACTGGCAGAGTGCTTCAGAGAAAACTTCGAGAATATCTCAAGTAATCCTCCTGATTGTGCTATTATAAAAGGTGGAGGACTGAATTTGCCAGCTATAAATGGGATTCATGCGATTAAAACTGATACATGAAACTGGGATTCGTGTGAGACTGTTCTGAAATTCATGTCTGAAAAGTAATTGTTGTTGACAGTTACAGAACCGTAGCCTGAAGGCAACATCTTATAATTCCAAGCAATAAACAGACCAGAATTTTTCGAAGCAGTAAATAATCATAAGGCTGTCATAGTCATCATAGTCTTCAATGATTATAAGTGTTACAAAGAATGTAAAGAACGATAGGGAAAAATTTTCCCTTAGCAAGAGTGACAAGATACATATCGCAGAGTAACTGGGTAATCAAAATCAAATATTCAAGTCTGAGAATGAAGATCTGGAGCACATATGGATAAAATTCAAAAGCATTCTTCCAGGTGCCTTTCACTCGTTCGTGCAGAGCAAGGTTTTGAGGGACGGGAAAGACCCACGACGGTTCAACAGTAGTGTTACAACATTACTACGAAAGCAAAGAGATATTCATTACAAACTAAACCAAAGTTTAAACCTAGGTGACAAATGAAAGCCTGGTGGACAAACAGAAGCTGAATGAATCCAAAACTAGCATAAGATGGGCAATGTGAGAAGCGCTGAATGAATTCAAAAGTAAGAATGCTAGCAATGGATCTGGCTAGAAACTATAAGAAGGTTCCGTCATGGGTGGGGTTGTTAAGCGGACCGAAATAATCTTGTCAGTCATTCAGTGATCATACTGACGCTGAAACGGAACATGACAAAGACAAGATCGAATTGCTGAATTGGGTCTTCCGTAAAAATTTCATCCTTGAAGATACTATGAGTCATCGCACGAACCCTAAAATGGTAAATGTCGAGAAAAATGATCTTGGAATAGAAAAAAAATAAACTGTAGTCACTTAATAGTGGCAAGGTATTTGTACCAGATGAGATATCTGTAAGATTCTGCAGAGATTATGTGGAACTTGATCCCCTTACAGCAGTGGTTTATCGAAGGAGACTGAAGCAACGACGGTTATCAAGTGACTGGAGAAAAGTAACGTCGTCCAGATTTTCAAGTAGGGTTATCTGACGGACGCACATAATTATAGATCCGCGTCACTCCGGAACCGCGGGACTGCTACGGTCGCAGGTTCGAATCCTGCCTCGGGCATGAATGTGTGTGATGTCCTTATTTTAGTTAGGTTTAAGTAGTTCTAAGTTCTAGGGGACTGATGACCACAGTAGTTAAGTCCCATAGTGCTCAGAGCCATTTGAATCCGCGTCACTGATGTCAATCAGTTATAGTATAATTTAGGAATATGTTTTATGCTCACCCATTATGGTTTTTTTGGAGAACGAAAATGTCCTCTATAAAAGCCACCGTTGGCAACCAAGGGACATAAGAAACTCATTCGCTCTGTTGCAATATGCCATAGACACCGGTGTCCACATTACTGCTTGTTCCTCCACTTTTGTTCCTCCTTGTCGTTTAACGAAGAAAATGGGAGCTTATTGAATATCGGACCAGAGTCGTGATTTGGTTTAGAACTTCGTACAACACTCTGAGGTGACAAAATAAATGGAATACTTCCCAATATAGTGTGGGACCTCCTTTTTCCCGCCGTAGCACAGCAACTCGGCGTCTCTTTGACTCAACAAGTCGTTCGAAGTCCCCTGTAGAAATGTTGAGCCATGTTGCCTCTGTAATTGCGAAGGTGTTGCCGGTGTAGAATACTGCGCACGACTTGACCTCTCGATTATGTCCCATAAATTTTTGATGGGATTCATGTCGGGCGATCTGTGTGGCCATATCATTCGCTCGAACTTTCCAGAATGTTCTTCAAATCAGTCGCGAACAATTGCGGCCCAGTGACACGGCGTATTGTCATCCAAAAAAATTCCATCGTTATTTGGAACATGAAGTCCATGAAGGGCTGCAAACAGTCTCCAAGTTGCCGCACATAACCATTTCCAGTCAATGATAGGTTCAGGTGGACCAGAGTATCCAGTCCATTGTATGTAAACACAGTGCACAACATTATGGAGCAACCACTAGCTTGGACACTGTCTTGGTGACATGGCTTTGTAGGGTTTGTCCCACACTCGAGCCCTATCATCAGCTCCTACCAACTGAAACTGAAACTCATCTGACCACGCCGGGGTTTTTGACTCGTCTAGGGTCCAACCGATGTGGTCACGAGCGCAGGAAAGGCACTGCAAGCGATGTCGTGCTGGCGGCAGAGGCACTCACGTCGGTCGTCTGCTGCAATAGTCTATTAACGCCAAATTTCGCCACACTGTCCTAACGGATATGTTCGTCATATATCCCACATTGATGTCTGCGATTATTTCTCGCAGTGTTGCTTGTTGTTAGCCCTGACAACACTACGCAAACGCTGCTGCTTTCGGTCGTTAAGAGCGTCGTCCATGATGAGAGGTAATGCCTGCACATTCTTGACTCTGTGGATCTCAGAATTTTGAATTCCCTAACGATTTCCGAAATGGAATGTCCCATTCATCTAGCTCCAACTACCATTCCACGTCCAAGATCTGCTGATGCCCATCGTACGGCAGTAATCACATCGGAAGCCTTTTCACGAGAACCATTTGAGTACAAAGTACTGCTCCACTAGTGCACTGCACTTTATTCCTTGTGAACGCGATACTACCGCTGTACATATATGTGCATATAGCTATCCACGACTTTTGTTCACTTCATTGTGTAGCACTCGAAATGGTTTTCCTACTGCGCCGAAGATGTAACACGTAAAATTGCCCCATGGAAGCCTTAAGAATCGTTAGTATCTACAATTTACGTAAATACCAGAATGAAAAATCCTCATATCGTACCACAATAAATGGCGAATACGTCCTGGGCGGATTTATGGAAGTTACAGAAAGGAATTAGCTTTTCGACTTAATCTGGCAGCTTCACAGACATTTAAATCAAAACATTTTGACATATTCGCCATTTTTTAATTGTTAGTATTAGCAGCCACGTCGTGTAATATAATGCATCGTATCATGTAGCGTAACATGATACATGATGCACTGCCGTATAACATACACGTGCCATCGTGTCATCCAAAATGGCATTTTTCATTTCGTGCAATATGACACAACGTGTTATGAAAGCATAGGATGCATGCCTAACCACTCTGGGATACACCCCATTAAAGATGAAGCCCTACTCTCGGATACTTACTATTGCAGATGCAGCCCCCTCTCTAGAAGCACATAAATTATTGTGTCTTTGTTCTTACACCCCCCATCATACACGTAACAGAGGGTTGGTTGAACCTCTCCTACTATGAAATGAAGAAATTGTTTTAGCGTCCACACCCCCCCCCCCCTCCCGCTCCCCCCAGGAACAAAATCACCCACAGAAATTTTATCTCCCACAGAAAAAAAGTTTTCCAGTTGTTACGCGTATGCTCTTCAGCCATATGATACGATATATTGTCTACTATGGCTGGCGAATATTCTGCATTTTGGACTCAGGGTCAAAGACTTTAGCCCTTAAATTGCTAGATGCATGTGTGCCAATACATTGCAGCTAAGAGAGCTCACAGCACTGGGGAAGAAGGGTTAACTCGCAGAAAGCGGCGAATATGTCAAGATGATTCGACTTAAATGCTTTGAAACTACCAGATAATTCGAAAAATCTAGTTTCCGTCTTTTACATCCCTGACTTTCCCAGGGACAAATTCGCTCTGCTTTGTGCTATGACAGGGGCATTTTTCAGTCTTGTTTCCAACTTTCACTCTACCATAATTTTGACATTAGACCGCCATAACGTGGCAACCGATGTAGACTTTTGCTGACTTGGATGACGACTGATCCGGGAAGGATCTTTTTTTGTCTTTACAACCATGTTGCTTATGTCGTGGCAGCGATAGAACTTAAACAACAGGACGGCCATGAATTATATGTATTTATCTACTTTCTTACAAAATTTGATTAGATTCACGCAATTTTGAAAAACAGAAGAAGCGAACGTAAAAAAACTCACATAAAACGCGTTTTTCCATTAAAATCCGAATGAGGCTAGATTTTTGAAAGGGAGTTTTCAATTTTATCGTAAGTATGCATATTTTTATTTACCTGATTAACTTTAAATCCTTTCCACGCATTCATTTCACGTAAGAACGAGTTCTACGTGCTAGATTTAGCTTGAGTTTAAACCATCGTTTCTCGACAATGTATAAATATTATTGGAGGGAAAAATCGTTTTTGCTTTATCCATTTATCTAATTTCGTGAAAAACTGGAACCGATTCGTACAAGTTTAAGGTATAGAAGCGGCGCGCTTCGAAGACCTGTCTGAAAAACGTGTTTTTGGCATGTCTTCGCACGTAAAATCCGAACGATGCACATAAAAATGGTGCCATTAGTTGCGCATTAATTATACCCCAGTTAAAAATCTTCTGGAAAAGAAATTAATCGATTAGCATAATTTAACTGGGTGTCAAATCCGGTTCATCGTTGAAAACTTGCTTAATATACACTAACATAGCTACAGTAAGACAGAAGTTGGAATGGCTACACAAATGGCCGCTGGTCAGGTCTAAACCAAAAACTTTTCCCTCGTGTTTCTAGCTCAGACAGAAACCGAGCAGCAAGACCCCTCCCCCACCCTCCACCACTCAAACCGCGATTCTGAGCGTGACATTTTCAGACATATTTGTTACAGGTTTATCTGAATGCGAAAAACTGTTCCAAGTCTTATGTATTACATTATCACTCTACTACATAGCAGTAGTCAGTAAATGAAATCGCTTTAAGAAAAAGTATTATAAAAACCAGTTACAAGTTAAAAAGATTTTGAAATAGAAGCTATTGGTAACGACAAAAATTTCCATTTTCGAGACAAGGAAACTTGGTAAGACATTATACTCCTAGACACGCGAATAATATTCTTTTTATTATCTGTAAGAGGTGACGACCTCTGGCTGAGTGAAGCAATCTGTTCTTGATGCTGATTTCTAGGAAAATGAGTAAATGAAAGAAAAGACCTACAGTCATTCATTGTGAATTCTAACTTATTATTTCTACTATGTTTTGGGCAGCCAACTGTTAAGATGCAAGGTTAGCACATATCGCGCCACATTGATTCCAATGTTCATTTCTTTATGAAATAAAACTTGTTTGATTATTGTCATACCAGAAATCATGGCCATATTACACTCTTCATATTCCATCCAGAAAATGTTAACTTTCTCAATATTTCTACTCTCACTCCCACATTATTTGTCGTGATTGACATTATTTGTCGTGGTTGATACCACCGTCCGACGACCTCGGCGGTTTAGTTATAATGCTGTCTTGCATTCCGTTCGGCGAGTTAGTGTCCCTGCGTCGCACGTTGGGCTTATGTAAACATCTCACGGGGGTTAACAGCAATAAAACAGCACAATCCCCTAATCCCCTTGCACGCGATTTGCAGAGGACTACAATAATATCCTGGACTCTTCGTTTTCACTGAGAGTGCTTTTTATCATAAAAACTGCGTCATTAAAATAGTGCTGAGTTGAGTGAGAATTTAAGTAACCGTTTATATATACAAAATATTAATCATCTGACATTTAAAAAAAATGTGAGGTGACATCTGAGGATTCCGAGGATATGGGCAACTTACAACGTGCCGTACGACAAAATTTGCGATAAATGACTTGAGTGCCGCTTGGAAGAAATCTGTCAGTTGTAGACAAATACAGTATGAAACAGAACATATGTAGAAGTAGTTACACACAACGTGTAGATACAGAAAGATGTGGCGTGCACAGCAAAATCAGGACAGTATGAGATGCTCGACCAGGTTCGTTTGTGAATCACATTATGAAAAAAAAACGATGTGAGTTATCCAAAACATTTTAGAATTCCCAACTCATCAGCTTCTGAGAATACAGCGAAGCAACAGAACAGAAGGTTCATGTGTCAGACACGAAAACCACATACTTCAATGAGAATGTCGTATGCTGAAAATTTGTGAAGGTCGGTCAGACAGTTACGTCCTTTAAATTTTTTCTCTTATAAATTACAAGAAAACGCTACAATGATTAGAATCACAAGGTTCGAAAATTCTTATTTTTCAGTAAAACTTTCTCCCTCATACATCTCACCAAATCTGGGGAATCAGAGCTCGCACTGAGACTTATTGACAGTTGTTCTTCCCACGCACCATTTGCAAATGGAACAGGGTAGTCTTACAAGCAGTATACTCCACGACACAACATAAAGTGACTTAGTTGTGTTTATGTGGATGTAGAAAAACGTAGTATGCCGGCCGGTGTGGTGTGCGGCTCTAGTCGCTTCAGTCTGGAACCGCGTGACCGCTACGGTCGCAGGTTCGAATCCTGCCTCGGGCATGGACGTGTGTGATGTCCTTAGGTTAGTTAGGTTTAAGTAGTTCTAAATTCTAGGGGACTGATGACCTCAGATGTTAAGTCCCATAGTGCTCAGAGCCATTTGAACCATTTTGAACCAAAAACGTAGTATCCTTTTGTAAGTAGACTGTTTAGGTTTTTTTATTGGTAACGCCACCTCTGTATGAAAATCACTGGCTGTGCTGTGTGCAGTCTGTGGCTGCTTTGCATTGTTGAAATACTCGCCATTGTAGTGTTAGGCAGCTGGCTGTGAAAAGCGCGTAGCGTTGCGCAGTTGGAGGTGAGCCGCCAGCAGTGGTGGATGTGGGGAGATGGCGGAGTTTTGAAATTTGTCATGAACTGCTATATTTATACACTCCTGGAAATTGAAATAAGAACACCGTGAATTCATTGTCCCAGGAAGGGGAAACTTTATTGACACATTCCTGGGGTCAGATACATCACATGATCACACTGACAGAACCACAGGCACATAGACACAGGCAACAGAGCATGCACAATGTCGGCACTAGTACAGTGTATATCCACCTTTCGCAGCAATGCAGGCTGCTATTCTCCCATGGAGACGATCGTAGAGATGCTGGATGTAGTCCTGTGGAACGGCTTGCCATGCCATTTCCACCTGGCGCCTCAGTTGGACCAGCGTTCGTGCTGGACGTGCAGACCGCGTGAGACGACGCTTCATCCAGTCCCAAACATGCTCAATGGGGGACAGATCCGGAGATCTTGCTGGCCAGGGTAGTTGACTTACACCTTCTAGAGCACGTTGGGTGGCACGGGATACATGCGGACGTGCATTGTCCTGTTGGAACAGCAAGTTCCCTTGCCGGTCTAGGAATGGTAGAACGATGGGTTCGATGACGGTTTGGATGTACCGTGCACTATTCAGTGTCCCCTCGACGATCACCAGTGGTGTACGGCCAATGTAGGAGATGGCTCCCCACACCATGATGCCGGGTGTTGGCCCTGTGTGCCTCGGTCGTATGCAGTCCTGATTGTGGCGCTCACCTGCACGGCGCCAAACACGCATACGACCATCATTGGCACCAAGGCAGAAGCGACTCTCATTGCTGAAGACGACACGTCTCCATTCGTCCCTCCATTCACGCCTGTCGCGACACCACTGGAGGCGGGCTGCACGATGTTGGGGCGTGAGCGGAAGACGGCCTAATGGTGTGCGGGACCGTAGCCCAGCTTCATGGAGACGGTTGCGAATGGTCCTCGCCGATACCCCAGGAGCAACAGTGTCCCTAATTTGCTGGGAAGTGGCGGTGCAGTCCCCTACGGCACTGCGTAGGATCCTACGGTCTTGGCGTGCATCCGTGCGACGCTGCGGTCCGGTCCCAGGTCGACGGGCACGTGCACCTTCCACCGACCACTGGCGACAACATCAATGTACTGTGGAGACCTCACGCCCCACGTGTTGAGCAATTCGGCGGTACGTCCACCCGGCCTCCCGCATGCCCACTATACGCCCTCGCTCAAAGTCCGTCAACTGCACATACGGTTCACGTCCACGCTGTCGTGGCATGCTACCAGTGTTAAAGACTGCGATGGAGCTCCGTATGCCACGGCAAACTGGCTGACACTGACGGCGGCGGTGCACAAATGCTGCGCAGCTAGCGCCATTCGACGGCCAACACCACGGTTCCTGGTGTGTCCGCTGTGCCGTGCATGTGATCATTGCTTGTACAGCCCTCTCGCAGTGTCTGGAGCAAGTATGGTGGGTCTGACACACCGGTGTCAATGTGTTCTTTTTTCCATTTCCAGGAGTGTATATGATGATATCAAGGTAAATACATTGTTTGTTCTCTATTAATATCTTTCATTTGCTAACTATCCCTATCAGTAGTTAGTGCCTTCCATAGTTTGAATCTTTTATTTAGCTGGTAGTAGTGACGCTTGCTGTATTGCAGTAGTGGGAGAAACGAAGATTATTGTGAGGTAAGTGATTTAGTGATTTGTGAAAGGTATAGTTTAATGTTAGTCAGGGCCATTCTTTTGTAGGGATTTTTGAAAGTCAGATTGTGTTGCGCTAAAAAAAATATTGTGTGTCAGGATAAGCACAGTCGTGTAAAATTGTTCTAAGGGGACGTTTCATATGGCGACCCTGCCAGGATACCTCACTGGAATCTTCTGATTTTTTTTCTTGTAGTTTGTGTAATTAGTGTAGCTTTTGTTTATTGCTAGCGCGTAATTATAGAGAGAATTTCCATTGTAGTTGTAGTTTTTCATTGTTGTACAGTAAAACAGTTGTGGCATGCATGTAGATTTGCAGCAAGTATTTCGCAGCTGCGCTTGCAATTAACTAGATATTATTTTCAGTGCTAGGTTAATGTGTTCTCTTATTTTTGATCTTCAAATTATGTTTTTCTGTGTTGTCGTGTGAAATACTGTGACAATAATGGCGTGTGAAAAACGTAATACTAGGCTCCAAAGTAAACTGAGAAATGACAGTGAAAATGAAAGCAGTGTGTTAGCGCCACCGAGTAATGAATTAACTGATGTTCAAAGTAGTAATTTGGTAATTGTGCATAGGGAAATGGAGCGGGCGGCAAAGAATGGCGTGGACAGTGAAACAATTAGTGAAGAGGGAAGCATTATCGATCGATCGGTCGGCAACAGCTCGCCTCAGGAATCCGAAATGAAAGGACACAATTTTGCAAATACTGTAGATTCAGGTTTTGCGTCCTCACCGTTTTTTCAAATGAGTCAAGACACATTTTCCGCTTGTCAAAATGTGAATGTTGCCGGTGCAAATTCACTGCCGAAAAGCACTAAGGAACATGTTTCAGACACCAGTGCATTGTTATTACAATTAATGCAACGAATGGAACAAAATCAGAGACAAACACAGCAACAGTTAGACACAATAGAACAAAATCAGAGACAAACACAACAAAAGCTTCAAAAGTTAGACACAGTGGAACAAAATCTTAAAAAGTTAGACACAATGGAACAAAATCAGAGACAAACACAGCAACAGCTTCAAAAGTTAGACTCATTGGAACAAACTCTTGAAGAAACACGTGAAGATTTAACTACTGAGTTACATAAAATCGAATCGAAATGTCAAAAAGTCTGTAACGACATAAAAACACAAATTTGTGAGCATTTTCAACCTATTCTTTCGCGGCATGAAAATGCATTACAGAATCACGAAGCAGCCATAAAAGAACTACAAACTATTGTTCATGAAAATCATGAGACCTTGCAAGCTAAATTTGACTCAGTTGCATCTACCGATTTGGTTACGCAACTTGCAAAAACTCAGGAAAACTTAAAGGACACAGTAGATACTCTGAAACTTGGTTCAGAAAAACACACTGAGGAAATAAGTACACTATCGGAGAAAGTAGCCGAACTTTCGGATCAGTTCACTAATTTATCTACGAAGGTAGATGATAATCTGAATGACACAAAACCGGTAGTCTTTAATGACACAGAAGAGAGCGAACAAATTAGGAAACTGAAACAAAATCTGAATCAACACCAAAGAGAAATCCGGGAAGTACAAGATCAGCTGACACAGGTAATACAAGAATTACGTATTTCAGAGGACACTCGCGCCCCAATACGGGATGAGGGACTTAGAAATACGGAAAAGCCGCAAAATAATAACACAGGGCATTTCGGAAGTTATGAAAGAAATTGGCAATGTGCACCGAATTTTGAGATGGAACGGCCGACACGACCTAACAATGACCGATATGCGACTCGCCGACATGATGATTTTGACTATAAGCTGTTCATTACTACACGTAAATTCAAAACATTTAAGAATTCTGGCAACGACATTCATCCACAAGCATGGCTCCATCAATTCTCTCATTGTTTTTCTCCCAACTGGTCGTTAGAACACAGATTAGAATTTATGTGTGGCTACTTAGAGAATGAACCAGCTGTAAGAATGCGATCGGTCGTTCACGATTGTCACAGTGAAGGAGAATTTTACCATGCCTTCCTCTCAGCATATTGGTCTCAAGCTACACAAGACCGAGTAAAACACAGCATCATGATGATGAAACACTTTGAACAATCTGAATTTTCCAGTCTTGTCAAATATTTTGAAGACATGTTGCATAAGAATCAGTATCTTTCAAACCCATACAGCCCCTCAGAACTCATCCGCATTTGCTTAATCAAATTACCTGAACATTTACGACATATTATTTTAGCAGGACGTTGCAAAGAAGACATTGAAGCTTTTCAGGGACTCTTACAAGAATTAGAAATTGACACTGACAATCGCGGAACGCGGAAACAGGAACATAACAATTACAGGTCACATCCGTCACAATTCCGCGATGAAAGAAATAATAACTGGACACGACAAGGCTATTCTCACAACACATATCGTGACCAAAACAGACACCACCCGTATGACAACCACTGGCAGAGTAATAATAGTTACAGAGAAAGATCACATTTCCGTAGCAATGAATGTGACAGAGATAGTCATAGAAACAGACAATATGGGTACCAAAACAATTATTATCAAGGGAGACATAATAACTTCAGACGCAACAGTTCGGCGCACAGTTACAATTCAAGGAGAAATTCTCCACCACGCGACGGACGAGGAAGAAACTACGGAATCTACTGACATTACGACAGACGATATATTCGTAACGACAGACCTGAATTGCATCAGAACTGGCGGGATTCTAACAGAGCTGGGCCCTCTCGGCAAGGCGAATTTGTAGAAGTTAGGTCTCCTAATCCCAATAACGACGCGCGCCAACAAAGAGACAGACAATGACTCGCACAGCAGGCAGCCGCGTGCTCTCGCTGGCTCCGAGAAAAATAACATACGCGCTAACCTTGAGAAAAACTCCAGTATTCTTTACTGATGTATACCATATGACAATTGCATTCAAGTTCAAACTCTGAGTACTATGAGGAGTAAAGGATTTCACCACACTTCACATATAAAAAAACCGCTTATTGAGAGATAATTTGTTTTTTTAACTTTGTCATTGCCATTAAACTTTTCACTTCACATTTCTAGTATGCTTTGTCAGACTTAAGAAACTGTTAACATGCAACAATGTTTGAAGTTAAGTATCCAGTCTAGAACCTAGAGAACTTATTGAAACAGAAATTACGAATGCATTGTTATTGTGAACAGACGACACAGTGTTATTGTGTGTGTACATTCTTGCTTGTTAGTTGCACGATTACGTAACGACGATAAGGCTCACATACTTAGAACATTTACCAGTACTGCTAATGAGATTTTAATGCAACATTTTGGTTTATTTGAAAATACATTCTGAATTTAAAGTGCTTTCTGAGAGCTACCAAATGTCACAGAGGTTAGTTTATGTGACAGCTACACGATTTTTATCACGACGCTACTAATGAGTGACAATTTACAATGTTGCTTTTGCGGTGTATCTGTTTTATATCTGCACAGTTTTCTGAATTCTTCTGGAAAGAAAAACATATTTTAGTAGTAACTTTTGTGGTATAACAACAATGAGACAGCCTTTTTCGTGGCACAACAATACGTTACAGTACAGTACTTTTTTCATCACAACAATAAGCGTAATAACTACGATATCTATACACAAAGCATTTCACTTTTGTTTATCATGAGGTAAGTACATTGACTTCTGCAGAACTTAGCTTTCGGAGGACGATAACTATGAGACATCCACAGAGGTTATCTTACAACATGATGCACAGTTTAGCGCTACAGTACACGTATTTGAGTGATTAATTTCGCACTTAAAACATTTTTTTTAAGATATTTGAAGTACAATGATACAAGGGTTTTCCGTGATACATTTCATTCCATTGCTGTAATCTGTAACACCTGAGGGTATAATTACATTAATCCTCAGGGGGGTACACGTTTACTTTGTGTTAGATTAGATTAGATTAATACTAGGTCCATGGATCATGAATACGATATTTCGTAATGATGTGGAACGAGTCGAATTTTCCAATACATGACATAATTAGGTTAATTTAACAACATACTTAAGTTAATATAACAACTTTATTTTATTGTGTTTTTTGTTTTTCTTTATTTTTATTTTTATTTTTTAATTTTTTTAAAATATTTTTTTTGTTTTTTTTTCTTAATTTATATCTAAAAATTCCTCTATGGAGTAGAAGGAGTTGTCATTCAGAAATTCTTTTAATTTCCTCTTAAATACTTGTTGGTTATCTGTCAGACTTTTGATACTATTTGGTAAGTGACCAAAGACTTTAGTGCCAGTATAATTCACCCCTTTCTGTGCCAAAGTTAGATTTAATCTTGAATAGTGAAGATCATCCTTTCTCCTAGTATTGTAGTTATGCACACTGCTATTACTTTTGAATTGGGTTTGGTTGTTAATAACAAATTTCATAAGAGAGTATATATACTGAGAAGCTACTGTGAATATCCCTAGATCCTTAAATAAATGTCTGCAGGATGATCTTGGGTGGACTCCAGCTATTATTCTGATTACACGCTTTTGTGCAATAAATACTTTATTCCTCAGTGATGAATTACCCCAAAATATGATGCCATATGAAAGCAATGAGTGAAAATAGGCGTAGTAAGCTAATTTACTAAGATGTTTATCACCAAAATTTGCAATGACCCTTATTGCATAAGTAGCTGAACTCAAACGTTTCAGCAGATCATCAATTTATTTCTTCCAATTTAATCTCTCATCAATGGACACACCTAAAAATTTGCAATATTCTACCTTAGCTATATGCTTCTGATTAAGGTCTATATTTATTAATGGCGTCATACCATTCACTGTACGGAACTGTATGTACTGTGTCTTATCAAAATTCAGTGAGAGTCCATTTACAAGGAACCACTTAGTAATTTTCTGAAAGACAGTATTGACAATTTCATCAGTTAATTCTTGTCTGTCAGGTGTGATTACTATACTTGTATCATCAGCAAAGAGAACTAACTTTGCCTCTTCATGAATATAGAATGGCAAGTCATTAATATATAATAAGAACAACAAAGGACCCAAGACTGACCCTTGTGGAACCCCATTCTTGATAGTTCCCCAGTTTGAGGAATGTGCTGATCTTTGCATGTTACGAGAACTACTTATTTCTACTTTCTGCACTCTTCCAGTTAGGTACGAATTAAACCATTTGTGCACTGTCTCACTCATGCCACAATACTTGAGCTTGTCTAGCAGAATTTCATGATTTACACAATCAAAAGCCTTTGAGAGATCACAAAAAATCCCAATGGGTGGTGTTCGGTTATTCAGATCATTCAAAATTTGACTGGTGAAAGCATATATGGCATTTTCTGTTGAAAAACCTTTCTGGAAGCCAAACTGACATTTTGTTAGTACTTCATTTTGACAGATATGTGAAGCTACTCTTGAATACATTACTTTCTCAAAAATTTTGGATAAAGCACAAGGAGCCCTAGCTAATATGGTATTTGCTTATATAACTTTACACATCGGTACCATATTTCTCTAACACATAATTACACAGCTATCTGATCATTTAACTGAGAGAGACAAACATTTTTTTTACTACGTCAGTGACAGATGTTTACGTAACTACACCGTTGGATAACTTCATGTTTACGCAATTTCACAGTTGGGTAACTTCACACTTATGAAATTGTATTTTGTCTGTACTTTGTGAACTGTTCATATTTTTTCGGTACCATTGTGGTACTATGAGAGCTTTGAATGATGTATTTGGTAAGGGAGCATAATTTTAAAGTACGTTTGAGGTAGATGACACTATTGAAATGAGTAGAGAATTTTTTTTAGGTTTTGAAATTATTGCAGAAAGCTACGACGTTTTTGAGATTTGACTGAGGTGTTATGATGTTATTTTTACGACGACGATGTGTATTATGCTGTTGAGGTATGTTTACGATCAATAAGATGATGCTACTGTATATGAGGAATTTGATTATGCTACGTATTTATTATGATGAATCGTACTTTAAGAGTTATGAAGTGTGTGTAAATGCGTGATTGTATTACAATGCCGACGAAAATTTTTTGGACACCGTTATATTTATAGGATTTTGTTTCTACACGTTTCCAACGCAAATTCTCGACCTGTGAATTTTTTTATATGAGACTGCCACTGTAGTGCAAACTGGTGTCGTAAATATTTCGGTTAGAAAGGTAAGTGACCTTGATGTAATGCATCTTGAGCGGCCACCTGTGCCAGCCACCTGGAGAAACAGCCATTAGGTGGAGAAAAAAAGAGGCCATTAACCTCGCTATTGACATTCCTTTGTAGAAAGCATCGCAAAAACGACATGGTCGAACTTGAAAACATATGATTACACTGTGGAGCTCTTAATTTATGATATTTACTGAAATGCCTAATGAAATGACGAGAAATATTTTTATGTCTATACACCTGACTATGACTACTGTCTCTCTAGTTGAGAGATTTTTCTACTAACTTATGAAATGCCTCATGACTACTGAATGATGTTCTTATGCTTTACTTTGTACATTGTTGCTTATTTCATTTGGTATCTAGTTTCCAGCTGTGTTGCAGCATTAGTTTTATAAAATAAAATGCATTTGCTAATGTGAACACTTTCTGTCAACAGATCTATTAAATAATTATTTTATGATCCACATTCTTCGAAAAAGGAGCTCTTGGAATGGAAAGAACAATAAGAAGGGACTGATAACAATAACTGCATATATAATTTTCTTTTCAAGTACTGGGTAATTTTTTTGTAGAATTAGTTTTTGTGGTGCACCACTTTAATTACATAGACATTAAGATGTGAATAGACATTTCCCTTATCTGCATTGTTATCTTTAGTGTACTATTTTTTCTGCTTTAGCTATGTCATGTTTAGGTAGAAGTTATTTAATTTTCTGCTGCTGTTTGCCAGACATAATGTTACTGAATTTGACTTTGTATTACTCTGCTAAGCCAGTTTACTACTGATTTATTTTTCTTGTTTGCTGCTCATTGCCTTATATAAGTTGTAATATTGCTGCTTGCTTTGCGAATTTGAATATTTTGTCATTGCTGTTTGTGTTAATTGTTTTGTGCTGCTGCATTGCCTCGTTCCTTAGTTTAATATCTGAGCTCAGTAGATTTAAGGTAGCTTAAGAGGGGGTAGACTATATAAGAACCTAACTATGGAGAATATGGAAAGAATGCTTTGAAAGTTATATGAAAACGATTTGGGCCTAAATGAGTATTGTACAATGAGCCACATTTATTTGGAAAGAAATATGGTTAGAATACAGAAAAGAGGTACAGATAGGACTTTTTGGGAATAATGATGAACGAAGGGAGATCTCCAAGAACAAAAAAGGTTTTGTTCGCAAAATATTGCAGTACCAAAAGTTACACTGAAAACGAACCCTGTCCTTTCCATTGTGTTATCCCCCTATGTGTTTGTGTACCCTTGTGTATTTGTTTTCTTCCTGTCTCTGTGTACTGTTTCATAGAACTTTTTTCTCTTCTAATACTAAGTTACATGCACTATGATGAGGAATACTGTTATCCTCAAATATAATTGGCATTAATAATAAGTTATTTACCTTGTAAATATGCTTAGGCATTATTTATTCTGTTTGGTTTCAATGCTCATGTGTGAAATTAATGTTTCGAAAACTATTCTCATTATTTTATTTATTTACTTATGTCATAATTCCTGTAACATTGATGTATATGTTTATTTCTATTCTGTTGTAAAGCCTGTACTACAAATGTTATCTATATTGTTATGTTCTTTAATGATGTATTTTGTACCTTTGTAATTGTATTCTTATGTTATAAAATTGTAATGGACACCAGTTCATCATATTATTAACTTGTAAGTTACATTTCACTGCACACGTTTCTGTTGGTCATAGTATATGGACAATATGTGTTTGCACGTGTGTTAAAAATTCAGCAAGGGACTGGATAACAGCATTGCTGGTTCTAAGGACATTCCAAAAGTTTTGTTAGTACACAAGTGGTGATTTATGGACTTGCTATATTGTCCGCAAGACTCTTCGATGGTGATTGTGCACCTGCACAGTCGCAACAGATGGTTGCTGGCCGTCTCTACAAGGACTATATTGGGGCTGCATCTTTGATGGCCCACCAAGACCATTATTTCTACAAGGACTACAGTGGGTCTGCACCTCTGGTGGCCCACCAATACCATAATCTCTACCAGGACTACTGTGGGTCTGCTCTGTGATGACCTACGTACCAATATTCTTCAACTTCGACTGACTCTGCTGTGGGTTTGCTCTGTTGTGGCCCATTACCTATCTGCATGTCAAGAGTCAGCACTGTCTTTCCATTGGAAGGACAACACTACTTCTTCAAGACTGCATGGAAATCCACTACTTCCGTGTGCATTTTCTTTTACTGCTCAGACTTTGAAAAAAACACTGCAGTTCAACGATCAGGACTGTCTTTATAGACTGCGAGATATTTTTTGCTTTTGACCAACATTGTATCAATAAGTGTGTGCATTTGATATCTTTGTTATTGTAATTATGAAAAATTTCTTCAAATCTGTATTGGCCACTGCCCAAACCAATTTGTAAAATTTTTTGTGGGGAGCATGGGGACTATGTAAGTAGACTGTTTAGGTTTTTTTATTGGTAACGCCACCTCTGTATGAAAATCACTGGCTGTGCTGTGTGCAGTCTGTGGCTGCTTTGCATTGTTGTAATACTCGCCATTGTAGTGTTAGGCAGCTGGCTGTGAAAAGCGCGTAGCATTGCGCAGTTGGAGGTGAGCCGCCAGCAGTGGTGGATGTGGGGAGAGAGATGGCGGAGTTTTGAAATTTGTCATGAACTGCTATATTTATATATGATGATATCAAGGTAAATACATTGTTTGTTCTCTATTAATATCTTTCATTTGCTAACTATCCCTATCAGTAGTTAGTGCCTTCCATAGTTTGAATCTTTTATTTAGCTGGCAGTAGTGGCGCTTGCTGTATTGCAGTAGGGGGAGAAACGAAGATTATTGTGAGGTAAGTGATTTAGTGATTTGTGAAAGGTATAGTTTAATGTTAGTCAGGGCCATTCTTTTGTAGGGATTTTTGAAAGTCAGATTGTGTTGCGCTAAAAGAAATATTGTGTGTCAGGATAAGCACAGTCGTGTAAAATTGTTCTAAGGGGACGTTTCACTTTGACTACACCGTCGGAATTGGAAACAGTCAACTGACAGAAATTCGTGGACATAACAGTATGTCTGTAATAGTAAATTAGGCTAAATTATAGGTAAAGCGGGTGGCGGACTTCGGTAGGAAACTGAAAAAATGCAGTCACAAAGGAGATCACATATCCACCACACATGCGAGCCATACTAGAATGTTGCCCAAGCGTATGAGTCCCATAATAAATAGGACTAAGATACGAATATTCAAATTTTTTTTGACATAAGGGAGCGCGTCATGGAAATGCTGAATCACCTAAACTGATAGGCGCTTCACTATAGACGTTTGCTCTCGCAGCAGCCTACGTACAATGTTTCGAAATTGACTGAGGGACCTGGGAATAAATATTGCCCAAGTAAGGCCAGTGAAGACAAGATCAGACTAATTCCTTACACACAAAGAAATTTAAGCCGTCATTCTTTCTGTATTGTAGCGTTTCTTCTTCATTGTGTTCTTGTCGGTTCACCATCGGTTCTCATATAAAAGGCAACTATATCGAAAAATTTTGTTTTTCTAAAGCTGCGGCGTAAAATGCAGTCCCCATTATTTTTCTTATATATACATTTATTTTATTCATCAGTATTATATTCTGCTCAATGGAGCTAATTAACATCTGAAAATTCTCTTTTCAACAAAAATTTTTCAGTGAAACAAAAGACATGACGTAAGTTATTGTTAAGAAACAGAGAGCTGTGGTCAAGCGATATCCTTCGAAGATCACTTCCTTGTTGTCTCTGAACAGTGTGACAGGCGTCATAGCGGCAGTCCACGAGCTATAGCAGACGAACTTCCGTCGTCTACGTCTCTCGATCCCTTCACGTGAAAGGAAGCTATAGGAGTTTGAGTGTCAGTGTCTAGAATTCTGTGACACAACGTAGCCCAGTTGTCAGCCTCGTACACAGTTAATGGAGCCTGTTTAATATTAATGCAGACTGACAATATATTCACTGCCCGATAGCATGTCTATGCATTTATGCAATAGAGTTTTATACATGAATAAACAGAACTTAGCGGATTCACCATAACCATCACCTCTGTAGTTAAACGCCTACAGACTGACTTTTTTCTCCCTTTCTCGAAAATAACATGTCGAAAGTCCAATACTGATTTATCATTATTCATCCCATTAATTTCTACGTACGTAATATATCTTCATACATGAAGTTGAATTGTATAATGCTAAAAAACTGTTGGTAATGAACGAAGCCATTTAAATCATTTTGATTATGATTACATCATATAACTGTTCATTGTTATTGACTTGTGTGTGCTGCTCTCAATCAAGGTTAACAACTAAGTTTTGATACATTTGGGTTTGCATCCGTCATAGCCGTCGTCAATAAGGTGCATAAACAGCTGTTTCAGCAAAGCAGTTACATTCCCAACTGCAACAGATAAACCTCTGAATGATATTTTGACAATCATAAAATGGCACACAGGGTGTAATGTTCTCCCGTATTGTCATAAAAATAGTGACACTGACAGCTTTCAATAAGCGATTGTTCGGGAGAAAACTAAATATATGTGGTACAATGCTTAATTTATGACACTTCTGAATCTGCAGATATAATTGTTACACACGTTTATTTCGTTCTACGACCTGAGGTTTTGTAGTCTTAAACTACCATTTGTGCACAAATTAAGAGTTCTATAGACAAATGGTTTTGATAGCTGGTAGAATATTTTTTACAATCATTTTTATTGTGTTTTAACTCTTCTGACTGGGATACTTCCTTTGTCTGTTGGTGACAATGTTCATAAAACTATAAAAACAAATAGTATAGTGCACACCATCGATAAGATGAGCCACGTAGGCCAGTCTGAATTATATGGAATTACGGGCAGCGATTGCGATAAAGTTTACGTAGGACAAACTGGACGTAAAGTAGGTGACAGTACGAAGAACATATTTGTAATAGTGGAAACGATCGGTCCATATTCTCTCTACACCTGAAAAATCAAAACTATTCCGTTTCTAACATAGAGGACAGGTTACAACTACTGCACAGAACCGATAAAGGCTGCCATGTGGGTGTTCTAGAACAAATGGAAATTTACACACATTTACAAAACACCCCTTGCGCTGTTTTAAATGAAAAACTGATCTGAAAAATAGGAATTTTATCGAAAATTTTAAAGACTTTCTGCAGACCACATAACTATTCCAATAGAAATATCAATACGCCTGGCCTAAATTATATATTAGTACCCTATTACCCAAATATTTTTCCAAATGATATGTTCAGGACCTGTTCTTAAGCATAATGAGTCTTTGGTTTTTACCTGTGTTACAGTGAGTAAGTAATTGCTGATATCTGTTACTTAGCGGCAGTACTGTTCCTTATCCTTTTTATATGGCAGTAAACGTAGCTGCTGTGTCTATAACGTTATGTACCTCACTGCATACGAGTTGAAGGTAGTATTAGAAGTTTATTGTGTCTAACGTTCTGTTGACATGTTTGTCTACATAAAAATATATATATGTTGTATATGAACAATTACTGAACTTACATTAGCTGGCCGGCCGCGGTGGTCTCGCGGTTCTAGGCGCGCAGTCCGGAACCGTGCGACTGCTGCGGTCGCAGGTTCGAATCCTGCCTCGGGCATGGATGTGTGTGATGTCCATAGGTTAGTTAGGTTTAAGTAGTTCTAAGTTCTATGGGACTGATGACCACAGCAGTTGAGTCCCATAGTGCTCAGAGCCACTTGAACATTAGCTGAACACTTGATATAACGTATGTCTCTGTCTGTAAAAATCCTGAGCCTATCATGCGTCACACGCAGCTGTTACCTTACTCTGTAATGTGACATGCTGATACAACTATTTGTGTGTGAAATTGAGCGCTTTACATGTGTTACGTTGTATGTATTTCGATAATTCGGCTAGACTGACATTGGATCTGTACGGTCTGTCCCAGAAAAGTTACTGAACGTTAGAAGCAGTGTATACATGAATGTGACTTGAGCTCGTTTCACGCTAGTGCCTATGAGCACACGTAAGCCATTACTTCGATGCATTTTGTTCTCTATCAGTGCAACCGTGATTGTAACTCGCGTTAATTGCTATTAGATGCGACATATGGAACACCTGTTATAACTGTCACATGTATTATTTTAGCAGAGGACACACAGCTCAGTAACCATAATATTCTAGTCACTATCGATGTGTGTAGACCTCTACCAGGACATAGTGGTCAGCTTTTCAGGCGCCAACGTGTGGCATAAATATTTTCACTGCGTTAACGCCGATTACAGTTTTAACATGGATGTGTACACTTCCTAGCACAGTTTTTATAGACTAATGACATAATTTGTATTACAATATATCAAGTAACACTGTACAAGTGTGAAGACAACATTCCATTAGAACTACTGACAGCCTTGGGAGAGTCAGTCCTGACAAAACTCTACCATCTGGTGAGCAAGATGTATGAGACAGGCGAAATACCCTCAGACTTCAAGAAGAATATAATAATTCCAATCACAAAGAAAGCAGGTGTTGACAGATGTGAAAATTACCAAACTATCAGTTTAATAAGTCACGGGTGCAAAACACTAACGCGAATTCTTTACAGACGAATGGAAAAACTGGTAGAAGCCAACCTCGGGGAAGATCAGTTTGGATTCCGTAGAAATACTGGAACACGTGAGGCAATACTGACCTTACGACTTCTCTTAGAAAATAGATTAGGGAAAGGCAAACTTACGTTTCTTGCATTTGTAGACATAGAGAAAGCTTTGGACAATGTTGACTGGAATAATCTCTTTCAAATTCTGAAGATGGAAGGGGTAAACTACAGGGAGCCAAAGGCTATCCACAATTTTTACAGAAAGCAGATGGCAGTTATAAGAGCCGAGGGACATGAAAGGGAAGCAGTGGTTGGAAAGGGAGTGAGACAGGGTTGTAGCTTCTCTCTGATGTTACTCAATCTGTATATTGAGCAAGCAGTAAAGGAAACAAAAGAAAAATTCGGAGTAGGAATGAAAATCGATGGAGAAGAAATAAAAACTTTGAGACTTCCTGGCAGATTAAAACTGTGTGCCCGACCGAGACTCGAACTCGGGACCTTTGCCTTTCGCGGGCAAGAGCTCTACCATCAGAGCTACCGAAGCACGACTCACGCCCGGTCCTGACAGCTTTACTTCTGCCAGTATCTCGTCTGCTACCTTCCAAACTTTACAGAAGCTCTCCTGCGAACCATGCAGAACTAGCACTCCTGAAAGAAAGGATATTGCGGAGACATGATTTAGCCACAGCCTGGGGGATGTTTCCAGAATGAGATTTTCACTCTGCAGCGGAGTGTGCGCTGATATGAAACTTCCCGGCAGAATAAAACTGTGTGCCCGACCGAGACTCGAACTCGGGACCTTTGCCTTTCGCGGGCAAGTGCTCTACCATCTGAGCTACCGTGCTTCGGTAGCTCAGATGGTAGAGCACTTGCCCTCGAAAGGCAAAGGTCCCGAGTTCGAGTCTCGGTCGGGCACACAGTTTTAATCTGTCAGGAAGTTTCATATCAGCGCACACTCCGCTGCAGAGTGAAAATCTCATTCTAAAAACTTTGAGGCTCGCCGATGACATTGTAATTCTGCAAGAGACAGCAAAGATCTTGGAAGAGCAGTTGAACGGAATGGACAGTGTCTTGAAAGGAGGATATAAGATGAACATCAACAAAAGCAAAACGAGGATAATGGAATGTAGTCTAATTAAGTCGGGTGACGCTGATGGAATTAGATTAGGAAATGAGACACTTAAAGTAGTAAAGGAGTTTTGCTATTTCGGGAGCAAAATAACTGATGATGGTCGAAGTAGAGAGGATATAAAATGTAGACTGGCAATGGCAAGGAAAGCGTTTCTCAAGAAGAGAAATTTGTTAACATCAAGTATAGATTTAAGTTTCTGAGAGTATTTGTGTGGAGTGTAGACATTTATGGAAGTGAAACATAGACGATAAATATTTTGGACAAGAAGAGAATAGAAGCTTTCGAAATGTGGTGCTACAGAAGAATGCTGAAGATTAAATGGGTAGATCACATAACTAATGAGGAGGTACTGAATAGAATTGGGGAGAAGATGAGTTAGTGGCACGACTTGACTAGAAGAAGGGATCGGTTGGTAGGACATGTTCTGAGGCATCAAGGGATCACCAATTTAGTATTGGAGGGTAGCGTGGAGGGTAAAAATCGTAGAGGGAGACCAAGAGATGAATACACTAAGCAGATTCAGAAGAATGTAGGTTGCACTAGGTACTGGGAGATGAGGAAGCTTACACAGCATAGAGTAACTTGGAGAGCTTCATCAAACCAGTCTCTGGACTGAAGACCACAACAACAACAACATTCACGGTTTTATCACCTGACGATAACGATTTTATAGTTCACCTAACATTATGTTGTGAATACCTTAATGAGAGTGTATGACATTTCATTACGCGGGTGTTATTGTTAACATGTAAATCAGTTAACGTATTCGAGACAGTCTAAACTTGTAATGTTGGTTATGTATTATTTTATTTGGCATATAGGAACCTTATGATGGTCAGACGCTTGAAACTGGTTAAATAAATAAAGAATTTTACCAGATCCTCAAGCGGTAATATGACATTTTTCAAATATTAAGAACTGTGGGGCAACTCAGCCTAAAAATATTAAGAGAACCTCGAGGTGTTGTATCTAATGAAGTCAGACGCAGCATCATACGAAAATTAGTAGAGAACAAGGGATCATTAAGGACGATTATCATATCTAAGAACAGAACTACTGCTTCGAAGATGATTGCTGTGTTTAACGTGCGTCTTGATAATGCAGCGTCGAAGAAATGTTTTGCATGGACATGAATAAATAAACTATTTATGGTAAATCTAATACTGCGAAACCATGAGTTAACCATGTGACTATGACATAAAGTATTCAGTGATGCAAAGGAGTCACTCAGCAACATGGAAACACATAATGTGATGCGATGTTCAAATTTCTCTTTTCATCGGGTTAAGAAGAAGGGTGTAGTTATGGTTTGCGTGTATGTCTTGCATTTCAGAGTGTCTTGTGGTTTTATAGAGATTAGTGGGAACGGGTAAACCCCTACAGAATCATTTTAAAGTGACGATGTTTATTTAGTGTCGCTCGTATTTTCCTATAATAGGGATTAAAATTCGGTTGAAAAGACACCAACGCTAAGACACATTCTCTGACAGTGAGGCAGAGTTATAGAATTTTTCAAAAGGAGGGTACAGTACATGAAACACAGATTATGGAGTGAGAGTAAACCAAAGAAAGACTAAAGCGTTGAATGGCAGCAGAAATGAGGTTAGTGACAAACTTAACATTAGCATTGGGAGACTTTATATCAAACGAGGTGAAGACATTGTGCTGCGTCAATAGAAAGAGAACGCAAGGTGGACGATGTGTAAGGAGGATGTAGAGAGCTTTTCGTGCCGGTGGTATTAGATATAGGTGTCACTTTGAGAAAGGAATTGATGAGAATCTACTCCAGCAACACAGCGTTGTGTGTAAGAGAATCATGGACTGTGAGAAAACTGGAAAGGAAGATAACTGAAGACTGTTACAGAAAAATGTTTAAAATTGAGTAGTCTAGGAAAATACGAAACGACATGGTCTTCGATGGAATCGGTGAAGATAACAGTGACAAGTAGGGAAAGGATGATAGTGTAATACAACCCGTTGGAATACATCTGTTGAAACATCCTAACATGAGCGGTACTAGTGAAATAGGAATAATGTTGGGTTAAATTCGAACTGCACCTATTGATTTGATTAATGTTGCAATAATTCTGACCGTGGGAATGTTACCTGTATCTTGATTAAGTTATCGGACTTTATTTAGCAGAGATTAAAATAGACAGATATCAACACTACGCTGCCTACCTTCGGCAACTTGGAAAAAGGGATTTGAAGTGCGATCCGCAATATCTGCTCAAAAATATCAGTACACTTAGCAGGCGAATCAATTTGTGGTGAGTCCACCCTTCGCCTTTATGATAGCTTAAATTCTACTGAGCCGGCTGGTGTGGCCGAGCGGATCTAGGAACTTCAGTCTGGAACCGCGCAACCGCTACGGTCACAGGTTCGAATCCTGCCTCGGGCATGGATGTGTGTGATGTTCTTAGGTTAGTTAGGTTTAAGTAATTCTGAGTTCTAGAGGACTGACGGCCTCAGATGTTACGTCCCATAGTGCTCAGAGCCATTTGGATCGTTTGAAATTCTACTGGGGACAACTGCAAACAGCTGTTTGAATGTCTGAAAAGGAGTGGCAGCCCATTCTTCCTCAAGAGAGGGCACTGATCCCAGAGACTGGAGTCTAAGGTGAAGTCGACGTTCTAAGTCATCCCAAACTGTGATTCACCCCATCGAACTCAGGTCGGGACTCCGGACACCCATTTCAGGAACGTTATGGTCCACAAATCACTGCCTCTCAGATCCTCCTTTATCATAGAATCCTGTGTAATATTGATACAATCATCTTCTCCGAACTATTTATTCGCTGTACGCAATACGCAATGCTATAAGATGTATTCATGTACTGATTTAGCATTTTCTTAAAGGCAATGAGAGGATGAGACCCCCCAACCACTAAGAAAGCTCCTATACCAAAACGTGACCTCCTCCATACTTCACTTTTGTCGCTACACATTGTGATTGGTAACGTTGTCTAGCTATTTGCCAAATACAGACCTTCCATCGTATTGCCACATTGTACTGCGTCGTCCTTCAGGCCAAATAACTCGTTTTCAACCATGCAATCTCCAGTGGCGTCGCTCTTACAGCACCTCAAGCTTCGCTTAGCAGTGAGCCGGCCGAAGTGGCCGTGCGGTTAAAGGCGCTGCAGTCTGGAACCGCAAGACCGCTACGGTCGCAGGTTCGAATCCTGCCTCGGGCATGGATGTTTGTGATGTCCTTAGGTTAGTTAGGTTTAACTAGTTCTAAGTTCTAGGGGACTAATGACCTCAGCAGTTGAGTCCCATAGTGCTCAGAGCCATTTGAACCATTTGAGCTTAGCAGTGACTACAGAAATGTGTGGCTTATGAGGAGCTGCTCTACAATTTGTAAGTAGGCTGTTTAGGTTTTTTATTGGTAACGCCACCTCAGTATGAAAATCACTGGCTGTGTTGTGTGCAGTCTGTGGCTGCTTTGCATTGTTGTAATACTCGCCATTGTAGTGCTAGGCAGCTGGCTGTGAACAGCGCGTAGCGTTGGGCAGTTGGAGGTGAGCCGCCAGCAGTGGTGGATGTGGGGAGAGAGATGGCGGAGTTTTGTAATTTGTCATAAACTGCTATACATGTGATGATATCAAGGTAAATACATTGTTTGTTCTCTATTAATATCTTTCATTTGCTAACTATCCCTATCAGTAGTTAGTGCCTTCCATAGTTTGAATCTTTTATTTAGCTGGCAGTAGTGGCGCTTGCTGTATTGCAGTAGTGGGAGAAACGAAGATTATTGTGAGGTAAGTGATTTAGTGATTTGTGAAAGGTATAGTTTAATGTTAGTCAGGGCCATTCTTTTGTAGGGATTTTGTGAAAGTCAGATTGCGTTGCGCTAAAAAATATTGTGTGTCAGGTTAAGCACAGTCTTGTAAAATTGTTCAAAGGGGACATTTCATATGTTGACCCTTAGCCGAGGATACCTCACTGGAATCTTCTGATTTTTTCTTGTAGTTTGTGTAATTAGTGTAGATTTTGTTTATTGCTAGCGCGTAATTGTAGAGAGAATCTCCTTTGTAGTTGCAGTCTTTCATTGTTGTACAGTAAAACAGGTGTGGCACGCATGTAACTTTGCACCAAGTATTTCGCAGCTGCAATTAACTATATATTATTTTCAGTGTTATGTTAATGTGTTCTCTTATTTTTGCTCTTCAAATTGTGTTTTTCTGTGTTGTCGTGGGAAATACTGTGACAATAATGGCGTGTGAAAAACGTAACACTAGGCTTCAAAGTAAATTGAGAAATGACAGCGAAGACGAAAGCAGTGTGTTAGCGCCGCCGTGTAATGAATTAACTAATATTCAAAGTAGTAATTTGGTAACTGTGCATAGGGAAATGGAGCGGGCGGTAAACAATGGCGTAGACAGTGAAACAAATAGTGAGCAGGGAAGCATTATCGATCGATCGGTCGGTGACAGCTCGCCTCAGGAATCCGAAATGACAGGAAACAATCTCGGAAATGCTGTGGATTCAGGATTTGGGTCCTCACCGTTTTCTCAAATAAGTCAAGACACATTTTCTGCTTGTCAAAATGTGAATGTTGCCGGTGCAACTTCACTGCCGAAAAGCACTGAGGAACGTGTTTCAGACACCAGTGCATTGTTATTACAATTAATGCAACAAATGGGACAAAAGCTTGAAAAATTAGACACAATGGAACAAAATCTTGAAAAGTTAGTCACAACGCTCGAACAAAATCAGAAACAAATGGGACAAAATCTTCAAAAGTTAGACATAATGGAACAACACCAGAGACAAACACAGCAACAGTTAGACGCAATGGAACAAAATCTTCAAAAGTTAGACTCGTTGGAGCAAACTCTTGAACAAACACGTGAGGATTTAACTAATGAGTCACATCACATTGAATCGAAATGTCAAAAAGTCTGTAACGACGTAAAAACACAAATTTGTGAGCATTTTCAACCTATTTTTTCGCGGCATGAAAATGCATTACAGAATCACGAAGCAGCCATAAAAGAACTGCAAACCATTGTTCATGAAAATCATGAGACCTTGTCGGCTAAAATTGACTCAGTTGCATCTACCGATTTGGTTACGCAACTTGCAAAAACTCAAGAAAACTTAAAGGACACAGTAGATACTCTGAAACTTGGTTCAGAAAAATACACTGAGGAAATAAGTACACTATTGGAGAAAGTAGCCGAACTTTCGGATCAGTTCACTAATTTATCTACGAAGGTAGATGATAATCTGAATGACACAAAACCGGTAGTCTTTAATGACACAGAAGAGTGTGAACATATTAGGAAATTCAAACAAAATCAAAATCAATTCAATACACAGTACAAAAGAGAAATCCGCGAAGTACAAGATCAGCTGACACAGGTAATACAAGAATTACGTATTTCAGAGGACACTCGCGCCCCAATACGGGAAGAGGGACATAGAAATACGGAAAAGCCGCAACATAATAACACAGGGTATTTCGGAAGTTATGAAAGAAATTGGCAATGTGCACCGAATTTTGAGATGGAACCGCCGACACGACCTAACAATGACCGATATGCTACTCGTCGACACAATGATTTTTACTATAAGCTGTTAAAAAAAAAAAAAAAGAAAAAAAGGAGGCAGAATAACTTCAGACGCAACAGTTCGGCGCGCAGTTACGATTCCGGGAGAAATTCTCCACCACATGACCGACAAACAAGAAACTATGTAAACTACCGACATAACGACAGACCTGAATTGCATCAGAACTGGCGGGATTTAAACAGAGCTGGGCCCTCTCGGCAAGGCGAATCCCATTAACGACGCGCGCCAACAAAGAAACAGACAATGACCCGCTCCGCAAGCAGACACCTGCGCCGGCTGGCTCCGAGAAAAACAACATACACGCTAACCTTGAGAAAAATTCCAGTATTCTTTAACGACGTATACCGCATGATAATTGCATTGTTCAAACTCTGAGTACTATGAAGAGTAAAGAATTGCACCGCATTTCACATGTAAAACCGTTTATTGAAAGATAATCTGCTTTTTTTTTAATGCAACATTTTGGTTTACTTGCAAATACATTATGGATTCAAGGTGCTTTCTGAGAGATACCAGGTGACACAGTGGTTAGTTTATTTGACAGCTACACGACTATATCACGACGCTACTAATGTGTGACACAATTCACCTTGTTGCTTTTGCGGTGTATCTGTTTTATATCTGCACAGTTTTTCTGAATTCTTCTGGAAAGTAAAACATGTTTTAGTAGTAACTTTTGTGGTATAGCAACAATGAGACAGCCTTTTTCGTGGCACAGCAATACGTTACAGTACAGTACTTTCTTCATCACAACAATAAGCGTAATAACTACGATATCTATACGCAAAGCATTTCACTTTTGTTTATCATGAGGTAAGTACATTGACTTCTGCAGAACTTAGCTTTCGGAGGACGATAACTACGACACTTCGACAGAGATTATGTTGCGACAAGACGCACAGTTTAGCGCTACAGTACACGCATTTGAGTGATTAATCTTATACTTAAAACACTTATTTTTAAAGATTTCTTTATTACAAAGAAAGTTTTCCGTGATACATTTAATTCCATTGCTGTAATTTGTAACACCTGAGGCTATTATTCATTTATCCTCAGGGGGGTACACGCTTACTTTGTGTACCATGTGTGTGGCAACCACAAGGAGCCCTAGCTAATATGGTATTTGCTTATACAACTTTACACATCGGTACCATATTTCTCTAACACACAAATTACACAGCTATCTGATCATTTAACTGAGAGATAAACATTTTTTTTACTGCATTAGTGACAGATGTTTATGTAATTACACAGTTGAATAACTTCACACTTATGAAATTGCATTTTGTCAGTACTTTGTGAACTGTTCATATTTTTTTGGAACCATTGTGATACTATGAGAACTCTGAATGATGTATTTGGTATGGGATCATGATTTTTGAAGTGCGTTTGAGGCGGATGACACTTTTGACATGAGCAGAGAATTTTTTTTAGGTTTTGAAATTATTGGAGGAAGCTACGACGATTTTGAGAGTTGACTGAGGTGTTATGGTGTTATTTTTACGACGACGATGTGTATTATGCTGCTGAGGTATGTTTATGGTCAAGAAGCTGATGCTATATGAGGAATTTGATTATGCTACATGTCTGTTATGAGGAAATATTGAAGAAGTGTCGACAAATATGTATATGTGTAATAAGGTAAGGAGTAATGAATTAGGGACTCTGCTTTGTGGAAAAGGATGTTGGAAACCAAGAATCGTATTTTAGAATTATGAAATGTGTGTAAATGCGTGAATGTATCACAATGCCGGCGAAAATTTTTTAGACACTGTTATATTCATAAGATTTTGTTTCTACACATTTGTAACCAAATTCTCAACCTGTGAATTTTTTTTATATGAGACTGTCACTGTAGCGAAAACTGCTGTCGTCAATATTTCGGTATGAAAGGTAGGTGACCGTGACGTAATTCGTTGTGAGCGGCCAGGTGTGCCAGCCGCCTTGAGAAAAAGCCATTAGGTGGTAGAAAAAAATAGGGGAGGCCATTATCCTCGCTATTGACATTCCTTTGTAGAAAGCATCGTAAATACGACACGCTAATAATAACTTGGAAACATTTTTACATCTGCACACCTGATTATGAAAAGCGTCTTTCTACGAGAGTTGAGAGATTTTCTGTACTACCTTATGAAATGCCCTATGGCCAATGAATGATGTTTCATGCCTTCCTTTGTACATATTTACTAATTTTGTTTAATATCTAGTTTCTAGCTGCACTGCAGCATTGGTTAAAATAAAATTTAATATATGTACTAATGTAGTTATTTTATGCCTACAGATCGAGTCAATAAGAAATTTATGATCTACTTCCAAGAAAACGAGGGCACATAAATAGACATTTCTCTTCACAGGAATTGCATAAATAATTTCTTTACGATTTGGTAACTTATCTGCTAGTGTAAGTTCTCGTGATGCATTACTCTAGTGTTAAGATGTGATGTAAGTTTTAAACATGGCCATTTTTACAGTAATATTTTTTCTGCTTGAGCTATGTCATGTTTAGGTATAAGTTGCTGCTGTTTGCCAGGCATAATGTTACTGAATTTGACTTTGTATTACGCTGTTCAGCCAGTTTTACTACTGATTTATTTTTCTTGTTTGCTGTGCATTGCCTCATATTAGTTGTAATGTTGAATTGCTTGGTAATTTAGATTTACTGTAGCTTGCTTTGCCAGCTTGAAATTTTTGTCATTGATGTTTGTGTTACTTGATTTGTTCTGCTGCATTGCCTCGTCCCTTAGTTTAGCATCTGAGCTCAGTAGATTTAAGTTAGCTTAAGAGGGGGGTAGACTATATGAGAGAACAAGTTGTGATGAATTGGAAGAAATACATTGAAAATCTATAAGAAAATGGTTTGGCCAAAACAGTATTTTGAAAGAGGATATGAACAAAAAAAGTAGGGTTTAGGGACAACAGGTTTAAGTAGGATTTTCTTGGAAATAAATGATGAAGTAAGATAATGGAAAATAAATAATGAGGTAAGAAATATGTGAACATATATATACACAAAGCATGCTTGAATAGGATTTTTTTGGTGGAAACAAATGTGGAAATAAGACGAAAGATCTATGGAATGAAGTCTTGGGTTGGACTGCAGTACCAAAAGTTACACTGAAAACGAACCCTGTCCTTTCCATTGTGTTATCCCACTATGTGTTTGTGTACCCTTGTGTATTTGTTTTCTTCCTGTCTCTGTGTACTGTTTCATAGAACTTTTTTCTCTTCTAATACTAAGCTACATTCACTATGATGAGGAATACTGTTATCCTCAAATATAATTGGCATTAATAATATGTTATTTAACTTGTAAATATGCTTAGACTTCATTTATTCTATTTTGTTTTAATGCTCATGTGTGAAGTGGATGTTTCAAAATTTATTCTGATCTTTTATGTATCTACTTATGTCATAATTCCTGTAACACTGTTGTATATGTTATTTTGATTCTTTTGTAAAGCCTGTACTACAAATGTTATCTGTATTGTTATGTTCTTTAATGATGTATTTTGTACCTTTGTAATTGTATTCTTATGTTATAAAATTGTAATTGACACCAGTTCATCATATTATTAACTTGTAAGTTACATTTCACTGCACACGTTTCTGTTGGTCATAGTATATGGACAATATGTGAGAAGTAGGGACTGTTAGTGTTCGTATGTGTGTTAATAATTCAGCAAGGGACTGGATAACAGCATTGCTGGTTCTAAGGACAATTCCAAAAACTTTGTGAGTGCACAAGTGGTGGTTATGGACTTGCTATATTATCCGCAAGACTCTTCAATTGTGATTGTGCACCTGCACAGTCACAACGGATGGCTGCTGGCCGTCTCTACGAGGACTACAGTGGGTCTACGTCGTTGCTGACTCACCAGTACCATAATCTCTACAAGGACTACAGTGGGTCTACATCTTTGATGATCCATCAGTACCATTATTTCTACAAGGACTGCAGTGGGTCTGCGCCTCTGGTGGCCCACCAATACCGTAATCTCTACCAGGACTGCTGTGGGTCTGCTCTGTGATGACCTACCAAATGATATTCTTCAAAACTTTGACTGACTCAGCTGTGGGTTTGCTCTGTTGTGGCCCATTACCTGCCGGCATGTCAAGAGTCAGCACTGTCTTTCCGTTGGAAGGACAACACTACTTCTTCAAGACTGCATGGAAATCCACTACTTCCGTGTGCATTTTCTTTTACTGCTCAGACTTTGAGAAAAACACTGCTATTTTAACGTCATGAACGATCAGGACTGTCTTTATGGACAGTGAGAAAATTTTAGCTTTTGACCAACATTGTATCAATAAGTGTGTGCATTTGATTTCTTTGTTATTGTAATTATGAAAAATTTTTTCAAATCTGTATTGGGCACTGCCCAAACCAATTTGTAAAATTTTTTGTGGGGAGCATGGGGGCTATGTAAGTAGGCTGTTTAGGTTTTTTATTGGTAACGCCACCTCAGTATGAAAATCACTGGCTGTGTTGTGTGCAGTCTGTGGCTGCTTTGCATTGTTGTAATACTCGCCATTGTAGTGCTAGGCAGCTGGCTGTGAACAGCGCGTAGCGTTGGGCAGTTGGAGGTGAGCCGCCAGCAGTGGTGGATGTGGGGAGAGAGATGGCGGAGTTTTGTAATTTGTCATAAACTGCTATACATGTGATGATATCAAGGTAAATACATTGTTTGTTCTCTATTAATATCTTTCATTTGCTAACTATCCCTATCAGTAGTTAGTGCCTTCCATAGTTTGAATCTTTTATTTAGCTGGCAGTAGTGGCGCTTGCTGTATTGCAGTAGTGGGAGAAACGAAGATTATTGTGAGGTAAGTGATTTAGTGATTTGTGAAAGGTATAGTTTAATGTTAGTCAGGGCCATTCTTTTGTAGGGATTTTGTGAAAGTCAGATTGCGTTGCGCTAAAAAATATTGTGTGTCAGGTTAAGCACAGTCTTGTAAAATTGTTCAAAGGGGACGTTTCAAATTGTACCCAACTCTTTTCGACTCCCTACGCATAGTCACAGTGATAGGTCGACTGCTGGTAGCTCTCTGGAAGTGATGAGTCATTCATTCTGCCACGCGGGGTAGCCGCGCGGTCTAGGGCGTCTTGCCACTGTTCGCGCGGCTCCTCCCGTCGGAGGTTCGAGTCCCCCTAGGGCATGGGTGTGTGTCTTGTCCTTAGCGTAAGTTAGTTTAAGTGACATTAAGTAATGTGTCAGCCTAGTTACCGATGGCATCAACAGTATGGTCCCATAGGAACTTACTACAAATTTCCAATTTCCATGCCTTCTGATTATTTCATGCAATTTTTTGCAACAACCTTTCGCATTCCTCGACAGTCCCTGTTTGCCAATAGGTGCCTATGTGGTCTTGGTGTAGCTCTTCAACTGTTACATTTCCAACAGTCGACTTCGGCAGCTTTGGAAGGATTGAAATGTCGGTGATGGGTTTGTTACTCAGGTGATATTCAGTGACTAGTCCACTTTGTAATTCACTGAGCTCTCTTAACCGACCCATTCTGGTGTTCCTGCTACTCTGCTGACAAAAGCTTCTTCTATACTGGCGGGTCCGCCTCTCGTGATATCAAGTGATCAGTTGAGTATTACATAACGATGACCAGATAGGTTTGATTAGATAGTATAGTTGTGAATACAGAACGAGTATAGCGTGGGTAAGTCAGGTAATTCAGCCCTAGTAATTTGTCTCGTGGCAGATTTAAAAAAGATCGCCAATCCAGTTTAGACATGTAGCGTCGTTAACCATGCCGTTATGTAGCGTTACTAAATCAGTGTAAGCTTTCGCTATGATTTTAACAACTCAACTAATGTTGATGTTGTGGTCTTCAGTCCTGAGACTGGTTTGATGAAGCTCTCCATGCTACTCTATCCTGTGCAAGCCTCCTAATCTCCCAGTACCTACTGCGGCCTACATCCTTCTGAATCTGCTTAGTGTATTCATCTCTTGGTCTCCCTCTACGATTTTTACCCTCCACGCTGCCCTCCAATACTAAATTGGCGATCCCTTGATGCCTCAGAACATGTCCTACCAACCGATCCCTTCTTCTAGTCAAGTCGTGCCACAAACTCATCTTCTCCCCAATTCTATTCAATAACTCCTCATTAGTTATGTGATCTACCCATTTAATCTTCAGCATTCTTCTGTAGCACCACATTTCGAAAGCTTCTATTCTCTTCTTGTCTAAAATATTTATCGTCCACCTTTCACTTCCACACATACAAATACTTTTAGAAAACGACTTCCTGACATTTAAATATATACTCGATGTTAACAAATTTTTCTTCTTGAGAAACGCTTTCCTTGCCATTGCCAGTCTACATTTTACATCCTCTCTACTTAGACCATCATCAGTTATTTTGCTCCCCACATAGAAAAACTCCTTTACTACTTTAAGTGTCTCATTTCCTAATCTAATTCCCTCAGCATCACCCTACTTAATTCGACTACATTCCATTATCTTCGTTTTGCTTTTGTTGATGTTCATCTTATACCCTCCTTTCAAGACACTGTCCATTCTGTTCAACTGCTCTTCCAAGTCCTTTGTTGTTTCTGACAGAATTACAATGTCATCGGCGAACCTCAAAGTTTTCATTTCTTCTCCATGGATTTTAATACCTACTCCGAACTTTTCTTTTGTTTCCTTTACTGCTTGCTCAGTATACAGATTGAATAACATCAGGGGGAGGCTACAACCCTGTCTCACTCCCTTCCCAACCACTGCTTTCCTTTCATGCCCCTCGACTCTTATAACTGCCATCTGGTTTCTGTTCAAATTGTAAATAGCCTTTTGCTCCCTGTATTTTACCTCTGCCACCTTCAGAATTTGAAAGACAGTATTCCAGTCAACATTGTCAAAAGATTTCTCTAAGTCTACAAATGCTAGAAACGTAGGTTAGCCTTTCCTTTTTCTTTCTTCTAAGAAAACGTGGGGTCAGTATTGCCTCACATGTTCCAACATTTCTACGGAATCCAAACTGATCTTCCCCGAGGTCGGCTTCTACCAGTTTTTCCAAATAACAGTGAATAGAAATAGTGTGGAATAACCAATTCTTTACTCCACTAAGGAAAG